>NC_065452.1:144871233-145543076 GCF_917563875.1 Diabrotica virgifera virgifera
AGGTTGTTAATAATTTCTCAATTTGTAATCATGTCATCTTGAAAATCTTCTAGTCTCTTTGAAGATAACTTCAAACGAATTGCAGCAAAATACACGAATAAAACATGGGCCTTAACAGTGCTAAACTGTATGGATCTTAATTGAATCAGGTAATGGATATAACCTTATTAATAACACTGTTAGTAATGTAGTGTACGGTGAGCATCTAAACATTCCGTATGTGTATTTGGACCATAGGAGTTTTCTATTGGTTCGTTGCAGCACGCAGTAATATTTTAACCAATAGGCGGCGAGGTTCCAGATGCATATACGGAATGTTAGTCGGTCCCAAATTCATATACGGAATGTTAAATATCGTACACCGAAAAAGATAAGTTTTTTTAGAGTCTTTTAAAAGGAGATTGATTTTAAAATACTTGTTACTGTATTATTAAATAAAAATAAAACAATTATAGTATTTCGAATGTTATTTGGTGCGAAATTCATATACGGAATGTTAATTATTCGTAGACCAAAAAATGGGACTTTTTATTAATCAGTTAAAGGAGACTGATTTTCGAAAACCTATTTTATTAATGTATTATTAAAGAAAAATAAAACAATGATTAGGTACCTATTTGGTGCGAAATTCATAAATGGGATGGTATAGATTTGAGAGACATATTTCTTTATTTGACTAAGGTTTCGCTTTCTCAGAATTGTTAATGACTTGCACGTGTTGTTAAGTATGTTTAGATCTGTTTCAGCTATTCAATTCAATTCTGTTGAAGATTAGGGCTGTGTGCTATCAGACGAAAATAAATGTTAACTTGGTTATAACGTTTGCGGTTGTGTTTTAAATATTATTTATTCTATAAAATATTGTATATTTACATAATGGATTTGCCAAAAAGTCTTAAATACATTGTAATCAATGAAAATAAGTACCGAGTCGACATTAGAAATGAAGAAGACATGAATAAATGGCTAAATGAATACAAAAGTATTTATTTTTCAAGCTGGAGAGCTTGGACACATACGAAAAAAAAATACTATAATTGTTTTATTTTTATTTAATAATACAGTAACAAGTATTTTAAAATCAATCTCCTTTTAAAAGACTCTAAAAAAACTTATCTTTTTCGGTGTACGATATTTAACATTCCGTATATGAATTTGGGACCGACTAACATTCCGTATATGCATTTGGAACCTCGCCGCCTATTGGTTAAAATATTACCGCGTGCTGCAACGAACCAATAGAAAACTCCTATGGTCCAAATACATATACGGAATGTTTAGATGCGTACGGTGAACAGTCTACTAGCAAAAAGATCTGGACGTCCAGGAGACTGATTCTTCTTCTTGATGTGCCTATCCGTGACGAATGTTGGCGATCATCATGGCAATCTTCACTTTATCTGCAGCAACTCGAAAAAGCTGCACAGATGTGTTGAACCAGGTACTGAGGTTCTTTAACCAGGATGTTTTTCTTCTTTCTGGACCTCGCTTTCCAATTATTTTTCCTTGCAGGATGGCTTGTAGGAGGGCATATCGAGATTCATTTCGCATAATGTGTCCAAACTATTCCAACTTTCGAGATTTGATGGTGGTTAGTACCTTTCGGTTCTTCCCCATTCTTCTAAAAGATATCCAGGAAATATTAATGAAGAATCCAGAGGGTGAGTTGAAAACTCGGCACAGCAAAATTTCAATTACTTCAAAGAAGCAATTTAGAAACTTTCTGATAACGCGAGTAATACTCGCCTTGCGTTATCGTGTCCTCTATATTTTCTCCTTCTTAAAGATGTGGTGGCGTTATGTAAGTTGTTTGAGTATTTCTATCCAATTATCTCTCTCCTGTGCGTATTGTTTTGCTTCGGAGAATGAGTAACCAGTCATGTCCTATATTTGGTCCGACTATCTTTTGATCTTTTGCCTGCTACGTTGCCTTCAACTGTCATTCGTTCTATATGTCCAAAATATCTCAGTATATTGTGATTGGTAGTTGTGGTGAGTCTAATTTTTATGTTAAGTTCTTCTAGTATTGAATTATTTGTGCGATGTGCGGTCAATGGTATGAGCAATATTCTACGGGAGACCCACATTTCAAATGCCAATGCCAATATACGCTTCGAATCAGCTTTTTTGATGGTCCATGTTTCTAAAGATTAGGTGACGAGAAGAAATATTATAGGACCCGGTAGAAGGAGAATATCATGGTTTAAAAAAACCTCAATGGAACTGTTTTGAGTCGGAGCGAGCAAGGTTATGATTGCCAATATGATTTCCAATATCCAAAACGGATAGGAACCAGAAGAAAAAATATTAATGCTCGAACAAGGCGTAATTTGTTGTTGTTGTAATGCGTTATCGTGTATTTACACAAAATCGGAGCCAAAACTGTATGCAACAGGCATATGTTCATCCAGAACATTGTCGATATGACTTTAGCCATTAAAATTACACTGGATGAGGAGGTTCCTACATGCTTCGAAGCCGTTTATAAAAAACTGGTCACAAAGTGTAGTTGTTACATAGTTTAGAGATGACAAATGTGCCAAAAGTGTTAGTGTTAGCGGAAAATTATACAAGGTGATTCAGTGAAACGGGACGATTTGACAACGCTGTTGACGATAAAATAGAGGAGCCGCGGGCTTGCGACGTAAACGTTGTGAATCTAGAGAGTGGGAAGTTTAGTTATCATGGAGACGTGGTCGGGTGAACAACGCGCATTTGCTGTGAAAGCTTATTACAAAAATGTTGAAAGTTTTGTGCGTGTACAACGAGCGATTCGTTTATAGACCAGGGCGCATCTGTAAAAATATTAGTACATTTGGATGTTGAGAGGTGACTCATATTTTTTTGCAGAATTTGCTTGAAAATAACTCATATAATAATATTTGAGTTATCCTCGCACTCAAAAAGGTCCGGAACATTGTTTAAATAATCAAAATGTCAAAAAATGAAAGAAAAATTCGATTTTTTTCTTTGTTTTTTTGATTATAACTTTAAAAGTATTCACTTCCGAGAAAAGTTTCACTGACATAAAAGTTGCGTAATTAAATTTAGTACAATATAGGATTAGTTTTAATAGGAGTAGTTTTAATAGGATTAGTAAAATTTTCAAAATTGTCACTTTTGTTGCAAAATAGAAATAATTGCGAAAAAATCCATAAAAAACAAGTACTCGAATTTTACGCTTTTCAACCATTTATGCTACACTTCGGACCTTCATATTTCACCCAGAAAAACTTTGTGATATAGTAAAATAATACTGTAAATTTCTATAAGATCGGTTTAATAGATTTTGCAAAATAAATCTTGCAATCCAGCTTTCGCAAAAAATTCAATTTTTCAAAAATGTTGCAAGGCTGAAAATAAAGCAGACAGCAATTTGAGTTTTTTTTGAATACAGTAGAATACTGTACCTTTCATTTTCAAATTACAAAATTAAAATCGATTTACTACTACGAAGTCAGGAATTTTTTTAAATAAACATTAATTTTTGGTGCTACGCGCAGGACAGCGGAGACGTTTGCTCTGATTGGGCATTCCAATGACCTTTGATAATGATTGATAAATTTTAATTTTTAGTACATTTCGATATAAATAAATAAATTTGTTTATTGCAAAATAAAAACACATACTCTGTCCTTTGAAATAACTCTTTTTTTAGCAAAAACTTTCTTTGTTCATATATTTTAACTTAGAGAATAAAAGTTTATTATTTTTAAACATATGCAATTGTTTAAACAATATTTCACAAACAATAATCAAAGTAGTTTGGTTTTTGTAGAATTAAAATATTAAAATACAACAAAATATGGAGTAAGAAAATAAAATAGTTAAAGATTAGAAGAAATTTTGATGGAAATCAACTTGTGTAAAGCGAACACCGCTGTCCTGCGCGCAGCACCAAAAATTAATGTTTATTTAAAAAAATTCCTGACGCAGTGGTAGTTAACCGATTTTAATTTTGTAAATTACAAATGAAAGGTACAGTATTCTTCTATATGTAACAGAAATTTCAACTTATCTGCTTTATTTTCAGTCCTGCAACATTTTGAAAAAATGAATTTTTTTTTTGCGAAAGCTGGATTGCAAAACGTATTGAACCGATCTTAATGAAATTTTCAGTATTGTTTATTATTTTTATTGTTTATTACTATATCATACAGTTTTTCTGGGTAAAATATGAAAGTCCTAAGTGTAGCATAAATGGTTGAAAAACGTAAAATGCGAATACTTATTTTTTTATGGTTTTTTCGCAATTATTGCTATTTTGCAACAGGGGTGACAATTTTTAAAATTTTAAACTAATCCTATATTGTAGGAAATTTAATTTCGCAACTTTTATGTCAGTACAACTTTTCTCGGAAGTGAATACTTTTAAAGTTATAATCAAAAAACGAAGAAAAAAATCGAATTTTTCCTTCAATTTTTGACATTTTGATTATTTAAACAATGTTCCGGACCTTTTTGAGTGGAAGGATAACTCAATTATTATTATATGAGTTAATTCCAAGCAATTTCTGCAAAAAAATATGAGTCACCTCTCAACGTCTATCTCAAAACAGATGCGCCCTGGACCATTACACTACCATTTGCCGCCCCGTGCTGCAGTCCCGTCTAACTGGCTATTAAGACTTGGGTTAGGAACTTTGAAAGTAGTGGTTCAACATTACAAAAAAGAGGTGGCAGTGTCAGAACTGCTCGCACACCACACAATATTGAAGCGATGTGAAATTAATTACACGCCAGTCGTCGCAGGTATCTTCGACGACTCGCGTGTAATGAATTTCGCGAAGGGACAATGCACTCATCTGTCCAATCTACAAAAAAGGTGATGAAACAAGTTGCGAAAATTATAGAGGAATATCGCTATTAGAAGTGGCCTATAAAATACTTGCAAAAATCATCCGAAATAGATTGCAAAAGGAGGTAAATAAGATCATTGGAGAATACCAAGGAGGTTTTAGACCAGGAAGATCAACAACAGATCAAATATGTTTATTAAAACTAATACAGAACAACAGCTACGAACAAAATTTGGGACTACACATGTTGTTCATTGACTTTAAACGGGCTTACGACTCAGTAGACCGAGATATGCTATATGAAGCAATGAGATCCTTGGGTATTTCAGGAAAGCTGGTTAAATTAGTGAGAATGACGCTCAACAATACAAAAAACAGGATAACACTGGAAGGAAATTTTTCAAAACAATTCACAGTGAATAAAGGACTGAAACAGGGTGACCCTCTATCTACAGACTTATTTAACTTGGTACTAGAACACATAGTAAGAAGGATAAAAATTAATACAAGCGGTACCATATTTAACAACAGACAGCAGTTTATAGCTTACGCTGATGATCTAGTCATCCTAACAAGAACAAAGGAACATCTCCAAAAAATATTCCAAAAGTTCGAAGCGGAAGCAAAAAGGTATGGATTAAGAATCAACCAAGGAAAAACACAATACATGGTAATGAAAGGAGATATAAATAAAGAGGATAACTATATAAAAATGAAAGGAGAAGGAGATGAATATAAATTTAAGGAAGTAGCAGAATTCGAATACCTGGGAGTGACTGTAACCAGTACTGGAAGGGAAGAAAAAGAAATAAATAAAAGATTATTGAAGGGAAGTCGAGTTGTGGGTGCCTTAAACACGATATTAAAAGCAAAAAATGTATCAATAAACGCGAAAATCAGAATGTATGAAACGATAATACGGCCCACAGTGTTGTATGCGAGCGAAACGTGGGTAATGAATCAACAAGAGGAGAAGAAGATACAGATATGGGAAAGGAAGATCCTGAGAAAAATTTTTGGAGGTATACAGATAGCGGAGAAAACCTGGAGGAGACGAACAAATGAAGAAGTAATGAGGATGTATGGGAGACCAAAAATAACGACAAAAATACGAGCCCAAAGAGTTAGATGGCTGGGACATATTACTCGAATGCCAGAAACTAGAAACGTCAAACGAATATTGAATGACAGAGCATTGGGAAAAAGGAGACGAGGTCGACCAAGGAAGAGATGGTTAGAGGCTGCAGAGAGGGATTTGGAAGAAATCGGGGTGAAGGACTGGAGAAAGAGTGCAGAGGACCGAAAAGAATGGAGAAATATTATCCAGAATTTAGAAGCCGTAGGCCTATAAGGCCTGTTAGCGCTGTTATATATATATGTAACAGAAATTTCAACTTATCTGCTTTATTTTCAGTCCTGCAACATTTTGAAAAAATGAATTTTTTTTTTGCGAAAGCTGGATTGCAAAACGTATTGAACCGATCTTAATGAAATTTTCAGTATTGTTTATTATTTTTATTGTTTATTACTATATCATACAGTTTTTCTGGGTAAAATATGAAAGTCCTAAGTGTAGCATAAATGGTTGAAAAACGTAAAATGCGAATACTTATTTTTTTATGGTTTTTTCGCAATTATTGCTATTTTGCAACAGGGGTGACAATTTTTAAAATTTTAAACTAATCCTATATTGTAGGAAATTTAATTTCGCAACTTTTATGTCAGTACAACTTTTCTCGGAAGTGAATACTTTTAAAGTTATAATCAAAAAACGAAGAAAAAAATCGAATTTTTCCTTCAATTTTTGACATTTTGATTATTTAAACAATGTTCCGGACCTTTTTGAGTGGAAGGATAACTCAATTATTATTATATGAGTTAATTCCAAGCAATTTCTGCAAAAAAATATGAGTCACCTCTCAACGTCTATCTCAAAACAGATGCGCCCTGGACCATTACACTACCATTTGCCGCCCCGTGCTGCAGTCCCGTCTAACTGGCTATTAAGACTTGGGTTAGGAACTTTGAAAGTAGTGGTTCAACATTACAAAAAAGAGGTGGCAGTGTCAGAACTGCTCGCACACCACACAATATTGAAGCGATGTGAAATTAATTACACGCCAGTCGTCGCAGGTATCTTCGACGACTCGCGTGTAATGAATTTCGCACCACTTCAATATTCTGTGGTGTGCGGGCAGTTCTGACACTGCCACCTCTATTTGCGATGTTGAACCACTACTTTCAAAGTTCCTAACCCAAATCTTAATAGCCGTGTTAGACGGAACTGCAGCGCGGGGCGACAAATGGTAGTGTAAACGAAACGCTCGTTGTACAAGCACAAAAATGCGCGTTGTTCACCAGACCACGTCTCCATGATAACTAAACTTCCCACTCTCTGGAGTCACGGCGTTTACGTCGCAAGCCCGCGGCTCCTCTATTTTATAGCCAGCAGCGTTGTCAAATCGTACCGTTTCACTAAATCACCTTGTATTTTTTGAAAGTATTGGAAGTATATATCCGGATATATGAAAGCTGTTGGACCTTTAGGTCGTATATTAGTTTTATAAAGTGAATATTCTGAAACTTGAGTGTAAAAATGGACACAAAACACACAATTTACGATAAGCCAATAATATATTAAAATATTGTGTTCGATAATTACATAGTTCTGATTTTTTTTTGTTCAATCATAATCTCTAAAGAATAATAATATCACAAGTATTGTCTTTTTTTATTTTCATAGTTTAAGTTCATTATTATCTATGTTGATTATAGCCAAATGTGGATTTGATTCTGAGAGTATTTACCTAAAAACGGAAAATAAAATTGTTTTCCTATAAAAACCGTTGCACGTATTTTAAGCTTTCTACTGGGATTTGGTCTGGACCTACTACTTTGCAATTTTAGCTGGTTTTTAATGCCATTTTAATTTCCTCTTTTAATATACTCGATTCGCTAATCTGAGGCACAACTGTCTACACTACAATCACAATAAAAATGCACTATATAGAAATAAACAAACCAGGACACGTTGAACGTTCGAGGAGCACTCCCAAATTATTATTATTATTATTTATTTCTAGTGCATTTTTATTGTGATTGTAGTGTAGACACTTGTGTCTCAGATTAGCGAATCGACTATACCTTTAAAACCACACCATCTTCTACTTCTGCTTCCATCTGTTCTGGTCCTTGAACAACTCATTGATGTATTCTGTCCATCTCTTTAATTTTTCGTTATTATTCAACACTAGTTTGTCATTTGTATCTTTCAGTATCCCCACTTTTCTTTTTCTATTATTGTTAGTTAATTCTTTAATTTGTTTGTGTGTGTTAAAACTACCTATGTCTCTTCTGGCATGCTTCTATTTCTGTGCATTGTTAATGTTCTGTGCACATGCCTCAAAAAGAAAATCACTGGTCAGTGTGTGTTACCAATACACACGTAAGGAGCGGAAACATTAACACTTACAAAAAAAGGTAGTGAACAAGATTGGCGGAACTCAAAAGGCTATGGATAGATATTGGTTGTCTCTCTAAGAGACCGAATCCCCAACGAAGAAATACGTCGTAGAACAAAAACAACAGATGTAAAGACTGAAATAGTTTTGTACACACTTATGACAACAGGTGAACAGGGAAAAATGTACTTTTGAAGTGTGTAAAACAAATAATTCCTAGCTGAGCGCTTTCGGCTTATAAAGCCATCTTCGGAGCTATGCTACAATAGAAAGGTCAGGTGTTAGAAACCTTCCAAACAATTTTACTATGGTCTCTTTTGACGTAACTAATCTTTTCACTAATGTTTCTAGACTAGAAACCATTCCTATTGTAAACAATCTTCTAATTTCAAAGAATATAGACCCTAACAAATGTTCACAAATCACCTCACTACTTCAATTTTGCCTTTCTCAAGATTTCTTCATCTTCAACAACAAAATTTACAGACAACCAGAAGGTCTAGCAATGAGAAATCCTTTATCTGCACTACTGGCAGATATTTTTCTAGATTCTCTTGAAAATACTTTTGTCCAATCACATCCACAAATAATCCTATGGTACAGATATGTGGATGATATTTTAGCATTTATAGAAGGTCCTCCTTCAGAACCTAACAACATTCTTTCAATAATTAATAACCTACATCCAGCAATTAAGTTCACATTGGAGTTAGAAACCAACAACATGATCAATTTTCTAGACCTAACCATCAAAAAGAATACATATTCTGCTTCTACACCTTCTACTACTCTGGAATACTCAGTATTTAGAAAACCCACTCAAACTGACCATATGATACCCATGTCATCTAACCATCCCTTTCAACATAAGATGGCAGCTATTCAATGTTATGTTCACAGACTTCTAAACATCCCCATATCCCAAAACAATTACAACAACGAAATTTCAATTATTAAACAAATAGCAAACAACAATGGCTTCCCCTCTTCTACCGTAGATAAGGTCATTAGAAAGTCAATACTCAAAAAGAGACTAAACCAAGCTTTTAACATAGAAAACGAACCCAACACTACATCTATTTATAGATCCTTATCCTACTTAGGGCCAATTTCAGAAAAAGTATCAAGATTACTTTGTAATAAAGTCAGTAACCTAAACATCTCCTTCAAAACCAAAAATAACATTAAGTCCATCTTCAGCCACACCAAAGATAAAATCGACAAACTAAATAAAAGTGGTATTTATAAGCGGTCTTGTGGGGATTGTAACATGACTTATGTGGGCAGAACTATGAGGACTCTTTCTCAGAGGATCAAGGAACATCTCAACAATCCAGAAAAATCCAACTTTGGTTATTTAGCAGTTTAGTTATTTCCGTTAAATTTAGCAACCATTCCTTCTCTCCTTCCAAAAACAGTGTAATTTTACATAACATGTTTTATAAAACTTTTTAATACTTTACTAAATATTATCATTATAAGTCAATAATTGTAATCAATCATTTGGCAGCTTATTCTTTAGAAAACCATATTCTCAAAAAATTCATTCTTAATTAATTTTATTTTCCATCTTCGATACACCCATAGTGCACCTAATGAAATTTGTGACTTATCTAATAATATGGAAAACTTCACCATCAAGCTTCTTTACATCCTATATTAATTAAAAAAAAAGATCCGAGTTCAGTTTTTTTAAGGATAACTTGTCAACTGATTTATCTTGGACCCTAAGTCTTCTTTTTTCAATAATATGTATTTCATTGTAATTTAAAAAACTAGATTTATGTAACTACAGACCATGTTGAAAAGTTGTTCAATTCGATTGCTAAACTGTCATATGTCAACTGTCACTTGTTATGGGAAAAGGTGAAAGTACCTTTACCAGCACGCACTATCTATGTCAGCTGTCATTAAAATCCAGCAGACTACATGCCGCCATTCTTCATACTGACACAGCACACATCAGATGGTAAGGTCTCTTGACCTTACCACGATCAAATTTTTGTTATATGTAATGTAGTTTTTCGTGAAAGTCCTTTCTGCTTGTAATATATATGTTTTTCAACTTTTCCGACTAAGAACAGCAAGAATTGACCACCTTTTTTCAACAGACAGGCAAGGTTTTTTTCTATATTTTTTCCATCATTAAAAAAACTGCACAAGTAATAGAAGTATTTTTTGTATATCGTACTCTTTTTTTGTATATCCATCTCTCTTCATAGTGGTATTTTGAACCTTTTGACGTAAGTTAAACTTTTGAATTCTAAGATCAATTATTCATTAGAGACCTTTCTATTGTAGCATAGCTCCGAAGATGGCTTTATAAGCCGAAAGCGCTCAGCTAGGAATTATTTGTTTTACACACTTCAAAAGTACACTTTTCCCTGTTCACCTGACAAAAACAACAGATGCTGTCGAAAGAATCGCGTCGTTAAAGTAGAACTGAGCAGAACACGTCGTCAGATTATCAGACAACCGATGGACAAAAGGTATTGTCGTGGCACGAAGCACTACGGAGCAGAGTTATTAGTAACTGGATGCAAGCCGGACAAGACAGAAACAGATGGAAAGAGCTGAGGTAGACCTATGTCCAGTAGTGAACGCGTACAAGTTGATGATATTATCACGAAGATGCGGCAACACTGTACAATGTCACATAGCACAACGCATGAAGGACGTGCAACGGATTTATTGGAAAACAATAATACTCAAAATTTGTTGCTCCACTAACTATAGAATAAAGTAAAATTCAGTGTCTTTAGTGGGCTAACCACACTCTTTTGTTTCTTTTAGTATACATCCATGTTTAACAAATACTCTTTCTTGAACATTGCCACTTTATTTAAGACAAATTTTTAATAAAAAATCTTTGGTTACAAATATTGCATTTTAACTCATGAAATAATTTTTAGAGCCAAACAAAGCAAAAAAATATTTTTCAACATATATTAATAATATAGAGAATTAACTAAAAATCACAGAATATCGATATAGAATACACTAAGAATATAGAATAGAGTATAAAGTATAAAATTATTGTTTTTAGCAAAATAAAGCCTTTCGTTAAATAAAAAATGTCTAATAACAACATTAACAATATTTGTTTTTAATATGTATAATGATCTCCACGTGAGATGATAATAAAATTAAAACATCCATAGACTATTTAAATCTATAATTTGATCTAATATCAACGATTCTAAAATATTTTACAATTCTAATACTGTTTTCCATCTACATATATTTTCTTTGCAAAATTGCTTTATACCCCAGCAAACGAAGCATTTAAAATCGACAAATTACTGGCGGCTGGAATATCTGAGGGAAGTCAATAGAAAAGGTGTACCATCTCATGGATATCGACACTTTTACTGCGTTATGTTTTTTTTATTAATATTCAACCAAAAAGAAGCGACTTTTTTAATCAATTTCAATTAAATAGAAACGTTTAATAGATGGCTTTCTTGAAAATGCTTGGTTTAAATGATATTTTCAAATTAAAAAATGTTTATAAACAAGAAAGTTATTGCAAATTAAACCCGAAAGTAAGCATTTTTTCAATTGTTTAAATTAAAAGTTATTATGTGTGCAAAAGATTTATAAAATATTTTATAAATTGTTATTTTTATCCTATTTAAAAAAAGGTCATTTAAAGGTCGTTTAAAAACTACTCGACCGATCTTTGTGCTTTATTTAAGTATTTTTATTGTTTATTTTAATAATAACTACATACAGGATGTTAGTAAAAGTATGAAAAACTTTAAGGGCTAATTCTACATGCAAAAATAATGCAAGTTTGTACTATAAACATGTCCGCAAATGCTTCGTTTCCTAGATACGGGATGTTGAAATTTTTATTTCAAACTGCTTATTTATTTATTTCTCTAAGACCAGTTGAGCTATGAAAATGAAATTTGGTGAGTTTTAGGAGATAGTTATTGCTAATTTTTTTAACATACAATTAAGAATTTTGCATTCATCATTGGCGCGCCTACGGGTAATGGTCTGAATTTTTTTAAAGAAAAAATAGAACGCCACTGTGATATTTCAAATTAAAAATTATTGCTAAATTCCACGTCTAATTTATGATAAAAAAACCTGTCTTGTCTTTTTTTCATATGGTGCACCGTTTATATGTAGAAAAATAAAACATCTTGACGCGTATTTTTCATTTTTTAATACATTATCAAGAAATATCCAATATAATAATACTAAACTAGAACAATAACTGAAAATATTACTAATAAGATTTTAACTAGGTGCAGAGCTGCAACAAATGTTAAAAATGACCTCCTTTAGAGGTTACAGAAGAATTTTATATTCATCATTGGCGCGCTTACAAGTAATGGTCTGAATTTTTTTTAGGAAAAAAATAGTACGCCACTGAGATATATCAAATTAAAAATTATTTTTGAATTGCTAGTTCAATTTACGACAAAAAATCTTTCTTGTCTTTTTTTCATATGCGGCGCCGTTTTTATGTAAAAAATAAAACATCTTAACGTTTACAAAGTATTTGAACTAAGTTTCTATGCATATGGAAACTACCTCAAATACTTTGTAAGCGTTAAGATGTTTTATTTTTTTGTATTAAAACGGCGCCTCGTATAAAAAAAAGGCAAGAAAGATTTTTTGTCGTAAATTTAACGAGGAATTTAAAAATGATTTTTAGTTTGACAAATCTCAGTGGCGTACTATTGTTTTCTTAAAAAAAATCAGACCATTACCCGTACGCGCGCCAATGATGAATTTGCACCTAGTTAAAATCTTATCAGTGATATTTTCTGTTGTTGTTCTAGTTTAGTATTATTATATTGGATAGTTCTTGATAATGTATTAAGAAATGAAAAATACGCGTCAAGATGTTTTATTTTTCTGCATAAAAACGGTGCACCATATGAAAAAAAAAGACAGGAAAGGTATTTTATCAAAAATTAAACGTGGAATTTAAAAATTATTTTTAATTTAAAATATCTCAGTGGCGTACTATTTGTTTCTTTAAAAAATTCAGACTATTACCCGTATGCGCGCCAATGTTGAATACAAAATTCTTAGTTGTATGTCAAAAAATGCGCAATAACTACCTCCTAAAACTTACCAAATTTCATTTTCATAGCTCAACTGGTCTTAGAGCAATAAATAGACAGTTTGAAAAAAAAATTCCACACCCCGTTTCTCGGAAACGAAGCATTTGCGGACATATGTTTATAGAGCAAACCGGCATTGTTTTTTATGTAGAATTACCCCTTAAAGTTTTTCAAACTTATTTACACCCTGTATAAACAATTGAGAAAAATGCTTATTTTCTCGTTTAATTTGCAATATCTTTTTTGATTTATAAACACTTTTTAATCTAGAAGATCTCATTTTAAAGAAAAAGTATTTTTAAGGAAGTCGCCTGTTGAACGTTTTCAGCTACAATGCGTAGTTTATTCACAATATTGAAATATCTGAAATGAATGAAAAGTCGTTTTTTTGCTTAAATGTTAATAAAAATCATGACGCAGTAAAAATTTCGATGCCCACGAGATGATGCCTTTTCTATTGACTTCCTTCAGATATTGTTGAAAAACAGTAATTTTTCGATTTTTAAGTGCTTTTTGGCTTAGTTTCCTGAGGTATTGCTTTATAAATATACGTTTATATATCTCAGTATTTCGTCTTTTTAACTAATATCTGACTTTTTGATCTGAGACAAGGCAATCAAAACATACCTTGGCAATACTGAAATCTCGCCAGGTGACACATGGTGACAATTTATTCACATAACCTATAACGCAGTGCATTAGTAGACCTACACACAGAAGTACAGTGCTGCCGTGCTCAATCATGGAGTGGTTCTAGCTGACTAACTGTCGACCTATCTTCATTTGCACTTCCACCTTCTTTCAGGTCAAAAGTAACTGCTACTTACCATACATCAGAACAACCAATAAAAAATCCAAACAGTACAATTTATACTCGTTTGGTCTATTGTCTTGGCCTGGCAGGAAGTGGTGGGGGAGGAGCTGATCGTGCTGGTACTGGAGGTGGTCCTCGTGAAGGAGTAGGAGGTAGCGCACCCGAATCCGGTCTTGGTGGCGGTGGAGGAGGACCTAATGGTTCTGGAGTACTTATCACATCGTCGCTTATCTCTTCGTAAACGCCCTCCTCTTGAGACATCTGACTTGGTAGATCTGGTGGGGGCATTTGCGGAGGAGCTGAACAAAGCGGTGGAGCTGCAGCTGGAACACCTAAGAAACATTATAAAAGTATATTTAAATAATTATTTTATTCCAATTTCTATTGATTTTATTTATTTGTTCACTTTCTGTTTTGCTTTAATATTTTTCCTCCAAAAATAGTTGCGATCTATAGAATCAATGACCTCAGAAAGCACAAAAAGATTGTATGAAAGCAGGCTGATAAGCAAATTGGAAAACATTAACATGCACAACTGTGAAGTAGAAGAATGCTGGAATGAAATCAAATACTGCATCCAGCAAGCTGCGGAAGAGTTTATTGGCAAAAGGAAAACAAACACCAGCGCAATAAGAAACAACAAACCATGGCTTTGTCAAGAAGTCAAAGAACTCGCAGAACAAAAGAGAAAATGCTATCTGTGTTACAAAAGCACCGGAACGCAGGAACAACGCGCCATCTACATAGAAACAAGAAACAGAATAAATTCGCGAATAAAAGCAATAAAAAGAGAGCATTGGATCAAGTTCACAAGTGACATGGATCACGACATCTATGGCGAACAGAGGAAAGTTTGGAAAATGCTAAAAAACAGAAAAACAACAGTAAATGAATTTGTGCAGACAAAGGGGATACCGACTTTTTTTATTAAAGTTTAGGTCAAGACAAAAGATATTTTCAAGAAAGTATATGATTCATATGAGGGGATCATTGTTTAAATAATTGAAAATTGGTAATTTTTGCACAAAATTTACTTTTTTAACCGCTGCTGCAATTCCTGGATTTTACAATTTTTTTCTGAGAAGATGAAGAAACAATCTTTTATATGAGACTTACTAAATTAAATTTGACCCGTAATTTATTTAAATAATTTTAAATTAAAATTGAAAAACAAATTTCCAAAAAAATATTATTTGCAATTTAAATAAGCACTATAAAATTTTTGTTTGGCAGAAAAAGTTGCACTATAATATCACTATAAATTGACAAAGAATTGGTTGATAAATATTGAGTAGTTTATGAGAGATTTAATTTGTTTTTCGATAAATGTATTGACAAATTAAAATTTTAAATAAACACCCCTTTAAAATGGCGTTTAATTTGTTTAAAACTTTTTTTTTAATAACATCACCGGGATTAAAAATTTTGAAATTTTTTTTTCGATATTCGTTTTCCTGGTAGTTTTTGACACACTTACAAAAGAAAAAAAATAGAGATCCATTTTTTGCCTAGAGCTTTTCCAAGTTTAAAAATTCATAATTTGTTTATTTATCAATATTAACATTTTAAAGTTCGTGAGTACATCTATCAACCCTACTACTTAACAATGTCATTTATACATAGAGTTAAAATTTTAGAATATTTAAAAAAATAATGATTTTCGTAGCGACCTTAACTGAAAACTTTTTGCATGAAGAGTGGTGCAGTAGTACTTTGCAATATCTTCGTTAATAATGGACCAATTTCAATGTTTTTTTTTTTAGTTTATGGTAGCTTATAAAAATAGTAACATCTAAATGACACTTTTAACAATAAATAGTCGTCAATTTGTTATAAACATTTTTTTTTCTAGATGTGATAAATAAAAATTGACACAAAAGATTTTTTATAAAAAAATTAACAAAATAATACTGAATTAGCATTAAAAATTTTTTAAAGACTTCTTGCTTTGTACAATATTAAATACAGTGATCACGTAAAGGTTGGAATAAATTCATTTTCTCGAGAATGGACGATTTTGAAAAAAAATCCCGAAACAGGTCAATTTTTATTTTTAAATTACTACTTTTTGGCATATATATCATACTAGTGACGTGACCCGTCTGTGCGTGATGACGTCATCGATGATTTTTTTAAATGAGAATAGGTGTCGTGTGATAGCTCATTTGAAAGGTAATTCAAATCTCTATTCAGTAGTATAAACATTAACGTAATTATTTATACAGGGTTTCCAAAAAAAATTTGAATTAAATTTATTGACATAAAAAGAGGAATGTATGTAATTTAATTCGAAATACATTTTACTGCTCTCAGAAAACAGAAAAAAATGTTTATTTAACAAATAAATATTGTTTTTTGCTTAAATTCAATATTAATGCAGCCACCGACCAGCCTCTTGACAGTTTGAACATTTAATTTAAGCGAAAAGCGATGATTATTTTTCAAATACATATTTTTTCGGTTTTCTGAGAGCAGTAAAATGTATTTTGAATTGAATAAATTACATAGATTTTTCTTTTTATGTCAATAAATTTAATGCAAATTTTTTTTTGAGCACCCTGTATAAATAATTATGTTAATGTTTATACTACTGAATAGAGGATTGAATTACCTTTCAAATGAGCTATCATACGACCCCCATTCTCATTTTAAAAAATCATCGATGACGTCATCACGTCATATATATCATCATATATGATATATATGCCAAAAAGTCGTAATTTAAAAATAAAAATTTACCTGTTTCGGGATTTTTTTCCAAAATTGTCCATTTTCGAGAAAATGAATTAATTCCAACCTTTACGTGCTCATTGTATATTATGTATTTTACACTAAAAATAGGTAATACACTAAAAATTGTGTATATATTTGTTAATTTTTATTCACTTATATAAATACATTTATATAGAGAGGTTGTCCTCCATTTTTTTTATATATTATATTTTGTATTCACATTATCTTTGCGAGATTTTGCCAATGATTTGTACAAAGAAAAAAGTTTTTATGATTCTTTAAGAAAAATTTACTATTTTGTTCAATGTTTAAAATAAAAATTGGTTTTAATACTCTTTTGTGATTATCTTTGGTGCCAACTTTTGTTTATTAAAATACTACAGAAAAAAATTGTTAATAACTAATTATTGATTATTTATGGCAAAAAGGGTCATGCAGATGCTATTATTTTTGTATGCTACCCCAAATTAAAAGAAAACATTGAAATTGGCCCATTATTAACAGAGATATTAAAAACTACTCCTCCGCCAATTTTCAGACAAAAAGTTTTCATCTAAAGTGCTACGAAAATCATCATTTTTCAAAATATTCTACAATTTTGGTTATGTGTATAAATGACATTGATAAGGTAATAGATGTAGTCACGTACATACTTTTAAATTCAATATTGATATAAACAAATTACGGATTTTTAAACTGGGAAAAGCTATCCTGGCCAAAGATGCTTCTAGAAAATTTTTATGTTTTTGTGGATATGTCAAAAATTACCAAGAATACGAATATCGAAAAATAATTTCAAGATTTTTAATTACGGCGATGTTATTAAAAAAAATAAGTTTTAAACAAATTACACCAATTTTCAAACGCCATTTTGGAAGGGTGTCTAATTGAGATTTTGATTTGTCAATACATTTATCGAAAATATACATAAAAGCAAAACAAATGAGACCTTAAAAACTTGTATAATCTATCGACAACAACCGCGTTTTTGCAATTGAAAAAATGGTAATTTTTTATAAACAAATTAAATATCTCATAAACTACTCAATATTTATCGATAAATTTTTTTTTCAATTTATAGTGATATTATAGCGCAACTTTTTCTGTGAAACAAAATATTTTATAGAGCTTATTTATATTGCAAATAATATTTTTTTGGAAATTTGTTTTTCAATTTTGATTTACAATTATTTATATAAATTAAGGGCCAAATTTAATTTAGTAAGTCTCATATAAAAGACTGTTTATTCGTCTTTGCAGAAAAAATTGTAAAATCCTTAATAAAAACACGAATTACCGCAGCAGTTAAAAAAGTAAATTTTGTGCAAAAATTACCCATTTTTAATTATTTAAACAACGATCCCCTCATATGAATCATATACTTCCTTGAAAATATCTTTTGTTTGGACCTAAACTTTGATAAAAAATTTATTCCAACCTGTACGGAATTACATTTTGATTTACATGTAGTGTAATTTTATTTGATCGGTCTACTGAAGTGGAAGCGAGAATGCAGAACTTAAAGAACAGACGATCGCCAGGTACTGATGTAATACCGAACGAACTGCTGAAATACGGCGGTCAGTCTCAGCGGCAGGCATGTCTCACAACATTGTTTAACAAAATTTTAGACAGAGCAGAGATACCACAAGATTTTCACACCAGTATCACAATACCGATTTTTAAGAAAGGACAAAGAACATGTCCGGACAACTACAGAGGAATAACTCTCTTAAATACGACAATAAAGTTATTCACAGGCATACTCAAGGATAAATTGGAGTCACAGTTAAAGAACAGAGAAGAACAGCAAGGATTCAGAAAAGACAGGTCGACGACGGACGCAATATCTGTCATGAAACAAGTGAAAGAGAAGTCGATAGAATATAACAAACCCGCATATATTTTCTTCATAGACTTGCATCAGACGTGTTATGACCTATGGTATTGAATCAAGAGAAGCCATCAATAAAACCAACAGCATGCTACGAACAGCCGAAATGAAGACACTAAGAGCAATAGCAGGGAAGACCAGAAGGGATAGAATACGAAACAACATCATCAGGGAACAATGTGACGTGCAAGATGTAGTAAGATGGGGTAGGCAAAGACGAACAGAATGGTTCAGTCATGTAAAAAGAATGGAGGAGTACAGACTACCAAGCATTGCACGAGAAGGAAAACCAGCTGGCAAGCGTCCACAGGGGAGACCACCAAAAAGATGGAGAGATAGCTGGCAGTCTATCTCTCAAGAAATACTTCAACGTCGGAATTAACAGATCGACAGAACTACAACAAGTATAAGAACAAGAAGTTAACTGCATGTTTTATTTGTCCCTTCCAAGACTCACTGTTCACTTTTTCAATTAAGATAAGACGAACTTACACTTGAATGACTAAGCTAGACGAAGTCTTAAACAATCGGTATAACATCCAACGTAATGTGGTAGTTTGAATGTTACACAATCTAATTTAGTAACTGTGAACATTTTGTACCAGAAAATGTCATTGAAAGTCGCCTAGAATAGTTAGATACTCTAAATAAAAATTTGACTAACTTGACATTGGAGGACTTGGCAATGGTGGAGCAGAAGACACATAATTGTTTGTATTATTAGTTGGAGAAATCGTCGCAGGAGGTCTAACCGGCATATGGATGACTCCCGCTTTTGGAGGTGCTCGTCTTGGAGATGATTGTGTTGATTTTACTACTGGTGGAGGAGGTCTACTTGGTGGAGCTGTGCGAGGTACTTTATTCACTTCTGGAATGCCTAAACCTAAAAAAAAAAATAGTTATTTATGTACCAAGTCAGTAAAGTGACTCTTTATCGAACGAGTCTGATATTACGAGAAGAGCGAGCGTAGCGAGCGAGACGAGTTCGGTAAGGAGTCTTTACTGACGTGGTGCATACAAAATTTTATCGCCAACATATATTTTTTAAATTTAATGTCGTCCGAACCACTGGGGTTAAAAAGGACAACAATGGAAAATACATATTAAAAATAAAAAGAGATTGTAATATTAAGTAAATACTTATGTACCGGGTGTCCCAATAAGAATGGCTCTCGGCCATATCTCAGGAACCGTTTATAGTAGAGCTTTGAAATAAAAAATTTTATAACAAAAGTTGCCTCAGGAAAAGCCTGGAAATTTTTTTCATAATTGTGGGTCCACCGCTAGAGGGCGTAATTGAATATCAAAAATAAAAAAATCTAAATTTTACAAAATTTTCCTAATGAAGGGGCACTGGAAATCCGATTATTGTATTCTTCATCAAATTCTGCGCATATTTGATTTAACAAGTTTAACTCTACCTTTGCAAATAAGAGGTGGGGGTGAGTGGGAACCTTGTTATAAAAAAATGGCTGTAAGTCCGGTTCTGCTAAATCAAATTTTGAAAACTGTGTCTTATTAAAGACAGATCTTTTTCTTCAATGTAAGCGTGATAATTGTGAAGCATCCTAAGAAGTAATAAGCCAGCTGGGAGGCGTTATTTAATTTTTTTCAGAAATCTAGTTTACTTTGGAAAATAATCAATATAAGTATGCATTTTTAATCATACTTTATAAAATTAGATTAAATTAGCAATAGAATAGCGAAAACCGCATGTCGATACCTTTTTTCTATCTCAAGATATCTCGAGAAACGTGGAAATTTTATACATAACTGTTACTATCACCGGTAAACTAAGTTAATGAAAAGTAGTGTGCTGTGGAAAAAAACAAAATAACATTTTCCAGATGTCAACGTATAAAAATATAATTAATTAAAACAACAATATAAAGAGAAACAATACTATTAAAATTAAATATAACACAGAACAAAAAGAACTACTTAGTGACGACCTAAATATTGAAATTGTTGCCCATCATACACTACTCTAGAATACATTATCCAGAGAATACTAAACGCCATTCAAAGCATATCGAGAGCAGAAATTGAGACTGCTGTTCAATCTACTCTTGAAAGAGTAAATGTTTGCAACGAAAATGATGGGCAAAAATTTGAACGTTTATGTCATCACTAAATAGTTGTTTTCATTTCTTTGTAATAGGGCTTTTCAACGCTTCTTATTTGTTTCGAGCCTCTGTCATATGCCGTATAATCCGTGTATAATATTAATATACGAGATATGAACGAGGCTCGAAACAAATGAGAAGCGTTGAAAAGACCTAATATACGTTGACAGCTGGAAAATGTTTCTTTGTTGTTTCCATAGCACACTACTTTTAATGAATTTCGTTTACCGGTGACAGTAACAGTTGTTTTTAAATTTACACGTTTTGTAAGATATCTCGAGATAGAAAAAAGGTATTCAGGTAACATGTGGTTTTCGCTATTCTGTTGCTAATTTTGTCTAATTTTGTAATATGGTATTAAAAATGCATGTTTGTATTTAATATTTTCCAAAGAAAACTAGATTTCTGAAAAAAAATTAAATAACGCCTCCCAGCTGGCTTATTACTTATTAGGATGGTTCAAAATTATCACGCTTACATTTAAGAAAAAGATCTGTCTTCAACAAGACCCAGTTTTCAAAATTTGATTTAGCAGAACCGGACTTACAGCCATTTTTTCATAACAAGGTTCCCACTCACCCCCACCTCTTATTTGCAAAGGTAGAGTTAAACTTGTTAAATCAAATATGCGCAGAATTTGATGAAGAATACAATAATCGGATTTCCAGTGCCCCTTCATTAGGAAAATTTTGTAAAATTTAGATTTTTTTATTTTTGATATTCAATTACGCCCTCTAGCGGTGGACCCATAATTATGAAAATAATTTCCAGGCTTTTCCTGAGGCAACTTTTGTTATAAATTTTTTTATTTCAAAGCTCTACTATTAACGGTTCCTGAGATATGGCCGAGAGCCATTCTTATTGGGCCACCCGGTACTAACAAAAAGTATACCTGAAAAATGTGTGATACAATTAAATGTCTTTTATTCCTATTTCCGTTAAAAACTGTATGATATTGTTGATATTTTTGTATTGTCTCTAAGAAGCTCAGATATGTCCCTGGGAAGGTTTAGTTTACTTCTCGTTGGCTGGTATATTTGACAATCGGTTAAGACATGTTTTATTGATATAAAATAATATTTGCCAACATAATTTGATATTGGTTTTAACACTTACTACTTGCAATTTACAATTTAAGAACTTTTTAAATTTTAGACGTCATAATTTCATGACAGTGATGACAGATAACTTGCAAGATGGCCGCTTTCGATTTTTAATCGATAGTTATCAATATTGAATAATTACTAAATCGGTACAGTTTTAATTTATTTTATATGAATATACATTACAAAATACTACAAAATTTCACTTTTTGACATAAATTTAATTGATAATATCGCAAATTGCGTACAATATTTTTAATAATTAAAGTAAACAAATTGCAAGTCCACTCAAATACTCGCCATTCGATTGCTGCCATTGACCACTTACATTCAATCTCGGTTAATTTGATTAATCGCGACAGGTAAAGTAAAATTCTTCTTTCAGTATAATAAAGTGTTACTTTACTGCCGCAAATGAGGGCAAATGAGTACAATAATGAATTACTTTAGCGACGGTTGGCGATAAAATATTTTTAATACTACTCGTGAATTTAAGGTACCAGTACCTTCAATTTCTGGACGAAAATGTATTGTATAAAAAGAAGGTTAGTGAAAGCCAAAAGAGAAAGATAAAAAACAGAAATTGTAATGTATTGGCCAGGTTTTTCTACCAGACATTGCAGAAATTGTAGAAAACAACATCACTGTATGACGAAGAGAAAATATAGTAAATTAAAAATATTAACCCTTCGTTTCAAGCTGATCATTCTATAGCTTCGTTTCTATATTCTTCACATTTCATTGCGCTGAGTTTTTGGGTATTGGGATGAACTCAGATATTAGCCATTCTTTCGGAATTTTCCCAGTATAGTAAATTTCGTTAAATAATTTTACTAGTATGTCAATGTGATTCTCTGTTAGTAGTTTTAAGATTTCTGTAGGTATTTCATCTGGTCCTATGGGCTTATCATTTTTTATACGTTTTAGTGCTTTTTCAGTTTCCCCTTTGGTAATTGTAGGTCCATTTCTACCTCTTGGTTCTATTGCCTCCATTCTTTCGTCTTGAAATAGCTCTATTAAATATACTTCCCATCTATTTATTTTCTCTGCACTTTCAATTATTATTTTGTTGTTTTTGTCCATTCTTTCCTCTTTTTTTGTATATTCCAGTTGTTTCTTTACTTTTGCTGTATATGTTAAAGCTGTCATGTTATTTTTCTAATCTTTCTATTTATGCACATTTTTCTGATAACCACACCTCCTTCGCTTCTTTGATTTTTTGTTTGTTTTATTTACGTTTTTATTCTTTTATTTCCTTCTTTCCGATATCAATGACTTTATTGTATTCTGTGTTATCCACTGTTTGCTTTTAGGGGATATATCGCCCTCCAGTTGTTGTATGATGTTTCTCAGGATTTTCTCTAGCTCTCTCCATTTTCCTGTAGCGTTAAGTGGTCCTTGTCTTTTCACTTTCTGGGCTTTCTTCTGTACTTGTTCTTTAATCTGTTAGCAGAGATCAGCTTCTTTTAGTCTTCTTAGATTAATTCTACAGCGTATTTCAAACGTGCGATGCAGTGTACAAGGATAACCCCATTCAAACTAAATGAGAATGTTCTTGACAACGTTGCCGCTCTTTTGTATATTCTTTGGACTGGTAGTTTGTACCATGTGTTCTTGATAATGAGTTCGTTGTCCTTACAAAACTTAGCTAGCGTATCTCCTCTCTCATTTCTTTTTTCTGTGTTTCAGTAAGAACTGTGGTATCTGATTTTATTTGTTTTACTTCTGCTATGATTTGAATTGATTTCCCACCCTTGGACATTCCAAGTGTTTATATTCAACGTCCTTGTTCGTTTTCTACGTCGTCTTCTTTTTTCCCACCCATGTACCGAGGATGAATTTTAGAATTTTTTGCAGTGTTTTTTGAACGTGTAGAGGACCAGGCCATACGCCCCCATCCCTACCAAGAGAACCAGGATTTTCTGTTGAGAGTTTACTTCCTTAGCCAATGTGGTCCAGATTTAGGTGCTGGACTCTCCTCTTCACCCTGTACGTCATTAATGTCCATAATGTTGCCAATTTATAATACAAAAGGTATTTCAAAAAGGTATGTCATAAATTAAATCACGCATTCCAAGGACAAAAATAAATTGATTGAATCCAACTTACCTTAGTACAAAAGTGAACACAAAAAAAGTTACAGCCCTTTGAAGTTACAAAATGAAAATCGATTTTTTTTCATATATCGAAATCTCTTAGAGATCTTTCATTGAAAATGGACATGTGGCATTCTTATGGCAGCAACATCATAAAAAATTAAAGTGAAATTCGTGCACCCCATAAAAATTTTATGGGGGTTTTGCTCCCTTAAACCCCCCCAAACTTTTGTGTACGTTCCAATTAAATTATTATTGTGGCACCATTAGTTAAACACAATGTTTTTAAAACTTTTTTGCCTTTTAGTATTTTTTCGATAAGCCAGTGTTTATCGAGATATTTTGAATATTTGTCGAATCCACCACATATCTGTATATGGTTAAGTACCTATGATATACCTGTTAATAATCTGAAAATTTATTTATAAGAAAATTATACGTAATTTACATTTTTAGGTATATTTTGAAGAAGAAGCCACATCTCGATAAAAGCTGACTTATCAAAAAAAGACTAAGAGGCAAAAAAGTTTTAAAAAGACTGTCTTTACCTAATGGTACCACAATAATAGTTTAATTGGAACGTACACGAACATTTGGGGGGTTTAAAGGAACAAAACCCCCATAGAATTTTTATGTAAACATATTAAAAAAGAAGCCGCATCTCGATAAAAATTGGCTTATCGAAAAAATACTAAGAGGCAAAAAAGTTTTAAAAACGTTGTGTTTAACTAATGGTACCACAATAATGAATTAATTGGAACGTACACAAAAGTTTGTAGGGGTTTAAGAGAGCAAAACCGCCATAAAATTTTTATGGGGTGCACAAATTTTACTTTAATTTTTTTTAAGATGTTGCTGCCATAAGAATGCCACATGTCCATTTTCAATGAAAAATCTCTAAGAGATTTCGATATATGAAAAAAAATCGATTTTCATTTTGTAACTTCAAAGAGCTGTAACTTTTTTTGTGTACACTTTTGTACTAAGGTAAGTTGGATTCAATCAATTTATTTTTGTCCCCGGAATGCGTGATTTAATTTATGACATACCTTTTTAAAACACCCTGTACAACAAAAGTGAGAAATTTGTATCAATATTAATAATGTTGCAAAATTGCAACAGAGATATGTACTGATCCGAAACACACAAAAAAATACCAAAAAGAAAATATATCATTATAAAAACCTTGTATTTCTAGCTGTAAAAATTGAAAACTTGAGGTTTTTTATAATTTATTACACAAAACCCATAACAGAATATACACAAAACCACGAGTTGTCTTTCCGGTTATAAAGAATATATTAGACAAGGCCAATTTATTTGGTTGCACATATTTCAATAAAAAGTAGTTAGTTGGAGAATCACGGAAGTTATTATAAATATATGTAAGAGATATCTTAAAGTAACAATGAAACACCAATTTGTTGCAAACTTGCAACATAATGCAACGAAGGGCAATAATAAAAGTAAAACTGAATAATAACAGCTACGGATAATAACATAAAAAATTGTTATATTACTTACAGTTATAATCAGACTGGCTTGGTGAAGTGTATAATGGAATGGTATTACTTGTACACAGATCTATTTCTTCTTTTGCCAGATCCACCCAGTTTGGTGTCTTCAACGAAAGAGTAAAGTCAATGCCGTTTACCTGAAACATACAAATATTAATAAGGTTATCGTTTCAGATAACAAATGTATGTACTAACATTTAGTTCACCCTTTGTTTTCTTTAAGGCTTCTAAAACAACTTGCCCGTCTCTGAATGTGATCCACATAGTATCTGACACGAATCTAACTAGAATAATTTCTCCCAACTGCGAGAATTCTTCTAACAGAACTGTCATCATAGTTGAATCAAATCCAATGAAGCCGCCATTTTCAGAAGCGTTTTCAAAATTTACAATTATTGTAGAATCAGGAGGGCCCATATCAGCAATGACCTCATAAAATACCTAAAAACATAAATATAATAAAAATAAATACAGTTTTATGGACAATAAAGTTTTTACATTACCTTCTGTCGCATTTGCTCGTTAATATTCCTAACCTCGATATCAACCATCGCAATTACAGGTCTATGATCGCTCTGCTTAAGTTCAGCCCTGCCGTAAAAAACTAATACACCTGGTGACTCCTGTGGTGCTCCATTCACATCAGGATTCAGAGCTCTCCTCTTCCAGAGGACCCTATCAGTCCAGGCAGGAGCCCTACACTTCTCGCTTGTATCGTAATCATCGCTAAACAGATCATACTTGTATGTGGGAGCAAAATTAATATCTCCTTCAATAAAGTTCTTGAACACGTTCCCATCTGCTTGTTGCTTCTTTAGTTGGTCATTATCTAGTACTGTGTCAAAATCTCCCTGTCTAACGAGTTCTTTAAGTTCTTCTTTATCCATGTCTACTCGGTAGTTAAAATCGCCACACCAAAACAAATATTCGTGACTGTTCAAAGATCTGTTCATCGGGAATGTTATTTTCCTAGTTATTTCGTTATAATCAGCGTTTCTCTCATTTACTTGAGACTGACCTGCTGCAAAATGAGCACATACAAATGCCATAGATGTGGCATAGAAAACCATTCTTATTGCTGCGGCACCTAAAAGTAAACTATATATTGTAAGGAAGAAAAGATAGGAAGAACAAAAAAGAAAATAATAAATTAGATGAAGTAATACAAATGCTAACATGGAATGGAAGAGGATGCTACAAAGAAGGGAAATTTAAACAAATGGTACTTCTTCTTCTTTTATATAGGCAGTACTGCCTGTTTTTCTTCAACGGTGCCTTTCATTCTGCCCCTAAGTTGTCATTCCATATTTTCCTTGGGCGTCCTATACTTCTCCTGCCTAACGGTGACTTGTCCCTGGCTATTCTTACTATCCTTCCTTGATTCAGACATCCTGCTTATGTGCTCATTCCACTCTTCTTTTCTGTTCTTTACCCAGGGATTTATATTGTCTACCCCACATATGCGTCTGATTTCCTCACTTCTTACCCTATCATGTAGTCCTTTTCCAGCAATCCTTCTTAAGATCTTCATTTCGTTCGTTTCCAGATGTCTTCGTGTTTTGCTTGTGTCTGGTCTTGTTTCGACCATGTAAGTCATAACTCGCTAATAACTGACTTATATATTCGGGCATTTGTGCCCATCTTGGATGTTTGTTTTTCCAAATTGTGTCGTTTAGGTATCCGGCCGTTCTACTGGCTTTAATTATTTGGTCTTTTACCTCTTGTCTTCTTCGTGAATTGTAAGTTTTTTGAATTCACTCTTGTCTTCTTCGCTTCGGCATCCATCTGGCTTGCAAATTTTAGAAGCCATGGAGGTGTTACCAAGGAAATGGACCAATAAGTTTTCAATTTAAAAATCTTTTAGTAATATTTTAATATTTTTAAATATTAATAATATTGCTATTAGGATTGAAAACTACTTCATCTTTCAATTGCCAGATGACGCTAGTCACCTAGTCCATTCACGTCAGTTGCACGTCCATCCACTTGAAGTATGGAGAAGCAGGCCTAGGTTCTCTCCGATGAGACTCCAACAAGAGTCGAAAATCGTCGATTCAGAGGGCTGGACTGCTCTCCGTATTTTAAGTGAAAAATAAGATTGTTTTGCCTTCGCATTGCAACTGAATAAAAATGGCATTTTTATTTTATTTCTTTAATTTCTGTTTGCTCATCCGATTCTAATCATGGTGTCCAGTTCTTCGTGATTAGCTGTTTGATAGAGGTTTTTCAGGTAAGCTGTCCATGTATTTGTATCAATATGTTTTACTTCTATCAATTCCTTCATCTCTGCTCTTTGACCTCTTATCATTTTCCACATTTCCTTTTGCATCCCATAAAAGTCGTGCTCCATCTCTTTTGAAAATGCTTCCCAATGTTCTGTTTTCTTCCTTCTTACTATTGAGTTTAATTCATTTCGTACTCTTTTATATTCTTCATATGTTTGTCTCGTTCTTTTAGACTTGTATTCTAGGTAGATTTTATTTTTTTCTTGACATTTTATTTTTATTTCTTCACAGAACCATGGTAGTCTCCTTTTCTTTCGTATATGTTTACTTATCTTACGTTCTTCACGTGCTTTCGTTGCTGCCATTTTGATATTATCTCTCAAATGGTACTTGAATTTAGAAAATATAACTTTCAGATCGTAGCATTACCAGAAACGAAGTAATTAGAGAATGACAACATCACCAAGAAGAAGTACACGAAGCAATCAAAAGATTAAAAAATAGAAAATCACAAGGTCCGGACAATATACCAAATGAATTAATTACATACGGGGTACAAAAATAATGGAAGAGATAAGAAAATTATGCAACAAAATTGAAAACAACATGACATTTTCATCAGTACATAAACAACTGATGAAAATCAACTGAGAATATTTGAGCGCAAAATACTAAGTAAGATATTTGGACCAAAACAATGCAGCGATGGTTCGTGGAGAATTAAAATGAACCACGAGCTGGATGAACTAATGCAGAGCGCAGATATTGTTAGATTTGTAAAGTCTCTAAGACTAAACTGGCTTGGTCACTTAGAAAGAATGCTAGATAATCGAGCTGTGAAAGTAATCCATAGATGGAAGCTTCAAGGAAATAGAACAAGAGGAACACCCCGTAAAAGATGGATAGACGACGTAGAGGGGGATCTTAAAACCATGAATATCAGGCAGTGGCGAAGGAAAGTATCCGACAGGGCGGAATGAAAGAACATTGTTAAGCAGGCCAAGTCTCACAAAGGGTTGTAGCGCCATAAAAAGAAGAACTGTTTAGAGAAATAAAGCTATAGAAAACTTACCTTTATTGCCAGTGTGTCCTCCTAGCCCAGTTTTGACAGAATCAACAGCAACATCTCGGATGTAAGGTACATGTTCAGGTCTTACAAAAACATATAAGCATACACCGACAAGCTGTTGATAAGTCAGCAAAACATAAGGCCTGTCTCTAGATAGTACTTTCTGTAACTCCGCAGCCCAGGCTTTAGCGTTCTCCGAGCTAGAGTTAACGATGTTAGCAGCGTTTAAATCTACTATTTCCTCGAAACCTATAGCGTAAATGTCGACTGGAATTGACTTGTGTGCGTCTGTATATCCGATGTCAACCAGGCTCCCTTGGCATTTGGTATGTGGGTCTAACAACCAGTCCGAGAGTTGGATGTCTTTGAAAACTACACTACGAAAATGTTTTCCTCCATTTACGTTGTATGTGCCTGCCCCTACGCGAATAGGTACAGCTTCGGTGTACTCAGTATAGCGTTTACACATTTCTCGCAGTACATGATTAGGAGCTAGAAATAAATACAGGTTAGAGTAAGAAGAATTAGAAACAACTCGCTATAGAAAAAAAAAAAGAAAACTGTGAATAAAACTCCCCAAGTACTTTTTCTCAGAGGCTTCTTTCAGTGCGTCACAGCTTTTTGATTTCTTTCTAACGCATTAAATTGGAAGTGACAGAAAAAATGTACGTCTGCGATTATACTCATACACTAAGCACCAAAATTAACGTACCACGTTAAAAATGGGACATATTTGATGTCTCGTATTTCCTAAACCTGTTGATTTGAGTGATTTTTTTATATGTTATAGCAGTATTCTTCAAGAATATATGTGTAATAATATTGTTGCTAAACAGATAAGTGTCATTGTATACCGGGTGTAACAATGATAGTTTGTTTTTTTCTCAAAGTTTGGAACACGTTCCGAGCGAACACGAAATTCTTCGTTTCCAAGATAAGGGATGTTGAATTTTTTCTTACAAACTAATGATTTATTTATTGCTCTAAAACCGGATGAGATATGCAAATGAAATTTGGTAGGTTTTAAGAGGTAGTTATTGCGCATTTTTGGCATACAATTAATAATTTTATATTCACCATTGGCGTGCATACGGGTCATATTACCCGGTCATATTACCCGTATGCACGCCAATGGTGAATATAAAATTCTTAATTGTATACCAAAAAATGCGCAATAACTACCTCTTAAAACCTACAAAATTTAATTTGCATATCGCAACCGGTTTTAGAGCAATAAATAAATCGTCAGTTTGTAAGAAAAAATTCAACATCCCGTATCTCGGAAACGAAGCATTTGCGGACATGTTTACAAAACAAACGGTCATTATTTTTTCATGCAGAATTACTCCTTAAAGTTTGTCGCACTTATTTAGAAACACCTAGTACCTAACTTTTTTATTATCCAACATAAGCTAATGAATCAAAAAGCACAATGTTAAGAAAGCATAAGGCTACAGTATACTTTTAATTTCAATATTTTATATACGCCAGAATATTCCACAGGATGTTCCAAACTTTGAGGAAAAAACACACTATCATTGTTACATCCGGTATACAATGACACTTATCTGTTTAACAAAAATATTATTACATCAATATTCTTGAAGAATAAAGCTATAACATATTAAAAAATCACTAAAATCGGACAACCGGCTTAGGATATACAAGACATCAAAAATGTCCCATTTTTAAGATGGTGCGTTAATTTTGGTGCTTAGTGTATATAAAATTTATTCTAGTTGTTGATAGATGGCGCTATAATAAAAAATAGCTATTTGTATAACAAGGGACCAAAGTGCTACTTTTCCTCCCGAGAATGAAGTTTACTGTCCGACGCGTAGCGGAGAGCAGTAATCATTCAAGGGAGGAAAAGACACTTTACTCTTATGTTATACATGATTTTTCCACCTCCCTCAAATAACAAGTCATTTTTCATTTCTAAATAATTTATTTATGTCATCATCATTCTCTTTGCCTTATCCCTATGCGGGTCGGCTTCTCTAATTGCATTTCTCCACACAATTCTATCTTGGGTGATATCAATGTTAATACCCTTTACCAAAATGTCCTGCCTTATCGTCTCCCCCCAGGTCTTCTTTGGTCTTCCTCTCCTACTCCTTCCAGGAATCTGCACTTCAGCTATTCTTCGTATTGGGTAATTAACGTCTCGACGTTCAACATTACCAAACCATCTTAACCTATGCGCTCTCATTTTGGCATCAATTGGTGCCACACCTAGGCTTTCCCTAATATACTCATTTCTAATCTTATCCTTCTTTGTCACTCCACTCATCCATCTAAGCATTCTCATTTCCGGCACAGGCATTCGTTGTTCCTCTTTCTTTTTCACTGCCCAACATTCAGTTCCGTACATCATAGCCGGTCTTATGGCTGTTTTATAGAATGTTCCCTTCAGCTTCATTGGAATTTTTCTGTCACACAACACACCACTCGCTTCTTTCCACTTCATCCATCCAGCCCTAATTCTACTGCATGCATCTTCATCTATTTCTCCATTACTCTGTAATACCGATCCTAGGTACTTAAAACTATTGCTTTTCACAATAATTTCATCATCCAAAGATACCATTTTATTTGTAGTAACTCCATGTTTAAATGAACATTCCAAATACTCTGGTTTTTGTCCGACTATGTTTTAAACATTTTTCCTCCAGAGCTTGTCTCCACTGTTCCAGTTTTTGTTCTAAGTCTCTTTCACTATTTCCTATTAACACTACATCATCAGCATACATTAAGCAACACGGAATGCTACCCTGCAGTTTCGCTGTTATCTGGTCCAAAACTAATGAGAATAAATAAGGACTAAGCACCGAGCCTTGGTGCAGACCTACTTTCACCTGAAATTTATCAGTCTCTCCCACACCTGTCCTAACACTAGAGTCGTTACTCCCTCATACATATCTCTCACAATCTTTACATCTTCGCCAGGGACTCCTTTTTTATTGAGTGCCCACCACAGAATCTCTCGAGGAACTCTATCATATGCTTTCACAAGATCAATGAATACCATATGAGCGTTGGTCTCTTTATTCCTGTATTTTTCCATCAGTTGCCTTACAATGAAAATTGCATCTGTTGTTGATCTACCCTGCATAAAGCCAAATTGATTATCGGATATTTCGGTTTCTTCACGTATCCGTCTATCATTACTCTCTCCCATATTTTCATGGTGTGGCTAAGTAGTTTTATAGCCCTGTAGTTTGTACATTGTTGTATGTCTCCATTGTTTTTGTAGACAGGGACTAATATAGTGCTTCTCCATTCGTCTGGCATTTGTTCAGCTTCCATAATTCTATTAAATAGACCTGCTAGCCAACTTATTCCTGTCTCTCCCAATGCTCTCCATACTTCCCCAGGAATATCATCTGGTCCGACTGCTTTTCCTTTCTTTATTTTTTGAAGCGCTTGAGCCACTTCCTCGTTTGTTATTCTGGTAACCATTGCTGTTACTGTCTCCGTTAACTCTACAGGCTGTCTGTCAAATTCTTCATTTAATAAACTGTCAAAATACTTTCTCTATCTCTTTTTGACATCCTTTTCGTGAATTAGTATTCTATTATTTTCATCTCGGGTACATCTATTCTGATTAAATCCCTTGCTTTCTTTGCTCTCTGTTTGGCTATTTTATATATCTTTGCTTCACCTTCCCTGGTATCAAGTTGATCGTATAGGTTTGAATAATAATTTATTTATGTAACTAACAAAAATAATTAGAGAAGTAAAACTAACAAGTATTTACAGTATAACTGTCAATTGTCAAATATAAGTCAAATTATTAATGTAAACATTGTTAAATCAAAATAACAATTTACTGTTTTTTACCATTCTGCAAAATACAGGGTGTCCGATTACTAAACGTTAAAATGAATAGATACTTACGCAATAGAAAATAGAATATTGTATAGGGCGTCAATAAGTTATTTCATCAATGACATACCATGACCCACTTTTACTCCCTGCTCTAGAGAGTAAAGTACTTTGTCTCCCTAGGGAGTAAAGTACTTTGTCTCCCTAGGGAGGAAAAGTACGACTTTGATCCCTACAATCAGGTCAGGAAATGTATATTTTCGGTAGAGGTAGGTGGAAAAAATAATTACTTACTATCTATACGATACGACTATAATCTGTATAATTTATACGACTATACAAATCAAAGCATATACCTTTTTATAAATGCAAGAAACACGATTGATTTGTTTTTATACCAAATTGCAAATAAAAAGGTTATACTAAATAACTTTTCCATATTTGGCTGATTACGATTCTGACACCTGTCAGATTTAACTAAAATGTCATGCAATGATTCTCTACATTCTTAAAATCATATACGACGTCAAAATTAATGACACAATGAAAGACTGAGAAGACCTTTAGATTTTAGTCGTATATAGTTATATATGTATCTAATAGGTAAATAATTTTTTTCCGCTTATAGCGCCATCTATCAACAACTAGAACAAATGTTATAAATGTGTATAATTACGGACGTACCTTTTTTCTGTCACTTGTGACGCACTGAAAAAGCCTGTGAGAAGCAATATATCTATTATACTAATGCAATAGAGGCATAGACACTTACATATATTATGTGTAAAAACTGAAAGCTTTCGAAAAAAGCTTCATTTTGCGGATCCAGAGAGTTAAAAAAAGAGCAGTATCAACCAACTAAATAAACAAACATGGTTTACAACCACCAAAAAACGAATTTTCTAGGCGACCCTATTTGGAATAACAATGTCAGTACTGTAAAAGACCTGAAGAAAAAGAAAACTTAACCGAAGAAGTACATCACCAAGTAACCATAGTTAAACAGGAAGAAGATAATAATCAAACTTTTCTGGAAAACATTAAAAAGAGTCAAAAGAAAGATAATGATTTAAAAGTCAAACAAGAATGGCTTAAAAATGGAGTAAGACCTATTTGGCAAGAAATAACCAAATACAGTGGAACTATAAAGGTGGTACTAGGCTCAATGGAAATCTATGCATCTTTCCAATGGTCTTTTATATCGAAAGTAGGAAAGTCCCGGTGGAGTACGTACAGTTCAACAAGTGGTACTGCCAAAATCACACTTAAAAGTGTGTTCCAAGAACTTCATACAGCCTTTCTGGAAGAACACTGGCACAGTTCGAAACAGATTTTACTTGATCAATTGTCGTCTAGATGTAGAAGATTGGTGTAAGAAATGCGATTTATGAAACGGTAGAAAAGGCCCTAGGACAAGAAGTCGTGGTAATATGCCACCATATTTTTCCGTAGAGCCTTTTGAATAGCTTGCAGTGGATATTCTAGGTCCACCTCTGATGACAGAGAGAAGAAACAAGTACTTAATGGTCGCAATGGATTATTTTTTAAAAGGACCTGAAATTGCATCCTTTCCTTATCAGAAGCAACTACAGTAACAGAAGCCTTCATAGCACACGTCGTATCAAGACATGGAGTTTCTTTAGAGTTACATTACGATCAAGGACGAAATTTTGAATCAGAATTATGGCAAAAATTCAAAATTCTTGGGTGCTAAGAAAACTCGCACTACCCCTCTCCATCCTCAATCAGACAGAATGTTCGAAAGACATAATTTATCAATACCTTTCGATGTTTTCCACTGATGACCAAAAATATTGGCATACATACTTTAATTCCTCTATTCCTGTTAGCTTATTATGAACAAGTTCCGAACATGAATCAACCGGTTATTCTCCCGATGATAATCACCGGAACAGAAATAAAACTTCCTCAAAATTTTATTTTCGGTAGATTGTCTTCCTGCGAAGAAAAATATTCATCACTGACGTACATCGAAAATTTGAAAGAAAAATTGAAAAAATTTGATCGTAAAAGTTTGAAGCCTGGTGACGCAGTATGGTTATACAATCCCACACGAAATGCCATATTACTCTGGCTCTAAGCGGCTCATTTATTAACTTACACAGTAATTGCTTTCTGTTTCATAAAATATGCTTAAAATTTTGAAAAACTAATGACTTACCATGAAGAGTATTATAAGGCAAGAGATTTCTAGCTCGATCTGCCAGTTCTGAAGACAAAGTAGAACCTACTAAGAGAATATCGATAGCTTCTTGCTTAGAATTATCTAATAGATTATTTTGAATAGTCCTAGCAGCTGACCTGGCGCCATCCATTAACTAAAAAAACATTTTTATTACCTTCGGATTTGAAAAATATTTTGTTTCTTGTAAATTTTTCATGACAAAACATCTCGTAACGCGACAGTTCGTAACCCCACAAATGGAAACGGAAATTCGTAACGCCGTCAGTTCGTAATGGCGACAATTCGTAACGGCAAAATTGAATTATTCTGTTTATTTTTATTAACGTGGAAACTAACTTTATTAGTTACAATTGAAATTACGTTTATCAATTTAGGGCGGGTTGTTCGAACGCTAATCAACAATGATCACTATCAAATATTTAATTACTGTCACCAACTGTCAATGTCAACTTTGATTGGGTTGCTGAAAACATAATTGATTATAATTATGAGATTAGTTAATCAATTAACATAACAATTATTAACATAATTGATTAACTAATTTCATAATTGTAATCCATAATTATGTTTTCAGCAACCCAAACAAAGTTGACATTGACAGTTGGTGACAGTAATTAAATGTTTGATAATGATTATTTTTGATTAGCGTTCGAACAACCGGCCCTTAGTGAACCAGAATGAGGAGAAACAAATTTACTGAGAAAAATTAAATGTTGCGTTACGAATTACACTGTTACGAATAGGTATAGTTACGAACTGTCGCGTTACGAGATGTCATAAAACCAAATTTTCGGCTTACTTTTGATCCTCCTTGGATTGCACCCGTGCCTGCATATATTTTACTAATTTCGTTGCCGTTGTTTATCCACATTTGCTTGAAAACTTCTTCTAGCCTACTCTTTTTCTCTAACATCTGCATACTGGCCAGTTGCCAAGACAGTATCTGGAAGATTATTGAAACTAAGAAAAGAAGTCGGTAAGTCAGATGTTAATATTACCTCTAGGCCAATAAACGTCTGGACACAATTTGTCCTGTCCAAACAGTCCAAGCAATTGGTACGGATAGTGCCCTTTTGCAAACTAAAAAATGTCACTCTTTGGTAAATATTTCTCATGACAAGATTATTAAAAATATTAGTTGTCATGCAGAAGTATAATGTATGCAAACAACAATGTTATATGGCGTAGAAATGATAACCAGGGAAGTAACGATAGACAGAAAACAAGGACGGGATTAAAAAATCACTTTCCAAATTTCAAACTACTTTCAAAGTGATAGAATTCCATTTTTACCAACTGTCCTGGCTAGTGATGTAAGAAGAGAATATTCTCAAGGCCAGAATATTCTCGTTCTCGAGAATATTCTCTTGATAGTTGCTTCGTCCTTATAGTCCAAGTAATGAAGCTTTTCACCTCGCAATTTTTACAGAATGAATCGATTTGCTTAAAAATTTGAGAATACGTAGTGGATAGTCCAAGGATCGAAATCTATATGATGCCGAAAGGCGCTTTTACCATGGGGGTGGTTGCTATCCCATTGCGGGGGTGGAAATTTTTTATTATATTTTGACCCTAAAAGTTGATAAAAACGTTCATTTTAAGCAAAAAATGTTCTATACATTTTTTTGATAAAATTAATAGTTTTCGATTTATTCGCTATCGAAAATGTTAGTTTTATATAGAAAAAATCAATATTTTTCGATATACTCATTTACGACTCACTCAATTTTTGCCGTAGAAAAAATTTTTCAAACCAAATTCTTGGAAATTAAATATCCTATAATTTCATATTTAAACATTTTTTTGTATCTCTGATGCTAATCTTTCTATTCTGAAGAAAATGGCATTTTTTATTAAACTTTAAAAATTCCTTATTCGCTTTTAATTCCAGTTTAAAAAAAAATAATCATTCTAAGCCAGTCAAACTTCTAGAATCTATTACTAATACATAAATAAAGAAGGATGAATAAGGCCAATGACTAAAAACACCGTTAACTTTAATTAGTATGCTTCCAATTAGATTTCTCCCTTTTTTTTTCTCCTTTTTTTTTATCAAAAAAAATATATTGATTTTTTAACTGTAACTTTTTTATTTTTTATGCTAGAAAGTTTGTTAAAACAGAATTTTGTAGGCTTTTACAAGATCTATAAGCCTATTAATATTAAATCTTTTTAAAATCCTCAGTCGCAAAAAGAGGTGACTTTGAAAGGGTTGGTAAAAGTGGTTTTTGCATGATATCACAAGTTTTAGTTGTCAATAGCTCACTCAATTTTTGCCGTAATCCTTCTATTCTGAAGAAAAGGCCATTTTTTCCAAACTACAAAAATTCTTTATTCGCTTGTAACTCCATTTTTTTAAACTAATCACTCTAAGCTGGTCAAACTGCTAGAACCTATTCATAATACATAAATAAAGAAGACCAAATGAGGTCAATAATTTTAATTAGAATGGTGATTAGGGAGTTGCTTTCGATCACTTTTTCGCTGAAAAAAATAGGGACTGACATTCTTTTCATTATAAGTAACTTAATTTTTGAGCTAGATACTTTTTTATTTCTTGAGATAGATATTTTTATATACTTTAAATTAGTTTGAACAAGTTATCCTTGAAAAATGCATAGTTTTCCCGTCTTTTGACTTTGAAACTACAATATTCAGCATTTGACGAAGAAGAGCTAACATATAATAAAGTATAGCTCGAATACTATTGGTCTTAAAGAAAATAGAAAAAAAAACGGTTTTGTTTATTTTTTCAAAAGGTACATTTTTGTTAAGTAAAGTTGTTTTGATAAAACGAAAACTTTGGCAGTTATTAGCAGAAAACTTATTAAAAACATTGATTTTTTCGATATAAAACTAACACTTTCGCTAGCGAATAAATCGAAAACTATTAATGTTATCAAAAAAATGTGTAGAACGTTTTTTGCTTATAATGAATGTTTTTACCAACTCTTGCGGTCAAAATATAATAAAAATTTCCACCCCCGAGATGGGGTGGCAACCACCCCCCTGGCAAAAGCGCCTTTCGGCATCATATAGATTTTGATCCATGGACTATCCACTACTTACTGTCAAATTTTCAAGCAAATCAACCCATTCTGTAAAAATTGCGAGGTTTTGTACTATTTTAAGCTTCATTACTTGGACTATTAATCGTGCTAAGAAGATACATAAAAAAGAAAAATGAAAAACGGAAAATGTGGATACGGCTTTTCTAAGTAAACGCGAAACAATGAGTAATTTAACTATGGAAATAATGCTAGACAATTATTTGTTTAAGAATTTTACAAGAATGTCAAAAAGTGATTTCGAACTATTAATAAATATGACAAGGCCAAGAATAGAGAAGAAAGAAACGCAATACCAATCTCAACAAGATTAGCAATTGTTATTTATAGGTATGTACTAACTATTAATAAATATGACAAGGCCAAGAATAGAGAAGAAAGAAACGCAATACCAATCTCAACAAGATTAGCAATTGTTATTTATAGGTATGTACTAACAGTTTTAGTTTAATGTATTTATTCAGGGTGCACTACTCTTCCATTTGTCTCATAGTTCCAGAAGTATGCCAAGTTCCGCAACTCTGGACGTAAATGTACTGCATTAATAAACCTTATTGTGATTTCATTTGACCACATATACATCTTTTTTGTATGTTTTGACAAAACCAAATTAAATTTCAACAGAGTACAGGAAATAAAGAGGAAATACAGAGCAACATACAAAATTTTCCACAACAGCTCGACTTTATCGGCAACCCATCAGGCACTGCAATAGTGTTCAAATACCAGTAAGATTTCGGCCACATGGCTCAGCCAAACGGCGATATTTTCATTATGTGGTTGTAATGTTGCCAGAAACATACCAAATATATATTTTCGGCAACATATTGCTTCAAAAACTAGCCCATCTAAATGCCCCTTTAGACGTAGACCAATCTATGACTGAGCTGACGACTCGTGAAACATAAATTTCCACAACTTCTCATCAGTACAATGAAATGCAGAATGTAGATGACCAGAATGAGCTAATGATAGAAATAGATTCTAAATCTGAGGCCTCATGTTTTTCTGATTAAATCACCACATCCATTACTTGCATTATTTGTTGTTAAGACGAAACTTTCATTTTTTTGTCAAATAAATTTGTGTTCTCTGTTGTTCTTGTATTTTGTTTATATATAAAGAACACTGTTGTTTAGTCTCATAATTTTGTATATAATTTTATGATTTTTAATACCCTATTTCATCTTCAACAATATCCCTAAGTGCGTCATAGGGTTCATTCTCAGAAAATTCTCCATATCGAGAACATTCTCGAGAATATTCTTGAGAATATTCTCTGATTTTTCATTCTCGAGAATTTTCCAACACTAGTCCTGGCCTATCCGAAGGGTAAAGTACCAAGTAATAAAAAAATTGAAGATCCACCTTTAGAGAAGATCCATCATGGAAGAGATCAAAAAAGATCAAGGAAAGTCTTGGAATGAGGTGAATGAACAGCTAACAGCTGGTCAGATAATGTAGCGGTAACGGATTGTTCAAAAACATTTCAAAATAAATTAAGTTAGTTATCATACACGATGGTAGTATACAAATGCAGATGGAGAATGCAGAAAATAATGAAAAATGATTGAAAACAGTTATTTAAAAATTTTGCTGTAGGATATGTTGTTGTCCCTGGCAAAGCTCCATATCATGATGTCAAAATTAATAGGGCACCTACCAATAATTCTAAAAAATCGGATATGTCACCTTGAAAAGGTCCCCGAACAAACCTTATGGAAATTAGGTCTCAGTGGATTTAGTTCATACTTTGGGAAAATACTCTTTGAAGGATCCTGATGCAAAGTTCTCATGGGCACACCCTGAGTTACTGGTTATCTGGCAACATGTAGAAGTTTGGATCAAAGAAAAGTACTAGACCTTTACTTTGTCCTTGACCTTCAACGGACGTCATCTTCTAGTTTAGAGGGTTTTCGGCATTAAATTGATATAAACAAATTACTCATGGGTTTTTGGGATCGCTAAACACGAATAGGCCATCAAATTTGACCTCCAGAGCACGTGGTGGCCAGGACCACTGCAAGAGACGTCATCTTCTAGAGTTTCGATGGTTTTCGGCATTTAATTGATGCAAATGAATTACTGGAGGGACTTTTAAGGTCGCTAAACACGAATATGCCAGCAGAACCGACTCCCGGAGCACCTGGTTTCCAAGGTAAATGAAAGGGGCTCCTGGAGTTTCTAAAGTCTCTAGGTGCTGTATTTAAATATCGATTTATTTTGTGCTAAATGTTCTCGTCTATGGAAAAATCTCAAACTTTTACTACATTACTTTGGAATCTACAACCCATTTACCTAATAACCCCATAACCTTGACAATGATTTTCAAGGTCATATTCAAACGTAGTTATATCCATTCTATTCATTGTTGCAGTTAGAAACATGGAATCCCGCCCTAATAAGAACGCGTGACCTTGAAGGTTAAGGTCAAAGTAAAGGTCGCCATTGGATAGCCAGGAAAAAGTCCTAGACTACTAGTACTTTTCTTTGCCATGCGACCCCAAAAAGCCATGAGTAATCCGTTTTTACCAATTTAATGCCGAAAACCCTCGAAACTCCCGAAGAAATGTGATTCGTGGGTCGGATCCGATAGTGTATGCATGTTCAGCAACCCCAAAAACCTAAGAGTAATCCATTTTCATCAATTTAGTACCGAAAACTCTCCAGAAGATAATCTGTCTTAGGCACCAGGTGCTCCTGTGTCTGTGCAGATCACGTATTTGTGTTCAGCAACCCCAAAAACCTATAACGAATCCGTTTGCATTAATGTAGTACCGAAGACCCTCGAAACTCTAGGAGCCCCTTTCATTGACCTTGGAAACCAGGTGCTCCGGGAGTCGGTTCTGGTGGCATATTCGTGTTTAGCGACCTCAAAAAACCCTCCAGTAATTCATTTGCATCAATTAAATGCCGAAAACCATCGAAACTCTAGAAGATGACGTCCCTTGCAGTGGCCCTGGCCACCACGTGCTCCGGCGGCCAATTCTGATGGCATATTCGTGTTTAGCGATCCCAAAAACCCATGAGTAATCTGTTTATATCAATTTAATGCCGAAAACCCTCGAAACTCCAGAAGATGACGTCCGTTGATGGTCAAGGTCAAAGTAAATGTCGCCACTGGATAGCCAGGAAAAAATCCTAGACTACTAGTACCTTCTTTTCTTTGATCCTTGTATATCAGTAACTCAGGGAATTGGAATACAGTCGAACCCGCTTACTGGAATAGCCTTCGTGCCAAGCAAAAGTATTCCTATAACAGGGATATTCTAATAACCGATCATATGTGCCTAGTAAAAACGTTTTGGGACCTCAAATTTCTTTTCATTAAACCGGGACATTCCTTTAACCGGTGTTCTAATAAGCAGGTTCGACTGTACCTATCAAATGAGCTCCAGAAAAAGTTGATAGCATCAAAATTTATACATACTCGGTAAATCTTATAATTTTTCGAGTTTGTGCCTCTATATCTTGAAAATCCTCCATACGATCGAGATGTGCCCATGAGAACTTTTTATCAGGATGCTTCAAACAGTATTTTCCCAAAGTATGAACTAAATCCACTGGGACCTAATTTCCATAAGGTTTGTGCGGGGTACTTTCTTGAGTTTCAATAAACTTGGACAAAAAGATATGATAATGGCAACTACTTACCTATGAACTGTACCTCTGTTTGCATGGTAAAATCCAAATTCATTTAACTGCTGTTCAAGCTTACTCTTTAGTTTCTGTAAGTTTGCTTGATTTCCTCCGCGACACTCCTGATGATAATCGAATACTATGTGGGGCACATCACTATGTATTGATTCTTTGTGGTGTTTCTGTAAAATAGCAAATTCAGGAGATACTATCACATATTTCATAGTACATTATACTTTTTAGATTATTTATTAGGTACATTATACATAAACTTACGTACATAGAAATCGGCCCATTTAAAAATTTGGCCATTTTTGATGTCTCGTATTTCCTAAACCTATTGGCCGATTTAAGAGATTTTTTTAATATGTTATAGCCTGATTCTTTAACAATAGCGATGTAATAATATTGTTGCTAAACAGGTAAATTTTCATTGTATACTGGGTGTACGAATCAAACTGTGTTTTTTTACAAAGTTCGCATCACGCTGTGGAATATTTTAGCATTTATAAAATACTGAAATTAAAGCCCAACTATAGCCTCAAGTTTTCTTAACATTCTGTTTTTTGATTCATTCGTTTATGTTGGATAATAAAAAAGTTAGGTACTTTAACAACTAGACATGTTCTTCATCAATACACCGTGTTTCTAAATAAGTTCGACAAACTTTAAGGGGTAATTCTGCATAAAAAAATAATGACAGTTTGTTTTATAAACGTATGTTTGCACATGCTTCATTTTCGAGATACGAGATGTTGAATTTTTTCTTACAAACTGACGATTAATTGATTGCTCTAAAACCAGTTGAGATATGCAAATAAAATTTGGTAGGTTTTAAGACATAGTTATTGCGGATTTTTTTACATAAAACTAAGAACTTTATATTCACCATTGGCGTCCATACGGATATAAATATTTTAGATACATCCCGTATGCACGCCAATGGTGAATACGAGTATAAAATTTTTAATTTTATTTAAAAAAATCCGCAATAACTTTCTCTTAAAACCTAGCAAATTTCATTTGCCTATCTCAACTGGTTTTAGAGCAATAAATAAATCGACAGTTTGTAAGAAAAAATTAACATTCCGTATCTCGGAAACGTAACATTTGCAAACATACGTTTATAAAGCCAACTTTATACCCAAACGGGTATTATGACCCATAATATTACCCGTACGCACGCCAATGGTGAATATAAAATTCTTAATTGTATGTCAAAAAATGTGCAATAACTACGTCTTAAAACCCACCAAATTTGATTTGCATATCTAAACTGGTTTTAAAGCAATAAATAAATTGTCAGTTTGTAAAAAAATATTGAACATCCCGTATCTCGGAAACGAAGCGTTTGCGGACATATGATTATTAAGCAAACTGTCATTATTTTCATGTGTAAAATTACCCCTGAAAGTTTGCCGCCCTTATTTCAAAAAAACCCTGTACTGATGACGAACATGGCCAGTTGTTAAAGTACCTAACTTTTTTATTATCCAACATAAGCGAACGAATCTAAAAACGGAATGTTAAGAAAACCTGAGGCTATAGTTAGGTTTTCATTTCAGTATTTTATAAGTGCTAGAATAGTCCACAAGGTGATGCGAACTTTGAGAAAAAAACATAGTTTGATTCGTACACTCAGTATACAATGACAGTTTGACTGTCTAGCAACAATATTATTACAGCGATATTGTCAATGAATAAGGCTATAACGTGGTAAAAAAATCACTTAAATCGAACATCGGGTTTAGGAATTTCGAAACTTCAAAAATGACAAAATTTTTACTGGATCGATTTTTTTGCATCGCAGTGTCAGTGTACATGGTATCTACAATAAATGCGAGGAATACCTAAGTGACACACAGTTTGGTTTCCGTAACCGGGTTGGAACTAGAGAGGCATTGTTTGGGATGAACGTAATTGCCCAAAGATGTCGAGATATATCTGTAGACATATACTGTTGTTTTATTGACTTCCAAAAAGCATTTGATCGTGTTAAGCACTCTATATTAAATTCTAAAATACATTGTCATGGACGGCAGAGATGTTCGAATTATTTATATTGGAATAATTGCAAATTATAATAAAATAATTGCAAATTTATATTGGGGATTCGGCGGCAATGGCCGCCGAAGGATGTTTTATGTAGAATGAAAAATTAATTTGAAGTTATCTAAATAATCCCTAAAGAAAAGTTAATTTTTAGTTATAGTTCGTGAAAGTGAAGTAGCTTAGTGTTGTCTGTTATAGTTATTGTAGTAAAATTATGGCAATTTAGCTTTATTGAGGAAGAATTATTTTCGAGCATGATTGCTAATATGTTTGTTCTTAGTTAAATGGAATAATGGATATTTGAAGAAATAGACCAGGCCGCATCTGTAAAAATATTAGTACATTTGGACGTTGAGAGGTGACTCAAATTTTTTTGCAGAAATTGCTTGAAAATAAATCAAATAATATTATTTGAGTTATCCTCCCTCTCAAAAAGGTCCGGAACATTGTTTAAATAATCAAAATGTCAAAAAATTAAGGAGAAATTCGATTTTTTTCTTGGTTTTTTGATTATAACTTTAAAAGTATTCATTTCCGAGAAAAATTGTACTAACATAAAAGTTGCGTAATTAAATTTCCTATAATACAGAATTAGTTAAAAATTTAAAAAATAGTCACCATTGTTGCAAAATAGCAATAATTGCGAAAAAAACCATACAAAAACAATTATTCACATTTTACGTTTTTCAACCATTTATGCTATACTTTCGACCTTCATATTTGACCCAGAAAAACCTTATGATATAGTAAAATAACACTGTAAATTTTATTAAGATCGGTTAAATAGATTTTGCAAAATAAATTTTGCAATCCAGCTTTCGTAAAAAATATTCATTTTTTCAAAATGTTACAGGACTGAAAATAAAGCACATAGCAAGTTGAAAATTTTTTTGCATATAGAAGTTTACTGTACCTTTCATTCGCAATTTTGCAAAATTAAAATCGATTAACACCACGGCGTCAGCAATTTTTTTAAATAAACATTAATTATTGGTGCTACGCGAAGGACAGCGGATAGTTTGCTCTGATTGGGCATTCCAATGACCTTTGATAATGATTGATACATTTTAATTTTTATTACATTTCGATATAAATAAATAAATTTGTTTAGTGCAAAATAAAAACACAATCTCTATCCTTTGAAATAACACTTTTATTAGCAAAAACTTTCCTTCTTCATATATTTTAACTTAAATAATAAAAGTTTATTATTTTTAAACATATGCAATTGTTTAAACAATATTTCACAAACAATAATAAAATTAGTTTGATTTTTGTGGAATTAAAATATTAAAATACAACAAAATATAGAGTAAGAAAATAATATATTAGATAAAGTTTGGAAGAAATTTTGGTGGAAATCAACTTGTGTGAATCGAACACCGCTGTCCTGCGCGTAGCACCAAAAATTAATGTTTATTTAAAAAATTTCCTGACGCCGTGGTAACTAATCGATTTTAATTTTGAAAATTGAATATGAAAGGTACAGTACACTTCTATAAGCATAAAAAATTTTAACTTGCTATCTGCTTTATTTTCAGTCCTGTAACATTTTGAAAAAATTAATTTTTTTTGCGAAAGCTGGATTGCAAAATTTATTTTGCAAAATCTATTAAACCGATCTTAAAGAAATTTACAGTATTTTTTTACTGTATCATAAAGTTTTTCTGGGTGAAATATGAAGGTCCTAAGTGTAGCATAAATGGTTAAAAAACGTAAAATGCGAATACTTGTTTTTGTATGATTTTTTCGCAATTATTGCTATTTTGCAACTAGGGTGACTATTTTTTAAATTTTTAACTAATTTTATATTGTAGGAAATTTAAATACGCAACTTTTATGTCAGTACAACTTTTCTCGGAAGTGAATACTTTTAAAGTTATAATCAAAAAACGAAGAAAAAAATCGAATTTTTCCTTCAATTTTTGACATTTTGATTATTTAAACAATGTTCCGGACCTTCCTGAGAGGGAGGATAGCTCAAATATTATTATTTGATTTATTTTCAAGCAATTTCTGCAAAAAAATTTGAGTCACCTCTCAACGTCCATCTCAAAACGGATCCGCCCTGGACTAAAAAGTTATATATATTATTTGTAAGGATAAAAACGTAGGTTGTGCATTGCTTCGAGCAAGACTCGCATAACCTACATAAATGTACTGGGTAAATGATAGCGTATTGCATAATCGAAACCCATAAAAAAAGGAAGAAGAAGCAAATTTATATTGGAATCAAACAACATCAGTTTTAGTAGATGGTGTGGAATCACAGGCTCTTAATATTAAAAGAGGAGTACGGCAGTCTCCTCAAGTGTTGTCTCAATGACGAGACAACACTATACACTTTATGCTTCGCTGATGACCAAATTCTGATTGCTCAGAATCGTGACGACTTGAGTTACATGACACGGAAGCTAATAGAAGAATATAACAAATGGGGTCTCGAAGCCAACATTAAGAAAACTAAAGCCATGTGTATTGGAGGGATCGAGCGAGCAGTCCATTACATTAGACGATGGGGTAGATGAAGATAAATTAAGATGGTACACTCGATGCTGCTATAAAAGACAGAAACATAAAGGGTAGAAAAGCCATATCTTTGATAAACGGCATTCTGTGGGACTAAACGATATCTAAAGCGAACAAACAGCTCATATACAATACCATACTTAAAAGTGTAATCACATATATGGCAGTGAAGTTTGGTCAATGAAACAAAGAAAAGAGGAAATGTTACTAGGAACAGAAATGGATTTCTGTAGAAGAGCAGCAGGCAAATCAAGAAGAGATCGGATCACACATACAATAATTGATGACATAAAAACAAAACAACTCATATGGTACGGCCATGTACAGAGAAAGTTAGATGATAGGAACCCTAAACAGATTTTGACGTGGACACCACAAGGGAGAAGGAAAAGAGGAAGGCCGAGAAGAAGCTGGAGGGAGGGAATTGAAAAAGAACTAGAGGAAAGAGAAATCCCTCCAGGTCTATGGTTAAACAGTGAAGAATGGCGGTTAGGAGTCGGATAACGCTGTAAACCGATAGTAATAGTAGTATCTACTTATACTATAAAATGTATTTTATTATTAAAAAATAGGAAATACATACCTGAAATTCCTGACTTAGATTAGCTTCTCCTTCTTTACTACCTATTAAACTAGTCCCTAATAAATTTACAATGATCTGTTTTCCATATCGAGCTTTTATAGTAGTCATGTGCCTGTTAAACGCCGCTTTGGAAGTCTCATATCCCCTAGAAATTCTTACTTTATGAGATCCTACCTGCAACATTTACAATGTATTACTTTTAAATGCAATACTTTTACCTTTTATACAGGGTGTAACAAAAAGGCAGGTCATAAAATAAATCACATATTCTGGAACCATAAATAGTTCGATTTTAACCTAACTTACCTTAGTACAAATGTGCACATAAAAAAGTTACAGCCCTATGAAATTACAAAATAGAAATCCATTTTTTTCCAATATATCGAAAACTATTATAGATTTTTTATTGAAAATGTACATATGGCATTATTATGTCAGGAACATCTTAAAAAAATAACAGTTAAATTTGTGCACCCCATAAAAATTTAATGGGGATTTTGTTCCGTTAAACCCCCAAATGTTTGTATACGTTCCATATAAATTATTATTGTGGTATCATTGGTTAAACGGGATGTAAGGGATAGTGACGCGCAATACATAGCCTCTCCTATTCAAATTTCAACCTCACCTGCCCGTGAGATGATCTCGATCATGATCATCCGGTACATCCTGCTAGATAACAAACGAGGCGCTGACGTCCCGAGCGATTGCCGGTATAAGCAATCCCCCCACTTACTGGCCAACGGCTCCGGGCGGATGAGCTGATAAGTGGAAGGGCACCTTTTTGTCCTGAGATTGATAAATCGGTCTCGAAGGCGGATGAACCTATTAAGCATAAAGATGCAGAAGGCACCGGGGAACTACTGCATTAAAAACTCGGAGAGTACCCCTAGTACAATTAGCATGACTACGACAAATCATAGAAACGATAATACTGATCATGGAACTCGGATACCAAGATCCGGCAGAGAAGGACAATCACAAGACGGCAAGGCCTTCTCGGTCGCCAGCAGAAGAAATCCTTGCCAATATAGTGTAAAGATAAACCTCACGATCTGCACATGGAACGTTAAAACATTATACGAGGCAGGTAAGACTCATAATGCAATCAAGGAGATGGATAGACTATCAGCAGACATAATGGGAATAAGTGAAATGAGATGGACGAACTCTGGGCAATGTAAAATTAATGATCATCACATATATTATTCAGGTAACCCTAATGGAAGACACGAAAATGGGGTAGGTATAATCTTCAATCAAGAAACTGCCAGACATGTCAAAAATTTTGTACCTATACCGGAAAGAATACTCCTCCTTCAACTAAATACCTACCCAATTACAACTAACATTATCCAGGTATATGCCCCTACAGCTGACAAAATGGACGAGATAAGTGAAGAATTTGTTGCAGAAGAAGAGTTTGTGATTACTAACACTTACTTCAAACTCCCTTCCGATATACATGGAAATCACCTCAAGACACTCCAGGCCGCATAGTGGGAAATCAAATAGATTACATCATGATTAATAAAAGATTCCGTAACAGCATAACATCAGTCAAGACATACCCAGGAGCTGATATCAAGTCAGACCATAACCCACTGATTGGCAAAATTAAGCTCAGGCTAAAGAAGGTTAGACGTAGTGTAAATCCAAAATTCGACATCAGGCTATTAAAAGACCAAAACACAGAACAGAGTGTAAAATGGTATATACAGAACAACTTGAATACCGTTATTCAATCGGATGTAATGGACCAGGAGATAGCAAAGTTGCATAGAGTTTTACAAGACATACGTGAGAAATTTCTCAAACCACCAAAAATAAAGAAGAAATCGTGGATGACAAACGAGATTTTAGATATGATGGAAGAGAGGCGAAAATCCAAAGATCAGGACATGTCATTATACAAAAGAATAGATAAAGAGATCAAAAAAGCAATTAGAATAGCTAAGGATACACGACTAAGAGAACAGTGTGCGGAAATCCAGCAATTGCAACATAAACACGATTCATTCAATATGCACAAAAAAGTTAAAGAAGCTGCAGGCTTATACAAACCTAGAAGAGTTGGGTGTTTGGCAGATAACCAAGGCAAACCACTGTTAAGTGTGGAAGAAAAACTAGACATGTAGAAGAAATATGTGGAAGTAACTTTTGCAGATGAAAGGCAGAATACCATTGAAGACACTGAATGCCAAACAGGACCCCCGATTACCATTGAAGAAGTCACGTCAGCTATTAAAACAACTAAAGATGATAAAGCTGTAGGGCCTAACCAGTTTTATGTAGAATTCCTAAAACTTATGGATGAACAAGGAATAAAATGGATAACAACTGTATTCAACAAAATATACGTAACTAGAAAAATACCCCAAAGCTGGTTAAAGTCGACCTTCATAACTTTACCCAAAAAAGTAAATGCCAAAACATGTGAAGACTACAGAACAATTAGCCTAATGAGCCACTTACTCAAAACGTTTCTGAAAGTGATATACGGCAGAATATATAAAAAATGCGAAGAACAGATGTTATGGACGCAGTTTGGATTCCGCGAAGCCTTAGGCACCCGAGAGGCTCTATTCGCTGTCCAAGTGCTTATGCAAAGATGCAGGGATGTTGACTGTGATGTGTATATTTGTTTTATCGACTACAAAAAGGCGTTTGATAGAGTAAAACATGATAAACTCATAAACATCTTGAAAGAAGCGGGAGTAGATGATAGAGACTTGAGAATCATATATAATTTGTATTACAACCAAACTGCCAATATTAAAGTGGATGACCAATTGACAGAGGCAGTCTCCATAGATAGAGGAGTGAGGCAAGGATGCATCCTGTCCCCGGTGCTGTTTAATATATACTCTGAATGTATATTCGAGCAAGCGCTGGGAGAACTACAGGAAGGCGTATTAGTCAACGGAGTGCGTCTGAACAACATTGGATATGCCGACGACGCTGTAGTTTTTGCAGACAGTCTAGATGGTTTGCAAATAATAATTTCGCGCATATCAGATATAAGTAGAGAATACGGACTTGATCTCAATACGAAAAAAACAAAGTACATGGTAGTCAGTAAGCGAGGAAAAATTAAAAACACAGCTTTTGGTTAACCAACAACTAATTGACAGGGTCGACAGCTACACATACCTTGGTACCAACATAAACAGCCAGTGGGACCACTCAAGTGAAATAAAACAACGCATAGGAAAAGCGAGATCAGCGTTCATAATGATGAAGTCTCTTTTCAGAAGCCACGATTTGCCTCTTGCTACCAAAATCTCTATCATCAGATGCTATGTATTTTCTACGTTATTATACGGAGTAGAGGCCTGGACACTTTCCGAGGCTTCTTTGAGAAAACTCGAGGCATTCGAGATGTGGTGTTACATGGCGCATTTTGAGAATTTCGTGGGTGGATAGTGTGACTAATGTTGAGGTTCTACGTAGAATAGGCAAGGAATGCGAGATTATTAACACAATCAAATAGCGCAAACTAGAATATCTTGGCCATGTTATGAGGAATGAACAGAGATATGGCTTGTTGCAACTCATTCTTCAAGGCAAGGCATTTGGAAAGAGAGGACCAGGGAGAAGAAGAATATCTTGGCTTCAAAACCTGAGAAAGTGGTTTAATACATCGAAAACCGGACTATTCAGAATAGCAGCAAGCAAAGTTAGGATAGCCATGCTGATCGCCAACATCCGGAACGGATAGGCACCTTAAGAAGAAGAAATTAGTTAAACAAAATGTTTTTAAAACGTTTTTAATCCTTAGTACTTTTTCGATAAGTAGTTTTATCGAGACCAAACTGGTAAGACCAGTTTTTATCGAGATATTTTGAACGTTTGTAAAAGCCACCACATATTTTTTGTAAATGGTTAAGTAAGATTATATAGACCTGGTAATAATATGAAAATTTATTTATAATTTACATTTTGTAAGGTATTCAGAAATTTTGAAATAAATTAAGAAAGAAGCCGCATCTTGATAAAAAATGGCTAAGAGACATAAAAGTTAATGGTACCACACTAATAATTTAATTGGAACGACACAAACTTTTGGGTGGGGGGGGGAGGGAGGAGTGAGGTTAAGGGAACAAAACCACCATAAAATTTTTATTGGATGCACAAATTTTACTATTATGTTGTTCCTGTCATAATAAAGCCACATGTCCATTTTCAATATCAAATCTGTAACAGTTTTCAATATATTGGAAAAAATCAATTTGCATTTTGTAACTTCAAAGGGCTGTAACTTTTTTTATGTGCACATTTGTACTAAGGTAAGTTAGGTTCAATCGAACTATTTTTCGATTCATAAATTGTATCACATAATATGCGATTCACATATTATGTGATATAATTTATGACCTACCTGTTTGTATTATTTGGACTTACCTGTACTCCCGGTTGTTCCCAAAACAAAGGAACAGAGCCTCTTGTTTGAATATATGATGAAATTTCATTATCCAAAAATATCACCTGTTCAGTCTCAACAAAATTAGCTACATGTCCCTCATCATTCGTACCCCTAACATTAAATCTAAAATATTGACATATTAGAAATTATACGGGCTTCCACACGGTTTAAAACCTTACCTCGTTCCTGCTCTTTCACAGCTTAATCTAGAAATGATAGCAGCCAATGCAATCTTAGTACCTACATATACGGTTCTCATTTCAACTGAACCACACATTGCTTTGACTAGCCAACTATTACAGTCTACACCAAATCTCACTAAATGTACATGTAACATGCGATTCCTACAAAAAGTATCAATGTAAGTCACATTTTGATGTACAGGGTGTTAGTAAATAAGTGCGAGAAACTTCAGGGGGTGATTCTGCATAAAAAATAATGAGTTATCCGCAAACACTTCGTTTTCCACTTACTTACAAACTGATAATTTACTTATTGCTTTGAAACCGGTTGAGATATGCAAATACACACATCGGAAAAGTCTAGGGATATTTTTATAACATAAGTAATAATATTAATAAAAATAAAGTCAAATTTTAATTTGATTTATTTTCAATTTAATATTTATATAAATATTTATATTAAATAGTTATCGTTTAATTTCAATTGGATTTATAGGGTTGCTAATCCTGTAGATTTTTCTGAGTAAAATATAACGTCAAAAGTGCTATTTGACAAAGCTTTTTACAGGAGAGGAAAAAATATGTTTTATACTGCAGTAAATATGCTGCTAGTTTCGATTTTGTTCATGTTGTAAAGTTCTTGTTTACTTAGTGCATTGAAAATATTGTTTTTTTTATCATGGAACGACGTCATTTAACTTTGGTTGAGATAAATAGGGATAAATAATAGTAGGCCTTCTTCAATGTGGCATGCGGCAAACTAATGTAGCTGAGCGCATGGGAGTCTCCCACAAGTCAATAGGGATGTTCACTAATTTTTAAATATAGTTAAATTCAATAGATTATAAGGTATATAAAAACGTAACAATCATAAAACTGTTTAAAAATGTATATTTTTTAAGATAAATGAGTTCATAATGTTGATTTTCTTGGAGGCTAGAAAAACGGTACCCTGCAGCGAGGCTACGGTCTGTGACGTCAGCAGTCGTATCGTCTTTGATCGACGACTAGTTTTGTATACTTATTTACGAAGTGTATTTGAACGTGTGCAGTTCTTTACGTATTTAATTAGTAAAAATGAAACCAAATAAGTGGTGTTTTGTTCCTTGGTGTGTAAATACATCTAAAAATAATTCTGACAAGATTTTTATTACAGTTTCAGCTAATTTAAATCGTAAAAAGAACGGAAAAAAGAAGTATATGTATCAATAAAAACCAAGCTTTTCTCTTGCGAAGATCACTTCTTTATTGTAAGTTATGGGTCTTTCCTAAATAAATGGATTTTTAAATTAAGTACTCATTTTTACCCAATTCTATGATATTATGTTTTAGATTTAAGTTAGCTTGGTTATAAAAAAAATAAATTATAAAAATTCTTAATACATACAGTCGAAAACTTCGTATTTTGGACTTCTAAATATCTGTTTCTCAATATCCAGGCAAAGAAATGGGTTAGCAAGAAAATTTTTACAAAAATAAAATGTACCTATACAGTTTATGATCTTTCAATTTGTCTGGAGGTTTAAAAAACTTGGTGTCCATAACACAGTAATAAAGTAGGTACCTATTTATTATCGACAGACCCTATAAACTAGACATCATTTAAATTAGTAGGGCAAAATCTATGCAAATGCTATTTAAATGCATTAATTTTTTCGAATCTTGAGAAAACTAGTACATATTTTTGAATAATTTGAACGCAGAATTAAAGATTACATTATTAGAATAAACAAAAAGTTTCCTTTGAATGAAATATTTGAAATTAAAAATCACACTAAATTTTCTCTTTTTTTTCACCCCTGTACCTTATTAAAATAAACATTCCGCTACTCTGTGGTTGATTTATTTCTTTACAAGATGACAAGAAATCAGACACCATTGTTACATGTACAGTACGTAGGTTAAGCGAATCAGCTATTTTAAAACCTTTCATTTTATTTATTTATTTGTACCACCCAAAATATGTCCTTAGAAACAGTCTATCCACTTTAAACTAAGAAATTCACCATAAAACTCCACGTTAGCCCTGATAAAACAATAGGAGAACAAAATAAAATGACCTGAACTAACGTCACACAGGTACCCAAAGAGAAAGAATACTGTGGACATGGCGCGCGCTGGAGTATACGTATACGAGTACGACTAGTGACGTCAGAAGCGTTTTCTTGAAATTTAAAATATTGTTTGATTTCTAATGAAGTTTTTTCATAGAAATGCTTTTTTAATTTTCTTAATATTTTAGACAATTATTCCTAGGGTGTTTCTTAATCGTTTTACATGTTTAAAATGACTATTAATTTTTTGTGAACATCCCTATTGTGGTGGCGCTTTTGTGACACTGGAAGTCCAGTCGAACGTCATATAGGACAAGAGCGTGCGACAGCTACAGCTCAAGACCGATTTTTAGTGTTCACAGACAGGAGACAACCAACAATTTCAGCACCTACATTGGTTAACGACTTGCAGCGCGCACACCAGTTAGCCATAGACCGTGATAATGTAAGAAATCGTCTCCATGAAGCCAATCTCCACAATCGAAGACCATTGAGATGTACACCTATCTCTAGAGGCAATAGCGCTGCAAGATTAGAGTGGTGTCGAGAATATCAAAACTGCAAATGATTGGGCTACAGTTTTATTCTGTATAGAGATTATAGATTTGGATTTCATCCAGATTCTCGTCAAGTAAGAGCGTGGAAACGATTTGGAACTGTAAAACACTTAAGACATGTTCATATACAGAGGTGGTACAATAATGGTATGGAGTGGAATAGTAGTCGGTGGCAGAATGGACTTCATTTTCATACAAGGAAGCGGTTTTGGAAACCGCTTCCTTATAGCTAAGCAATCCTCGACAACATTCTACAACACTATCGTTTGTCTGTTTGCTGATGCGGCTGATAAAACTTCCACCTCATGCATGATAATGCTGGTCCACATGTTACACACCTGTGATAGACTGGTTTACCAACGAAGGTATTGATGTTTTACCTTGGCCAGCACAATCTCCCGACCTGAATCCCATCGAGCATGTATAGGACATGCTTCAACGAACAATTTCTCCACATATGGGTAAATACACGCCGTCTCTTTTCTGAGAGCAAATGTACCTCAACAGAATATCCACAATCTCATTTTGTCTATGAAAGATAGATATAGAGCTGTTATAAACCAGGGTGGACGCCATACTTTGTATTAATTTTGATATTTTTATTACAACCCTATTTTGTGATGACCTATTTTTTTCGATATTCTCGATATTTTTGACATTTTAGCATATTATGTTGTATATTAATACTAATCACTACATATCGATTATTATTTATTAAAAACAATTAAAGAAAATATCTCTTTTCTATGACTTTCCGATGTGTGTATACTAAATTTACAATCACGATGCAGTAGAAATAAACAAACCAAGACACGTTAAATGCTACTAGGAGCACTCATGAATCATAATTTACTATGTATAAACTTTGGAAATTATGATTTGGGATTTACAATGTATATACTGTTATGATCTGCTTTCTATTACTTTTATATTAATTAGTATTTATTTGATTAATTATTTAATTGTCGCAAATCATACATAAAAAATATTAAGAAAAAAATCTCAGGGTGCCTTTTGTCATAAAAAATTTAATTAAATTCTCTTAGGTTATACTTATCCTCTCTCGTGGCTTCAGTATCTCTTAGTTGATCCTTATCGGGATAAAATAGGAAAAGGAAATAAATAGAAATACCATAAATAAACACATACAAATACCTTTATTATCAAAAGCAATGCTCTGTAAATTTATCAATTAAATCCTGTGGACATAACTGTCCAAAAGAAACTTTTACCATATAAATTAAACTAATTCAAACAAATATTTATCGCTTTGTTCTTGATATCATTAATAAAAAAAAGCTAAAGAAACAAATTTGGTATTCGCAAAATTACTTATACTTCCTATTAAGTTTTTGAAATGTTGGAATCTTAAATTCATATGCTTTTACGTAAAAAAAATTAACTTCTGATTATAAAGAAAATCTATCACATAGGTTATTGACTGACCTTTTTGATTCACACACAATGATGTCTCCTCTTGCCCCAAACAGCTCCTCCTTGTTGATTATGTTAGGCTACCAATCAAAGCCCTCTCCGTTCTCAGCAAACAATCCAGCAGGATAGCAGCAACTATTTCTCCAAAACACAAGCCAGGCCTCTTTTTGCCAGTACTCGTTCAATAAACTCCAAAACTCTCTCCTCTCTTTCTCTCAACAATAATCTCCTGAGACCCAAGTATCTTTTTTACTTGGTGTCACAAATAATTTTAATAACGATAATTCTTGTAACTTACTCTCTTGGACTTTACAGAATCAAAGAGGTATTTCTTCTCGATTTGATTTGTCTCTCGTTCCACTTTTCAGCTACTCTCACTATCAAAACAACCACTAGTACTTGCTTCTAAACTACTCACGAAAACTTTTGACTGCTCTTCTCGGATGCCGGTAACACAATCATCTTTCTTTTCCAAACTGTCTCAACATTCCAACCTCTCTTTCCCCCTTCCAAATTGCCAAGCCAATCAGACACATTTCTCTTTTCCATTCGAAAAACCCAGCCATTCTTTCAAACAATCCTTAAAATTAAAATTCCAAATCTCTCTACCTTTAATTTTCTAAAAACTAATAATTAGTTACCTGTGGTTTTACCTTTCCCGTAATAACAAAACAATCTTTTTAAATTATAATCCTAAACAAATGTTCCTTTCACTTTACTTATTTACAAATGTCTTTAATTCTTCATGGAAAAACTCATTAAGGAGCAACCTACTATGTGACAGCTAACTTCTAATGAATATTTACAAATCAATATACAGGGTGTATCAAATTTATGTGCCCGCGTTATATTAAAAAAATTAAATTTTTATTCTATCTTTGATTGCCAAATTGATACACAAGAATACATTGTAAATTATGATTCGGGAGTGCTCCTAGTAGCATTTAACGTGTCTTGGTTTGTTTATTTCTACTGCATCTTGACTGTAAATTTAGTATATTTAGTGGGTTTTAGTTGATAGAGATTGCGAGTATATTTATCATTGACGAGCACAACAATAATGGTCTGAATTTTTAAAGTAAAACATAGTATGCCACTAAAACAAATGAAAAGCCACTAAAACAATGAAAATGTTGGAAACAACGGAGAACATGAGTATCAAACGGCCGAATTAGAAATACCCCCACCAAGCATGGAAGAAATTAAGCATGCCATAAAAACGCTTAAAAACGATAAATCCTCTGTTCTGGACAATATTGATGCCGAGCTAATTAAAACAGGCGGTCATGAACTCATAAGTAAAATCCATCAATTAATAGAACAAGAAATGATGCCGAAAGAATGGTGTGGTAGTATTATTGTACCAATACACAAGAAAGGAGAAAAGGAATCATGCATGAATTACCGAGGAATCTCACTAATCAACACTACGTCTAAAATATTGGCTTCGATATTATTAAAAAGATTAGTACCATACGCCGAAGAAATAATTGGTGACTACCAGTGTGGTTTCAGGCCGGGCAGATCGACTGTTGATCAAATATTTACAATAAGACAAATGCTTGAAAAGTATTGGGAATATAATCAGGACGTTCATCAGATCTTTATAGACTTCAAACAGGCTTATGATTCAATTAATCGTGCAACATTATGGAAGGCAATGATCGAGCTTGGCGTACCAAAGAAACTAGCTGCGGTAACACAAATGTGTGTAAGTAACTCCTTTGCACAAGTTAGAATAGGGGGAAAAATATCAAATGCTTTCTGCGTAAATTCTGGACTAAGACAGGGAGACCCGTTGTCCCCATTGTTGTTTAACCTGGCCTTAGAATATGTCATGCGAAAAATGTATCCAAAACTCAAACCAGACATAACTGCTCGGGGAGCAAAAATCATACTCGCCTTTGCCGATGACGTAGACGCAGTAGCACAATCAACATTAGAAATTAAGGATATTTTCTCGAGCTTTAAAGAAGCTGCATTAAACATCGGTCTAAAAATAAATGAAGACAAACCAAAATACATTGTCGTCTAAAAACAAGAACGATGCCGAATAAGGCAAAATATTACTATAAACGATCATAACTTCGAAGTGGTTAAAGAATTTAAATATCTAAGAGCAACAATCACAAATGACAACAAATTAGAGCGAGAAGTTGAAACGCGAATAATGGCAGGAAACAGATCTTTCTTTGCAATGAAACATCTAATGAAGTCAAAACTTCTTTCACGAGGTGCAAAAAGCCAGATATATAAGACCATAATACGACCAGCAGTCGCGTATGGAAGCGAAACATGGACGCTAACAAAAAGAAAAGTAAATAAATTGCTGGTGTGGGAACGTAAAATCCTTCGAATGATATATGGCCCTTGCAGAGACAGCGTGACAAACGAATGGACGCGCAGATACAATAACGAGCTAGAGTCTCTATTCGGAAAAGAAAATCTAGTCAGATATATAAAGGCTAATAATAGACTCAGATGGGCAGGGCATGTGATACGCAGTAACGACAATCGCCTTATAAACAATGTGTTCTGGGAAAGGCCAGATGGAAGAAGGTCTGTAAGGCGGCCTAGAAAAAGGTGGAAAGATGCAGTCAAAGAAGATCTAGAGAAAATGGGAATGCGACAATGGGAAATAGTGGCACAGGACTGACAAACATGGAAAGAAATAGTAAACGCCGCAAAGACTCACGAAGAGTTGTAGCGCCATTGATGATGATGATGATAGTATGCCACTAAGATATTTCAAATTAAAAATTATTTTGAAATTCCTCGTTTAATTTGTGACAAACAAACTTTCTTGTCTTTTTTACATAATATGGTGCGCCGTTTTTATGCAAAAAAATAAAACATCTTTGCGCATATTTTTCATTCATTTCATTCATTTTAGATAGAAAAGGGAAGTTAAATGAAGAATTATGTAACAGGTACTAACCAAAAGAATCTGTGATCTGTAGTAGATGTCTTACTTCTTCTCTGTGCACACAAAGTGAGATCTAGAGGAGAACCTCCAGGAGCACATGGATGTGAGAAGTAGAATGTACCAGAATTAAGTAGTTTTCTTACCTAAAAAAAGGAAGAGTTGGGCAATTGCCACTGTGACGGGAGAATTTTAAATTCTCCTGTGACAGTTTGACTCCGATACGTCCAAAGGTGGGAAACTATCAATATAATGTAAACTTATAGGTTTCTATTGATAATTTCCCACCTCTACTAGTTTCATCTCTTTTTATTTCACAACGTAATATGTTTTTCATCTTTCCCGTCATTAGTGAACTCATCACTGTATATACACTTTTTAAGATTTTTATTCATGCATTTATTTCTTGTTCTCCTCTTATAAATCAATATCTTCTTCCATTTATTTGTCAGTATTTGGCATAATTTTTTAAATGTTATTAATCCATACACATATTCATTATAATTTGATGACAAATAACATTGATACTGTATTTGAAAATTAACATATGTTGCATAAAAATAGACTTATCTATTTAGTGTTAACTCATTAATAATATAATCTCCTTATCATAATATGTAACAATTAATCTTTACCAGGTCCACTGAAAATTGGTTAGATATGTATATAAAATAAAATCTTTCAAAATGTGTTGAATATTAAACAATTTATAATTTTTTACATTGATACTTCAAAAAATTGAATAACTGATATACATATATGTGAGGATAAAATCTTAGTGTTTTGGGATGTTTATCAAAAATTATGAATGGTTTACAAAAAGTATAGTAAAATATGTTTCTAGTTTCTAAAACTTTTCTTCCTCTACTATGACGTGTCATACAAAGTATATGAGGATGGCAGCGAGGAGGAGAAAATACAGAAACAGATAATGCTTGCTAATAAAGCATACGTCTCTCTGTAGCAGGTGTTTGGACCCAAAGACATCCATATGGAAGTAAAGTTTAGAGCAGGGGTCACCAATTAGTTTCCCTGAGCCTGAGGGTCCGCTTTGAAAACCTATGACACTTCCGGGGTCCGGATTTATGCTGCCAGTGTCTGACTGTTCTGATTCGGTTTCTTTGTGGATCCTTGTTAAAAAATATCCCCTATAAACAAATCAGAAGGGTGCCGGGCGAAATTTTGGGGCAGAAATTGTTTAATATTTTTTTTAACAAATTCAAAACATCACCTTTTTTGCCCGCGAAAATATGTTTTCAAGCATCGCAAATGCATATTTTCACATTTTTCAGATTTTAAATCGCTTATAACTCGAAAATTATCAACTTTTCAGAAATATGACAAGAGACCTTCATTGTTTATAATTACCCAAGAAACCTAAAAATACATTTTTCGAGGCAAAACAGTAATTTTTAATTTGCTTAAAAAATTGTTTCACCCGGCACCCTTCTGATTTGTTTAAAGGGGACATTTTTGAACAGGAATCCTCAAAGAAATCGAGTCAGAAACATTTTTCATACGAAACTGGCCTCACACATGGACTAATATGGAAAGGAAAACTAATATTATCTGATTGTTTTTTGGTTACTGTATACTTTTCTGTAAGTTTTCCTGGTACAATAAATAAAATATAAATTTATTGTGTATTGTTTTGATGTTATTATCAGTATATTTTGAAAACAGCAGTATTGTAAATTGTTACTGAGAATATTTTAAAAATTAGGAATTTATATTTTGAATGTTAATGAAGTTTTTAGACATCTTCAATTTTGTAGAAAGGAAACTGAGGAATTTAAAATAAATAATCATAGTACAAAATGCTAATTAACATGTTATCTTTTCTACATTAGTTTCAATACAAGGTGTTTGTTGCAAACTTATTAAATCTGAAAATTATTTTAATTAAATGCACATCTAGACTAGATTGCAAAATTGCATCTGTAAAAATATTAGTACAAATGGATGTTGAGAGGTGACTCAAATTTTTTTGCAGAAATTGCTTGAAAATAACTCAAATAATAATATTTGAGTTATCCTCCCTCTCAAAAAGGTCTGGAACATTGTTTAAATAATCAAAATGTCAAAAAATGAAAGAAAAATTCGATTTTTTTCTTTGTTTTATTGATTATAACTTTAAAAGTATTCACTTCCGAGAAAAGTTATACTAATATAAAAGTTACGTAATTAAATTTCCTACAATATAGAATTGGTTTAGAATTTAAAAAATAGTCATCCTTGTTGCAAAATAACAATACTTGCGAAAAAAACATACAAAAACAAGTATTCGCATTTTACGTTTTTCAACCATTTCTGCTACACTTAGGACCGTCATATTTCACTCAGAAAAACTTTATGATACAGTAAAACAGTATTGTAAATTTAATTAAGATCGGTTCAATAGATTTTGCAAAATAAATTTTGCAATCCAGCTTTCGCAAAAAAAATTTATTTTTTCAAAATGTTACAGGACTGAAAATAAAGCAGATAGCAAGTTGAAATTTTTTTTGCGTATAGAAGTGTACTGTACCTTTCATTTGCAATTTGCAAAATAAAAATCTATTAACTACTACGGTGTCAGGAATATTTTTACATAAACATTAATTATTGGTGCTACGCGTAGGACAGCGGATAGTTTGCTCTGATTGGGCATTCCAATGACCTTTAATAATGATTGATACATTTTAATTTTTATTACATTTCGATATAAATAAATAAATTTGTTTATTGCAAAATAAAAACACATACTCTATCTTTTGAAATAACACTTTTTTTAGCAAAAATTTTCTTTGTTCATATATTTTAACTTAGAGAATAAAAGTATAAATATAAAAATGTATTATTTTTAAACATACGCAATTATTTAAACAATATTTCACAAACAATAATAAAATTAGTTTGATTTTTGTGGAATTAAAATATTAAAATACAACAAAATAATATTTTGTTATAGAGTAAGAAAATAATATATTAGATAAAGATTGGAAGAAATTTTGGTGAAAATCAACTTGTGTGAATCGAACACCGCTGTCCTGCGCGTAGCACCAAAAATTAATTTTTATTTAAAAAATTTCCTGACGCCGTGGTAATTAATCGATTTTAATTTTTGAAAATGCAAATGAAAGGTACAGTACACTTCTATAAGCAAAAAAAAATCAACTTGCTATCTGCTTTATTTTCAGTCCTGCAACATTAAAAAAAAAGAATTTTTTTTGCGAAAGCTGGATTGCAAAATTTATTTTGCAAAATCTATTAAACCGATCCTAATGAAATTTACAGTGTTGTTTTACTATATCATAAAGTTTTTCTGGGTAAAATATGAAGGTCCTAAGTGTAGCGTAAATGGTTCAAAAACGTAAAATGCGAATACTTGTTTTTGTATGGATTTTTCGCAATTATTGCTATTTTGCAACAAGGGTCACTATTTTTTAAATTTTTAACCAATTCTGTATTGTAGGAAATTTAATTACGCAACCTTTTGTCAGTACAATTTTTCTCAGAAATGAATAGTTTTAAAAGTATAATCAAAAAACCAATAAAAAAATCGAATTTTTCCTTCATCTTTTGACATTTTGATTATTTAAACAATGTTCCGGACCATTTTGAGTGGGAGGATAACTGAAATATTATTATTTGAGTTATTTTCAAGCAATTTCTGCAAAAAAAATTAGTCACCTCTCAACGTCCATCTCAAAACAGATGCGTCCTGGACAAATCTGAAATGTACTCCTACTTAACATATAGTAGAGAGAAAATGAATATAAAAAATGTATATGACAATTTTATATTACAGCTTACTTAATTTCAAAATTAATGATTAGTAAGTATAACAATAAGGGATTCTTTACAAAATTAAATTTTCAGAGAGAAAAATGACATTTTTTTATGTACAACCCGTCTGAAGTTTGGAGTGAGTTTAGTGCAACTGAGTCTCATTAGGGAGTTGAGATATTCATCTGTTAAGCCAGATTTCTACTGATTTTTAATAAAGTTCATTCTTGATAAAGCGGCTTCGCACAAATAAGTTGAGCCAAACATAGTACACAATTTTATGGCCAAACATTTTCAAAATTGCCATATACTAGGTATATTCTGAATTTATTGACGGTCCACACAAAACTAGCTCACGGTCCGGATGCGGACCGTGGTCCACTAATTGGTGACCCCTGGTTTAGAGTATATAAAACCATCATATGATCAATAACAACATATGGCGTAGAAACATGGATAAAGACAGAAAAGACAATAAACCTTATTAATACTTTTTAAAGAAAGATATTAAGGAGGATATTGGTACCCATTTGCTACAATGGTATATCGATGGCTTAGTGTCAAAACCTCGTATCTCATTTTACAGAAAATTTTACATGAGCAACTTTAAACTGAATTTCTGCATACTCTAACCCAATATATATATAAAAAATGTATGTGTAATGATCTAAACATACTCAGAATAAAAAATATGTAAAGATAGTTTTTTTGTTTTAAGTTATAGTATGCAGAAATTAAGTTCAAAGTCTCTCCTGTAAGATTTTCTGTGAAATAAGATACGAGGTTTTCACACTAAGGGACCGTTCAAGTATTACGTAACGCAGGTTGGGGGGGGGGGGTCAAAAATCTTCAAAAATTGCGTTACGTAATAGTTAAACGTCCATTACAGTGCGTTACGTTAGGGGGGGAGGGGGGGTCAAAAATCTTCAAAAATCGCGTTACGTAATACTTGAACGCTCCCTAAGCTATCGATATGGAGAACAAGGTTCAACCACAAGTTGTATCAATATTACAAAGAACCCTGAATACAGGGTTGGCAGGTTTAAACCAACATGCTTAAAACCTTGGTTTAAACTTTAAACCACTGTATAAATCAACTCGGTTTTTAAGAAAAAAACCTGGTTTTTTTATTGAACCTCCAAACTGGTGTTTTTATTTAAAGTTTTTTATACAGCTGCCGCAAATGAAGAAAATTAAAATAAATAAATTCTATTTTTTACTTTCGAACTTAGCTATTTTGAATATGTTTTAACGTTTGAAGATGTTTTTTTGTTATTTTAATTTTTTGTGTGTGTAAATAAAAATAAAAGTTGTCTTAATCATTTTTTTTTCATTGTTTATTACTTACTATTATTTTATAAAATAATTTATTCATTTAGACTTATGATACTTTGTATCAAATAAACCTGGTTTAAACCAAATAAACCTGGTTTAAACAAAAAACCTATTTATTTTGGTTTTTTTGAAAAACCTTGGTTTTTTCCTTCCCTGCCTGAATAGCAAATTATGCAAAAATACAAAGATTGCGCTGGACATGTCACCTCATAAGAATGGAGGCATATTATGCCGGGGGAGACCAGGGCCCGACTTAGGCTGTAGCACCATAGAAGAGAGAAAGAGAAGTAACCTTAGTGGCTGAAAGACTTCAGTCGATGCCTTTTTATATTTGCTTTTATCAAAATTCCCTCTATTCTCTACTATTGCAACAATATAACAAAGCTGTACACAAATGACTCAAACTGGACAGATAATAGATGACTCATATACAAATCATACTTTTTATTAATATCAAAACAGTAAAATTGTTGTTCAACTGAATCAAAGTAATAGATTTGACACTTACCTCTGCAACCCTATCTTCATTCTGTGAGTAATGTAATGGTACAAACTGAGTTTGGGTAATGCGGAATATCTCAGAATCTCCCATTTTTCCCACAGAAAAACATCCTACTATCATAACCAAGTAAAGTGTTGTATTATCACTAGCATTTAGCTGAAGAACACCTAAACAGCCATAAGCATCTATGATTTTTGTATACTGCTTTTTTACAGCCTCTGTTTCTTGGACAGCTACAAAACATAACAAATTATGTAATAAATGAATACAATTAAAATTTATTGTTGATAAAAAAGTGAGACATGTTTCAAAAATTAAGAAATCAGTCATTTATTGGTCATTGGTCATTAGACATTGATTTTAACCAGGGCCTTTAATAAGGGGTGTACAATAGGGTGCATCGAAAAAGGCGAAAAAAAATTTTTTTTTTGCGATGGAAAAGTAATACCTCACAAAAGTTGCCCAATCAACTGTTAAGTATTTTGGTAAAATTTTTTCGAAATTGGAAAATATCTTCTGCCCCCCCAAGACAATTAAAAATTTTGAAAAAATGTGAACAGACGAAAAAAAATTTGATTTCGAAACGAAAATGTAATAGCTCCCAAAAGTTGCCTAATACACTATTTAGTATTTTAGTAAAATTGTGTTGAAATAAAAAAAATTTCTGCCCCCCACTAAAAAATTAAAAAAAAAAAATACATTAATATGCGAATTTCTTTTGTAAGGGAAATGTAATAGCTTACAGAACTTGAATAAATAAATCCGGTTTAAATTGGAAAATATGTATTTTCCGGTTTCACAAGGCTATTAAAAATTTAACTTAAGAAAAGTATACTAAAATATTCTTTTTATAACAAAATAGCCTAACTTATCCGTCTCCCTGACGTCACCCAAGTTTTTTAATACTAAAATAAATATAAAGCAAAGTACAAAATTAGGTATATAAATATTACAAAAAAATATGGTAAAAGCATTCTATTCGAAGATGTCTTCCGATTTAGCATAGTGAGGCATAGTTTTTCTGGAATCAATTCGAGTTTTTATAAATCCATCCCTCGAATACGCTCCACAAACTGCTAGAGAAGCTTGTGTCACAAGCTTGACACATCGTTCTACACATTGTTTGTGGTAGTGATATTTCTCAATCTCAATGTTAAAAGGGTCTAAGTTAGGGTTCTTAATAAAATCTCGCAGATTGTCACTCGAAAATCTAGAGATATAGGTGGTTCTGTAAGATGATATTCTTGTTAGTTAATTAACTCAAAGTAGTCGTTTGAATAAAAATTGTTATAGGAGAAAGTTTGAAGACCCTCACGTTTTTTGATTTGGTCACTGGCAAACTTCTTTTGATGTCCAAGGGCCCAAGGGGTAGATCATTTGAATGTCGCAGACATACAAACCACTGAAGCGGTTTTTTAAGATGTTCTTCTAACAGCCGTATTACATCACCCTTAAAGCCAGTATTTACGACTGTTTCGTCACATGCAATAGCTGGATTTGATACTTTCTGATATACCAGACAGGGGATAACCATATCCGAAATATTTGCACCCTGGCTCATAGCACACTGGCGCATAACAAGTGTTATGTGTTTTTCCACGATCGATTGACAATAAAACTTGGTACTGCTTTTACTTGAGCTAAAGTTTTGTCTTTGCGTCGGTAACTATCTTCTTTTACCGTTGTTATCTCTGATTATATTTGTTTTTGGTTTCCCTATCAATCGAGCTTATCACCATTTTTCTGGGACCTCTTTGATTTATCGATATAAATTCGCGCTCATCCAGAGGCACTTTTTGAGATTTGCTACAAAGACAATTAGGTAATCAGAGTGTCACATTTGCATGCTGCAAGATCGAAACGTGTAGTTTTACTTTTGTTCTTAAAGCATGGAATTTTATTTTTGTAAAATTCACTGTTTTGCCTGTTCTTAAATGGTTTCATAAGTTTCATATATTTGTCATGATAGGCTTTTAAAAGCTGAATAATTGTTATATGTTAAATTATTGGAATTAAAGCCCTTTTCCATATTTCCTCCAATTTAATTGCAACCTGTTCGGCAATACCAGAAAATTCTGGCTCTTTCTTGCTGAGTTTTTTATCCGCTTGCAACCACAAAACTTTATCGCTTATTGTATTTTGGTAAAACATTTTCAGGTATTTATTTGGTGGTTGCCTAAAAATGGGGGGGTCCACAGCACATCTTGATTTTATTCCCCATGGTCCTGGTTTATCTATTTTAAAAATCTTTAATTTACAAACAACAATAATAACAAAGTAAGGCATCGCACCAAACATAAGTGAAAATTACATGCACTGACTCACAAAGCGGGACATTTCAATGGGGTTGGGAAGACTAAAAAACAAATAAAACTTTAAATATGTTTAAATTTGTAATTGACAATATTTTAAGATTTCTTTAATTGATCTAAGATCGAGTTAGCACATATTTTATTCCAAATAATATAAATTGAAATTTCCATTAAAATCAGATATTTAATAAAATTCAAGGTCGTTGGGGGAGCAGAAGATTCGCTTAGAAAAAAAAATTAAAAATACTAATATGTTGAAAAATAACACTAGCAACTTTTTCACAATATTAGATATAACATTTCCAACTTTTATTTTTTCGATGCACCCTAGTGTACAAGGGATGTGCTGCAGGCGAGCACCCCTGTTTGGGGGGCACCAAGACGAGGTTTTTTTCTACTGGTGTATGTAAGAGCATCTTTGCTAGTTTTGCAGGCAGGCACAGGACAACATTCAGATTCAGGGTCTGTGAAGATAGCTATAAATTAAATCAAATATTTGTGTTTGGCAGTGTTGCCATGTCCTGTTGCCATATCTTAAAATGTCACATTTTTATTATATTATGTTATGGACTCTGCTATTTTTTAATTTATATAAAACATGAATGAATAAATACTTGTTATTTGTGTTAATATTGATTGTAGTTAATTATTAGAAATTTTTTTGGCAATTGCCCTGACAGATTAGTGGATACATTTGCTAGTAGAGTCAGAACCTTTAAATTTGCAGTTACCAGATTGCCACAGATGTTCAGCAAATATCAAATTTATGACCATTTATTTTGCACTTTTTAACTTTATTATTGATACTGAAATCTTAGTATTTCAACATAATTAACTAGTTCGCTGCCAGAGTATTTTGTACGGTTTTTTACGTTCAGGCCAAAAAATTGTCATTCCTTGGACCAAGCTGCGCAGAAGTAGATTTCAGCGGATCATGAAGTCTAATGAAAGAAATTTACGTCATCCATATTAAGAGATTCGTGGAAATGTGTCTCTGGCATGAAAATGAAAAAAAAATTCTTCGTCATATTGACTGAGCTGGTTTGTGGGAAAGCTAATTTCTCGGTCATATTGACCTAGAGGGCAGCGAACAAGTTAAAGAACATTAAAAAATTTTCTCCTTGTTTTACCTAGTTTATTTTCTCTCAGTTAATAAATAAATATATCATATGCTCTTTCCCGATTTATTCTAAGAACATGGCAATACTGCCAAACACTAGATTTCATTAGATTTGTAGCTATCCTCACAGACACTGAATCTGAATGTTATCCCGGGCACCTTATACACTAGCGCTGGGACTGATTTTAACTGTTATTTAAAAATGAACAAAAGCAAAAAAATTGCAATTGTTCTATTGTATTTGTAAATTTCTTTATCTGCCGCAACTGTAATAGTTAATGTAAATAATAATTGCCCTTCACAAACGAAATTTTTAAAAACTTTTATGGCATCAAAAAGTTTTGCACAAATAAGCCAAAACTTTTATAGACAATACAAAGATTAAACACTAATTACTTAATAAAAGATGAAGTAATACGAAATAATAAACACAATAAAAATAAGAAAGTCACCATAATTGGGACATTGAGAGGACAGCGATATGAAATGCTAAGACTGATAATACAGGGAAAGAGAAGAGGAGGAAAGGCTATAGGAACAAGGAGAGTGTCATGGTTGGAGAATTTAACACATTCGCAGACACGCTTCACATGTAGACACATCTTCTTATGGAGTAAGTGACTTCATATGCAGTAGTGTCCATGAACATTGTTAAGGGACTGGTTTAAATGCAGTTCTATAGAACTCTTCAGAGCAGCAGTAGATAGAGTAAAGATAGTGATGATGATATCCAACCTCCGAGTGGAAGAAGGCACTTAAAAAGAAGTTAAGGTAAAACATGGGGTCATAAGATAAATAACAGGATTAATAATAGCAAAAATATACCAAATTATAATTTGTCCTAGTAAAATAAATGAAAGTAATGATATATTAGAAGTGAAATTTAAATTTTAATACAACAAAATTAATAAACAGCACAGAATTCATATGAAAAGTTTCTAAAGAACTAAAAAAGCAGATGTTTAATTGGATACTAAAGAAATGCAAGGGAACAGAGAGAAGCTGCAAAAGTGGCGCTTATATAGTATGAAGTACTTAATGCAAAATAGTTTACCCTTTGTTTTGATTTTAAAATTTATAATATTGCACTACTTATAAGTAAGCGTAATATTAGGTACTTACAGAGTACTGCCACTGCTTGGGATTCAAATAACAGCGTATTTTCTTCTCCTTTGCGTTCTAGAAGAACACTGTGGGGACTGGGAGGATCCGATTTTTCATAAACACGGAAACGTTTATACATAGCCATTTTACTTAATTTTAGGAATCAGTTAAAGTTAAAGATGTACCTTCTATTCGATGATAATGTATTTGTTTTCATCTACTATGTAACTATTGGACACCCCTCATTTTTAATCAAAATCAATTTTTCAGGATTTTACACAGCTGAGCGGTGACAGTGACAATGATTGATTGACACTGACAACTGACACTGACATGAACGTGACACTTGTTTACTTTTGACATTCACATGACAGCCCAAAAATGTGTAGCGCTTTGACACAGAATAGAAAACTACTATTTTGTTCTGTGGCTTTGAAGCAACTTTGAAGTAAAATCATACATTTTTATGTAATGTTTTTAAATAAATACGGCGAAGAACAAATTAATACATCTTACGTACTTATGTTATATGCTGATGTTATAATACGAGATGTTATGATACGAGACATCAGTGAATATTACTGAGTTGCGCCAAATATATGTAACTTACAATTCACAATACCACGAATATTACATCAAGAACTTTCTTCTGCAATGAGCTGAAGGCTGAAGGATGGCAAAGCGGCAGTGTTTCTATTTAGTGTCCATTTGTTTATACACTGTACGTTACTTTTCTCCTAATCATTCACTCCTCTTTCGATCTCTCAGCGTGTTTCCTGTAATTCTTCTCGGTACTCCTATCTCTTCGTTTACATTACCAGTAGTCTTTGCGTTGTGACTGTGTCGTGTCTTGTTTATGATGTCATTATTGGTCTTACACTGGGTTCATAAATTCTTGACTTCATCTCAGTTTTAATATGTCGATTTCCCCTTATAGTCTTATTAAGGCATTCTGCCAGTCTGATTGCCTTTTGTAATTGACCTCTCACTTTTTTTTCGAGGTCTCCATAGCGGGAAAGCTAGTGGTTTGCTATTGTTTTATTTTTCTGAGATGAGATTGTCATATTAAATTCTTTTGCTCTTATGTTAAATCTGTGGACAAGTCTTTGCATACTATCTTTCATCTTGGGCTATCAATATTGCATCGTCAGTGTAACAGAGTATTTTTACTTCTTTGTTTCCCATTCTGTATCCTGTTCCTTAGTAGACACTTTTGATGATTTCATCCATGATTAAATTGAAGAGCATATAGCATATGTGCTAATGGCTCTATCTGTAAGTACCCTTTGTGACTAAGACACTGGTTTCTGACACCGGTGTTCAATTGCAGTAAAGCATTGTTGAGCCATTAAAATCAGCCAGATACTAGTCTATAGTCTTTCATTTAAAACAATGCTTTGCTGCCGGTGGCGGACACCGGTGTCAGACACCAGTGTCTTAGTCTGAAAAGGTAGAGGAAAGTAACCAAACATGGAATAGTGCCTTAATATGGAATTCCTTGATTTCTCCGAAAATTTAAGTTGGAAGCGCACTACAAGACCATCCTCTATTTCAGTCGCTCTCTTTATTATCGTATTCACACCTCTGTGTCAGATGCGCAAACGATACGTGTCTGACAGGTGCGTTTTATTTTATCGCCTCGAAGAAAATTTCAACGGTAAATATATTCAATGTGTATTATTGGTTATTATGCATGAATACAGACTTGTTATGCTATTGCGTATATCAATAGTAGCTTTATTTTGATATTTTATGAGCTTCTGTAATTAAAACATTACGACTTGAAAAAATGTTAACACTAGTTTGAACTAATGTACAAATCCAAATATGGACAGTCGTTGGTGCCTAATTATGGAATAGTGGATTAAGTGTAAGTGAGCTCATTATTATGATTGTGCTGGTCCAGAGTTTCGTACATGGATATGTGATGTCTGCAAGTGAATTAAGCTACTTCTTTCATTTTTCACAATTTTCTTATTTAAAGATGAAGTTTGTTTTCAATCCTAATAGTAAAATTAATAATATTGAAAATATTAAAAATATTACTAAAAGATTTTTAAATTGAAAACTTATTGGTACACTTTCCTGGTGACAACCTCCAAGGCTTCTACAATTTGCAAGCACATGGATGCTGCAGTGAAGACAAAGGGAAGGAATTCTACACTATGAAATTCACATCCCCCGTCTGCAGCTTGGTAAAGTTCCAACGGAAAATGCACCTGGTTACTCTACGGAGTAATACGACTATAAAATAAAAATGTATACCATTTTTATTCAGTTGCAATGCGAAGGCAAAACAATCTTACTTTTCAATTAGAATACGGAGCGCAGTCCAGGCCCCTGAATCGCGATTTTCGGCTCTTATTGGAGCCTCATCGGAGAGAACGTAGGCACTGTTCTCCATAGTGGAGAACTAGAACATAGTGTTCTCCATGGAGAACAGTGCCTACGTTCTCTCCGATGAGGCTCCAATAAGAGCCGAAAATCGCGATTCAGAGGACTGGACTGCGCTCCGTATTCTAATTGAAAAGTAAGATTGTTTTGCCTTCGCATTGCAACTGAATAAAAATGGTATACATTTTTATTTTATTTTTTTTCTTATTTAAATTTATTTGATCTCAGATGTTTATGTCTATTTTTGTTATTGATATGTTGGTTTATGCCTATATTCCATATATGGGTACATATTTCATATTTGGTTAATCATTTGGGATTTTGTTTTTTTTTTGTTCGATTTTTTTTGGTAATTAAGATATTTAATAGAAGGCTTTTAATTACTACTTAAAAATGTATGACTGATGTGTCATAACATTAAATTGTTTTCATTTCTATAAAGGTATTATTTTATATCCCCAAAACAAAATGGTATTCCATAATCGGCGACTTTCCTCTACTTAGCTATTTATCTATCCTGACTTCCATTTTGTTGTTTTGGTAGATGTTTTTAATTATTTTTGTGGCATTTAGGCGAATTTTTCTATTATACAGTGTCAAACTATACTATTGTACACTTACTGTGTCAAATGCTTTCTTCAAGTCAATCAGACATAGATATGCTGGTCTATTATAATCTAGTGATTTATCAGTCATTTGTTTTATGACAAATAAGTACGAAAAGGCTGTTGTTCATCTGCTAAACTTATCCTCTGATTCATTCGTTTTTGTAAAATTTTAGTTTAAAATTTTAGGGTAGTATTTAACAAATTTATACCTCTGTAGTTTTCTGGCTGTATTTATCTCCTTTTTTTTTTAATTAGTTCGCTCGTTCTCCATTCTTTTGGTATTTTATTATGTTTTATAATTTTGTTAATTAATGTTAATTGTTCTGTCAAGTCTCCACAATGTTTCAGTAATTCGTTTGGTATTTTGTCTTTACCTGCAACTTCCTAATTAACTTCTTCATTTGTTCATCGGTTCAGGTTTCATTTGTCCTAGCTCTGCACAGAACTTTTTTAGATGGTCAATACCTGTATCCTTGCCTGTACATTTAGTGTTTAGTTTGTAAAATCTCATTTCCTAAACATGCGTAGCTTCATTGATCAATTCATTAAAATATATCTACACAATTATTTTCGTTATTTTTCCTCCTCAATATTTCTACTTTCAGGTCATATTTCTTTTCTATTGAATATTTTTTCCTGAAAATTATTAGGGAATAAAATACACCAGTTTATTAAAAAAGTCTTTACTAACAAAATAAAAGATTCTCATACAAATCAGTTCATATAAAATTAAATATTATATAAAAGTGAACAGGTAAAAATAATACTTTTTCGATACATGAAATGAAAAATAAAAGATTAAATTATATCACAGTGAAAATGTAAAAAATGCTCAGTTCGACCCGTACAAAAATATATACAGGGTGATTTAAAATAGTGTCGCTATCAATATAAATAAATAATATATATGTTTATGTATATGTATATTTTTGAGGAGCTGAATGTTTTTGAGAAAGACATAATTTTGATCACTCTAAATGACTTTAACTTCACCTCGGCTATTTTTAATTGTATTTTTAATGCGTTTATATCTTCTATGGCATCAAAGAACCCCCTACATTAAATAAAGAAAACAACGAAGGTCCTCCAATACTGAAGTCAGAACTGGAATATGCTCTACGTCAACTAAAAAACAATAAATTTGTAGGAAAAGATGAAATACCAGTTGAGCTATTGAAGTTAATCAACGAGGAAAACTTAGACCTTCTTGGTCTATTTAATATCTAACATTCACAGTACAGCAGAGATCCCTAAAAGATGGCTTGAATCCAGGGCCCCCGTAAGAACTACTGGCGCCTGTGTGCAAAAAAAATAATTTTGGCGGCCCTTAAGGCATTTTGATAATGTTTTTTATTTATTTTTTTGAAGGTAGGTAGGTAGGTGCTTGAAATAAAGCAAAATAGGAACAAATAACACCATAGTAAATCTTAATTAAATAAAGTTTAAGGGGCTTTATTGAATCAATTCTGCTGGACCATCTTGTCACACATACAGGGTTTAAACTTAACCCGAGAATATTTTTTCTCACAACACCACCCTTTTGTGGAAGGCGAACCCAGAGTAACGCGATTTTCAAATTTTGTCCATTTAAGTTACGTTTTTACTGTTTTAACTACTTTACGAGCCAGCCGCGCCAGTAAAAACGTACCTTTAGACGGCAATGTATCGTCGCCCCCGTTAGCGAAATTATTCCGATTCGATTTTTTTGCACAAACTTACCATAATAATTACTTCTAACAAATCCACAGAATGTCAAGCGGTGCCGTGGTCGAAAAATTGTTTAAACAATTTTTTTTAAATAAATTCACAAAATTTTCTTTTCATTTCGAACAAAATTTTTTTAGATAACTTGGGTCATTCTGAGTACAAATGATCCCTTGTAATTTTTCTCTAAGATTGATTGTTGTCGACTTATACGCGATTTAAGATTTGAAAAATGCGAAAATGGCCATATAACTTGACAACAATCAATTTTAGAGAAAAATCAAAAGAGATCTTTTTTCTCAGAATGACCCAAATTATCTAAGAAAAAAATTGTTCGAATTAAAAAAATTGTTTAAACAATTTTTCGACCAAGGTACCGCCTGGAACCCTGTGGATTTGTTATAAAGACCTCTTTTTGAGTAAGTTTTTGCAAAAAAATCTAATCGAAATAATTTTGCTAACGTGGGCAACGATACAGCCTGGACTACAGAGCTAATTGTTAATAATTAAAAACAGCTTTGTAATAAAATAATGTCAAAAATTTCTTCAGGATCTTGAAGGAGGGGTTTTAAACTTTGATTTCGTCACTTTCTGACTTTCATAATAGTAATTTTAAATCGAGTTATTAAGCCTTAAAAATGGCCATTTTCGCATTTTTAAATTTTAAATCGTGTATAACTCGACAACAATCAATTTTAGTGAAAAATGACAAGAGACCTTTTTTAATCATAATGACCCAAGTGATCTAAAAAAAATTATTCGAAATGAAAAAAATTATTTTTGTGAATTTGTTTTAACAATTTTTCGACCACAGCACCGCCTGGCAACCTGTGGATTTGTTATAAGGACCTCATTTTCAGTAAGTTTGTGCAAAAAATAGAATCGGAATAATTTCGCTAATGGAGGCGACGATACAGCCCGGTCTAATTAGTTATTTGATGGGTATGCGATTTTCAAATCTTGTCGAATCATCATTTGAGCGTCACACAATCGTTGGCTTATCGATGAGATAGAATTACCACCCACACAATTTTTCCACGAAATCAGGGCATAGTTAGGTATTTCTTATCTACAGTTTTGTCTACGGAATGGGTGTTTGTTATTTTTATAGCGGGATTTTTTATTTTATATCTATAGAAAGACTAATAATGTCATCCAAACAAAGTAAAACTGAACTATGTAATTTCTTAACTTTTATTTTAAAATTAATTTTTGCTTTTTGATTTTTTTTTTGTAAATATTTTTGCAATTCTTGACCCTCAGTTTTGACGCCCCTAAAGGATGGCATTGCACACTTTGCACATATGGTAGCGGAGGCCCTGCTTGAATCCGTCTTCGTCTTCATACCACTGCCAAAAAAGAAGAACGCCAAATTATTCTAGGACTTCCGCCTCAAAGTCTACTAAATAACATTCTGAAGCTCTACTAAATAACATACTGAACAGAATATGTAGAAAATGTGACAAGGTCACCGGTCAAGAACAATTTGGCTTCAGGAAAGGTATGGGAACACGAGAGGCAATATTCTGTCTTTAAATTCTGGCACAAAGGTGCAATAATCAACAAGCAGACCTTTTTGTCTGTTTTATAGATTTTGAAAAGGCGTTCGAGCGGCTGCAGCACAGAACCTTGATAGATAGATTGAACGACATCGGAGTCAACAAAAGAGATTCTAAAATAATTATAGAAGCTATTTACTGGAAACAGACACCGCGGCACACGCAACAATTGGAGATCAATCAAGAACGCACAAAATTTTCAAGCCATCCTCAGCGAAGTAGCACCCTAGAAGAAACATTGATCCCAATTTTGCAAGCAATAATGCCAACGGTGATACATTGTCGCTAAATCAGGTACCAGAAAGTCTTTTTGGTACTATATCTTTTCACTTTGGTTTATCTGGACACTGGATATCGCTACAAATAACTTTATATGTTTTAACATTAGGGGGATTGTTGCTATGAATTTGTTTAGCTAGAATATGTATAAATTAAAAAACTTGAATTCAATTGCATATCATCTTTCTCAAAAAAATAGCTTATCAATGAAATGCTTATCAATGGTTTTATAGAATGGATCTATACACTTTAATATTTAGTTAAGTAGTACCAGCTATCTAAGAGACTCATTAATATTCAGATCAGCGGGATGCTCTTATTCGAGGTATGAAATTACATAAACAAGGGATCATTTCATAATACAGGTAATCTTTTAGATAGCTGGTACTACTATAAGTTTAATATACAGTGAGTTTTTCTGGAAGTAGTCCCAATAAGGACACCATTTTCTGTTTTATTTCGGATTAAATTAGTGTTTTACTCTTTTGGAAATACTAAATCTGCTAGAATGCACTATTTTAAATCACAATGTAAATAATTAACTAATTCTAAAATATCTAAGAACATGCACACTCTATTACTTTCATATTATCCCACTTTTCTACCATAAGTTTACTAGGATCGTCCTTATCAACTAATAAAATTTCTAAAGAGCCTAATTTAGAGGGCGCACAACATGCTTTTGGTATAATCCTAGATCTAGAAGTTCTAATAGAAGCGTTTCTTTTCTCCATTTGATGCATGAGACTTTGTATCCTAGAATGATTGGTTGCGTGGTTGAAGTTGGGAGGACACAGACCATGGCAGTACCCTGCCTCGTAAACCTTTGGTTCGACTATGAAGTTCATTTCAGGAAATTCGAGTTTACTAAAAGTTACTTTCATATTTTGTCTACAGCACCTCCTCTTTTGTCTGCTTTTGTGGCAGTCAGTTCTTCTCTCTTTGTGGTAAATGGATCTTCTCACTCGTCGAGATTCGCTCGTATGTAGTAAGGTAGTGATACCAGCTTCTAAAGGATTTAAATTACATTTCCTATCCAAACAAACTAATTCTATTCCTAAATTTACTTCTCCACTAAGCCACAATCGCATCGCACTACTAACGTCTGCCTCACACCACTTTGATGAATTCCGGGACAGGTAAAAAGTCCTTTCTTCTATCAATCGTTTTCGTCGTGAACCGAGAAGAAGATTTACTTGAACGGTGACACTGGAAACGTCGTTGTGTTGAGGTGGAGTGAGTATCCTTAACTGAGCACTTTGAAGCTCTGCGTCTCTGTTGGGAGCCACTGGAAACCTCAGCCTTACTGAGGGGACTTTGCTCCTCCACGCCACTTTTCGATCTGAAACAAAAAAAATATGTTAAAATACAGTTTTTAAAAACATAAATTTAATTATACAACTTAAAATGAATATATTTTTATTTTAACACAACAAATAACTGTTAGTAACTGTTCTGTGTAAGATATATCTTTATTGACTAAATTTCTGCAGATCTAATCTTCCGTTGTGATGTATTTAATGCATCAAAGCTGCAGGTAAAGATGGTGTACCAAATGAACTAATCAGGGCCGCGCCGTCCATAAGGGCCGAGAGGGGCGGTGCCCCCGGCGCCGAAATAAAAAGGTGCCGGGAGGTGCCGAAAAAAAAATTTGACAATACCGAAATTACTAGAAATATTAATAATATTTTATTATCTTGTGAAATTGAAAATTTACCAATCGTAGGTAGATATAAAAATAGCAGTTATTACCTATTACTTTGATCCCCTAAGTGTACGAACGGTTATTTCTTTCAAAGGCCAACGGAGCAAAATGAAAAAATTTTGACCCACGTCAAAATTTTCAATGTGTTTTAAATGTATTCATTTTTTTTTCGAATCGTTAAAAAACTAATAAATAGTTTTGAAAAATTTAAACGCAGAATGAAAGATTACATTATTGCGAGGGCCGCAAATCCCTGAAAATTTCTATAATGTTTATTTTAATAAGTTACAGGGGTGAAAATAATAGGAAAAATTTAGTGTGATTTTTAATTGCAAATACTTCATTTAAAAGAAACTTTTTATTTATTCTAAGGGACTTTCGGCCCTCGGTAATAAAGTAGTCTTTCATTCTGCATTCAAATTTTTCAAAAATACTTATTAGTTTTCTCAGGATTTAAAAAAAAATAATACATTTAAAACACATTAAAAATTTTGACATGGTCAATATTTCCCATTTTGCTCCGTTCCCCTTAAACTGAACTATTACTCCATTCACTCACGGTAAAATATTGGAAAACCTCTGAATTTTAAAGAACCGCTTGGATTAACATGAAGTTTGGCATACACATAGCTAACAAGTCAAAGAAGAAAATGATATTGTGTCGACGTGTGCTTTTGCCCTAGGGGAGTACCACTCCTTCACGGGGGGAAAATATACTTACGTTAAAAATAAGTCCGGAAGTGGATAAACTGACGAATTGTAAGTAACTATAAAGTTAAGTTGTTCTATAAAGTTTTTATATTACTTCAGTCAATATCAACTTTTCGAGTTATTTGCGAGTGAATATGTTCATTTTTCAACAAAAAAACCACGTTTTTGGACAGTTTTTCAAACTATCTATAAATTACTTAAAAAGTAAGTATTTTAGCGAAAATATATTCTTAGCAAAAATTTTGAAAAAAGGGCATTTTCTTAAAAATGTCAATATATTTTTTTATTTAAAACCAATTTTTTAAAAAAATAAGCACTTTTAAATGGTGAAACTTTCAGATCATATTATAAATATACATAAGTGAAGTAAATTGTAAAGCTGTAACAATTAATTTCATTTGAGATGCTAATTAAGCGGAAATTTTTACGATGTTTTTTACTAAAAAAAAAGGAACCAACTTTATTTTCTGCGTTACCGACTTACTTTTGCTACTAGAAACTTTTTGAAAAAAAACAAAAATAAAGCTTTTTCTAAAGACTTTAAAAAAGTTGTCATGATTTTTGACCGAAAAGTGCTTCATTTTTTTTGATATTTCACGTTAAAATGTTCGATATCTAATTTGAAAAATAAGAACCCACTTTACTCAAGCTACAACTCTTCCTCTACTAGATCTACAGACTTCATGCGTGCACAAGTTTTTTTAAATTTTTTTATAAGCTCTATTTTTGCTAAGAAAATTTTTTCAATAAAATACACACTTTTTGTGTTATTTGCAAAAAACGGTCTAAAACCGTGGTTTTTATGTTGAAAAATTAACGCAACTCATGCTCATGCGCAACATACTCACTCGCAAATAAATGGAAAATATTGACTTAGTAGAAAAAACTGTATATTATTATGGAACAAAAGTTGCTTAGAATTAGTCAGTTTATCCACTTCCGGACTTAATTTTAACGTATATTTTTCAACCCCGACGAAGCAATATCAATTTTTTTCTTTGTTATAAAATCGGACAAACGAAGCAGATATCGACCACCAACGCGCTGGAGTGACGATGTAAAGAGAACTGCCGGGAACTGGTTAGCTGGTAGCTCAAGATAGGGAGACATGGAGAAACTTAGAGGAGATCTATGTTCAGCAGTGGACGATAACGGTTAGATTATGATGATGATGATACTTTCCTAACACATAAAAATACTTTGTATTTATACCGTATAACGATCCACTAAGCTACAAAAAACTACTTATAATGGAAGGAGGAAAGGGGCGCCTAAAATTACTTGCCCCGGGGCGCTTGACAGCCTTGGCGCGGACCTGGAACTACTAAAATATGGTGGAGCAGCTACGACTAAATAACTAACAGTTTTAAAAAACTAGGGAACTAATCCTGCTATTCATATTGGGTGAAGGCTCCAAAAAGGATAGAAGAGTTACAGGAAGAAGATATGGAAACAATAGGGGAGCTGCAAAAGATATTAAAGCTAGTAGTGAGGAAAGTGAAATTGGTAAGGGGGACGGAAGACAATATAGTCTGCCTTATTGCTGGAACGAAGAAATAGAGACACCTTAAGAAAAAATGTATACAAACAAGGAAGAGGGCACAAAGATGTCAAAGTCAAGAAGCAAAAATGAATACAATGAAAATATAATGATTCTAAAGAAGGAAATAAACAAGACCAAAAGAGAATGCTGGAAAACTTTATACGAAGCACTAGAACAAGAAATCTGGGGAGACGCCTATAAAATAGTCTTAAAACCAATAAAGACGGAAATGCCTTAAAGTTTGAAGGAAAATAGAAGATCTTCTTCTTCAGGTTACTTCTTCCGCTACGGAGGTTGGCAATCATCATAGCTATTTTAATTTTTGAGGCAGTAACTCTAAATAGTTGTTTTGAGCTGCATCCAAATCATGAGCTGCAAAATAGAAGATGGGAGGTGGCAATAAACTTATTTCCTTCTAAGGATAAAGTGGCTGTAACACAAATCACGTTTAGAAACACCAGATTTATTTTCATCCAACTTTTTTAAAACTAGCAGAAAGGAGTTGGCAAAAGAGCATCTAGTCTCCAGCCTAGATTCTGCCTAAGAATAATTCATGTCGAAAATCAGACTCACATGATCTAGTCCTACATTTGCTGTCAGCTTGATGTCCAAGGTTGAACAGCGCTTCACCTTAGTCATTATTTAATTAATTCTTTAAGTTGTTTATCAAGATGAGTTAAGCTCACATTTAGATCCTCACTTGTGGTCTCTTGAGGGTACGTCAAGACATCCTTGGATTTATAGAGTTCTTTAGCCTTCACAAGTTTTACAATCTGTTTTTTTTTTTCTTTAGGAAAATCTCTTGTGATCTTAAAGGACTCTTTTTTAGTTCGGTTCAACTAAAAGTAGGTCTTCTTCTTCTTTCACTTTTGGAGATCTTTCGATCTGTTTAATTCTGAAGGTGCCTCTGGTTAATTTTCTGGGAGGTAGATTGCCAACTATCCCTCCATCTTTTAGGTGGTCTTCCGGGGGATCTTGAACCGGTCGGGTTGTTTTCTAGGGCAATTTTTGGGAGTATATTCTCATCCATTCGTCTTACATGGTTGTACCACATCCTGTTGCGCTATCTTCCCCATCTTACAATATCTTGAATTTTGCATTGCTCTCTAATGTTTGTATTTCTCACCCTGTCTCTTCTTGTTTTCCCCACTATTGTTCTTAGGGTTTTCATTTCGGCGACCCTTAGTATCTGTTTTGTTTTGTTGGTGTCTTCGCGCACTTCTATGCCATATGTCATGATCGGTCGTATGCAAGTCTTGTAGATTCTAATAATTTTACTATCTGTGCGCATATACGAATTTGACCGGACTATCTCCCGCAGGCATCCTCATAATGCAGATGCTAAAAGTATGTCTATGTGTAAATTTTCTTCATATCGAGGTGCACATGGAACTTCATCCACATTTTTTTAAAGGAATTTTTATGGACCCTATTTCAATATACCACACAGTATTTCTGCTAGATTTTTACTACTTTTCATCTCCAGTAGAACAATTTTATACCTTCCTTGACTACAATCAATTGAGCAAGAGCTTGCAGCTCTGCTGTTTTTCTTATCTTCTCCTACCGAGTACTTCTGGTGCACAATGTCAGCTTAGCAGCCTGTCTTCTATCAGTTCTCCCTCGAGAAGTAATTGGATGTTTCCATCATATGATAACTTTAGTGGTGTCAGTACCCTGTTCCCTCACCTCTGAGCTTCTTTTTTAACCGCTGGATAAACACTGTAATTTTCTCGGTTTCAAACATTCTCGGTGTTTTCTGTAAGAGTACGACAATGGTCCTGTGATAATGGTTTCTCTCCCGATGTTGTGGAGACTGATAACCCTTTCTTAGTCCGCTAGACATATTTTTTGGAAGTAGTTGGTTACCTTTTTTGGTCCTTTGTAGAGCCTTCGTGTTTATTTAGAATTAAAATCTAGTTTTTTAACAAAAATTTTGTTTATATTTAGAACAAAGATAAATCCGCTTTACACGATATATTTCAGTCTAATTTAATTTCAAGATGTATTTAAAATTACTCAAGGGAAATAAGGCAAAAATATACCATGTTCGGAACACTTGACCATCCAGGTTGCAAATTGGTTTTTTGGTTACTATATACCTAATACATTATAAATACAAAAATGCCCGTCACAGTTCGGACGAGAATTTTAGTTATTAACAAATAAGTGTCAAAAATGGCAGTTTTTCGTTTAAATCGCTAGTGGTTAATAAAGCTTTAAAAACGACGTCCTAACGAAATCGACTCGTGTTCGGTGGAGAGGAATTATTAAAACCCGTGCACTCAAAAAATGAAATTCATTCTTCAAACATATGCTTCGATTAATATATCCGGAGCTTGTTTATGGAGTTTGGTCATATTTTTTTAAATTTGCATGTACTCGTAGTCTTGTAGAGTACGTTATGTACACATATTCCCACCTAACATTACAAAATGTTAGGGGGAACCCCCTTTTTTACTCAGGGATATGAAAAATAGATTACGACCGATTCTAAGACCTACCGAATATACATATATAATTTCATAAAAATCGGTCAAGCGGTCTCGGAGGAGTATGGTAACTAACACTGTGATAGGAGAATTTTATAGATGTAAATATATAGATGGCTATTAGTTTTTTCTATTGTTTTTAAAAAGTAGGGGTTGGTGATAGAAGGGTGAAAATTAACGGGTGTATGTATTTTTTAATGCTACATTATATAACATTAAGGGAGACAATTTTGTCCAAAAAAATAAAAAAAATGTCAGGGGAGCAGCCCCCTAAATAACTTATGGGTATGAAAAATAGATTACAAGCTATTCTCAGTTCTACAGGGTATACGTGTAAAATTTCATAAAATGACTTTTTATTGATTTTTTTTAATACTTTGAAAATATAAGTATTCTTCTTTCATGTAGTTTCCAGAGAATTGCTGAATCATTATTATTTTCTGAACAATAACATTGGAAAAAAGCTCTTTGTTTTTTAAAAAAAGTTTTTTTGTATTTTGACAACGACACCCGACTTGGGCGTCGAAACGTTAATAAATTCATTTTTTTGGTAAAATTGTGGCTTATTTACCATCGATAATACTTAATTATAAAAATGCCACAAGGAAATAGCTTCAGAACAACATTTAAAAAATTTTATTTTGCAATTTCCGACAACAGCAACAAATAATCTGACCGAAATTCAAAAAATTCCATTTGAATCCTTTGCTCATCTATTAAAAGAAGAATGCTCTAAATAAGATATTTAATTACCCTATTTTTTCCGGAATGGGACGTTTCATCGCCGCCGGTTCATCGCCGCCAGTTCATCGCCAGTCCATTTCATCGCCGTCCGTTTTATCGCCAGTTAGTCAGTTGATCTTGTATTATGAGAGATGACACGACATGACGTTAAATTCAGTTCAAAACGTATGACAATTAAAAAGATAAAAAATATTACTATATTAATTTACTGTTCTATTTTTACTTCCCCTAAATTTGATACTAAATAGTATTAAATTTGTAGTGTTAAATGGCCTTGTAGAAATATATATATGTTCAAATTTATGTAGTGTCAGGTTAGGTTAGGTTAGGTTAGGTCATTTCCTAGAATTCCTAATTAATATTAAACATAAATAATAAATGTAACTGTAGAAAATTGGTCGGAAATTTGGAAATAAATCAGTTAGCGATTAATTAACTGGCGATGAATCGGCCGGCGCCGGCGATGAACTGGCGGCGATGAAACGTCCTACACCGATTTTTTCCTGTAGCGATTTAAACGAAAAAATTGCCATTTTTGACCTTTATTTGTGAATAGGTACCTAAATTTCTCGTCCGAACTGTGACGGGCATTTTTGTATTTATAATGTATTAGGTATATAGTACCCAAAAAATCCATTTGCAACCTGGCTGGTCAAGTGTCCCGACAAAAACCTTATTTCTCTGGACTAAATGTACCTTCAGAACGTACGGATATTTTGAAATCGTTACACATATTGTGACTGCATTTTCACGTTTTCAGTCTAGAACACTGTCAAAGCTAATTAAGAAACAGTTTAGTAAGAAAAGCCACCATTCACAAGCAATACGTAGTTTATGTGAGCATTTATATTTAGATTTGACTTTAAGCTCACCAGCATTTTATGAATCATTTAAAAGAACGACGAAAATACGACTAGAGAGCCAATAGAACTGAGTTTAATGTCCATTTACCATATCAAGTAGGTAAACGATTCAAATATTTATCGTTTATTAATTATTGTTAATTTCGACAATAGGAAGATCAAAATTGAAAAAAATATATATATTATAAAATTTTATTATTATATATTATAACACCGGTTTATAGCGTCCTGTTCATTCCGGTTCCTATTTTCGATCTGTCCAATCTCCTGGTCGTACACTCAAAAAAATTTAGTTCGTAATATTGATTAACAGTGATTATTGAATAGTATTTCGTTGTAACAACAATTTAATTTTTTGTTTCAACGAACTTTTAGACATTGACGAATGTATTTGGTTATTGTCACAATGATTGAATAATAATTGTGAAAATAACTAGAGTACATTAATCAATAACACTCAATTTATTCAGCCAATAACTTAGTTTCGTATATTTAATAAATAATGTTAATTCTGACAGCAACTCACTTTCTTGATTTCGTAGATGACAAGCAATTACCTTGGTTTATCGTGACAACGTACAGATTTCATTAAATCAATGTACAAATGTTGTTAATATAGAGTAATATATGATTATTGTATAGATGTAAACTGATTGTTGTGACAATGAATGCATTAATCAATCTACTATACTGCGTTTAATAACCACAATCAATGCGTTCATGGTGAAAATAAACATAGTTGTTGAGACAATAAATGTTTTGCTTGACCATTTGAAATGTAACGGCTTTTCCTTATCGTGATACACCTAGCTTCTCTGTGTTACCATTGTTTAAAAAAGAATTCTTTGTTAAACAATGCTGTTACCTCTGCCGAAGTGCCGAATAATAATTTCATTTCATTTCCAAGTGTAGTCCTTAGTAGAAGGAAGTTTTCGTGTGTCTATTATCGTGAAATTTCGGTCGATTTCTTTTTAAATATTATGCGAATCCTGAGAAAACTAATTAGTATTTTTGAAAATGTGAACGCAGAATAAAATATTACAGTATTATCGAGGATGTGAAGTCCCTGAGAACTTCTATAATGATTATTTTAATAAGTCACAGGGGTGAAAAAGAGAAAATTTAGTATGATTTTTAATTTAAAATATACCATTCAACAGAAACTTCTTGTTTATTGTAAGGGACTTTCAGCCCTCGGTAATAATGTAATCTTTTATTCTGCGTTTAAATTTTTCAAAAATACTTATTAGTTTTCTCAGGATTCCAAAAAAACAATGAATGCGTTTAAAAAGAATTCGATTGAAATTTTGCAACTGCGCTCTCAAAGAGGATTAAAGTGTTATACATTTTTGGAATCACTATTTTAAACGCTTTTAAATGAGCTGTCATATGATGTACTTTCCCATTTAAAAAAATCAAAGTTATGCCTGTCACCTGAAGAGGAATTATGTAAAGTTCGAAACATTGATGTTATAATATACTTTGATTATTTTAAAAATCGACCTGTCTGAGCGTTTTGTTTATGTGCTAAAAATAAATAAGTTAATAAGGGGGGGTGTAACACTTATTCCAGCGCACTGTATAAGTGAAATCATAATATGATTTCTCTGATTTCTCATATTATGCGAAATCACACAGTGTAAAGTCCATTAGGTTTAGGACAAAAAATGGGGATTTAAAAAATGGGCTAATGCATTCAGTAATTATTAATATAAAATACGTTCATAGTAGGAATGAACGAAACTGATTGTAAGAATAAATAGAATTGCTTGTAAGAAGTAAGTAAGAATAACCGTATTTATTGTGGGAATGAACGGAATTAATTGTAAGAATAAATGGAAATATGTAATTGTAGAAATAAACGAAATACGTTAGGAGAAATAACACTGTTATTGACACAACGAATAATCTTCGTCGGTCAATTAACGACGTTGTTGTTTCAATGAATAGTGTTCGTTGACTCAATGAACAGAGTTCGTAATATCAATAAAGTGATATTATGGTATACATAATGAATGTTTATCCATTCAATAAAATACATTGGCTCAACTAACGAAAATAATGAATTGATGAGCATCGCTTTGTTGTTCCAATAAAACCAAGAATTGGACAAATTTTAAGTATTGCGTTTGTTGTCTGAATTAACATTTTTATTGATATTACGTACATTTTTCGTTGAGTGTAGATCTGTTTCAGACATTGCTTTTTGGATTCCACTTAACCAGGTAGTTTTCGGTCTGCTCCCTTTCCTTCTTTCCGGAGGGTTGCCATTCCATTATCAGCTTTGGGAGTCGATGTTCCTCCATTCTTTGTACATGGCCATACCAACAAAGTTGTTTTTCTTGGATTTCTTCTATTATGTTTGTTTTCCTATTCATAATATCTCGTATTCGTTCATTCGTTATGTGTGAGACTCTAGAGATGCAGACCAATCTTCGTCAGAAGTCCATTTCCAGTACGAGCAACTTTTATAGCTGTGTATAGCTTTTATTATATAGCTGTGTTTTCTTTCTTTTGATATGGTTTTGACCATAGTAGTTGACCATAATTTACAAAAAAAAATAGATCGTAAATAACGATTGGGTAATACTCTGCTCGAAAAGTCATTATTTTATAATATTTCTATTTATAAATTTGTATAAAAGTAAGTGAATGAAGAGTCACCGCTTATCATAGCATATTTATAAACCCTGTAAATTTGTTGTTGATCCAGGACTCTATGTTGGGGATAAGCGTCCTCGTCCAATTTGCTTTAGTTCTTTTTTCAGACACACTCTCTGCTACTGTCTCTCAATATACTTTCTACTTTCTTCACTGATCTTCTTTACATCCCTCTTTCTCTTATTGTAAATAGTCATCCTCTCCCGTACCATTAACTTGATTGGTATAACTCCTGATAGGTATCACATGTATACTTGCCAACAAAATATTTGAGAAAACAGTATCTAATGTCTGGTTGCACCAACAGATCTTAAGCTCCAGCTTAGCCCAGATCATATATCATCTTATATATTATGACTGTCTAGGCCTAGATTATGTCTTTAAAATCAGACAGCAAGTTAAGCTGAGAGTAACAGGGACTTAAGATTAACATCGGTTCAATTCAAGCTGAAAATTGATAGTCAATGGTGCAACGCTTATGTTTCATAAACTGAGCTTAAGTCACGTCTTAAGCTTAATATCTTTTAGTACAACCAGGCATTAATCCTATTACAAACTCATTTATTTATATTCGAGTAGTATCATTAAATTTCGAGAGGTAAACATACTGAATAGCAGGTATAATAATTAAAACTAGAATAAATTAACACTTTCTACCTGCAACGGAAACTTACCCACACCACTCAAATACAAATAACTTTGTAATAAGCTTAAGATTAAGGTTTCTGAAATATCTTGATGGCAGCTATACAGCAATTATTGAGGTTATCCTTTATGCGCCTACAACCCTTAGTAGTGGTTTCCTTTCCTTTAGGATCTCATAATTTGATAATTCTTATTTACTAAACCCTACCCTCGATTATTTTTTAGGGTAGGATTATTTTATCTTAGATAGAAATTCGTTGATATTATTTACTAATGCTCCTTATTGATTTTATGATATTTAAACTATTTTTTATTTATTTCTTGTGACACACTGTAGTCGTCCTGCTGAATTTTCTGATAAGCGATATATTCTTCGACTTACAAAAACAAACAATGATTAATATCTCATGTTCTACGTTTCCTTGAAAAAAGAAAAAATGCACAACAAAAGTGGCAGTAGGCAACTACATTTCCATTTGATCTGATTAAGAATTAGGTTACTAATATTGATTTATTTTTTATGCCTTAGTGTGCAGGTCCTGTAATAGTTTTCGTCGTTTTTATCTAGATTATGACACAGTTTTGGGGTATCGTTACATATAAACTACGTGATTATCCTACAGGATGATTTTTGGAATACACAAATAAAAAATATAGCTCGAGATGTTTAAAAATGAACAGTAAGTATTTTATGTTATTTATTTTATTACTAATAAATAAAATTTCTGTGATTTGGAATTATCTGCCATTCTAATATTTCGTCTATTAATGCAATAAGGCAATAAGAAAGAGAATAAGACAAGACATCAAAACAACAATACCGAAAAAATTGAAAATATTATAGAGCATGAAATTGTTAAAAACTCTAAATAGCAAAAGCCGTCAACAAATACACCAGATAAAAGATAAAAATGGAATCATTATTGACGACAAAAACCAGATAATAAATTCATATTGTTGAAGATTACTATACATACAGAATTATACTCGCCCAGCTTAGCAAAACCAGAAAACCACGATATAGACGAGGACATTTAGCACAAAATAAATAATTTTTTAAATACAGCACCTAGAGACTTGCAGTTTTTTGCATTATGTTCAGGATGACGTCAGGAAAAAAGTCTACTATTCAAAATTTATTACTTTAGGGGGTTTTGGGGTCACTGAATATGATTACGCCATCAGAACTGACCCCCGGATCACCTGGTGTCCAAGGTCAGTGCAAGAGACGTCATCTTCTGGAATTTCGATGGTTTTCGGCATTAAATCGATGCAAACAGATTACTCACAGGTTTTAGGAGTCCTCCTGGTGTGACCTCCGGAGTACCTGGTGACCAGGGTCGCTACTAAGGCACGTCATCTTCTGGAGTTTCGAGGGATTTCGGCACTCAATTGATAAAACTGGACTATTCGGGGGGTTTTTGAGATGGTTAAACACGAATATGCCATCAGAACAAACCTCTGGATCACCTGATGCCCAAGGTCACTGCAATGGACGTCATCTTCTAGACTTTCGAGGGCTCTCGGTATTAAATTGGTGAAAACGGATTACTCGGGGGGTTTTTGAGGTCGCCAAACACGAATTTGCCATCAGAATAGACCACCGGATTACCTGGTGCCCAGGATCACTACTAAGGCACGTAATCTTCTGGAGTTTCGAATATTTTCGGCATTAAATGGATGTAAACGGATTACTCACGGGTTTTTTGGGGTCGGTAAACACGAATATGCCATCAGAACTAAACTCCGGAGTACCTGGTGCCCAGGGTCCCTACTAGGGCACGTCATCTTCTGGGGTTTCCAGGGTTTTCGGCATTTAATTGATGCAAATGGATTACTGGAAGGTTTTCGAGGTCACTAAACACGAATATGCCATCAGAACCGACACCATGTGTACCTGGTGGCCAAGGTAACTGCAAGAGACGTCATATTTTGAAGTTTTGAGGGATTTAGGCATTAAATTGATGAAAATCGATTACTCGCGGGTTTTTAAAGTCGTTAAACACGAACATGCGATCAAAACAGACCATCGTAGCACCTGGTGTCCGCGGTCAATGCAAGGGGCGTCATCCTATGGGCGAGGTATTTAGGTACTATATTGACGCACACCGATTACTTATAGATAATATGCCATCAGAACAGACACCGGACCAGCTGGTGCCTAGGGCACGCTATCTTCTGGAGTTTCGAAAGTTTTCGGTACTAAATTGATTAAAACGGATTACTCATGGCTTTGTAACGTTGCTGAATACGAATACGCCGTTAGGACACACACTTTAGCACCTGGTGCCTAAGGCACGTTATCTTCTGAGGTTGCGTGAGTTTTCGGTACCAAATTCATGCAAACAAATTACTTTTGGGTTTTTGGGATTGTTGAACATGAGTATGACTTAGATGAAGGATTCTGAAGTACCTAGTGATTACGATGATCAATAATAACGCCAACGCATAATAACATTGCCCTATTAGAATGTAGTAAATCGGTCTGGAAATATATAAATTTATAGTAGTATATTATATTATATTTTATTTAGTATAAATTTTATATATACATAAGTAAGACAATTGAATAGCACAGTGACGTCCCTTGCAGTGACCATGGTCACCAGGTGCACCGTGGGTCTGTTCTAATGGCCTATTCGTGTTTGGTGACCTCAAAAATCCTCCGAGTAATCCGTTTGCATCCATTTAATGCCGAAAACCCTCGAATCTCCAGAAGATGACGTGCCTTAGTAGCGATCCTGGACAACAGGTGCTCCGAAATTAAATTCTTATGACATATTCGTAATTAACGACCCCAAAAACCCGCAAGTAATCCGTTTGAATCAATTTAATACCGAAAGCCCTCGAAACTCCAGAAGAGGACGACGCTTGCAGTGAGCTTGGGCTCCAGGTGCACAGGGAGGAGGTTTTGATGGCATACTTATTCGTCCAGATGATGACGTCCTTTATAGTGGCCTTTGGCACCAGGTGATCCTAAGGTTTGTCCTGATGGCATCTTCGTGTTTAACCACCTCAAAAACCCCCCGAGTAGTCCAGTTACATCAATTTAGTGCCGAAATACCTCTAAACTCCAGAAGATGACGTGCCTTTGTAGCGACCCCTGGGCACCAGGTACTCCGGAGGTTAATTCTGATGACATATTCGTATTTAGCGACCCCTAAAACACGCGAGTAATCCGTTTCCTTCGATTAAATGCCGAAAACCATCGAAACTCCAGAAGATGACGTCTGTTGCCGTGACCTTGGGCACCAGGTGATCCGAGGGTCAGTTTTGAGGGCGTAATCGTATTCAGTGACCCCAAAAACCCTCCAAATAATAAATTTTGTTCCTTAGTACACTGATTTTGACTTTATTTTTATATTTATGCAATTTTGGATGCATTTTATGCACTTTACAGTGGAATTATGCATTTTCACCCATTTTTGAATAGTAGACTTTTTTCCTGACGTCATTCTGAACATAATGCAAAAAACTGCAGGTCTCTAGGTGCTGTATTTAAAAATTTATTTATTCGGGTGTTTTTAGTGCTAAATGCCCTGGTCTACTATGGAATGAAGAATACCTACTAAATGCAGGATCTGAAACATGATATTTGATTTAACAAAGAAAAAGATCAAAATTTTGTGTTATGTCACTTTTCTTTTAAAATATTGGTCACTTTTTTAAACATTAACTAAAAATACCTAGGACACTTCTCGAAATACAACGGTTGTTGGTGATAAATAACGATACGTTCACGTCGAACTTCAGAGCATAACTTCAAAAGTGTCATTGTTCTGGAATAAAAATAACCATTTTACCGCCAAAAGAATAATGACACTGCCGCTATCTTATAAAGTTGGAAGTGCACATCTATGTGACACTTTTCCTGGTAAAAGTATGGGGTATTTGGAGTCAATTTAACAAGATAACTTGAATTATGCATTTTTTGAGTTGTGTCACTTTTCTTCCGGACGAGTGATCTATATTTTCAAAAAATTATTTTGAAAATTTCTCTTTTTAAAGTATTATTATATGTATATTAGTACAGGGCGGATCGATCTGTTTTGAGATGGACGTTGAGAGCTGACTCTAATTTTTTTGCAGAAATTGCTTGGAATTAACCCATATAATAATAATTGAGTTATCCTCCCACTCAAAAGGGTCCGAATCATTGTTTAAATAACCAAAATGTCAAAAAATGAAGGAAAAATTCAATTTTTTTCTTCGTTTTTTGATTATTTAAAAGTATTCACTTCCGAGAAAAGTTGCACTAAAATAAAAGTTGCGTAATTAAATTTCCTACAATATAAGATTGGCTAAAAATTTTCAAAATTGTTACCCTTGTTGCAAAATAGCAATAATTGCGAAAAAAAAACATAAAAACAAGTATTCGCATTTTACGTTTTTCAACCATTTCTGCTACACTTAGGACCTTCATATTTCACCCAGAACAACTTTATGATATGATAAAACAATACTGTAAATTTAGTTAAGATCGGTTCAATAAATTTTGTAATCCAGCTTTCGCAAAAAAATTCATTTTTTCAAAATGTTGCAGGACTGAAAATAAAGCAGATAACAAGTTAAAATTTTTTTTATAAATAGAAGAATACTGTACCTTTCATTTGCAATTTGCAAAATTAAAATCGGGTAACTACCACGGCGTCAGGATTTTTTTAAATAAACATTAATTTTTGGTGCTACGCGCAGGACAGCGGTGTTCGATTCACACAAGTTGATTTCCACCAAAATTTTTTCGAATCTTTATCTACTATATTATTTTTTTAGTCTATATTTTGTTGTATGTTCATATTTTAATTCCACAAAAATCAAACTAATTTGATTATTGTTTGTGAAAAATTGTTTAAACAATTGCATATTTGTTTAAAAATAATACTTTTATTTTATAAGTTAAAATATATGAACAAAGAAATTTGATGCTGAAAAAGTGTTATTTCAACGGACAGAGTAAGTGTTTTTATTTTGCAATAAACAAATTTATTTATTTATTTCGAAATGTACTAAAAATTAAAATATCAATCATTATCAAAGGTCATTGGAATGCCCAATCAGAGCGAACGTATCCGCTGTCCTGCGCGTAGCACCAAAAATTAATGTTTATTTAAAAAAAATCCTGACGCCGTGATAGTTAACCGATTTTGATTTTGCAAATTGCAAATGAAAGATGCAGTATTCTTTTATATGTAAAAAATTCAACTTGCTTTATTTTCAATGTTGCAACATTTTGAAAAAATGAATTTTTTCAAATTGGATTGCAAAATTTATTTTGCAAAATGTATTAAACCGATCTTAATGAAATTTACAGTATTGTTTTATCATATCATAAAGTTTTTCTGGGTGAAATATGAAGGTCCTAAGTGTAGCATAAATGGTTGAAAAACGTAAAATGCGAATACTTGTTTTTTATGGTTTTTTCGAAATTATTGCTATTTTGCAACAAGGGTGACAATTTTTAAAATTTTCAGTTAATCCTATATTGTAGGAAATTTAATTACGCAACTTTTATGCCCGTGCAACTTTTCTCGAAAATGAATACTTTTAAAGTTATAATCAAAAAACGAAGAAAAAAATCGAATTTTTCGTTCATTTTTTGACATTTTGATTATTTAAACAATGTTCCGGACCTTTTTGTGTGGGAGGATAACTCAAATATTTATTATATGAGTTATTTTCAAGCAATTTCTGCAAAAAAATATGAGTCACCTCTCAACATCCAAATGTACTAATATTTTTACAGATGCGCCCTGGTCTATATGCAATTCGTTAGCCTATTATAGTCGGTACCTGCCTTTATGGATCACTGTGTATACCATTTTATAATATTTTGTCATACCATTCAGGTCGAACCTTCTTTTTATCTCAAAACATCTGAGTGCAATTAATAAAGTTAGCTGGTGTTTTCGAAAGAAACAGTAAGTATAACCTAACATTTCATATCAAATAGTTCTACTATCTCTAAAAATAGATGTTCAGCGTGTAGCATCCAGAGGACACTTGGATTTATAAATACAGTTCAATATCACATAACGTCTCTACAGAAAATATAGTAATTGCTAGTTAAATCTTGGATGACATAGTTCATAATAGTCAAAGTAAAAACTCAGTTGTTGTCATACGATTATTTTTCGACCTTAATTGAAAAAGGCATTAAATAAATTTCATCCAAAAAATTGGGTTCTAATAATTAATAAAATAATAAAATAAATCAATTTTTGTTGCAATGTCATTGTTCAGAAAATAATAATGCTATAGCAGTTCTGTGAAAACCACATGAAAGAAGAACACTTATATTTTCTAAGTATTTAAAAATATCATTAAAAAGTCATTTTTATCATTCCGAAAACATTTGACTAAAGTAGAGTCATTTTTGGCTTAAAAACAATTTGAATAGTTTTGTTAATATTGACTGTAGAGTAAACTTACTTTTGGGATTTCAAAAGCTGGTATTTTTACACGAATTTTCAAAAAAAAAACTTTTCGCCTAGGTTAATTGTGGTCAAAGTTAGTCACTTTTATTATTTAATTCAGTTACTTCTATATACATAAAATTCTCCTGTAAGTGTTAATTACCATACTCCTCCTAAAGGCTTGACCAAATTTTATGAAATTTTACACATATATCCTGTAGGACTGAGAATAGGTTTTAATCTATTTTTCATACCCATAAATTATAAGGGGGTAGCCTCCCTCACATTTTTCTTTATTTTTTTGAACAAAATTGTCTTCCTTAATTTTATATGGTGTAGAATTAAAAAATACATACAACCCTTAATTTTCACTCTTCTATCGTTAACCCCTATTTTTTAATAGCCATCTATATATTTACATCTATAAAATTCTCCTGTCACAGTGTTAGTTGCCATACTGCTCCGAGACCGCTAGACCGATTTTTTTGAAATTATATATGTATATTCGGAAGGTTTTAGAATCGGTCGTAATCTATTTTTCATATCCCTGAATGATAATGGGGGTGCCCCCTAACATTTTGTATTGTTAGGTGGGGATCATAGATTAAAAAAATTATGATCAAAATCAATCAGCAAGCTCCGGAGATATTAATCGCTGCATATTTTTGAGGACTCGATTAATTTTGCATTTTTTGAGTGCATGGATTTTAATAATTCCTCTTCACCGACCACAAATCGATTTCGTTGGGACGTCATTTTTAAAGCTTTATTAACCACTCTGTTAAAGTTCGAAGTCTACTCAAACATTTACACATAAAATATATACCTTGAACTTCAAAATAGCGCTAGTTAGGTTACTTAATTGGTATAAACGAAGTAGCTGTGAATTAAATAAAAAAAAGTGGATAACTTGGATCAGAGCCTATTTTACTTCAAGTCAGGCCCGAGGCACTACACAATTTTCGGGCCCCTAAATATAATTATTTAATAATGATAATAATAACATTTTTAAATGTATTAATTATTTAATAGAAATATAGTTGCACCAGAAATTTTAATTTTTATTAACAATATAGTCCCTGGCATCATTATTAGACTCACTATAAAATTTTATAAAATATGTTAATTGTGAGGTGCTACTAAATAATAGGATTTTGTATGTACTAGACACAATGTATGTTGTTTGGTTGACCATTTAATTGTCTATATTTTATCACAACTAAAACAATATTAATGAACCAATATGTATTTATTGACTCTTGAAGGAAAACGGAAATATCGACAATTAGATGTTAATACTTTGTTGAGCCACCTTTAGCCGCTATAAGAGCTTCAATTCTGCCCGTCACACTATCAATGCAAACCTGTACCTGTACAGTGTACGGTCTCCTGCATTTAAAGATGATGATGACACACGTAGATTATCCTTTCTATTTCCTAACTGGTTCCCCATTTGGACACCAGTCTTGGAGCTGCGGTATGAATCGCATTTGCAAGACATCTTTGTACTGGTCTTGCCTCATCATTCCTTTTACCACTCATGGACGTCCAGTACCCTTACAGCTAATGACTGACCAAATATCACTTTTGCAGACTGCTACAGTCTGAACAACATAGTCAGGATGAAACTGTTCTCGAAGACGACGACGCAAAAAACTGAACTTTATTCTGCAACATTTAAAATGTGGTTTTATCACTGAAGCAGACCTGTCAGCAATAAAAAAAATGCTGTGGAGCACCCTATAAAAGGAATGATTTGGTCAGTCATTATCGGCAAGGGTACTGGACGTCTGTACGTGGTAAAAGGAATGAAGCGGTAAGACCAGTACAAAGATGTCTTGAAAAGGCGGTTGATTCTGCAGCTCCAAGACTGGTTTCCAAATGGGGAACCATTCATTTTTATGCAAGATGGAGCTCCTTGCTAAAATATTAACATTTAATTGTCGTTATTTCTGTTTTCCTTCACGAGTTAATAAATACATATTTGTTGATTAATGCATAATGATGTTTTATTTGTAATAAAATATAGACAATTAAATGGAAAACTAAACAACATACATTGTGTCAGTATATAAAATATGTACCTATTTAGTATCACCTTTTAACATTTTATATAAAATCTTATAGTGCGTCTAATAAAATGGCCAGGGACTGTAAATAAAATGTATGTTTAAACAATTAAACATTGTTTATATGCAGAACGGTTTATGGTTTATGAATATGACTCTTATTGTGAGATATCATAAAATATTTTCCCGTTCGTAAAATAAAAAAGAAATTGAAAATTTATTTTGTTACTGCAATAAAAAATTTTTTTTGGTGATCTTTCCGGACCCCCTTAAAATGCGGGCCCGAGGCAGGTGCCTCACGGGCCTAGTGGTAAAATAGGCCCTGACTTGGACCGTAATTAACCGAGGCGAAAAGTTTTTTTTTTGAAAATTCGTGTAAAAATACCAGCTTTTTAAATCCCAAACTAGTTTTAATCTACAGTCAATATTAACAAAGTGATTCAAATTGTTTATAAGCCAAAAATGACTTTTCTTTAGTAAAATGTTTTCGGAAGGATAAAAATGACTTTTTAATGATTTTTTAAATACGTTAAAAACATAACTAAGTATTCTTATTTCATATGGTTTCCACAGAATTGCTATATCATTATTATTTTCTGAAAAATAACATTGCAAAAAAACGGTCTTTGGGATAAACAAATTCAATAAAATTTAAACTAATTGACGAATACTCTTAAATTTTTTTGTGTACTATATAGACTGTTTGGCTCAACTTTTCGTGCAATATGAAAGTCTTAAGGTCATTTTCGCAAAATTTATAACAATTTTTTAATTTTCGAAATTTTAGTGTTATTTTGAAATTTTTGAAGCAATAAATGATCGGACCAAAATTCAAAAACTGCAATTTTAAACCTTTGCTCGTCTACTAAAAGAAGGATATTATAAATAAGATATTTAATTACCCCATTTTTACCTGTGGCGATTTAAACGAAAAAACTGCCATTTTTTAGAATTATTTGTTAATAACTAAAATTCTCGTCCGAATTGTGACGGGCATTTTTGTATTTATAATGAACTCCTCAGAACAGCCCGGTTTTAATTTTTTTTGTGAATAATGGTATACAGGAAACTACAGGAATTCTATTTTGCTTGTGGATTTTAATTTAGCCGATTGTTTGTGTCAAGTTGTTGTTTTTCTCACCATATACCCGAACCCGTTATTCCATAAAGATTTCGTTTCGCACGTTCTTGAATATTTCCATAAACTTGCAAGTAATAATAGTTGTATTTATTCTACAAATTAGAAAAATGTAAAAACGTAAATTCCATAATTTCGATGAAGGTATGTATTACCATAATATTGATTATTTAGTCGTAAAACAGAAAATATTCTAAAAACCCACCTGCACTTTCTTTTTTACAAAGGTGTTGAAAAAGGAATGTGTTAATATCCATACAAATAGGTACGTCAATGAAAATTGTAAAATACATTCGATTTATGTGATATACAGTGAGCTTGCATACCAAAATCAACATAACTAAGGAAATCTTGTAACCCTGTAAGTAAACAGTTGAAAACTAATAAAAAATGTCAATAAAATCTGAAAACGCATGAAATGAACTAAAAAGTAGAATACTAACTATTACTACTATAGGTTTACAGTGTTCTGCGACGCCTTCCGCCTCCTAACCGCCATTCTTCTCTGTTTAACCATAGACCTGGAGGGATTTCTCTTTCCTATAGTTCTTTTTCAGCTGGCTGCAAGATGTCAGGAGCTTAAGAGGTGCTGATGTGGGATCAGACCACATGCTAATCAAAGCGAGACTAAAAATGAAATTAGCCAGAGATAAAAACCAAAAAATCAGCAGAAGGAACAAGTACAACGTTGATGCCCTAAAACAAGAATGTATAAGAAATAAATTCAGTGAGAAACTGGCAATTAACCGAAAAGTATCACAACAAACTGGAGAGTCAGTCGAAGAAACATGGAAATATTTTAAAGAAGTGATGATGAATACAGCAAAAGAAACAATCGGACTAAAAAGAAGACAAAATAAAAAATGGATTACCAAAGATACTCTACTACTGATAGAAGAAAGAAAAAAAATCAAAGAAGAAATTTTACAAAAGGAAGGGTCGGAAGAAGAGAGGGTACTTGAAAGGAAATACAAGGCAAAAAACGCAGAAGTAAAGAAACAAGCCAGAAAAGATAAAAGAAACTATATAAATGAGATGCTAAATATATTAGAAGAAGCAGCGAAAGAAAACGACTTACGAACACAATATACAATCATACGAAACTTAACAGGAAAAGCACAACGAAATATACGAGAAGTAAAGGATAAACAAGGAAATAGAATAAAAAATGAGAAAGAAATAAGACAAAGATGGAAGGAATACTTCGAAGAGATATATGCTAAGCATGAAATAACTCAAATCATAGAAGATGAAGTAGAAGCACCAGAGCTAGAAGTGAATACTGGAGAAATTACAAGGGATGAAATTGGAAACACCCTAAAACTACTAAAAAATGGCAAAGCCGCAGGAATCGACAATATACCCATTGACATAATAAAAGCAGACACCGAGCAGTCAGTAGAGATGCTACATACACTTTTGAATAAAATTTGGACGGACGAAGAATTGCCAAAGGAGTGGAAAGAGGGATTGATTATAAAAATACCCAAAAAAGGAGACCTGAGCAAATGCAACAATTGGCGTGCAATAACACTACTAAGTGCCACATCCAAAGTGCTAACCAAAATCATATTGGAAAGATTGAAGCCGGAACTAGATAAAAAACTGAGAAACAACCAAGCAGGCTTCCGTTCCAACAATTCCACTATTGATCACATCTGCACCCTTAGAATTATCTTGGAACAAACAAATGAATGGAATAAAGATATAGATGTGAGTTTTATCGACTTCGAAAAGGCCTTTGACCGTGTAAATAGGGCACAGATGTGGAAAATCCTTAGATTATATGGGATACCACTAAAAATCATAAACTTTATTAAACTCTTCTACGAAGGATACAAAGCCAAACTAGAACATTCAGGTGTAGTAACAGAAGAAATATCCATAGAAAGTGGAGTCAAACAGGGTTGTGCACTATCCCCTACCCTATTCCTTATTATGATAGATTGGGCAATAAGAAAAGTAATCGACGATTGAACAGGCATTAGGTGGAACTTTTCAAACAGTTAGAAGATCTCGAATTTGCAGATGACATCTGCCTGATAACTGAACACCGAAATCATATGCAAGTAAAAATTGACAAATTGGCACAGTACTCCGACACGATCGGACTTCGAATAAACACAGAAAAAACTAAACTTCTAAAAAATAATAACCATCCAAATAATAAATGATTAACGGTAAAGGACTAGAAGAGGTAGACAAGTTCACATATCTGGGATCGATCATGGAAAGGAGCGGGGGGTGCAAAAAGGATAGACATACGAGAATAACAAAGGCGCAACACGCATTCAACGCTTTAAATAGAATTTGGCAAACAAACGAAATATCAGAAACAACAAAAATTAAAATCTTTAATAGTTGCATTAAAAGTATATTGCTCTATGGAGCAGAAACATGGAAACAGGACGAAAATACAATTAAAAAACTACAAACATTTGTAAACAAATCTCTAAGAAAAATCCTGAAAATATACTGGCCAAACAAAATAACTAATACAGAACTATGGGAAAGGACAAAGCAAACTAACATATCTACTACAGTCAAGGAAAAAAAATGGAAATGGATCGGCCACACTTTGAGGAAAGACCAAAGCAGCATAGCAAGACAAGCACTTGAATACCAACCAGAGGGGAAAAGAAAGAGGGGCAGACCAGACAACAGCTGGAAAAGAACAACAACGAGAGAACTCGAAAAAATTGGACTAAGATGGGGCGAAGTCAAAAAGAGAGCAAAAGATAGAAGAGAGTGGAGGGAATTAGTTGACAATTTATCCAGAGAATAAAAACAAAAGAAGATGCGCTGTCCCGGCCAGACAGCAATCTTATACTTTTGGCCAAGAAACGCATAAGCGCCCAATACTCCACAAGGAGGGATGGAACGAGAGATAGTTCTTTTTCAATTTCCTCCCTCCAGCTTCTTCTCGGCCTTAATTTTTTTCTTCTCCCTTGTGGTGTCCATGCCAAAATCTGCTTAGGGATCCTGTCATCTGGAATTTCTGTACATGGCCGTACCATATTAGTTGTTTTGCTTTTATGTCATCAATTATTGTATGAATGACTCCCATCATTTCTCGTATTCTCTCATTTGGTATCCGATCCGATCTCTTCTTGATTTGCCTGCTGTTATTCTCCAGAAGTCCATTTCTGTTCTGTAGTACTTTCTGTAGTAACATTTTCTCTGTTCTTTGTTTCAGTGGCTAAACTTCACTGCCATATGCAGATAATTACACTTTTCACTTTTCACTCTATTGTATCGAGCTGTTTGTTCGATTTAGATTTTACTATATTCCACAGAATTATGGATACGACTTTTCTACCCTGTATTTTTCTGTCCTTTTCTGTCTTTTATAGCAGCATCGAGTGTTCCATCTTGAGTTATCTTCATGCCCAGGTACTTGTATTCATCACAGTGTTTAATTTCTACCCCATCGTCTAATGTAATGGACTGCTTTGTCCCTCCAATACACATGGCTTCAGTTTTCGTAATGGGACTTCTAGAATGGTTTTCTTAATGAGACTTAGAGAACTAATGAGTTTTCTTAATGAGACTTCGAATACTAACTATTGAATATAAAATATCTGATAATCATCTGGTACCTATCTATGAAGATAATTTATAAGAAATGTGAAGTATAAAGGACCCCTAATGAGAATCGCTGGTTTCGATTGTGAGTGAAACTTTCAACACAAATATGTGACATGTGACTGTCCACAGTCCATCTACTTTTTACCTTGTCCAGGAATATGCTGATGAGTGGGGTGACAAAGAAGGATAAAATTAGAAATGAGTACATTAGGGAAAGTCTAGGTGTGGCACCAATTGATGCCAAAATGAGAGAGCATAGGTTAAGATGGTTTGGTCATGTTCAACGTCGAGACGTTAATCACCCAATACGAAGAATAGCTGAAGTGCAGATTCCTGGAAGGAGTAGGAGAGGTAGACCAAAGAAGACCTGGGTGGAGACGATAAGGCAGGACATGTTGGTAAACGGGATTGACATTGATATGACCCAAGATAGAATTGTGTGGGGAAATGCAATTAGGGAAGCCGCCCCGCATAGGGATAAGGCAAAGAGAATGATGATGATGCTCTGAGAACATTCCCTGGTGATCCAATGGACTTGGTCTCAGTCTCAAAAGTCATGTGCTTTGAGTGCATAGCTGCTATTCATTTTATTGTATAGTATATTATGCAACGAGCATTTAATGATGGTCTTATGATGCAAGTATGAGGGATACGACATGAGCCGCTTAGCGGCGAATAGAATACGAGTATCATAATGGCAATTAAATACGAGTACTGTACCTACTAGAATATTTATTACTGCTGTAGCTTCTTTCTAATTGTTATGTTCAGCTGCACAATTAATAAATGTGAGGATTTATCTATGTTTTTTCATGCATTTCCTTATAATCCTGGATGGGAAAAAAGTCCATTTGAAATTTTTTAATTTATGACAAGTTGCAATAATGTACTTGTCGTAATGATAGTACCATTAAATTAAATTACCACGCATGAGAGAGTACCACACCATCAATTATCTGTACTTTTTTATTTACTCATCTCCTAAAATATAAGTTCGGTAACACAAGATAATAATAATGAATCACATTCTTTATCTAAAAAAAGTGTTCTGAAAATTTCAGACTAAAAAAGAACAGTACCTAGAATTTTAAACCTGATATTCTAGTTAATGCACGCTAGATAATATATATATTATTTTATAATAGATACTTTGACCTTCGGTTGTGACTAATGATTCCAATGCTGTTCGAAAATAAATCATATTTTGTTAAAATTTTGACCGCAAGAAAAATTTTCTATAATTTTGAGAAATTTGTTGTAGTTTTCAGAAATGTCTTTACGTCTTTCCAATGACACCATGCAAAAGCGAACATTTTTGTGGTATATTGAGTTCTTGTTAAAAATTGTTCTTCACGAACGTAAGCGAATTTACTAATTTTTAAATCATTTTAATAACATTAATAAATTCTCAAATTTGATACAGTCGGAAAAATGAAAGAATACCCATGAACGATCACATCAATCTCTTATTTTGTATTTGCTGTCTTTTTGTATAAATAACAAACGTTTGTTATAGAAAAAGACAGCAAATACAAAATAAGTGATTGACGTGATCGTTCATGGGTATTCTTTCATTTTCCGACTGTAGAATGTTTGTTCTTAGAAACTTGTGTCTTAAGCCGACCACTCACGATAATGCGGCGTCGTTCAATTTGGTCGAATTCGACCAATTGACAAAGAGTTTGATCGTGTGTGACCGTGCATCAACAATCCCTTGTTTATTTAAGTACACATTTCCTTAACTAAGAACAATAGGTAAATTATTTGACAGAAATTGAAATTTTGACCTGTAGAGGGAGATCCAGTGATCATCCTCTTTACATAAATTAAATTCAAACAAGTTTAGTTATCACAGATTATTCGAATCTTCTTGCTAAGGCCACTATTTTGAATCTCTTCAAGCGTCTTGTCTAAGAGCTAGAGCCGGAAAATCATTGTCATCCATAAGTAATATGGAGTTTTTCCTGTGAAATGTGTCCATTGTATATTGATAATTATGACCTCTTTCAGGCTGACACCTCAGTGGATACAGGAAGTAGCAATAAGGGATGAAAGGGGAAAGTTAGTGGAGTCATTAAAGGTTTTCATCTCCTATTTTGTTAAACCTCCATCGATTTGCATGAAAATTGGTGACTAGTTAGAGCATACCTCAAGAAAAAAAATTGATTTGGTGCCAACTTGCACTTTTGCCCTGGGGTTTTGCTTCTTGGGGGTGAAAACTATTTTATTAAACTAATTTGTATTAAAAACTATATATTTAAAACTAATTTGTTATATCATGTTATTAAAATAAATCAATACTTTTTGAATTACTAAAGATCAAAGATTTGAATTTTTCGTGAAAAAAATGCATGGTGTAAAGCGGTTTTTCATAAATAACTCAAAAACTATAAGTTTTATCAAAAAAGTTATAATTATCAAAATTGAAGATAATAAAATTCGAAAGGGTTCTCTTATTTTCATCATCACTTGTTTAGCTTTGATGTTATCAACTTCATCTGGAGCTCATTCACTTGATAGGTATTCTTGACTACTTTGACAAATGTTTAGTAAGTATGTATATTTTAGAAAATGCATCGTTTTCCCGTTATTTAAGCTTGCATACTTAGATTTGAGTACTAGCCGAAAAAAATATATATTCAATCAACTATAACTCACTTTTAATTCATTCTAAAAGGTCTTTCACGTAAAGAATCTATTCGATTTTTTATTATCTTCAATTTTGGTAATCATAACTATTTTGTTAAAACTTAGTTTTTGAATTATTTATAAAAAACCGCTTTACAGCATGCATTTGTTTTACGAAAAATTCAAATCTTTTATCTTTAATAACTCAAAAAGTATTGATTTATTTTAATATGTAACTTGATATAACAAATTTTGCTTAAAATTTGTCCCTTTATCGATTTGTGGGGTTATTTTTAATAAAATAGTTTTCACCTCCGAGAAGGGGTGGTGTCCACCCCCAGGGCAAAAGTGCAAGTTGGCACCTAATCAGTTTTGTTTCTTGAAGTATGCTCTAACTAGTCACCAATTTTAATGCAAATCGATGGAGGTTTAACAAAATAGGAGGTGAAAACCGTTAATGACTGCACTAACTTTCCCCTTTCATCCCTTATTGCTACTTCCTGTATCCACTGAGGTGTCAGCCTGAAAGGGGTCATAATTATTGTCAATATACAATGGACACATTTGACAGGAAAAATTCCATATTACTTATGACGATGATTTTTCGGCTCCAGCTCTCCGTCTAGTCGTACATCATTGTGATCATCAGTGATGATGCTTGCTAACTTGTTTGGATGAGATTCTAATCTCCTGGAATATTTTTTTGTAATATTCTGTTATTACTGTTTTTATGGATGGCACATTGAAGTCTTGCTCTATTACATAGTTTGGTACCAAGGGGCATTCAGCATTGTTCTAAGGACTTTGGTCTGGAATCTCTTCAGTATTTCTAGTTCTAGGTTTGTTTGACTGGTCGTTCCCCAAAGTTGGATATCATAGGCCCACACTGGTTTTAATATAGCTTTATATATCAGCAGTTGGTTTTCAAGAGATAGTTGAGATTTACGACCGATGATCCAGTACATTTCTCGGAATTTTATTCCTAGTTGTTTTCTTTTTGTGAAAATGTGCTTTTGCCAAGTTAACCTCCGATCAAGATGGATACCTAGGTACTTGACAGTATCGGTTTGTGGGAGCTGTGTTTCTTTCAGAGTTACAGATGGGCATGTTTGTTTTTTCTGGTGAATGTTACATGCGTGGATTTACTCTCATTCGCATTTAGCTTCCATTTTTTAAGCCATCTTTGGATATTGTTAAGGTGTTTTTGAAGGGTTCTCGATGTTGTGATTGGATCCTGGTGAAAGGCTAGTACAGCGGTGTCATCAGCAAAAGTTGCACACGTTGTTCTGTTACTTGTCGGAAAGAAACCTAAGATTATACTAATCTGGATCAAAAAGCTTCAGCCCTTCTACCTACTTCCAAAAAAAAAAAAATTCTACTTGAAAGTTTTGTTCAGATTTGATTGTTTTTCATCAATAATTTCTGGTCGTTGAGAAAATTCAGTCTGTTACTCGGTTATAATGAAAATTTGGTACGAGTGACAATACCCTTGCATCGTCAAACCTGATTTTTTGTATATCTATTTTTCCTTGTGTCTAAAAAATTTCTTAAAACAAATAATTTTCTCTTGTCCCATAAAAACTCCACGTGTGAATAAAATGCAGGAACCGACGGTTAAAAAATATAAATATTTTGTGTTAATGGCTTTTTTGTTTAAAAAAAAAACTATGAGGGGAGTCAAAAATGATTGAAAAGCCTGAATCTCAGCAATAGTAAACGCCATAAAGTTTTTATGGACCGTGTTGAGTTAACAAGCTCACCATGTGAGTAGGAAATGTGACGCATCTTTTTTTCTTGGCGGGTGTCGCTACCTTAAAATTGGCATGAAAGAGAGAGTGAAGAGTATCTGGTTACAGATATACATATGTAAGAGTTCGAATATAATTAAAATTCTACTGCGACTTGAGGACTCCAGAAAATAAAAGACAAAATAAATGACTACGATGGTAAAATTGCATTTTATCTTTCAAACAAGCATCCTGTAATACAGTCAATATTATTTATAGTATGGGGGGAAAATAATTTAAATGAAACAAAAATATAGAATGATGAAGTAGTTTTCAATCCTAATAGCAATATTAATAATATTTAAAAATATTAAAATATTACTAAAAGATTTTTAAATTGAAAACTTATTGGTCCATTTCCTTGGTAACACCTCCATGGCTTCTAAAATTTGCAAGCCAGATGGATGCTGAAGCCTTCAAGAAGACAAGTGGGAATTCAAAAAACTTACAATTCACGACCCCGTCTGTTCAGCTGGTAAATTCCAACAGAAAATGGACCTAGTTACTCAAAGAAGTAATGACCAATATAAAAATAAAATAAAAATTCCATTTTTATTCAGTTGCAATGCGAAGGCAAAACAATCTTATTTTTCAATTAGAATACGGAGCGCAGTCCAGCCCTCTGAATCGACGATTTTCGACTCTTGTTGGAGTCTCATCGGAGAGAACGTAGGCCTGCTACTCCATACTCTAAGTCAGCGGTTCTCAACCTTTTTTACTCAGCGACGCACTAACGTACTCCTTACAGATTCGCGACACCCTTATATGTACAAATTTTTGCTAGTGGTAGGTATAAGTACAGATGAATATATTAAGAGCAAACACTAGCGATCAACAGGTAGCAAAAAACGCGTTCCAAGATTGCGGCTATAATTTTTAATATTTTGTCGATATATTTGACACACATATTCCTCCTAATATAATAAAGAATGGCGGTACAGAAGCCCAATTTCAGAAATATGTGGAAATTACTCTATAACTAAATAAAATATTGAAAAAAGGAGCCTGTATCGCTATTAAGAAAGACAAAAAAATACACTTTCTTCAAATAAACTTTTTTATCCCGTGCCTAGATTTTGTGTCACATTGGAACTACTAAAAATCGATTTTTTTTTGTAACAAGAAATCGAACGTCACTGACTTGGCAACATTTTGCGCCTATGTGTATAAAAATTATTGTTTATGATAGTATAAACGTCACTGTCAGTGTCGAATTACCGACGCACTGTTGCCTCACTTTTGAAAGTTCGCAGAACTTTCGCAATCTTGGACCGCGTTTGTTGCTACCTGTTGATCGCTACTGTGTGCTCTTAAGCATATTATTTTTTATTTCGTAAGAACATAACAAGCAAAAAACAAAACAGAAAGAATACTTAAAATTAGTGTGAAATTTAACCCTGATGACTTTGGTAAAGTATATCTATCCGAGGACGAATTGTAGACAGACACACTCTCAGCTCGCTGTCCACATCAAGTAGTCGAGACCGGTAGCTAGACTTTTATATTTTTCATCTCAGAAAATGCAGATTCACATAAGTACGAGGCCGAAAACGGCAGTAAAGGGATACTGCTTTCTTTGCTAATTCTGGGTATTCATTCTTAACTGAAATCCAAAAAAAATCCGGAGCTACTTCTCTAAATTAAAAAAAAATGGTTGAATGCATGATTGGTATATTATAACAAGTAAAAAAATATAAATAAAAATATCGTATTCGTAAATCTCGCGACACACCTGATAGGTTCTTCCAGCACACCAGTGTGTCGCGACACGGTGGTTGAGAACCGCTGCTCTAAGTGACCAACACCGAGAGTTTATCCCCCACACCGCAACTGACGTGAATGGACTAGGTGACTAGCGTCATCTGGCAATTGAAAGATGAAGTAGTTTTCAATCCTAATAGCAATATTAATAATATTTAAAAAACCCTAATAGCAATATTAATAATATTAAAAAATATTAAAATATTACTAATAAAAATGCCATTTTTATTCAGTTGCAATGCGAAGGCAAAACAATCTTATTTTTCACTTAAAATACGGAGAGCAGTCCAGCACTCTGAATCGACGATTTTAGACTCTTGTTGGAGTCTCATCGGAGAGAACCTAGGCCTGCTTCTCCATACTTCAAGTGGATGGACGTGCAACTGACGTGAATGGACTAGGTGACTAGCGTCATCTGGCAATTGAAAGATGAAGTAGTTTTCAATCCTAATAGCAATATTATTAATATTTAAAAATATTAAAATATTACTAAAAGATTTTTAAATTGAAAACTTATTGGTCCATTTCCTTGGTAACACCTCCATGGCTTCTAAAATTTGCAAGCCAGATGGATGCTGAAGCGAAGAAGACAAGAGGGAATTCAAAAAACTTACAATTCACGACCCCGTCTGTTCAGCTGGTAAATTCCAACACTCCGTATTCAACGACTGCGCTCCGTATTGTAAGTGAAAAATAAGATTGTTTTGCCTTCGCATTGCAACTGAATAAAAATGGAATTTTTATTTTATTTTTATATTGGTCGTTACTTCTTTGAGTAACTAGGTCCATTTTCTGTTGGAATTTACCAGCTGAACAGACGGGGTCGTGAATTGTAAGTTTTTTGAATTCCCTCTTGTCTTCTTCGCTTCAGTATCCATCTGGCTTGCAAATTTTAGAAGCCATGGACGTGTTAGCAAGGAAATAGACCAATAAGTTTTCAATTTAAAAATCTTTTAGTAATATTTTAATATTTTTAAATATTATTAATATTGCTATTAGGATTGAAAACTACTGTATCTTTCAATTGCCAGATGACGCTAGTCACCTAGTCCATTCACGTCAGTTGCGGTGTGGGGGATAAACTCTCGGTGTTGGTCACTTACGAGTATGGAGTAGCAGGCCTACGTTCTCTCCGATGAGACTCCAACAAGAGTCGAAAATCGTCGATTCAGAGTGCTGGACTGCGCTCCGTATTCTAAGTGAAAAATAAGATTGTTTTGCCTTCGCATTGCAACTTAATAAAAATGGAATTTTTATTTTATTTTTAAAAATATGGAATGTTTAAGATTTTAGTTCGGAGAAATACAAACTGATAATATAAAAATCATGACTGAATAAAGACCGAGACAAAGAGATGATGATACAATAAGCTATACGCCATACCATCTCAAGATAAGATGAAAATTAACTCCTCAAAAATCGGAGAGCACCACAAAAATTCAAGTAGTGGATTTTAAAAGATGAGTAAAAAGGTCTACTGAGGTCAAGAATAGTAGAAAAATGTGTTGGAAAATGAAAGAAAGCCTTAATAATGATTCTGGCATTCTTCCTTGAAGGATCATCATTATCATTAGAGATACTACTGTTGAGATACTTGGAAAAACGTCAGGACATAAGTTTTAGAATAGATATCTGATGATGGTCAAACGAAATTCAAGAAAAAATAAAAGAGAAGAGAAAATTATATAAACTGTGGCAAGAAAATAGGTCGGATACAGAAACAAAAGATTTTAATCAAATTAGATGTATCTGATTCATTGCGTGAATTGGGTTTAGATAATAACATGATGATCATGAATACCCATTTCCAACAAAAAAGACACATAAGATCACAAGCGAAGTCATAATCAAGAAACGAACACTCAATTATTGACTATAGGGGAGACCGGGGCAGAACGGCATACTTAAGAAAGAAAACATCATAGAAAGAAAACTAAACTATGTATTAAAAAATAACAAGTCAGACATGATCATTTGCTATTAAACTTCATATAACTTACTTTATTTATAATCCAAATTGCTTAGTTATTTGGTTATAAAGAACTTAACTTATCAGTCCGAAATTCCTATTTTGCCCCGATTACGGGGCAAAATGGGAAATGCTACGGGGCAAAATGGGAATGTATTTTAGTCAGGCTGGCAGAGTTCACAATCACAAATATGAGCACCTTCGTCTTCATCCTCAACACCTGGACAGGAATTATGAGCCCATTCATGGCAGACACTGCACACTACCCATCTTTAGTTGACTGCAAATATTATAAGTATTCGCAGTAGATGCAACCACACTCTTCATCATCTTCTGATGAGTCAGTGTCCATCTCGTTTTCTTCTTTAGTTTTCTTTTATTTTTTTTATTAGTTTCAGTTTTAGTCAGATTCTTCTTACGAAGTTTAAATGCTATAAAGTAGTGGCAATATAGGAGAACGGGGCAAGATGGGATACTATCCTGTCTTGCCCCGACCGCTTTGCCTTAACAGACATCATTTCAAATAACATTGGTAATTTCTAACGTAAAAGTAATAAAACGGTTCACAGCAATATTAAAATTTAGTAATATATCTATCATATTTGAATGAAAAAGGTGATAAAACTTGCTTATTCACCTTATAGCACTTCTATACATATCACCAAACTTTTTAACAAAACAAAAGAAAACGGATTTTATATCTGTAAAGAAACATACTACGTGACTAGAAGTTTCTTTCTAATGACTGAAGTGAGTCAACCCACGTTGGTTCGAATGGCGCTATTGCCGATATTATGACGACTATAAGTTATGCACACCGATGCATTTCCCGTTCTGTCCGAGCCTCGTTTTGCCCCGGTCTCCCCTACTATAGTGCAAAAACAGAGAGGAGCTGAATAAGAGACGTAAGGAAGATAAGAAGCTATGAAATAGGCAGTGATCACTACCTACTGGGAACTACATTTAACAGCAAAGAAACACAAATAAAAAGGACAGAAGACAAGAATCAGAAATACAAGAGAATAATGAAAATACATAAATTAGGGAAGATAGGTACAACGAAAATCGGACATAAGGAATAGTTGAAATAGTAGTAAAAGAATGGGGAAAATTTAGAAATACTATGATAAATACAGCAGAATTAGCATGTGGACCACAAGAAATAATAGGAAAAAGAAACAGTCACCATGGTGGAATAAAGAAGTATAAATCGAAATAAGAGAAAAGAAGAAATTGTGGAAAGAATGAATATAAGACTAAACGCAACAAAATATGAAAGATACCAAATAAAGAAATAGTCAAAAATGAGAAAAAGAAACTCTGGGATAAGTTCGTAGAAAAAATAAAAGAAAACGCCAAAGAAAATGTAAAATTATTTTATAGAACACTGAAAACCCTAAAGAAACAACAAACCTAGGCAATAAAGAAATTAAGCGAAAACCGATGACAAGGATATAGTGGAAATACAATAGAGAAGCTATATAGGAAGAAGAACTAGAGAAAGCAATAGGAAAAATAAAGACTGAGAAAGCTCCTGGAAGTGATGAAGTCAGTTCAGAAATGTTGAAATGTATAGGAGAAAAATGAAAGAGATGGAAAAAGTATTTTGACAGGTCATTGTATCACACTTAAGTAAGTAAACTAAATATTGGACTATGGATTGGTTTGGACAAATCCAATGGTTATTAATTGGACTTTCAAACTATTTTGTTAGAATAAATTAAAAAAAACATCAAAGAAAATGTTCCCCAATAATTTTAAGAAGCAAATTTTACCAGCTGATAATAAATTTATTTTTCTTCAGGAAATGTCAACAACGGTCGTGAAACTCTATAAAAGTCACTGACGTATCTCATTTATCAGGAATCTGTAGTTTATATTTACAATTCCACATTCTTGTGCTTGTTTTTCCGGAAGCCACGCTTTTTCCTACGAACTACCGAAATATCTTCTATGAATGTCCAACCCAAAACAAACAAAATAGGTCAGTGCTCCGAATCTTTGTTTTTTTTTAAGATGAAGGTCCTTCAGATCGCATGAATCGGTAAGAATACCCTCTTGAAATTATGTTCACAGTCATTATGATTGTATGATAATGTGAACACAATCGGTTTGGTTATTCTACTTTTAAGTATATGTTAACAATAGTGGTGGTCTCTAGCACTCTTTAAGTCTTTAACCACATGGTTTGAGAGCGGCCTTTTGTTTACCATATTTTGATACATGGGGAAGATATCCTTAAATAATTATTTCACATTTTCTTTACTTCTTATTTGGATTGCTTTATTTTGCTTACAACGTACCTAAGTAAATAAGAGAAGTAGTTTATTTTAAGATTACGTTTTGACAACGGTTTCAAGATTAGAAGCGGAACCGTTAATGAAAAGTGTGTTTTACAACGGTCATATTTTATATGAAAAGTCTTCACAAGATCAATTTTTTACTTGTGAAGTCAATGGAAAAGGTATATCATCTCAAGGGTATCGAAATTTTTAGTGCGTCATGGATTTTATTAACATTTAAGCAAAATAAGTGCATTTTTTAATCATTTCAATCTTGTGAAAAAACTACGTATTGTAGATGAAAACGTTCAACACACGACTTTTTTGAAAATACTTGTTCTTTAAAATGGGATTTTTCTAAATTAAAAAATGTTTATAAACAAAAAAGTTATTGAAAATTAAACCCGAAAGTAAGCATTTTTTCAATTGTTTATAATTAATAAAATAAACAATAAACATATTGAAAACACATTTCAAAATGTTCAAAATGTGAGTTTTTATTTAGTTACTATAATTATCTGCACAAGATTTATTTTGTTTATCCCATTTGAGAAAAAAATGCTGTACCTACTCCGTACATGAAATTTTCGTATTTGAAAATGAAAAGGCAGTTTCTCAATATTTAAAAGGGCCTTTTTAATCTCATTCTCTTTGTAAGGTCTTAATTTTTCATGTTTTTAAAATTAACTTTCAGTTTTTATTGTTTACTTACAAATAACTGATGCAGAATGAAGTACCATTTTTCGTCTTATAAACAATTCAATTCAAAGTGAACCATATTTTAGAAGAACAATATTTCATGTTCATCATATATTACGTATAAGGGCAATTTTTAAGTGAAACATTGGATGTTTTCTGCACTGTTTGCTAGTACCGCTGTGTCTTCGTCATATCTTATATTGCTTAGGAATTTAGAATTTATTTCTATGTCTTGTTTACATGTCCTAGTACTCTTTGAATAACCTGACAAAAGGAACCACTGAATATAGAGAAACACACAAAATAATAAGAAAAATGATAAGAAATGAGGTGTACGAGACCATAGTAATGAATGAGCTAGTAACGACAGTCGTAGAACCTTACAGAAGGTCTAAGATATAGAATTAGCCTTACTAGGCTACAAGAGAATACAATAGTGACCAAAAGCACATAAACGAGGCATAGAAAGACCGCAAAAAGGATCGATGACATTAAAGAAAAGGCAGGAAGAAACTAGTACCAGATAGCTCAAGAAAGGCGAATATGGAAAGCACAAGTGGAGACTTATGTCCAGGATTGGACCAGAATAGGCTGCTAAAGAAGACGTACCTACTCTTGAAAATATGCATTCTAAGTAGTCATTCAACAGAATGGACGACAGAACACATCTGATTACTTATAAATAAATCATAATAGATGCTAGATCAATTAAAACTTGTTCTTTACTGTGTACTTTTCTATTTTTATAGTCTTCGTTTTTTAACTCAAATTTATCTTTCGAGTAATTAGTAACGCTTCTTTGCTGGTGACATCAATTCACGTTGCACTGACCACTCAACAAATCTTTCAATATTCAATAATAACAAAATAAAAGATATTTCCCATAGCCTCTAAATTAATTATATGAGACTTTCAAATTTTAATTTATAATGAGCAAAGATTTGGTGATCCAAATTTATTCACTCTCAAGTTTCTAATTGACGTATCAGTTGAAATATTAATAACCCTTTTTGAATATTACTATTTACACAAAAATCAATATAAATGGAGATTGGGGTCCTGCTGAGACAATCATACCCGTGTCGTAATATTTTTTGACCTATCTTTTCATGTGTTGCATTATCATCACCTCATCTGAATAAGATTTATCGATATGGCGTTTGAGAAGTTTCTTTCTCATGCAAAGGCTTAAACTTAAGCACCCTATAAGCGCATTGTGCATCAGAAACGATCTGGGTGTGCTACAGTCCGGAGGCTGAAAAACTTATTTGGTTAGCGCAGTCCTAAAGACCCAGAAGATACCAGTGGCGGCTCGTGGCTTTAGGGACAGGGTCGGCAAGGTTTTATCTCCTTAGATAGGTATGCCATCTAATTAAAAGGCTTCAATTTCATAGAAGATTTTTGGTTTTTGTTTTTTTTTTAATTTTTTGTTTGTTTTTTTTTGTAAACCTGTTTATAAATTAACTCTAGTCTATGTTGTTTCGAAGTAGTAAAATGGGTAATAACGTCATTGTAAAATTTATTATTGTTTTGGAGAGGTTTTAAAAGTTTTTTTCTATTGACATTTGAGACAAGTTTGACATTCTCTGTTGTTTCATGGTGTTTCGACAATACGTTTTGACTCTTTTGAGACAAGAGAAATTCCGTTCATTTGAGGCAGAATTTGCCCACATTTGATCACAATAATTTATTAAATTCGGGAACAGTTTGTTATACCTAATGAATTGCTGTATATAAAATTAAACATATTTTGTAACTTATCCCACCTTCCGAAAATATTTAGATCAGCATATAAAACTGTTAATCCATTTTCTTATTTCATTTAATTAAAGAATGATGGATAATTTTTAATGAACTTGTATAAAAGATATTTTGAAAATTCTTTGGAAATAATAATTGAGTTATCCTTCCACTCAAAAAGGTCCGGAACATTGTTTAAATAATAAAAATGTCAAAAAATGAAGAAAAACTTCGATTTTTTCTTCGTTTTTTTATTTTAACTTTCAAAGTATTCACTTCTGAGAAAAGTTACACAGACATAAAAGTTGGGTAATTAAATTTCCTACAATATAGGATTGGTTAAAAATTTTAAAAAGTGTCATCCTTGTTGCAAAACAGCAATAATTGAGAAAAAAACATAAAAAATAAGTATTCGGTTTTTTACCATTAAGTAAATTTCATTAAGATCGATTCAATACATTTTGCAAAATAAATTTTGCAATCCAGATTTTGCAAGAAAAATTAATTTTTTCAAAATGTTGCAGTACCTACTGACAATTAATCAGATAGCAAGTTGAATTTTTTTTACATATAGAAGAAAGGTACAGTATTCTTCTATATGTAAAAATAAATTAAACTTGCTGTCTGCTTTATTTTCAGTTCTGCAACATTTTGAAAAAAATGAATTTTTTTGCGAAAGCTGGATTGCAAAATTTATCTTGCAAAATCTATTGAACCGATCTTAATGAAATTCACAGTATTGTTATATTATATGATATAGTTTTTCTGGGTAAAATTATGAAGGTCCTAAGTGTGGCATAAACGGTTGAAAAACGTAAAATACGAATACTTGTTTTTTATGATTTTTTCGCATTTATTACTATTTTGCAACAATGGTGACAATTTTTAAAATTTTTAGCTAATCCTATATTGTAGGAAATTTAATTACGCAACTTTTATGTTAGTGCAACTTTTCTCGAAAATGAATACTTTTAAAGTTATAATCAAAAAATGAAGAAAATCGAAATTTTCCTTCATTTTTTGACATTTTGATTATTTAAACAATGTTCCGGACCTTTTTGAGTGGGAGGATAACTCAAATATTATTATATGAGTTATTTTCAAGCAATTTCTTCAAGCAAATATGAGTCACCTCTCAACGTCCAAATTAATGTTACTAATATTTTACAGATGCGCCCTGATCTTGTTGCCCTTTGCAGATCACCGCTGCGCTCGGCAGATTGTTTTTCTGCCGTACTTGTCATTCAAATAAATACGGGGAATGTATAATTGGTTGCCTATCGGCTAATATTCCATAGCGTCTTATTACAAGCAAATGGTCAATCTGGGTACGGCTTGCCGAAGCGGGCCTTGAATTCACACAATCGCAGTCTGGTGTATGGCTGGCTAGGATCATTAATTTGAAAAGTCTGTTATGCACAGCGCACAGGGATCGCTTAACGTATCGGATCGATCGAATTCTTTTAAAAACAATGAATAAAATTTAGTCTGTATTATATCACAGATATTTTTTTTATTTCACAGAAACGAATATCATCAACTCTGATTAACTTATATATTTAAAAAAATCTATAATGTGTCCATAAATGTGTAGGTCGGCACTGCCGACCCTGCCGACCCTGACCAGCCGCCACTGGAAGATACTCACCTAAAAAGCCGTGGACGCTTGGAGCTGTTTGAAATTGGGACCTTAATTTTTTTCATTTTTTATCGTTATTAAAATAGGTTGTAACCGCTTTAATGACCATTAAAAAATGTATTTACTATACAGTACAGGACTTTGTTCAGTCAAAATAAGTAAATATACACATAGTTTGAAAAGTTATGCATCACCTAAAATTATGATCATTTTCGTAGTAGATTTTTTCGTGAACATATTAACGGATTGTTCTATTTTTTTTATCATTTTATATTTTTCTTTGGTAATTACACGGCTGGCCAAAGGTTTACTCAAACCTCTGTTTTGAACTTATACCAGGTGGAAGAGAAGATATGTTTTTCTGATGTTAAGTTTGAGACACACTGTAGGGATGACAAGGTATAAGTGGGAGCAGTCCTGGATTTGTCAATAGGCCATATAGGCCGCGGCCTATGGGCGGCAGATTTTACAGGAAGCTCACTTAATTATAGAGAATAAAGGTCAAACAAGTTCACAGGTTGTCTCATGGTTTTTTATACTAATACGTTAAATTCTCATAGAAACTCACATATCGAAAATTATCAATCCTAGGTATTTTTACCGTTTTTATCTACATAATAATATACTAATAATATCCTTCCTTAACTATCCAACTTAACGAAGAAATTTCTTACTGGAAGAACATTTTAAAGAGGGTTGTTGCTGTTATAAAAGGATTAGCTTCTAGAGGTCTCGCTTTTAGAGGAAGTAATGAAAAGTATGGTGACCAGCATAGTGGAAATTACATTATGCTTCTGGAATTAATAGCAGAATTTGACCCATTACTAGCTAAACACATTGAAAGATATGCAAACCAAGGATCAGGAACAACTAGTTACCTATCGAAAACTGTTTGTGACGAATTTATTTCTTTAATGGCTGAAAAAGTATTAATATCCATTAGTAATGAGATAAAAAAAGCAAAGTACTTTTCTTTGATTGTGGACTCAACACCGGATGCAGCACATATAGATCAGCTAACGCTTGTCATTCGATATGTTTTAGATAACGGAGAACCATGTGAAAGATTTATCAAATTCTTACCTTCTGTAGGACACAAAGCTCAAGAAATGTTTGATGCCATTACTATAGAGCTAGAACAGTTAAACATTAATCTCAAAGATTGCCGTGGTCAATCTTATGATAATGCCTCTAACATGTCAGGGATTTACAATGGTTTACAAGCTAAAATTCAAGAACAAGCACCATTTGCCATGTTTGTTCCTTGTGCAGCTCATTCACTGAATTTGGTGGGAACCTCGGCCGCTGAGTCTTGTCCAGAAGCCTGCCGCTTTTTCATGTTGCTGGAGGAGGTATATACTTTCTTCGTGAAGTCAACCGAACGTTGGAAAAAACTGATAAATGAGATAGGAAGAGGAAAGAGGCTCAAGAGAGTGAATCTAACTCGTTGGTCGGCTAGAGCAGATGCCTGTAAAAGTCTAAGAGATTCTTGGGATGAAGTAGTAACAGTTTTAAAAATTATTGAAAATGACACTACAGAGAAACCCGTCCCGCGAAATGAGGCAAAAGGAATTCGCATTAAATTAGAAAAACTTGAAACTGCTTTCATGGTCGTATTTTGGAATGCTATTTTGGAGAGATTAAATAAAGTGAGTATTCAGATTCAGAGCTCATCTGTAGATGTTTTGACGGTATCTGATCTCTATGGATATCTAGTAGAGTTTACAATAGCAGAACGAGACAACTTTGACTATTTTAAAGAAAAAGCAATTGAGATGAGCGCTCTTAAGCAATATCAAGGTGAAATAAAGATGCAACCTAAAAGAAAAAAAATGACGGATGAAACATCGAATGAAGAACCTGAAACACCCTACGGCTCCAGAGATTTTTTCAGAGTGGACACCTTTTTGGTCATCCTTGATAGACTGAGGGCTGAAATAGAGAGAAAGCATAATGCTTACTTAAACTTTAAAGAAAAGTTTTTATTTTTAACAAAAATTACTGAATTTTCAACACAAATAGTTACCGAAAAAGCCCAGTCGCTGGTGAAATATTATACCAATGATTTAGAGGAAGATTTGGTTCAAGAATGTGTGCATTTTCACAGTTACATTACCTCTAGTAATGTTGCAGAATGTGCAGTGAAGCCTAGATCAAACTCATTGCTCAGTCTCTCAACGTTTTTGAGGAATCACTCGCTGTCTAATGTTTACCCTAACTTAGATATAGTTCTCCGCATCGCACTTTCGACTCCGGCTACGAATTGCTTTGGGGAAAGAAGTTTTTCCTGTTTAAAACGAGTAGAAAATTACCAAAGGTCTTCATTGCCTCAAGAAAAAATGAATTCTTTGGCTCTTCTCTACATAGAAGCAGAGATAATGAACACTATAAACATTGACGATATTATAAATGATTTTGCTATTAAAAAGTCCCGTAAAAAATTGTAATTATTGTTTCCTTAAGCCCTTCCTAATGACTAATTCATTATTTTGATCAACCTTAGTTCGTTTCTTACTACATATGGAAAATTATTATTTTAGTAAGGTACATGGGGCGGCGCAAATAAAGTGGCCTACACTCGTAAACAATATAAATCCGGCACTGAGTGGGAGTATACATCAAAATCGTATTGTAGAGTTATGTTTTTTGAATATTTTGTTTTTTAAATCTCCCTGATATCTTTAGAAACAAAGAAAATAGACGGTTTTATTCTTTAACATGACGTGTTTTAAAACTAAATTAACAATAAAAAATAAAAGTTAACAAACATTTAAAAACAGAACGGCACATAACGTTAACAATTCTGGTCGACATCTATAGAGTTATTTGTCGACCAAGTAAGCGGTATGCACAGCGCAGCATAAGAGAGACTAAATTGTTTAATAGAGGCTCTGTGATGCTTTGGGGTGAAAATTTCTTGAGAGTAAGTATGGCTTTGGTGTCTACGTGTAGGCTCTTTAAATAGCGAGAGGTACATTGCACAGATTTTCTTTCTTTGAACACTTGTTGTTTACACATGGCAAATTTAATGACCGCAAATACTTTCATTAAGTAAACTTGCTAAGTGTAAACGAAGCTTTAATGAAATGATACTTCTGAGGACAGTGTTCAGTAAGAGAACCTTTTGCCGACGTACTATGATTTTTGCTCATTCTAGAAGACACTTTAATGACACATCCGATACTTCATAAAATTTTTTCGAGGCATAAAATTCAATTTTGACTAGGTTAGAATATAAAAGGGTCCTTGGTTTAGTAAATGGAAGTTAGCTAATTCTTTGCAACTTGCCATCTTGCCAACATGAAAACAACCATTGGATGATGAATGAACCACCAAATGATGACACAATTGAGAACAATTTATAAAATAAAGTGTAACGAACCAAAACAGCATCGCATATAGTTTAAAAACAGGTATTTCATATCTATTTACTACTGTATACACTTGAAACATCTTGTGGTCTTCCTCTTTTATCCGTTACTATTTACCACATAACTCACTACGTATTTGAGGTAATGCAAATGAGTGATTAGATAAATATAAATCAAAGCTGTTGTTTCAAGCAGTTAAATTAAAATAAACCTAGTCGAATTCTCTGTTGTAGAAGTCCTACTAATAAACCATTGTAAAACATTAACGACCTAAATACAAAGTGTTATGTTTGTTGTCAGATATAAAATCATTCACAGATATTTCTGGAGAAGATATACATACAGAGTTCATTGTCGGGCTAATTGCGATTTAGATTAATTTAAAAAATGTGAACGATTTCATCGTGAATCCCATACAGTATTTCCTATTATTGTAACACCACACTATTATTAAATATCAAGCACCATGAAATGTTACCCTGTAGTATCCTTGTTATCTGAGCCAATACCAATAACAAAGCAGTGCTGTAATCCTGATTTTACATTAATTTATCAGCCTCCCCTGTCTGACACATGTCCTAATACTAGCTGCTACTTTATATTATATACTAAGGATTTCCACAGTTTTCACTGTATTCCTTCACTCAACCGTTCTCTACAGTTGTTTCTGTTTTGCCAGTCCCCTTCCTGCAGATTTCTTCTTTCCATTGCTTCGTCCACTTCATCTCTGAAAGGTTTTCGTGGTCTGCCTCTCTTCGTTCTTTATATCGGGCTCCACTCTGTTCCTCTATTTACCCAACGATTTTGATCTGCTCTTCTGACATGTACGTACCAGGTTAATATCTTCTGTTCGATGTAGTCTATTATATCTGAGTTCATTTCCGTTCTTTTTCCTTAATCACTATGGTATCTATTATATATCTGCTTGATACTCTGCAGCTTCCCCATCTCTGTTGCTCTTATTTTGTTTTTGGTTTTCTTATTTATGGTCCAATTTTCACACCGATCCGCGGGGATAGTTCTTGTCATGGTGTTATATATTCTTCTTTTTGTTTTTATGCTGATGTATTCCGCTACTGGGGAAGATTTCTTTGTATACCAGAGAAATCTTTTCCTTTATTTCATATAGATGTCGTACCTAGTGTACTGAAGTGAGGTTAGTTGATTAAACCTGGAAGGCGTATGGCATTCTGTACCGCTCTGAACATCCACCTAGATGTCCCTGACGAATCCTTGATATAAGGATGAAACACGTCGTGTAGGGCATCGGTGGTGTTCAGAGTGGAATATAATGCAATCGCAGATTTTCTTATTTCACGTTTTCTCCGTAATTGACGAATGTGTAGCGAATAACATGACTTTGTCGGCATATATGTGATACAAAATGGTATCTTATGCCGTTTCGTCGTCTTTATGAAGACTTTGAATTCACATTTTCACGTCCGCTACTGGGGAAGATTTCTTTGTATACCAGATGTTATGGTCTGCTAATTTTAACTTTATATATGTTGCTCTTTCTATGACATCTTTCACCTTTGTAACATTCCGTATCCACTGGTTACACTTTCTTTCTTTTTAGCCTAATTCCACCATTAGCCATGGATTAATTGGCAAAGGTCCTCTAGGTACTCTGTCTGTCTGTACTGGTTGTAATTCTGAGGCTATGGTCGTTTAACAAGGTCTCGTTGCTTTTAATTTCTACCTGATTTTTCTTTCTATCTCTACGTCTGTGTCTAGGTTGTCTGTTATCCAGCATCCCAAATATTTGAATTTTGTCACTGGTTCTTTTGGCTTGTCGTAGATAGTTGGGATTTCGGCCTATGACCATAATCTTGGTGTTGGTCCCAGATCCGTCACCTTCTCTGGTTATTTTGAATAGTAGAAGTTGGAGGTTTTTTGTGCTGTGTGTTAACACCGTTGTGAAAAAAAAGGAAAATTAAAAATTGGAGTTGTAAATCTTGCTTATTAAAGATATTGGTTGCGTTCGGACGACCACAGCGGCTGACTGTCAGCAGAAATCAGCTGAGTGGTTGTATCCAGCGCTGATAGGGAAAGCTTAGTTCTCTAATTAATTAATAAGTTCTCCAATAGAACAGTTCAGCGGCGCGTATCTTTCTTCCTTCCTATTGTCTCAGGGTCCAAGATTCACAGCCTACGACTAAATAGAATAAAAAAAAGAGATTATGTACAACATGTATATGTATACCTATATAAACGAGGTTAAAGTCGGTGGTCGGTGGTTTTTAAATGGCCTCCAACCGTGTAGGAAATACGGAACCAACCGTTCAAAATAATATGACTCGCAGCACAAAAATTTCTAATATTCGTAGAATGTAACAACTTTCCCAACCCAAAACATCAATATTTTGTAGTGTTATTGCTGTCAAGAATTCCCACATGCGGTCAGGAGTTATTTTGTTAAAATGAAGGCTAAAATTATATCAAAATGATATTTATAAACGCGTTGAACGCATAGGATGCGCTAAAAATAAGACTTTAACTCATACACCTGACGCTAAGCCGTAGCGGTCAGAAAAACTCGAGAGATCTTACCATAGTTAACGTAATAGTAATCTCCTTTTATAGACACAGGAATATCAAAAGATTACACTGACTTTTAATCTTCATTGATTGATTCATTAAATGTATAATAGCGCTACAGGTCTTACAGTCTTGAGGCTTGGTTAGAGATTTCCCACCATTTTCTTTTATTCTGTTCCCTAACCTTCCAATACACAATGTCACAACCTGTGGGAAGTAGAAATAGGGGTAGGCCAAAACTCATGGAAGGACGGTGTGGATGAGGATGGGAGAAAAATAGGCGCAGCAAACTGGCAACGGTTGGCAATTGATAGGACTGACTGGCGTAATAGACTTGAGAAGGTCGAGGCTCTTTCATAGGGCTGTAGCACCATTGATGATGAACCTTCCAATACATAATATTTAGAACCTTTATCTTTTATCTGATTTTATCGGGATTAATATTTCGTTGAATAAGTTTATCTAGGAATGAGGGAGAGACCGGAGCATGACTTTCTCTCCTTGCTAATGCTAAAAATATACTGGCCTGCGGAAATAACAAACACAGAACTATGGAGAAGCACAAACAAGAGTCACAACAATAACAGTCACGAAAAGAAGGAAATGAAAATGGAGTTGGCACACACTAAGGAAAGGCCAAAATAATATAAATAAACACTCGAATATCAACCAGACGGAAGAAGAAGAGGAAGACCGGATAAAAGCTGGAGAAGAACTGTATCAAGAGATGAGAGAATTGACCTGAGAAAGAGAAAGATCAAGCAGAGAGCGAGAGGAATGGAAAATACTTGTAGAGAAAACTAAAATGACAACTGTAACAATTTAGCTTACAATAAAATGGTCTAAGAGCTAGCAACGTTTTCGAGAAAGTATTTTAAGAAAGCTGATTCTTTAATATATTGTTCCCTATGCTTCCTCGAACACCGTACCGGCCATCTGGCTGCTGATACAGGTTGCGTTCATTAATGCGCAGCACACATGTACGGGTAAATACAAAATCAGGGTGATTGATTAGTGTGATTAGTAAAGCTTAATAGATCCGCTATAGTAATAGCAATAAAAGTTAATAACAAAAATTGTAGAAAACTTTGAGCTTCACATTACAAAATTAGTTAGAATGTTACAGGGTGTTCGATAACATAGTGGCAGACCAAACTTTTGTTTTTTTTAATGGAACACCCTATATTTTATTTTATATTCAAAATCTTCTTAACTTCCCCATCACAAAAATATAAAGGTTTGTTATGTTATACAGAGTATTTACAAAGTTATAACCAATTTTGTATGAAAATCGTAATAAGTTCAGCTCCCTGTATAAATAAAAATAAGCACAACAGCAATGGTTTATTGGTGCCATATTTTTTTGTTGATTGTCAAAATTTATAAAAATGGTTGATATTGCTAATTTTCTTTATATCGAATACAGGGTAAGTCAAAACGCAGGTAGTTACATTATTTTCTCATTAATTTTAAATAGAACACCCTAATTAATAACTTGCTCTGAAAAATTAAAATATCTCGAAAACTACAAAATTTAGACATAGGGAATATTATACAAAAAATAAAGTACGGTAATGGTACTTTTCGATAGTGATATAAAATACAGGGTGTTCCATTTAAAATTTCTGAGAAAAAAGTTTACCTTCGTTTTGACTCACCCTGTATTTGATATAAAGAAAATTAGCAATATCAACAATTCTTAAAAATTTTCACAATCACCAAAAAAATATGGCACCAATAAACCATTGCTATTGTGCTTATTTTTATTTATACAGGGAGCTGAACTTGTTACGATTTTCATAGAAAATTGGTTATAACTTTGTAAAAACGCTATATAACATAGCAAACCTTTATATTTTTGTGATGTTATAAAATATAGGGTGTTCTATTAAAAAAAAACATAAGTTTGGTCTGCCACTATGTTATCAAACACCCTGTAACATTCTAACTAATTTTGTAATGTGAAGCTCAAAGTTGGCTACAATTATTATTATTAACTTTTATTGCTATTTATTGTTATAGCGGATCTACTGGGCTTTATCACACTAATCAATCACATTGTATATTGAATTTAAAATTATTTTAAGACGAAAATTTTTTTTGTCATTACTTTTTAATTTTAACTATTTAGAATGGGAAATAAGCCACAATATTATTAAAAAATGATTTTTATTAACGTTTCGACGCCCAAATCGGGTGCCGTTGTCAAAATACAAAATACTATTAATATAAACAAAAATGTTGCTTAGTAAAAAAATTCTTCTAATAATTTATTTAATTTGACTCATTTATATCGGCAATTCAGATACATATGATACATTTTAAAGTAGAAGACTTTAAAATGATATTGCCAATATTTATGAGTTGCGTTCCTGGGACGACTTTACTGAAAGATAGTTCATTCGATTACACGAAATCAACCCCAACTCAAGAATATCCGTCACAAAAAAATCATAGCATGTTATCTGTCTTTAAAAAGACAACCACATGCAACGGTGACATTAAAATTCTCGCGTTAGAGATCTCATAGTAAATCACGAGGGAAAACCAGGAAAAACCTCGTGATACTATCCCGACATCGTAAGTATTTGGTCTTACATTTAATTTACTCTCAAAATTAATACCAGATTCTGACTTTACTATAATTTTGTTTAAATTATAAATAATATCAATAATACATGGGTATATAAGTAATACTAAAATATAAAATATGTACTAACTCGACTATTGACTTACTAATTGTGGTATTTTCTTTCTATTGACTTCCTCTTTCAGTATGGGTATCCACATCCTACTGCATTCCACCGAGGAATTTGCGACACAATTGGTTTCGTTTAGCATAATTAGAGCCGCTTCTTTGATTTTTCTCTTTTTACTATCTGTTTCTTTCAGGACTATACTTGAATCTCTCCACTGAACTCTATGTTCATTATCCCATGCGTGTTGACATATTTGAGATCTATCAAATTCTCTATTTTTAATATAAGATTGATGTTCACTTATTCTAACGTTTAATGGTCTTGATGTTTCACCTATATAAAACTGTTCGCATTCACAAGGTATTTTATAAAATATTTAAAAATCATTTTTTAATAATATTGTGGCTTATTTCCCATTCTAAATAGTTAAAATTGTAAAAATGCCACAAGAAAATAGCTTCAGAACAACATTACTTTTTAAACCACAGAAATGTCTGGCAATTATAATTCATATTTCTAATAATGTTAAGACAATTCGATATATTTACCTGTACAAGTGTGCTGCGCAGTGATGAACGCAACCTGTATCAGTAGCCAGATGGCCGGTACGGTGTTCGAGGAAGCATAGGGAATAATATATTAAAGAACCAGTTGTCTTAAAATACTTTTTTCCGACGTTGCTAGCTGTTGGTCCAAAACTACTCATTGATCTTCTTAATCAGGTTGTAGTACAATGTACTCTCAACTCGTTGGTATTATAATAAAGATATTCCATTTATAAAAAACTAATTTCCGTATTTAAGTTCCAATTCTTAAGAACAATTTCAGAAGAAATCCTGTCATAAAGGTTTTAATCCTTGTAATCAGGATATCCTCTATATTTCGCATTATAAAATCTATGGGTTTGTATTAAAAGCATAATTATCAAAAAAGCAACTCATATAATTAATTTAGCGACTCTCTTGTGTTTCACTATTACAAAACCACATGATCGTCTTTTCTATGAAAAAACAAGGCCGCCATCAGATCCGTTATAGTCCATTCCTTATAGGTAGTTAACTTCACGATTTTCAAATCCTTTTTGGTTACGTCATCCTTTTGCGATGTCATTCTATCGAGAAAGTTATTAATGATTCAACAAGAGAATTTAATAATGGGTTTTTCTTTTGTACGTACCGACATTTCATCAGGTACCACTTGAATGGCTTCATTTTGGTCCAGTTGTGAGACGAGCAGGGTCAACAATTTCCTCATTGTCTAAAGTCTAAAGGTTTAGTTTTAGGATCATATAAAGTTGAAATTATTGTGGCCGGCAATAATTTTTTTCTCTAATTTATAAATAACGTGAAAAGCAGTAAATGAGTGACCTTTTAATAGCATATTTATATTTAGTATTCAAATAAAAACTTGTTTTATACTCAAATTAGCCTTGTACAACATAAAAAAATACGACTATCTTCTAGAAATACCAGTACGATCACAGTTTTACAAAAATCTTCATAATTTCTGTTGTCAGTATTTTACTCATTTATAAATCAATTTAAATCAGCCAGTTCAATTACAGAATACCTAATTAGATGTATCAGGAAGTAAAAATACTCGTTACAGTAAGTAAAAAGTTACAAAGACGATACAATATTTATAGCCCAAGAAGAAGATAGCCTGCAAAGATTAGACGAGAGATTTAAGATAAAAGCAAAAGAATTCAATATGACAATTATTTCATCTCAGAAAACTAAAACAATAGTAATCAGTAAAGAACCAATCAGATGTAAAATAGAAATTGATGGTATCAGTATTGAACAAGTAATGGAAATAAAATACCTTGGAATTACATTATCAAGCTACGGAGACCTGGACAAAGCAGTGAGAAATCAAGTACAAAAAGCAAATAGGCTGGCAGGATATCTTAATGACACTACGTATATTCCGACATATGAACACTGAGATGAAATCAAGAATTTATAAATCCAGTGTACGACCAATAATGACATATGCATCAGAAACAAGACCCGATATAGCCACAACACAAAGACTATTGGAAACGGCAGAAATGAGAGTACTGAGAAGAATTACAGGAAATACGCTGAGAGATCGAAAGCGGAGTGAAGACATTAGAAGACAATGTAACGTATGTACCGGGTGTCAAAATAAGAATGGCTCTCGGCCATATCTCAGGAACCGTTTATAGTACAACTTTGAGAAAAAAATATTTATAACAAAAGTTGCCTCGGGAAAAGCATGGAAATTATTTTCATAATTGTTGGTTCACCGCTAGAGGGCGTAATTGAATATCAAAATGAAATAAATTTTATTTGGGGTGCGAAATAGGGGCAGATTTTCACTTTTTTACCAAAAAAGGGACCAACTTTATTTTGAGCGTAACTCGTATAGTTTTGATACTAGAAACTTTTATAAAAAAATAAAAATAAAGCTTTTTTTGAAACATTTAAAAAAAGTTTTAATGAGTTTTTCCCGAAAATTGCTTCATTTTTTGGTTATTTCAGGTTGAAATATTCGATTTGGAATTGGAGGAACAAGAATAATTTTTCATAAGCTTCAACTGTGCTTTTACTGTGTCGATAGAATTCATGAATAAGTACACCATTTGTTGTATCTTATAAGCTACATTTTTGCTACAAATATTTTTTCGATGTCTAATATTTAATTCGATAAATACCTACTTATTTTTGAGTATTTGCGAAAAACCCGTCTGAAAATGTTGTTTTTTGTTGAAAAATAAACATTTTCACTCGCCAATGACTTAAAAAGTATTAACATAGATAAAGAAACTCTAGAACAAAAGTTGCTTATAATTAGTCAATTTATACATTTCCGGACTTATTTTAAACGTATGTTTTTCGCCCAAAGGAGGGGTGTCACCCCCTCCAATTTTGCATAAATCCAACTTTGAAGTGGACTGTAACTAGAACCTAAATCCAAATTGTCAAGCAAATACGTCCATCGTGACGCTGATAATTTCACTTCAAAACTGTCATTTACTGAGCTATTGGTGTATTCATGCATTGTTTATATTTATTGGTGTAGAATAAAATAGAACAAAAATTACTAAATGATTACATTAGTATTATTCTATGAGATGAACAACTTTCTTCGTGTACACAACTTCATTTTCAATACTGCACTGCTTAAAAAACGTATGTATGCAAATAATACACATTTTTACACCTATTAGACAACAAGATGAGGCTGTTAACATATTGGGGCCCCGTAAGCTTCATGCTGAGGGGACCTCTGTTACGCCTCTGGATAATTGTATCGAAATACTAAACGTAGGTAAAGATTAAAGAGAAAACCCATTTCTAGATTTAGAAATATTGTTCTAAACTTCGGTAAATTGGAATTCTCAAATTATTGAATAGTTACGTACAAAGCATTATAGTTTATTGTCGTCACCCATAAAAGTTCGTGAAACACACAAAGTAAAATCATATAGCTATACCAGATTTTTACATAATATCAGGCGACAAGATGGGGCCCCTGCTCGACTGGGGCCCCCCGCAAGCTTCACGCTGCGGGGGTCTCTGTTACGCCCCTGTCCACATTACATTCCCTATCTACATCAGATGTCCTATCTTGTATTAGTATTGTTTCAGTTAAAACACATATTAAAGAGCAATACCGTCTATTTTCTTTATTTTTAAAGATTTCAGGGAAACTAAAAAATGTTCGCAGAACATGAGACTACAATGCGATTTCGATGTATCTAGGTAACAAAGGTACCTTTGTACCTTTTCCTCCCTAGAGGGTGTCTCAAACTTAAAATAAAAAAATTCTTTCACGGGTATAAGCTCACGAAAGAAGTTTTAGTACCTTTGAGCAACAGTGTAAATGCCAAATAAAAATTTAAAATAATAAAAAAATGTGAGTCCGTTAATCCATTCACCAGAAAATCAATTATGAAAATGAGCATAAATTTTGTTAATGGAAAACTTTTGCGGCTAAGTTTATAAGAGTGCGCTGGAATAAGTGTTCCCCCCCCCCCTTAATAACTTATTTATTTCTAGCACATAAGCAAAACGTTCGGACAGGTCGATTTTTAAAATAATCAAAGTATATTATAACATCAATATTTCGAACTTTACACGATCCTTCAGGTGACAGGCAAGCCTTTGATTTTTTTATATGGGAAAATACCTACATCATGTGATAGCTCATTTAAAAGCGTTTGAAATACTGATTACAAAAATGTATGATAGTTTAATCCTTTTTAAGAGCGTAGGCGCAAAATTTCGATCGAATTGTTTTTAAACGCATTATTTTTTTTCGAATCCTGAGAAAACTAATAAGTATTTTTGAAAAATTTAAACGCAGAATAAAATATTACATTTTTACCGAGGGCTGAAAGTCCCTTAGAATAAACAAAAATTTCTTGTGAATGATATATTTGAAATTAAAAATCCGACTAAATTTTCTTTTTTTTTTCACCCCTGTGACTTATTAAAATAATTATTATAGAAGTTCTCAGGGACTTTTGACCCTCTATAATATTGTAATATTTCATTCTGCGTTTACATTTTTCAAAAATACTTATTAGTTTTCTCAGGATTCGAAAAAAAAAATGAATACATTTTAAAATAATTCGACCGAAATTTTGCGCCTACGGTCTCAAAAAGTATTAAAGTATTATACATTTTTCTAATCAGCCTTTCAAAAGCTTTTAAATGAGGTGTAACATGATGTACTTTCCCATTTAAAAAAATTAAAATTATGACTGTCACCTGAAGAGGCACCGCATAAAGTTCGAAACATTGATGCCATAATATACTACAATTATTTTAAAAATCGACCTGTCCGAGCGTTTTGCTTATGTGCTAGAAATAAATAAGTTAAGGGGGGAACACTTATTTAACCGCACTGTATGAATGTAGTTCTTTTCTTGATGGAAGCTGTTACCACCCGCTAGTTAATATCTGTTTAATTATGGGAGATCCAGTAATGACGGTACTATTAGGTGTAGACTACAATGAGTAATCAAAGTGACGCACAACAATATCCTATATACATCCGCATGTTCGAGTCCTAGCCATAGGCAAGGTTTGGACAAGAAAGTTTTTCATTTAGTTTAATGGTCTATATTACAGATGGATCCGCGGTTTTATGCTAAACCTATTCCGGTTTTCCGGATTATTATCATTGGCGGCTGAACAACGTCTTATTAGAGGGTTTTCAATTATAAATACTGCTATAACTACTAATAAATAATATATAGGAAAATTATGTCTTGTTGAAGGTCCAGTAAAACTCCAAGCTAACCTTGTAATTATAAAACTAATTATCGTTAATGTATATTTTTATGACAATGAGAATTTATTCAGTCAAAGGAGAGGTAACTATAATTGTAAATGTCTTTCTTAATATATAATATACTAAATGTATTCAGCAAGTGAATGTAGGGGTTTATTCGGATATTTTAGTTGTCAAACAAAAAGAAGTCAGCTACTTGATTGATTGAATGAATACGCTTTTTTTTAATTTCAGAAGCTTTATCAGTTCAAAAACAATTTGTAGTTTTTTTGGATGTTCTAAAAACTGTTACACAAAATTCAGAGCAAATATCTTAACGAGAAATAAACAACTAACACGGAACACAAATGTTCAATAATTTTATTGTATGGGAATTTAAATTTCACTGATTGCTTCATTTGGTTATGTTGATCGTGACCCAAAGTAGAATTAAAAGACACTCAGTGTCTTTTCTCCTCCAGAAGTAGTCGTCCAAATGAGACTGAAAATTTTGACGTGGTACTCCTCGCATTTTCTTCATAATGCGGATCTTTGAATCTAACCACGACCGCTGGATCCTTGTGTGTTTGCTCCTGATGCAGGATCTATGTAGTGTCTTTTCCGATTTTGAATCCCAATCGATGTAGGATTGTATAAACAGGACATTCCTCAGAATGTTTAACGAAACCTGCTGCAACTTCCCTTTGGATATTAGGGACTAAAGTCGCCCTATCTCTCCGCTAGACGAGAAAATACCCACAGGCAGTTGATCCATACTCTGTGATTCCGTTGGTTTTTCACTTCAGAATTCACTGCCCTCCGATTATGCAGAACCATTTACTTCCAGCATTCGTCCTCGGTTGTATTTTCGGCGACTAGAGAATCTCGCCTCACAAATTTGAATGAGACTCTGGTTTGTTCCTATAAATCGTTTTATAAAAAAATGCAAAAAAACATCACGTGATTAACGGACGGCCCCTTACCGTATTATTACACGAAGAAAAGCAGTATTTCCAAAATATTGTACAGTGGCAGCTTCGAATTGATCCTGTTGTTGAGATCGGTGTAATGGACAAAGTACTTACTCTGATCAACAGACCGTGTTACTTGCGAGGATAACGCAGAACTGGCCTCGGTTCTCCACCTCGATATCTTCGTGTCTTCTGCTGTATGGCACTTCCACAACGATGGCAAGAGGGGTTGATATTGGTATAACCCACGATAGAACCTTATGGAGAAATGCAATTAGAAGAATAAAGGGAAAGAGAATGATGATGATGTTTCGATCTTTGTTACAGGCTCTTAAGACAGTAGCTCACCAATGACAAAATCGGAGAAAAAAAGTAGGATTCTTCAACAAATTTATCATTCTACGGAGTGATCACGCTAAGTAGGGCCATCTAGCGTAATTGGCAAAAAAAAATGTAGCAACCGCTAAAAGATTTGAAAATATGTTTAACCCCCACAAACAAATTTGTATAGTGATTAAAATGTGCGGACTGCTATAAACAATTTTATTTGATTTTCTATATTTATATTCACTAAGTTACAGTATCATCATTTATTATTACTTTAATTAAACGCTTTTCTTTACTTCAATAGTTTGCATCAAATCTTTAGACGTTAATTTGACTGACTTTTCTTCAATGCAAATGAATGAAAATTTGCAGACATATGCATTCGCGGGAACAATACACAAATAGTCAATAAATTTTTTTTTATGTTTATTAATTGTTTAAATAAAACAAAACGATTTTAATGGAAAATGCTTAAGTTCTCTTGTTTTTTAGAATGTAGAAACTTGAAACTTTTACGGATTGTAGCTAATGATATGAACTATACATAATTTCACTTTTTTACGTTAATTGTTTACGTTATGCTTCATAAATAAACAATAAAGTTTAAAATTTTGAACGCTCATATATTTGTTTATATATAAATCGGCGTTTATTCGTGTAAAATTTCAATACGATACGAAACAAAACTTCAACCAAAACTCGAATTCAAAAAAATTCGTGTTTTTATCGTAGTCTTAGAAAAACCACCGGTAGAGACGTTTTGAGCTACAATTAACATTAGAATTCGTTTTGTCTTAATAATTAATTAAACGCTTTTCTTTAGTTCAATCGTTTGGGTCAAATCTTTGGACGTTAATTTGACTGCCTTTTCTTTAATGCAAATGACTAAAAATTTGCTGACATATGCATTCGCGGGAACAATACACGAATAGTCAACAAATTTTTTTTGTTTATTAATTGTTTAAATAAAAAAACGATTTTAACGGAAAATGCTTAAATTCTCTTGTTTTTTACAATGAAGAAACTTGAAACTTTTACAGATTGTAGCTAATTATATGAACTATACGTAATTTCACTTTTTACGTTAATTGTGTACGTTATGCTTCATAAATAAATAATAAAGTTTCAAATTTTTTGCCGATTCCGACTGCTTTTCATGTTTGTACATCATATGTTTTATACATATTTTAATAAACATGACGATATATTTTAATGTTTGTAAAGTGTAAGACTAAAAAGTAAAAAATAAAAAAATATGAAAAAAATATTTTTAAGAAACGCTTTTCTTTAGTTACGAGTGACTAAAATTAAACATATTATAAAAAAATCAACTAAAACGCAAAAAATAAAAAAATTGAAAAAATCTAACACATTCGTTAAAGAAAAGCGTGGTGCGAAAACCGTTTATTCGATGAAGACGCGCCACGCTTTTCTTTGACGAATGTGTTGGATTTTTTTCAATTTTTTTATTTTTTGCTTTTTAGTTGATTTTTTTATATATTTAATTTTAGTCACTCGTAACTAAAGGAAAGCGTTTCTTAAAAATATTTTTTTTTTATTTTATAACGGATTTGGTTTTCGTTAAGATCTAAATTGAAATTTATTTAATATATTCTTACAGTAATATATTTGTCATAATATTGTGTTTATTTTCTCTGTAGCTCTGTGCTTGTATTATTCTTTTAATGTGAAGTGAAGTTGTGAACTCATGTATTTTATTTATGTGGCTATTATCTTTTTAGTTATTGAATGAATATTGTTGAACAGCTCATTACTTTCGACAGTAAAAGTTGTAATATATAACCAGCTGAATGCATTAGTGAGACAATGAAAAACTACTTCAAAAATTTCAATGACGCCTTTGGAATTAAATACAGTGTGGAACAGCATCAATATTAATAAAGTTTGTTGTTAATGTATTATTAATAATGCAACCTGAAATTCTCCTGTTAAATTACATAGACATGAAATTATTGATAATTTGGACAATCGTTGTATAAATTCCAATCAGTTATCAAATTTCTAGTTGATTGTCGTAATTATTTGTACCAGATTTAGCCATACGGCTCCCTCTCCCTCTAAGGGAAAAATTCACTCATCCCAGATACCTACGGTATCAAAAGAATTGAGCTTTGGTGGGACTCTTCCGTGTCTTAGAGAGGTATTCATTCAGACCCAGCTTTTTTTATTTTCCCGCACATCAAAGAAACATGAAACGTAAGTCACGTTTCATGGAAATAAAACACTGCTAAACAAATAAACGTCCGGCCATTTATGAAACTTTCCGAAAATAAAAATGTGTTATGAGCATGAATCACACTCGTTCCATTGGTAGGCGGACTTCAAGATTTGTTTAGCCGTGTTTAATTTTCATGAAATCTGTTTTACGTTTCATGTTTCATGTTTTTCGTTTCATGTTTCGTTGGTGTGCGGCTTGCCTAAGAGGATCTTCGCAATGGTTTCAGTAGTAGAGAGAATAATATTTATTGACTGAGTACTTCGCATTTTCTATTGGCTGTTTCTATACTGTATTTAGTATGTAGATTATTGTTGTTAGGTATCGCCACATCAGTGTTGTTTATCTCGTTAATTTATTTATTAGTACGAGATCTGGTCTAAGATGTGCCATGCCACTGTTGTCCGTGAGTACAGTGCGGTCCCAGTATAGCTTGTAGTTGTCATTCTCAACCATACTATCAAGAACGTATTGATAATATGGGAGATGGTTCGTTTGGAGAAGTCCCAGTTTGATAGCTATTTCTTGATGAAGCGGCTTTCCTACTGAGCCCTGCCGTTCCTTGTACTCAGTTGCAGCAAATTCCTAGCAGCTCCCGGTAAGATGTTGGATGGTTTCTTGATCTTGACATTCGTATCGGCATTTGTCGTTTTGTACCTGAGGGTCTTTGACGATATATTTCAGGTAATTTGTGGTTGGTATAACCTGATCGTGAATGGCTAGCAATGAACCTTCTGTTTCAGGCAACATATTTCCTGATGTCAACCAATAGTTCGACACTGCATTGTCGATATAGTCTTGGCTAACTTCATTTGGATGTCGCCCGTGCAAAGGTTGATCTATCCAGGTGGGCATTTTTTCGTCCTTAGTAAGGTGGTATTTGCGCATTTCTGGCTCCTTGAGTTCGATCGGTGTTTATTTGTATTGTGGGCTTTTCCTGCCTTATATGGTCTCCTTGTGTCGGTGTTGGGAAAATCGTGCTTATCTCCTACTCTTTCAGCATTATTTTCTCCCGTCACATCGTTCTCATTATTTCATAGATCTGTTTTCACAGTTCTTCTTTTTTGAAAGCCATATGTTCTATGCTAATTGTACTGTATCTGACTGATCTATTGTAGAACTTCCATTAACTATTATATAAGTCCTTTCGACTTCGTCAGATCTGCCTTATTATCATCCACAAAAACAAAATTTGCATTGTAAAATTAAGGAATATACAAGATTATTTGTTATGACTGCGACACATCGTACATCGGTCAGACCAATCAAAAAATACCGATAAGACGAGCAGAACGTCGAAAGAAAAAAAAAAGACGTCATCTCTAGCACATCATGTCATACGCACAGCACAGCAACTATACCCTCTTCAGCCCTAAGAAAAAAGTTTTTATTATTTTAACAATATTTTCTATTTTCTCTCCTCATTTGTGAAAACGATAAACGAAAATCTATAAAAACTATAAAAAAACTATTTGACAGACATAATATAACAGGTCCAGCATAATAGACATCAGGACTTAGCTTTCATATAATTTAAGTATGAAACTGAAAAAACATTCTGGTTCAGGAGAAATACACATATACATTTTGCATTTTGTACAAAAGAATCTCGTCTTCTTAGTGCATTCAAGAGGTTCAGGCAACGCGATAAGAATTTCTATAGCTGACAGAGCACATTGGCAAATGGTCATTACTGGTTTTTCTTACATCTATAGGCGGTAACTGGAAAACTAGATCTTTTTACAGGAATTAGGGACATTTCAACTTCAGATGTCTCCGGTTTTCTTGAAATAGACGCACTAGCTTGTCGCCCACTTGCAGGCTTACCACCTAGAGCTAGTGATCTTCCAACATACAGCTTAAATTCCTGTAAATCCATTTCCTTTGATCATTATCGCTATCTTCACCGACGAAAAAATCGTGATCTATCAAAATAGCCTCCAATGCACTTTCCATCAATATCCTTTTACTATCTGTAACTCAACTTAAAAAATGTGAGTATGGTAACATATTTGGCTAACTAAGTCCCAATGTCCAAAATGCTGGACAAAAAGTTTAGAGGACCGCTAAGGTGTCCAGTTGTAATTAGTTTCAAATATATATTTACCACAAATACGTCCAATCATCAAGTAACATACATTAAAAACAATCAATACTTTAAAGTGCAGAAAAACACTACAACTTAATGTATTTTTGTGGAGCCACCATCATAACTTAAAAAGTTTCACCACATGTAACAATAAACTACCGAAGTAGGCGCTATTGGCGAATTTTTCAAATAAGTAAATTTGACTGATAAATAGGAAGTCCAATATGCTGCAATATAGGACGCAGCGATGCCCAACCCGAATAGTAACCGTGTAATAACTTAGTAAACATTGTCCAGCTGGCTGGACCTATGGACTGAGGAGGATACAGTCACTTCATGAATAAAAAAATTTATGGCATTTCATAATGAAAATAGAGTTGATAGGCAAGGTGATGCCTTATCAACAACACTTTTTAATCTAACTTTAGGAGCTGTTGTTACAAAATTGGATATGAATAGTTGTAATACAAGATTTATGCAAAAAGAGGCATATGCGGATGATGTTGCCATAATAAGCCGCAACAAAAGGGTATTCAGCGAAAAAGCTATAGAGCTGAAACGGGAAGCTGCTACGTTTGGTCTATAATATGTAAATGAAAGTAAAACAAAATATATGGAGTGCACAAAGTCGAATCCAGAGATGGAAGCCACAAGGAAATAGAACAAAAGGAATGCCCCGTAAAAGATGGATAGACGACGTAGAGGGTGATCTTAAAACCATGAACATCAGGCAGTGGCGAAGGAAAGTATCCGACAGGGCAGAATGGAAGAACAATGTTAAGTAGGCCAAGCCAAGTTTCACAAAGGATTGTAGCGCAATTAGAAGAAGAAGAAGAATAATAAAATTTAAGAGACTAACTTTTTTTATTTCTTTATGTTCCACCCTGTATATCTAGTACCTATGTCTAATCTTATGGACATACACAACCCAATTACTTGCGTATCTTTACATTGAATGAGTTACGAGAAATTTATTCAACTCATTTTCGATATTGCGCAAGAACTACTAATGAAACACTCTTTTAATTTGTAACAGCTATATTTTAATTTAATTACAAGAAAAAAACTTAATAGGGTAATAATTATTCATGTTTTCTATAATAAACTTGGTAAAATACAGCTGCTATATAAAAATATTTGGATATTTTAATATATTTATCTAAATAGTTTTATAAGAATTGGGTATGCTTCCTACATTTTTGTGTGGGTCAAAAATTACGACCTCGAACATCAACTGTGACTGTACCTCCCTATTTATTTTTAATTTGAAAGTAAAACAAGTAGCTCAGCTCCTCATATTCGTATAAATACATTTTAATCTGACATATATGAATCAATTTAAATCAATATAAAATATATATAATATTTCCTAAGGATTTCCACAGCTTTCACTGTATTCGTTCACTCAACCGTTCTCTCCAGTTCTTTCTGTTTTGCCAGTCCCGTTCCTGCAGATTTCTTCTTTTCATTGCTTCGTCCACTTCATCTCTGAAAGATCTTCTGGGTCTGCCTCTCGTTCTTTTTCCTATCTGGCTTCATTCTGTTTGTCTGTTTATCCAACGATTTTGGTCTGCTCTTCTGACATGTCCGTACCAGGTTAATCTCTTCTATCTTATGTAGTCTATTATATCTGAGTTCATTCCCATTCTTTTCTTAATCTCTATGTTATTTATTCTATCTCTCCTTGTTACACTGCAGCTTCTCCTTAGGAATTCCATCTCTGTTGTTTTTCTTATTTATTAAGTATCCAATTTTCGCACCCATAAGTCAGGATACTTTTTGTCATGGTGTTATATATTCTTCTTTTTGTTTTTATACTGATGATTGATAATCTTATCCCACAGCACTGGGTGCAATTTTCGTATGTAGTCTGTTGTTTGTCCTAGTCTTTTTTATATCTTCTCCAGATGTACCTTTGTTTGATATTATGAAACCTATATATACACCTGTATGTGTCTGTTCCTTTGATTTGTTTACCTTCGTCTATTTCCAGTTGTTTTATTTCTGTATTATTCGTTGTTAGGTATTCAGTTTTCTTTAGGTTTATTTCTATTCCATTCTTTGTTTATTCCTGTTCCAGTTTTCTCATCATGAGGTCATCTTTGTCTTGGGTGATCAGAGTTGATGGTTTCAGAGTTTTTCCAGGAATATTTTGAACAGGGTAGGTGATGTGGAGCAGCCCTGTAGTAGTCTCGTTGTCGTCTTAAATAGACTGCATATTCTATTGTCCATTTTGTCAGCTACTTTGTTATTCTTGTAGAATGCTTTTCCTGATTTTATTAATATCATATACAAAAGCCAGATGGACGGATCTATTTTTAGCCATTCTTTTCTCTATTAGTTGTTAAATAATAGTTGTTAAGTATATACCGCAGTAACACCGCGTATACTACTCTGAAACAGATAACGGCAAACATGAATTAGGTGTCGGTATTATATTGACAAAAGAAGTTGCAAAATCTGTTGACAACTTCATCCCAGTCTCAGCAAGAGTTATGCTCATACAACTGAAAGCAAGACCAATCGACATCAATATAATTCAAGTGTATGCACCTACAACAGAAGGAACAGAAGAAGAGGTAGATGAACTATACCGTAGCATTGATGAAGTCGTGAAAAGGTTGAAAATGCAAGACCTAACAATTGTCATGGGTGACTTCAATGCCAAAGTTGGGGCTAGCAAAACATCATCGGCAGTTGGACCATTTGGACTAGGAAACCGGAACGATCGGGGAGATACATTGGAAATTTTTGCGGAAGCAAATCAATTAGTAATAACGAACACCTGGTTTAAGTTACACCCAAGGAAACTGTACACCTGGAAATCTCCACAGGATTCTGTGGGAAGGATTGTGAAATCAGATTGATTACATACTAGTAAATAAGAGGTATAGGAACAGCTGTACATATGTCAAAACATACCCGGGGGCAGACATAAATTCTGATCATGTACCAGTTGTAGGTAATTTCAAAGTCAGAATGAAGAGGGTTACAAGTAAGTCGATCAAGAGGTATGATATTAGAAAACTGAAAGATCCCAATGTTCAACTGAAGGTGAGTGAAAACCTCAATACAAAGATGCTAAAATGCAGAAATTCAGGAACTATAGATGAAAGTCTAACCATCATACAAGAAACAGTGAGAGAAATAAAAGAACAACACCTGAAGAAAGATACAGAGAAACGGAAATCATGGATGACCGATGAAATACTCGAGCTTATGGATCAGAGAAAAAAGAACAAAGAAAATCTCAAAGAACATAAAAGAATACATACCATCGTCAAAAGAAAGATAAGAGAAGCAAAAGAGAAACGAAAAACAGAACAATATCAAGAAATAGAGGAGTATCAGAGTCGATATGGCAACTTCAATGTCCATCGAAAGGTGAAGGAAATAGCTGGAAAGTTCCGAAAACGCAGAAGCGGAAAAATAACAGATGATGAAGGCAATCTTGCCATAACCAAAGAAGATAAAAAGAAAATATGGGAAGAATACTTGGGTAAACTTTTCCACGACCTTAGAACAGCAAAAGAACCCACCATTGAAGATAATTCAGGTCCCGAAATCCTACCAGAAGAAGTAACCACAGCCATCAGACAAATGAAGGATGGAAAGGCACCGGGACTTGAATGAAATACCTGCAGAAGTGCTAAAGCTATTAGATGGAGCACAAATAAAAATATTAGCTGAAATATTTAATGACATATACAAGGCAGGAAAAATACCAGCAGAGTGGCTCAAATCTGAGTTTGTACCGTTGCCCAAAAAACCAGGAGCAAAAGTTTGTGAAGACTATAGGACCATAAGCCTAATGAGCCATCTTCTTAAGCTTTTTTTAAAAGTCATCCATAATAGAATTTACCGAAAATGCGAAGAACAAATTGCGCCCAATCAGTTTGGATTTGTGACCGCCGTTAGTACGAGGGAGTGAGGGAGGCTTTATTTAGCGTGCAGGTGTTGTTTCAGAAATGTAGAGATGTCAGCTGTGATGTTTTTGCATGCCTGATCGACTACAAAAAGGCCTTCGATAGAGTCCGACATGAACAAATGATGGAAGTGCTGAAGAGGACAGGGATTGACGGAAGAGACCTGAAAATAATAGCTAACCTGTATTGGAATCAATCAGCAGTGCTCCGAATAGATGGAGAATATACTCAGATCATGTCAAAATCTTAAGGGGTGTGAGACATGGATGCATAATTTCACCGCTGATATTCAATCTGTACTTAGAGCACATTTTTGAAGAGGCTCTAAAAGATATTGATGAAGGCATCTCAATAAATGGAGTCAAGCTCAGTAACCTGCGATATGCAGATGATACAATAGTGTTTTCCAATACCATAGAAGGGCTGCAAAACTTAATGAATAAAATAACTGAAACCAGTAGAACATATGGACTAGATATAAACACCAGCAAAACCAAGCTAATGATCATCAGCAAGCAAAACATAACTGGAGTAAATCTGTATGTGAACCAAATGAGAATTGAACGTGTCTCACAATACAACTATTTGGGCACTATAATCAATGAGTCGTGGGACAATACTCAAGAGATTAAATGTCGCATCGGAAAGGCAAAGAGTGCATTCTTGACTATGAGCTCTGTGTTCAAGAGCCATGACATCACTCTAAAAACAAAAATAAGGTTCCTTAAATGTTACGTGTACTCAGTGCTTATATACGGAGTAGAAACGTGGACCTTGAAGGCGGAAACTCTATCGAAACTTCAAGCTTTTGAGTTATGGTTGTACAGAAGGATCCTGAAGATACCATGGACAGACAAAGTCACCAATGAAGAAGTACTACGGAGGATGAACACAACCGCAGATTTAGTCAACATCGTGAAGGGCCGTAAGCTGCAGTACTTAGGGCATATAATGAGAAATCAAGGCAGATACGAGCTACTCCAGTGCATTTTACAAGGTAAAATTAAAGGAAAAAGGGCCCCAGGACGAAGAAGAATATCCTGGCTTGCTAACCTAAGAGCATGGTATAGAAAGACCTCAACACAACTATTCCGTATAGCAACTAACAAAGTCATCATAGCCAGAATGATCGCCAACGTTCGGAACGGACAGGCACCCTAAGAAGAAGAAGTATATTAAGTCCTACTGGATTGAAACTATAATATTATTATTTAGTAATGTACAGTGTAACTTTAATATAACGACCCTCAATATAACGTTTACATCGAGTTAATAAATTTTTCGAAATCCCCTAGAACTTTCCGTCAGAGCTAATACAAAATATACCGATACATTACGAATACATTTGCCAAAAACCTTTTTATAACGAATTTTCAACTATAAAAATTTAATTAAATCATATCAATGATTCACATTCAATTTCACAATCATCACGTCTTGGCAGGTTTAGACATGTTCAATCATTATTGCTTGAAGTTAAATAATGTAAAATAAAAATAAAAAATGACTTGAGAAGTGAAAAACGTGTTCCTTGACCATCGCAGAGAAACGAATTATCATTAATTATGTAAACGAGAATCCTATAGTGAAAAAAATTGACATTGCTAAAAAGTTCGAAATTCCTGCAAGTACATTGGCCACAATTTTAAACTTTGAAGTTTTTAAAGTTTCAGAAGAAAGTGGGTTGCGTTCAAACAATGAGATTAATAAACATTTTTTTTCGCAGAACATAAAAAAATCAGAACAAAAACAGAATAACTTAATCCTAACTATCTAACATCAAATTACTGAAAAACTTGTACTGGAACCAAACCGCCAGAGTTAGGATCGAAAGTTTCACATCCCCAGAAATAGAAGTTAGGAGGGGAGTTAGACAAGGATGTGTTGTGTCGCCCCTGCTGTTTAATTTTTACTCCGAGTTTCTATTTAAAGAGGCACTGGAGGATTCCAAGGATGGAGTCAAGGTGAATGGCGTAAATATCAACAGCATCACATACGCCGATGACACGGTGTTGATTGCGGATTCCGACTTGGGTCTACAACGTTTCATCGATAAGACCAACTCGACCTGTGAGCAATTTGGTATGAAAATAAACATTAAAATAAACCAAAGTGATGTCAATTCGAAAAAACCAAAACGTACTTCAACCTTGCACAATAAAGGTCGCGTCATATTATAATGCACGTCGCGTTTTCGGCACGTAGCGTTTGCAGATCGTCAATCGGACTGCCCATTCACATTATCATACATAGAACGTTTACGTTGGTTTCAGTTTGGTGTGGTGCAGATGTGTTTATTGTCACAACACATGTTTACATGACAAATTGCCTCGAAAACTACTTTTTAAATTAGACCGGGCAGTATCGTCGCCCCGGCTAGCGAAATTATTCCGATTCGATATTTTTAAACAAACTTACTCAAAAAGAAGTCCTTATAACATATCCACAGGGTGCCGGGCGGTACCGTGGTCGAAAAATTGTTTAAACATTTTTTTTAAACAAATTCACAAAAATATTTTTTTCATTTCGAGCGATATTTTTTAAGATAAACTGGGTCATTCTGGGCAAAAAAGGTCTCTTGTCATTTTTCTCTAAAATTGATTGTTGTCGAGTTACATGCGATTAAAAATTTGAAAAATGCGAAAAGGCCATTTTCAAGGCTTAATAACTCGATTAAAAGTATTATTATGAATTTCAATAAGTGACCAAATCAAGTTTCAATCCCCTTCTTCAAGGTTCCAAAGAGATTTTTGTCATTATTTTACTACAAATCTGTTATTTTTAGTTATTAACAATTAGTGCTATAGTCCAACTTTATCGTCGCCCCCGTTAGCGAAACTATTTCGATTAAATGTTTTTGCACAAACTTACTCAAAAAGAGTCCTTATAACAAACACATCCACAGGGTGCCGGGCGGTGCCGTTGTCAAAAAATTGTTTTAACAATTCTTATTAAACAAATTCACAAAAATAATTTTTTCATTACGAACGATTTTTTTTTTTAGATAATTTGGGTTATTCTTAGCAAAAAACATATCTTGCAAAAATGCGGAAATGGCCATATAACTCGACAACAATCAATTTTAGAGAAAAATCACAAGAGACCTTTTTTGCCCAGAATAACTCAAATTATTATTAATTTGGGTTTAATTAAATTATTAATAAAAAATTATTTTTGTGAATTTGTTTAACAAAAATTGTTTAAACAATTTTTAGACCACGGCACCGCCCGGAACCCTGTTGATGTGTTATAAGGACCTCTTTTTGAGTAAGTTTGTGCAAAAAAATCTAATTTCGCTAACGGGGGCGACGATACAGTTGGACTATAGCGGTAATTGTTAATAGTTAAAAATAACAGCTTTGTAATAAAATAATGACAAAAATCTCTTCAGGACCTTGAAGAAGTTGTTTGAAACTTGATTTGGTCACTTATTGAAATTCATAATAATAATTTTTAATCGAGTTATTAAGCCTTGATTTTTCGCAATTTTAGAGAAAAATGACAAGAAACCTTTTTTGCTCAGAATTACCCAAATTATCTAAAAAAAATATTGCTCGAATGAAAAAATATTTTTGTGAATTTGTTTAAAAAAGATTGTTTAAACAATTTTTCGACCACGGCACCGCCTGGCACCCTGTGGATATGTTATAAGAACCTCTCTTTGAGTAAATTTGTGCAAAAAATCGAATCGGAATAATTTCGCTAGCGAGGGCGACGATACTGACCGGTCTAAATACTCGGTATCAAATTCAAAGAAATACCTACATAAACAACAAGGGGAAAACGACCCGTATCTGTCAACATCCGAAAAATATTGTTTTCGAATGAACCGAACGCAGACGTAACGTGTCTTATACGCTACGTTACGTGTCTTATACGCACAATATGAATGGTTCAATTTAAAAACCATTAAATTATATTTTTCGCAAACGAAACGCTACGTGACGAAAACGCGACGTGCATTATAATATGAGGCGACCTTAAATGGGCAAATTTTAGAACAGGTCAATAGATTTAAGTACCTGGGATGTTGAAATAAGATCGAGAATATAACAGGTGAGAAAATCTTCGGAAAAAAATAAAAAAACTGCTTTGTGATTCTCGAATAAAACTCGAAATTCGACCATTTATCAAAATGCTAAGTCTGGTCGAGTCTTCTTTATGCAGTTGAGACATGGACCCTTAAAACATCAACCGTAAATAAATTGGAGGCCTTTGAAATGTGGATCTACCGAAAAATCCTCAAAATTTCATGGACATCGCATACCTCAAACGAAGAAGTGAACGCGAGAAAAAAAACTTTTCAACAAAGTGAAAGGTAGAAAAACATCATACCTAGGCCACATACTGAGAAATAAATAAGTACCGATATGCTCAACTTATAGTGAAAGAAAATATTGAGGGAAAGAGAAGACTAGGAAGGAAAAGACTATCGTGGCTCAGAAACACCCGACAATGGACGGAGCTAAATTTTGAACAGCTAATAAGAACAGCTGAAGACAGAGAAGAGTTTGCAATTGTAGTAGACAACCTGCATTGAGGAGAGAGCACTTTAAGAAGAAGAATTTAACATCCTTTTGACAATGTACGATGGACGCCTTCGCCGAAAAACACGGCACCTTTAGAAGAAAACGAATACTTATAAATAGTTTTAACCAAAATATTTCTATTAGTATAAATACATTTGAATAAATTCCACGAAAGCCTTGCTATGACCTACAAGTTTAACAACATTAAATAGGAAGTGACTATATAACTAAAAAATTTTCGAAAAATCGCATAAATTATTTGCACTACATAGTTTGGCATAAAAAACTTTTTTAATTGATGTGTTTGCTTAGAACGACTATATCAAAGGCGCCCACTAAATTTCTAGCATTCCATCCAGGACTGGACTTTTTTAACCCCTTAGAATTTGCTCAGGTTTGCTAACCACTCAATTATCTTAGCTCAATATTTGGATATAGACTGTGCGAAGAAAAAATCAGCCGAACACAGTTTGGTTTTCGGAATGCAGTGGGCACGAGAGAGGCTCTCTTTAGTATACAAGTGCTATAGTTCAGAGGTGACTCATATTTTTTTGCAGAAATTGCATAAAATTAAATAATCAAAATGTCAAAAAATGAAGGAAAAATTAGATTTTTTTCTTGGTTTGTTGATTATAACTTTAAAAGTATTCACTTCCGAGAAAAGTTGTCACCCATGTTGCAGAATAGCAATACAGTGGAACCTCGATAACTCGGATTAATCGGGACCGCGGCCGATCCGGGTTATCGAAAATCCGGGTTAGCCGGAGAATACGGTATACTTACAGATAAACTCCGTTAGAATTGAAATAACATGAATATATATATATATATATATATATATATATATATATATATATATATATATATATATATATATATATATATATATATATATATATATATATAAATATGCACAGTACCTACACATCTAAATTACTAAAAACACGCAAACACAAACGTAAGCAAACGGAAGCGAACAATACAAGACGGTAATACACACAATACAGTCACCACAATCGGAACGATGTTATGTTATTTAAGAACAGTGAAAACTAAAGACCACTGTTTAAAAAAGAATTTTTTTAATGCCCGCACTTCACTCTCGCCGAAGTCGATCGAGATTCAACAAGTACGAGAGTGTAGACGGCCACCTTGTGGAACTTTGCCTCACTTAGTTCTACTTCCATTCTCTGTCGGTCTGGCGCGTCCGAGTCAAAGGGATCTTTGTCGGTATCGCACTTCCTCGCGAAGTAGAACGAGTGTGTAGAGAGGGTAAGTACATACTTCGGACTTCTGTCAACTTTGGCGAAGTAACTTCGCCGAGAGTGTGGAGCCCGCATAATAGTCTTTTAGTCTATTTTAAACAATTCTAAGACAGTTTCAAATAAAAATTTAAGGGAATACTACAGACAGGTGCCTGTTGTTTCTGCCGGCGTGTGCCATGAGTCATTTTTACTATCGTATAGTTCAAATTACACAAATACAAATTATCTCTTAAATATTATATTACATACATTTTTATTGTTGAAATGTTCATCTGATAATTAACTGTTTTGATGGGAAATAAGCCACAATTAAATTGATAAATAATTTTATTAACGTTTCGACGCCCAAATTGGGTGTCGTTGTCAAAATACAAATGTACTGAAAATAAAAATGTTTATCTGATGAAAATAGGTCCGGGTTAGCCGGACTTCCGGGTTATCGGGGGCCGACTTATCGGGGTTCCACTGTAATTGCAAAAAACCATAAAAAAAACAAGTATTCGCATTTTACGTTTTTCAACCATTTATTCTACACTTAGGAACTTCATATTTTACCCAGAAAAACTTTATGATATAATAAAACAATACGGTAAATTTCATTAAGATCGGATCAATAGATTTTGCAAAATAAATTTTGCAATCCAGCTTTCGCAAAAAAAATTCATTTTTTCAAAATGCTGTAGGACTGAAAATGAAGCAGATAACAAGTTGAATTTTTTTTACGTATAGAAGAATGCTGTACCTTTCATTTACAATTTGCAAAATTAAAATCGGTTAACTACTACGGCGGCAGCAAGTTTTTTAAATAAACATTAATTTTTGGTACTACGCGCAGGACAGCGGTGTTCCATTCACACAAGTTGATTTCCGCCAAAATTTCTTCCAATCTTTATCTAATATATTATTTTCTTACTCTATATTTTGTTGTATTTTAATATTTTAATTCCACAAAAATCAAACTAAATTGATTATTGTTTGTGAAATATTGTTTAAACAATTGCGTATGTTTAAAAATAATACACTTTTATTCTCTAAGTTAAAATATATGAACAAAGAAAGTGTTTGCTAAAAAAAGTGTAATTTCAAAGGATCGAGTATGTGTTTTTATTTTGCAATAAACAAATTTATTTATTTATATCGAAATGTACTAAAAATTAAAATTTTTCAATCATTATCAAAGGCCATTGGAATGCCCAATCAAAGAAGCGTGTAGCACCAAAAATTAATGTTTATTTAAAAAAATTCCTGACGCCGTGCTGGTTAACCGATTTTAATTTTGAAAATTGTAAATGAAAGGTACAGTATTTTTCTATATATAAAAAAATTCAAATTGCTGTCTGCTTTATTTTCAGTCCTGCAACATTTTGAAAAAATGAATTTTATTTGCGAAAGCTGGATTGCAAAATTTATTTTGTAAAATCTATTAAATCGATCTTAATGAAATTTCAGTATTGTTTTATTATATCATATACTTTTTCTGGGTGAAATATAAAGGTCCTAAGTGTAGCATAAATCGTTGAAAAACGTAAAATGCGAATACTTTTTTTTATGTTTTTTTCACAATTATTGCTATTTTGCAACAAGGGTGACAATTTTTAAAATTTTTAACTAATCCCATATTGTAGGAAATTCAATTACCTACGCAACTTTTATGTCAGTTCAACTTTTCTCGGAAATGAATACTTTTAAAGTTATAATCAAAAAACGAAGAAAAAATCGACTTTTTCCTTCATTTTTTGACATTTTGATTATTTAAACAATGTTCAGGACCTTTTTGAGTGGGAGGATAACTCAAATATTATTATATGAGTTATTTTCAAGCAATTTATGCAAAAAAATATGAGTCACCTCTCAACATCCAAATGCACTAATATTTTTACAGATGCGCCCCTGGTCTACTATTTCAACGATGTAGAGACGTAAATTGCGATATTTATGCATGCTTCATTGATTACCATAAAGCGATCCATACAGTAAAGCACGACAAGCTGATGCAGATATTAACCCATATTAGAATAAACACTTGTGATCTATGAATTATTAGCAATATTTACTGGAATCAAACACCTTCTATCCGGACAGAGGCAGGAAAATCCGACGATATTAAAATCAAGCGTGGGGTCCGTCAGGGATGTTTACTATCACCACTGCTGTTCGACATATACTCTGAGAAAATCTTTCAAGAAGCAGTGCATAATGTTAAAGCCGGAATTCGAATTACCGGAGAATGTACCAATAACATAAGATACGCAGACAACACAGTGGTATTCGCTGACAGTTATGAAGCCCTCCAGAAGTTAGTGAGTAGAATCACAGAAGTAAGTCAGAGATATGGACTTTCACTAAACATTAAGAAAACAAAATGTATGATGATCTTTAAGAAGGAACAGCAATTTGGACGAATCAGTGTAAACGGTCAACAATTAGAAAGAGTGAAAACATACATATACCTTGTTACGAACGCCAATGAAAATTGGGATCATTCCCTAGAAATTAAATTTAGGATAGAGAAAGCAATATATGCATGACAAAAAATGCTAAGCTATTCAAATGTCATGATTTCTCAATACCCATAAAAATCAGGTAACTACGATGTTACTCGTATATCTTTCCTATACTGAATAAATTAAAAATATAGAACACTACAAATCGGACAATATGTATAATGACGCCTAACGTTACTCTGGTATACTTGAAAAATGGTCCAAAAACCACTGAATATTTTTAGTTTTTTCATTTTGAGATCTTACCAGGTTCCCAGTGCTTGCCTTCCAGTTCATTTGTTTGCGGATTTATCTTACACCAAAATTCACCAACTTCACTTTGGTTTAGGGTCTCACTATGTATTATTAACAATAACAGAAGATTGTTAGTACTAAAGATTATGCAAGTTATGTGTTTGTTTAGCTAAAGTATATGCTTATAGTCCAGTCGTTCGAGATTTGATCTCTAAAAACAAGAGGAACAAACTGAATTTTGCTGAGATGTCAATTTTGGACGCCAAAAGATGCAAAAATAGTTGTCACTTCTACCCCCGGGTTTTTCATTAATAGGGGTTGAAGAAACGAAAAAAAAACATCGATTTACCAAGAATCTGTACCCCGTGGAAAAAATATTCCAAACAAGTATTGTAGCGGAGATAATTTTGAGAAAAAATTTTTATTGGTACTTTTTGTGTGGAATGAACCGTTCTGTCATAAACAACACTGGAAATGTCCGGCGATTTTGAATATGTTACGCGCGCGAAATAAACTTTTAAATAAAATTTGTATCAACTTGACGGTAAAAATTCGATATCTTTTGATCAGAGTGTCCTATCGACAAAAATTGAATTTTAAATGTGAAGGGTGCAGTTTTCAGATGTAATTTTTGCATATTGCCTCAAATGAAGTTAGTTTCTATAAAGCTGTTAAATAAATAAACGTTCCACGATTTTTTGCCATTTTTTACGATTCTAATGAGATCAATAAAATGTATCACTTTTGTTGAACAGTAACTGAACATTGTTAGAGCTTAATCTTCAAAACCTATAACGTTTGATTTCGATTCAAACTCAAAATCGAAATTTCGTGTTATAGATTTTGAAAATTATGCTATAACATTGAAAATTCCTCAGTGACCGCTTAATGGAACTGATATATTTTATTGATCTCATGAGAATAGTAAAAAAAAATTTAAAGCACTCATGGGAGTGCCGACAGAAGTGAAAACTTCTTATAGTATCTAAATTGCGAGCTCAATGCTTTTTCCCCATCCAAAAAGAAGTGCTATACTATAATATATACGCTATTTATGTATACATAAATATACATAATATATATACGTACGAAATTTAGTTCGGCAAAGTGATGACGGTTGCAAACACAATACTTTTTCCCTATCTAAAAAGTGCAAAACGTCCCTAAAGAAGTTTTCACTTCAAAAATTTATTTCGTTAAAGCAATGACGGTCGCTAATTCAACACTTTTTCCCCATCTAAAAAGTGCACAGCCTCCCTAAAGCAATTTTCACTTCAAAAATGCATTTCGTCGAAGCAATGACGGTCGGGATGACGGTCGCTAATTCAATACTTTTTCCCCATTTAAAAAGTGCACAACGTTTCTACAGAAGTTTTCACTTCAAAAATTTATTTCGCCGAAGCGATGACGGTCGCTAATTCAACACTTTTTCCCCATTTAAAAAGGGCAAAACGTCCCTAAGAAAGTTTTCACTTCAAAACATTATTTCGTCGAAGTAATGACGGTCGCGATGATGGTCACTAATTCAATACTTCTTCCCCATCTAAAAAGTGCACAACGTCCCTAAAGAAGTGTTCACTTCAAAAATTTATTTCGTCGAAGCAATGACGGTCGCGATGACGGTCGCTAATTCAATACTTTTTCCCCATCTAAAAAGTGCACAACGTCCCTAAAGAAGTTTTCACTTCAATAATATTACTATTATTATACGTAGATTATAATAATATATGTACAAAATTTATTTCGTCGAAGCGATGATGGTCGCGATGACATGACGTTCGCGAAATCAATCCTTTTTCCCCATCCCAAAATAGATTGTACATTAATTTATTTTAAATTTAAATACTTCTACACAATTTTTATATACATACACATAATAATTATACGTAAAAAATTTATTTCGCCGAAGAGATGACGGTCGCGATGACGGTCGCGAAATAAATCCTTTTTTCCCATCCTAAAATAGGTTTTAGATTTATTTTAAATTTAAATACTTCTATATAGTTTATATAAACCTACACATAATATACCTATATATTATGTACAAAATTTATGCTTTTCCCCTATCCAAAAATCCCACAACGTCCCTAAAGAAGTTTTCACTTCAAAAATATATATACGTACAAAATTTATTTCGCCAAAGTGATGACGGTCGCGATGACGGTCGCCAAGTCAATCCTTTTTCCCCATCCAAAAATAGGATTTACATTTATTTTAAATTTAAATACATCTACACAATTTATACACACATACATTATAATATATGTATACATACGTACAATATTTATTTGGCCGAAGCGATGACGGTCGCTGACGGTCGCCAAATCAATAATTTTTCCCCATCCACAAATAGGTTTTACATTTATTTTAAATTTAAATACTTCTACACAATTTATATATATATATATATATATATATATATATATACATACATATATATTTATAATATATACGTACAATATTTATTTCGCCGAAGCGATGACGGTCGCGATGACGGTCGCGATACCGGTCGCAATGACGGTCGCGATGACGGTCGCAATGACGGTCGCGAATTCAATGCTTTTACCCCATCCAAAAAATGCACAACGTCCCTAAAGAAGTTTTCACTTCAAAAATGCCAAAAATCGCGCAACGTGTATCTGTTTAACAGCTTTACCTATAGATACTGGCTTCATTTACGACGAAATACAAAAATTCCACACGAAAGCTGTGCTCTTCACCTTTACATTTTGTTTTGTTGAAAACTTTAAAGAAGTGTTAATTTTTTAAAATAATTTTTGAATGCGGTCCTGTGTCCCATTAATAAACTCTTTTCTACATATGTATCGATCTCAATTAAATACGTCATCATCAGGTCTGACGTTTCTTACCTAAAATACACTATCATTCATCGACCAGTGATACCTACAAACATTTATTAGCTCGGTAAATATTGTCGATCGTAAATACAGGTAGGAATTTGTTTATTTTGATTTGGTATTTTTTTTTTAATTTAGTTTGCCAGCAATGAAAAGAGGAATACTTCATTCACAATGCAAACACAGAAAACGAGAGTCAGAAGAATGAGCCGTAGTATTTAACGCCTGAAGAGATTGTAGTCCACGGAAATAAGGGACACTGACCCAGCCAGTTGCAAATGGGTTTTTGGGTACTACATATTATATAGGGTGAGGCAGATAAATGGTCTATTAGAAATATCTGGAGAACTAAAGGCAACAGAATCATGAAAATTGGAATGGAGGGGTTTTGAAGAGTGATCTATTCAATCAAAATATTTTCATCTATTTCCTACTTCCGGTTGTACCGGAAGTTGCTTATAACTTAATTTTTTTAAATGGGATACTCCGTATATTTTTACATTTTTTGATTCTCCTCGATGTCTTCTTTCTTAACATATGATGTACTGTAATGTTATATAGGGTGGTTTAAAAGATAATTACGTTTTTTTTATTAATTTCGTAGCAACTTTCACACCCTGTAGAATTGAAGTAGTTTGACATCAAAAACTCTATGTATGTTTAAATGATTTTTAATATAGTCTACTATTGTTAGAAATTATTAGTCTAACTAAATGTTAAATTTTAGTATACAGGGTTGGTCGAAACTCGGAATGAGTATTTTCTGAATTTTCTTAAATGGAACACGCTGTATTTTAGTATTGTAATGAAATGATATTTTTTTATTTCTTAAGCATTCCCTATACCTAACTGCTTTAATTTGCGCTTAATTGTTAATCGCACCAACAATCTTAACTACGTAGGTATTTTGATAACTCAACCATTATTAGTAATTTTAAAGATCAGTCTACATTAATATGTATTTATTTTCGAAAAATTATTTGTGATTGAATACTTTCACGGCCAACCCAATAAAATTTCACGTATTTTTTGTTGCAAATAATGTTTGGCTTGAATCACCAATAACTCACAAATTAAAGCAGTTAGGTATAGGGAATGCTTAAGAAATAAAAAGTACCATAAAATATCATTTCATTACAATTACAATACTAAAATACACGGTGTTCCATTTAAGAAAACTCAGAAAATACTCATTCCGAGTTTGGACCAACCCTGTATACTAAAATTAAAAGTTTGGTTATACTAACAATTCTTAACAATAGTAGACTATATTCGAAATCATTTGAGCATAAATAGTGTTTTTGATGTTAAACAACTACAATTCAACAGGGTGTGAATATTCCTACGAAATTAAGAAAAAAACGTAATTATCTTTTAAACTACCCTGTATAACTTACAAAACCTTATATTTAAAGAACGAAGACATCGAGGAGAATCCAAACATATAAAAATATACAGGGTGTTCCATTAAAAAAAAAACGAATTAATAAGCAACTTCCGGTATAACCGGAAGTAGCGAATAGATGAAAATATTTTCATTGAATAGGTCACTCTTTAAAACTCCTCCATTCCAATTTTCATGATGGTGTTGCCTTTAGTTCTCCAAATATTTCTAATAGGCCTTTTATCTGCTTCACCCTGTATACCTAATACATTATAAATACAAAAATGGCCGTCACAGTTTGGAGGCTTATATTAGTTATTAACAAATATGGGTTGGCCCTTATAGCAGTTTTTCGTTTAAATCGCTACAGGTAAAAATAGACTAATTTAATATATTTATTATTTCGAGCAGCGGTTCTCAATCTTTTTGAGTCATGTACCACCAAATACTTCTTATTATTTTTAGTGTACCATCTAACTGAAATACCTATCTAGCTAGGTGATCTAATTAACTATAATAGTGGTACTGATTTTGTCTCTTCTTGCGTTTTGTGTACCACCTAAAATAACGACATGTACCACACCAGTCGTAAATGTACCACAGGTTGAGAACCGCTGATTTAGAGTATTCATCTTTTAGTAGATAGGGAAATGTTTAAAATATCAGTTTCTTAATTTGAAATTAAGGCTAAAATTTTGAAAATCAAAAATTTGCTATAACGTTTGCAAAAATAAATCTAGGTCTTTGAGATTGCATGAAAAGTTGAGTCAAGTATTCCTAATAATTCTCAAAAAATTTCAAGACGGTTCATCAATTAGTTTAAATTTTATTCAATTTGTTTATCCCACAGAGCTTTTGTTTGAAATATTATTGTTCAGAAAATAATGATACACCAATTCTGCGGGAACCATATGAAAGTAGAAGACTTATATTTTCAATATATTAAAAAAAATCAATAAAACGAAGAACGCAAATACCAGCGAATTAATCATGATTTAATTTCTTCTTATTATAGTAATTAGTGATCAAAAATAATTATTTAATAGAAAAAAGAAGAAAGGTCCCGGATACAAAATTCACTTTAAAATAAAATTAAAATAAGAAATAATGATTCAAATCTGAAACCTTTCTTACAACCACATTCTGGTAATATCATTTTTCTCTGACTTTTACAATTTATAAGCCAAGAGACGACGAATAAAGAGAAGCGAAAAGGATTCTACAAAATGCAATCACATTTCGTCTTACTCGTCTATGAAAAGATCCGAAAGATAGTTCCAATACTCAAAATCTGAGTAAAGATAAAGATAAAAATAAAGATAAAACTGAACGCAGTTTATGTTTTCTTTCGATTCAGAGGATATTCACCATCCCTAGACAGTTTGTTGTTTCTGTGTCTGTCATCTTCTTCACGTAGTCCTACTGAAGACGTCTAAGAAACAGAAACAGCTGTCTAGGGATGGTGAATATCCTCTGAATCGAAAGGAAACATAAATTGCGTTCACTTTTATGTTTTAATTATTTAATAATGTTATTGTAAAAATATCGCAGTACCTATATTTTTTAGAAAAGAAAGTGAATAATATATGCCTATATACTTTTCAATTTGCCAAATTTTTAAAATCTTATATAAGATAAGCAAAAAGGAAACAAAATTTGGAGTTTAACCAGGTTCGTTTTTTTGAAAATCGAGTTTTCCTTATTTTTCGCAACTTTTCCAAGCTAAAATTTTTCGTTTTCACGACCTGTCATTGTGCTTTTTTTCAGGTTTTCTTGTCGTGAAAACTAACAAACTTTCAAGTGGCATGAAGCAGAAAATCACAGTCATTGACCTATTATTAACATTACATGTTTAGGTCATAATTAACACCCTTATGCCAAATTTAGAGAAAAGTATAATCAATACTCCTATCAATTCACATATTTTCACGTGGTCACGTTTTGCGGTATATACAGATAATGGGTTGCAGGCCCATTGCAAGGTTTGATTTTCGGTAGGGGTTTCTTCCCTTAGTCGATGTGTCCCAGTTTTTGAGGCGTCAGGAATTTGCCTTTTACCCATCTCTCGTCGTTTGTAATGATACGCCGCGAGCAGCACGTCGACAGTTCGAACTGTGGGTGTTTCACCGTTCGCGCAACATGAGACCCCATTCATTTCCACTTCTCCAAAACAGCCCAGGCAGAAAGCATACTTAACGAGGCCACCGAGCGGAGATTCTTCAGTCTTGTAGCGACAGCTCTGGACTCCAAGGCCAGCCAAGCGGAGTGAGCAGGCAGGCCGACCTGAGTAGCGAGGTGCACCGTATTGAAGTGATTCGCATACTCGTAATTGAACGGTAGCCGTGGAGTGAACAAGCTTCCGATAAAAATCATATGGCTCACGTATGATTGTCAATATTTTGATTGCGTGACTGTTTTGTACCTTATACTGGAGTGAGGAGTAAGGATATTTCATTTTGTTATTGATTTTATTTTTCTTTTGCAGACAACTATCCAGGGGGACTTTTCTTCAACGGGACAATATATAATCATCTTTGATTTTGTTTGTTTATTTTTGAACTCTGTATACGAATCACCGAAATATATTTACTTTGTTTTTAACCTGCGTTTTAATGAGTCTGTCGTCCTGAACGAGCTACCCGCCACAAATTGGTGCCCGAGCAGAAGTGAGAAAGTACTCAAGTAAACGTCACAATCTGACGCCCGGAAATTATTAAAATGCCCACAGATAAAGACACAGACTCAGTAAAAGGTACCACGACAGGTACGTCATGGATAAATCGTCTTTCCAAAGAGGAATTACAACACGAAGCCGAAAAATTCGACTTAGATTCCAAAGGAAGCGTCGACGAGTTAATATGAAGACTCAGAACCTTTTTAAAGATCGCGGGGAAACGACAGGAACAATCCCAAAAATCCATCCAGTACGTAGCTGTACATCACGTACGTCCAGTACGTAGTGCAACCAACGAATACGCGACACTGTTGTGTCTTGGAGGACGTGAGAGTAGGATTAGTTGACAGGGCCGCGTTTAGGTCAATTGACGCCCTAGGCAATTCTCTAGTAGCCGCCCTTCAAGCATGTAGAATTTTTGCGAAAAAAAATTGCAAGCAGATTTTTTTACTTAAATAAGAATACATAAAAATTGTCATTCCAGTTCGATTACATCAGATTTCTTCTTGATTTTCTTTGGAAACATAATCTATAATGTGGTCATAATTTATCGCCTTTGTTACGTCACTTTCTATGGACAAAATCGACAAATTGTTAAGACGTTCTTGCGTCATACTTGATCGGAAATTATTTTCATAACTATTTTAAATTTTTGACTTTTTCGAAAATGACCTTTCAGCGGACACGTTGGTTGGCAACTGGGAGGCACAAATAAATGCGCAAACAATATCAAAATTAGGGAAAACATCTTTCAATCCACTCTTCTTTAAATATTTAGATATGTCAATTATTGGTGATTGGTGATTTTATTGTGGTATCCAAGTGACCCTTTAATTTAAGTGAATGCATTCATGTATGAATGATGTAGGTATCTATTAGTGCAGTCAGTGGGGGTATTTGGCTCCTAATTCCATCCTACTGCATCAATTTACTTGATATTTTCACTGTAAGTAGGGAATAGCTTAAGAAACAAAGTCTACGCTATATCCTACGACGCTTTTAAGTTAGGGGTGGTTCCCACCCGTTCTCAGGGGTAAAAATTTTTTTATCAAACACCGGAAGTGGCCAGAGAACCTAATTCCAAGCAATAACTGTTTTATAAAATTTTTTGAAAACTCAATACTTTTTGAGTTATTCGTGGTTAAAAATTTGCATTTTTCATTGAAAAATGACACTTTTAGGAGACTTTTTTTGGGAATACCATAAAAATTGTGCATTTAACGAAAAAAACTATATAAAACATTTTTGTAGTTTATGAACAATCAGAGAGATTCCTTTTTTCATAAATCTTCTAGTTTTAATGAAAAACAGATGGTAGGTGAAAAAATTTTTTTTGGTGCATGCTCAAATCGGTGTATTCAACTTAAAATAACAGAGGAATTGTCAATTTTAGGGGTATAATGCTTTGAATACTTTTTATAGTGCTTGAAACGACATTTAAAACGAGAACTGTTAAATGTCGGTTACATTCAAACTAAGCGAGATATGGTGCAAAAAAACTTATGACTAATGTATTTTAAGGAAAAATGAGAAGTATATTTAACCCCTTTTTATTGATTTTACTGATTTTTCATAAGCTACAAAAATGTTTTATATATATTTTTTCGTTAGATGCATAATTTTTAAGGCATTCGGAAAAAACCGTACGAAAAGTCGACATTTTTCAATGAAATTGGCAAATTTTCAACCACGAATAACTCAAAAAGATTCAGTTTAAAAACAATTACAGAACAGTGCGCCCCCGCCGCCTGTGCGGTGCTGCCGACGGCCCAATAATCCCCAAATTTACGACTTCTCTCCTTGTGAATGAATAGTGTTAAGAAAATGCAATTTTTTGTGAATGCCCACTTATATTCCATTGATTGATGTACGATGTACTTAAATGTTATTCGATTTTAATTTTTATATACAAATATTTTTTGTACAGTATTTTTGCCGCCCTCTCATAATTTGCCGCCCTAGGCAACTGCCTATATTGCCTAATGGATAAAGCAGCCCTGTTAGTTGATATAGCTTAGTTTTATTTCTAGAATCACCAACTCATTCATTGGGAAACAGTGGGAAGTTGTCGATGTTTTATTACGATCACGGTATCGATATCAGATCACACCTCCAAGACCCTTTACCAGAATTATCCACCCTATTCACTATTATGCAAGGCATATACCAAATGGTCTACACTGACTGGCCTCTAAACTCTTCAAATTCATGTTGTATAAATTAAAGAGAGGGCATTGTGTACGAAACACTTAATGCTTAAACTGTGTCACATTTATCAACCATAAAGTTGCATTACTGAACAGTTTATGACTCTCAGAAACATTTTAACTTAATAGACATTATTTCAAACGATTTGTGAAAATGCATGATGTACTCTTTCGCAATAATATTAAATAATTGTCTGTATTTAAATTTTAGCCATTCACATATTTTTATGTCTGCCATAAATTTGTGTAAGCCCCATCCACCAGTTTAATGTGTTTTTAATTACTTTTCTGCGTGTACGAACAAAAAATAATAATATTTCGGCAAAGTGCCGTTTGAAGTTGTATTATTTATTCTAAAGAAGCCATTTTCGGTCTACACAGACAGAATACCAAAGAGAAGATGTGCATCTTGCCGAAATTCATATGGGACTTGTTAAGACTACCACTCTTCATTGGAACTTATTACACGTGGAGATTGAGTTTGCTTTAGAATTTAAAACCCACCGTCTGGCTCGTAAACTGCATTTTCAATATGTCGGCACGTTTAAACAATACCGTGCATGCTGACCAGTTATTATCATAACCACCATAAAATGTATTTTACCACACTACCATGAGCTTTTTTAAAATGGCTTTGTTCCACGAAAAAGTTTCAAGCTTACGAGGGCTGGGATGTTAGATTTATGTTTACCAAAATGCATTCTTCAATAGGTTAAGATGATATACTTACTTTAAACGTTTAGTTTAAGAACATTGTATGAAAGCTTTAAAACAATTTTTAAAACTATAAATTAAAAAAAAAAGAATATAAAAAAATTATTAATGCCCACTTATCTCTATACAGGGTGTTTCATTAATAATTGTCCATATAGCAACTGGAGAAACCTTAGCACAAAATACGAAGATTTAATCTAAAACACTTAAATAAAATGTCGTTCCTTAATGAGTTACAGGGTGTTTTATCTAAAAATTTTAAAACTATTTTTGCTCAGCAATTTAAAACTATTCCACGTATCCTTTTCATACTTAACAGAAAGTTCGACTGCTAGACATCCTACTAAATTATGAAAAGCAAACGTTTCTAGCTACTACCAGAGGCGTACGACAGGGGATGGCGGATGGTTGACCCTTCTCAAATTCTACGTCACTGGAGGAATTACTATTTTAGTGCCATTTTTAGATTCCCCAATTTTTTCTACGTAAATAACATACTTTTTATTGGTAACGATAAAGTCATTAGTTTTCGAGATATTTGAAGTTAAATATGAAACGGCACAGTTATTTTGATTAATTCATGATATGATTCATATGATTAAAATTTAAAAATTATTTGTACCCAGTACTTTAAAACTATTTGGCGTATCCTTATCATACTTGGCAGAAAGTGTAGGTACTGTACACCCTACTAAATTAAAATAAATAAACGTTTCTAGCTACTACCAGAGGCGTACGATAGGGGAAAGTGAACGGTTGACCATTCCCAAATTCTACGCCACTGACGAAATTGCTATTTTAGTGTAATTTTTTGATTTTGCAATATTTTTTATGTAGATAATATACTCTTCATTCGTAACGATAAAATGATTAGTTTTCGAAATATTTGAAATTAAAAATGAAGCGACACAATACACTGATCAAAATAACCGTGTCGTTTCATTTTTAACTTCAAAGATCTCGAAAACTAATGACTTTATCGTTACGAATGAAGAGTCTATTATTTTCATAGAAAGAATTGGAGAATCCAAAAATGGAACTAAAATATCAATTTCGCCAGTGGCGCAGAATTTAGAAAGGGTCAACCATTCACTTTCCCCCGTTGTACGCCTCTGGTAATACCCAGAAACGTTTGTTTAACATAATTTAATAGTTTGTAGAGTACCTATACTTTCTGCCAAGTATGAAAAGGATACGTCGAATAGTTTTAAAATGCTGAGCAAAAATAGTTTTTAAATTTTTAGATAAAATACCCTGTAACTCAGTAATGAACCACATTTTATTTAGGTGTTTTAGGTTAAATCTTCGTATTTTGTGCTAAGGTTTGTCCAGTTACTATATGGACAATTATTAATGAAACATCCTGTATAGATCGGGGAAATAAGATTTCCCTCAGAACTATGACAAATCCAGAAATCTGAAATTTTTTCTAGTTATTATAGGCCTATATACTGTTATGCTCTGTATTTCTCTCTTTTATGAGATCGATGAGCAAATTCTTAATTTAATTAATTACTCAGTTATTTTAATTACTGCTTATGTAAAACAAAACCAAATTTAAATTAAATTTTCTAATAAACTTTATTCTTTGGGCTATTTTATTGTTGATGCTTTACCTTTGGTTTGTGGCTTCTGGTATCTCTAGTTGCTTACTCCATCCAGGACAAAACATGGAAATTAAACACACTCTATTTCATATAAATGTAAAAAAAATACTATTTATTTATCCAATATACTATAAACATAGGATTTAAAAAATATGCTAAAATCTAAATTTGTTGTAACTATTTCTCATCTACTAAATTAAGCTTTAATTCTGATATCTCCCCTGTTTTAACAAAAAAAAATTATTTAAATAATTCGTTATTTATTCTTACAAATTTTAATAAAATTTACTTTTCTCTTTTTGAATTGATTATTTATTTCTTCTTTAAAACTTGGACTGACTAATTATGTTATAGAACTGTTCAGTACAGAAATTAAGCAAAGATGGTGTGGATATAAACAAACTCTCTCCTTTCACAAATGATTTGACTAACCTTTTTGTTTCTTCTCTACTTCTTTTCCCGGATTGCGTCGTCCTCGATTCTCCACGTACTCTTGGATGTTGCGAAAGATCCCTCTCGTCCAAACTGCTTCACAAACAAACAGGACTAGCTCGACTTCTCGACTCAGTTTTCTCTCTGCTCGATATCTTGTGCAAATAGATACCAATCGGCTACTCGTTCTAGACAGAGACAGGAATCTTCCTCGGACACAGGAAAATTAACTTCTCAAACCGGTCAAAGATTTCGTTTCAACTTGATTCTGCTCGCAAAGGCCAATTTCACCACTCTATACTGACTTCTCACTTTTCAAAAACTGGACTGCTGTCTCCAGATATTTTTTACACAGTGCCTATTTTTTCTCTCGTCAAAATCAGACTCAACACTTTCATCCCTTCCATCCATCATTTTCCACCAATCACAAAACATCCTTTCTACCTACTACCCATATTATCATTTCTTAAGAACCAATTTAATTTGTATACAACTTTCCAATTTGTTAAATTCTGGGAGACATCAACTTACTTTCGTTGTTTCAAAATGCTAAACAAAAAGCCTTACATTCTAAACTCAATAAATTTGTTTACCGCTTAACCTTTTTCGAATTTTTTATAAAATGTCTTAATATCCATGGTAAAGCGAAATAAACGGTATTGTCTAATCTGACCGCACCATTGTTTAAGTCCGTTCAAAAACCCATTAAGGAAAACCACCTTCTTAACGATTTCACTTTTCAGCGAAAACACTGATTACTAACTAAATTATCCTATTACAATTTTTGGTCATATACAGGGCGATGAAAATCTATAATTTCGTGGTGTCTGATATAAATTTATTTTCTAAATTTTTCCCCAAAAAAAATTATACAACAATACAGTGCTAGTCAAAAATCCCCGCCCCCTTGTATATTTCGAACGCTTATACTTATGTCAAACCCGCTTATTAGAATACAGGTTATAGGATTATCCCGGTTTAAGGAATAGAAATTTGAGGCTTCGAAATGGTTTTACTAGCCACCAATGATCGGTTATAAGAATATTCCGGTTATAGGAATACTTTGGCTTAGCACGAATGCTATTCCAATAAGCGGGTTTGACATAGTGAAATTTGGAAAGACGAGATAAACGGACGTAGGCTTTTTAAATAGTCATAACCGATGACGTAGTATCGACAGATGACGTTACAGAGCCACTTTGGTCGATAATTTTAAATGAGACACTCATAAACAAGGTAAGCAATCATAAGCATAGGCAAGTGATATCCCGTTTGAAAAGTATTGAAAATACCTATTCAATCGTACTAATTTGGATTTAAGTTGATTTTGATGAGTAAATTAAATAAATATACATAAAATTGTAGTTTCGCATTTAATTAATAAAAATTCAAAAGTCCACCTATGGCTACTTGTCAAAAAGTTGACATTGACGTAAAAACAACTATTGGCGAGGAACCGCAAAGTGAGCGACGCCTGGTGGCGAATTTGAAAAGCATCAACTCAAGGAAAACATTGACTTTGCCATTAATTTATGTACATATTTGCGGTCAGTTTATGTTGTAATTAACAATAATTTCGACTTTAAAAAACTATTGCAGTGTTCCTCAGTATTCATTCCTATTATACTCTACGTAATGACCTAAATTAACCAATGCCAAATCACACATTTTGTTAATTTAACGTTTGTATTAAACGTAGTATTTTTTAATGTTTAAGCAACTGCAAAATTAAATAAATAAATAAAATGTAGTATATATTCTGTACATAGAATGTACATTGTTATGCAAAGTATCCCGACCACTTCGTAATTTCCAGAACACAATTATTATAAAATAAATTCACCTACTTAGTTTCCAAGTTTCCAGTTTTTTTAGTGGTTACTTTGGCAAAACACTCCTGTAAATGATTTTAATTTAACGTTTTAGAACTGTGAATTTAAATGAAAAAATGAATTGTTTTCCTAGAGTTGTCGTCCATCTTTGAAATTTTGAGCGCCCTATGTCGGAATTTAATTTTGCGAATAGAATTATAAAACGTCAACTTTTTTGACAAGTAACCATATGCGGACGTTTGAATATTTATTAAGTAAATGTGAAGCTACAATTTTATATTTATTTAATTTATTCATTAAAATCAACTTAAAGCCAAACAAAATTAGTATGATTGAATAGGTATTTTCAATACCTTTCAAATGAGATATCACTTGCCATAAGGTCCCATTTAAAATTATCGGTCAATGTTGCTCTGAAGTTGCTCTGTAATGTCATCTGTCGTTATTACGTCACCTATTATGACTATTTGCAAAGCCTACGTCCGTTTATTTCCTTTCTCTAGTTTTCACTATTATAAGTATAACCGTTCAAAAGATATATGAGGGGGAGACTTTTGACTACCACTGTCTTTTTTAATTATTAACAATTTAGTGTAAAAAATTACATTTTTTCAATTTTTTGCTCATATACGAGGTGTATAAAATCTTTTATACACCTCGTATATGTTAAAAGCCGATAATGGGCAGTTCTGGTGCCATTAAGCATCACCTATTGATAGCACGTTTTAATGGTGTCTTACACAACCATCCTTGTATTAAACTGTCTGCAATGGTAAATAAAAGTAACATCAATGTATTCATTTTAAACCACTACTTCCTCTCAGACAAAAGCTTACACCAATGTCTTCAGGCGCTAAATACTACGGCTCAATCTTCTGACTTTCATTTTCAGTGTTTGTATTGTGAATGAAGTATGCCTCTCTTCATTGCTACTCCAGTCAACTTACGCATCCGAGGCTACAAAAATTACCATCAAGCTGAAAATTGGCAGGATTGTTCAAAATACCATCATAAATGAAATCTAAAAAGTCCTCATAAATCCGACCCGTGCTAAAAAATTTACGCGGGGTCAAAGGTCACCAAATATGGTTTTTAGCGATTTTCAGCGAAAAGGTAAGTTTTATCGTAAAATTAGTTCTAACAAAAAATGTATACTAGATAATTATCTATAAAAATGTCTTATTACTTTTTTTCCTGAGAGGCACCGTTTTTGAGATATAATGATTCAAAAAGTGGTAATCGTCATAATATGCGCACACGTTTCCACACCGCCTTTGAGTTAGTGTACTTAGCGCGTTTTTTTTAACGTGGTTTCCCCAGTAGGCCTATTCCACGGATCTGTTATGATTCGTTTAATTTAAGGCTATTTAATAATTGATATTGGCAAGGGTTAAAAATGATAAAAGTTATATAAAGCGGTATAAATTAAAAAAAAAAGGAAAATCTATCAAACTGGTTCATAATTTTCTAATACTTCTGCTTCCCTTGTTCTTCTTCTCATTGTTCTTCTTCCTCTTCTTCATCTTCTAGTTCTTCTTCTTCTTCTTGTTCTTCTTCTTCTTCTTCTTCTTGTTCATCCTGGGTGCAAGTAAATTGTCATAATAGTGACACATCGTATGGCTCCTCGATAGAATCAAATGAATCCTCAATTGTTGGTGATTCAACATTGGAGCACGACCGGTTTTGACAACTAGTGCATGCTACCGAACAAAACAGTCCTACAGTTAGCGCTACATCCCTTTTTACAGTTGCAAAAAATTGTGTTCAGGAGTTTTTCCGGCGCAGGGGGGAGTAAAGTTTGAATTGGTTCTAATGAACTGTCGACTAATTTCCATCCCCAGTCTTTTGGATCTAGCTGATAACCAAGCCACACTTGAACTTGGTAATATACTCGAAAAAGATGTTGATGAGCATCCGCTGAGGTTGGAGGAAGACAAGATAACTTCACTTGTTTTTTGTTTCGAGTACTTTTAAAAAAACATGCATATCGAAACTTATCTAAACACGTAGTTTTCTTAGGCGTTCCATACATAGAGAGAAGAAAGCTAATTCCATTGGAAATAACTTCTTGTGGAGTTGAATTAGTTTTTTAAAAAACCTCAGCACATTCAAGTAAATCTTGTTTTTCAAACATTTTAAAAACAGTCGTTTTACCCCTCCTGAAAAATGCAGATGTCGTATCATAGCCAGTTATTGCGTGTAAAAATAATATATGATTTTGACATTTTGCAAAAGTAGATAAACTTTTTTATGAATATATTTCCGATTGGTGTTGAGCTTCACCAGGTTTTAAAAAAAGATTGTTTTTTCGATTGGAGTTCTACCAGTGAGTAATACGAGCAAGTTTACATATTCACCTACAACAATAGTTGTATTTGTTAAACTGAATTGCTCTATGGCTGTTTCAATTATCATTACGTCAGCATCATTATTAGCTTGTTTTACCGATATTATTTTCAGAAATAAACTTATCTTTCAGCATTGAAATGAACCGAGATTTGTTGTGAGTATTTGCAAGAAATTTCTGATGAGTGGTAGATACTGTCATAGATTGATCAAATAAAATATTAAATGAAGATTTTGCTGAAGTTCAAACCCTTCTGAAAAAAGAATAGGTAGGGTGATTAGATTAGCCGACGAACGTGTTTATTCCGACAAAACCCATCTTTACAAATTGAACTAAGGCGCATAAATAAAAAGAATTATTATAAATTAATACTTTGTCATATCAATTTACTATTTTTGTTGCGATTAAGCCGTAAAATTCAAATAATTCTTATTATTTTTGCGTTACATTCACTTTGTAAAGATTTTTTTGTTGGCACTGTAATATAATACAGCTTATACATTGCATCCCTTGGTAGACCGCAAGCTGTATAGTAGAAACATTATCATATTTATAATCTTATATTATTATGTGTAATATAAGTTAAGTTGACCGATAGAATATTATGTTTACTTGTATTAAAGCTTCAGTGATGTATATACCTGGTGTACTAATACATAATATTATGACGATTAGAAGTTTTTCAACTCTTTGAATCGTTGTATCTCAAAAACAGTGGCTCTTAAAAAAAAACTATTAAGACATTTTTTATAGATAATTATCTACCCTACATTTTTTGTTAGAACTAATTTTACGATAAAACTTACCGTTTCGCTGAAAATCGTTAAAAACCATATTTGGTGACCTTTGACCCCGCGTAAATTTTTTAGCACGGGTCGGATTTATGAGGACTTTTTAGATTTCATTTATGATGGTATTTTGAACAATCCTGCCAATTTTCAGCTTGATGGTAATTATTGTAGCCTCACTCCTATTTTTGAGTCTAACTAGACCGGTCTATGCTGACAAATTAAAGTAAAAATATATATCAAATCAAAATGGGTTTTTTAGTTACTACATAAATATATACCTATACTAAAATCACAATAAAGATGCACTAGAAATAGATAAACCAAGATACGTTGAATGTTTCGAAGAGCACTTACGCATCATGATTTACAATGTATAACTTTGTAAATCATAATTTCTGATTTACAATATATGTATATACATTGTAAATCATGATTCGGGAGTACTCCTCTTAACATTCAACGTGTCTTAGTTTGTTTATTTCCAGTGCATCTTTATTGTGATTGTAGTATAATACATTATAAATACAAAAATGCCATCACAGTTCGGATCAATATAATAGTTAAACAAATAAGGGTCAAAAATAGCAGTTTTTTCGTTTAAATCATCTGCCAATTTAGAAGTATTTAGGCAGATATTTTTCACTTTCTTTTCTAAATATACAAGAGATATTTCTGCAATAAAATTATAAAATAATTATTTTTGACCATTCATTATACTATTATAAGAAGAAATGAAATCATGGTCAATTCGCTGGTATTTGCGTTTCTCTTACCAAAGGTTGGCATTGATTATGATAAGTTATTAGTTTATTTTTAAATTAAATAATAAATGCCGTAAGTAAATAGATATTACGTATATTATGACAAAATTAATGTAATATTAACATTTATAGGATAATTTTTAATAGTTCTAGATTGTTCGGGAATTTGTAGTCATTTCATTCAGCCTCTCATTAAAACTTAAACGATTAAGTTTCATGGTTTTGAACCGTGTATTAGACGTTCTCCAAACCATCAGTACTTTTTATCCCTATAACATGTCAAGGTTTTATTTTCTTTTGTTTTAATGACATCTACATCATTATGATAAAAATGTATTCAATTTGCCTGGATTACTCACCTAACTTAAATGTAGGTAACTAGTTCCGGGACTGGTGTGGTATCATCGACTGTTTTGTGGACTTGGAAAAAGCCTTTGATCATGCACCACGTAACAAGATCTGGGAAATACTAAACCGTAAAAATGTGAAACCGAAGCTAATCCAAGCAATAAAGACTATATATTGTACACGTAATAATGTAACAACGAATAACCACACATCTCCAGAATTCTACACATGGACAGGTGTAAGACAAGGTGGTGTTTTAAGTCCTTTGTTATTCATCAGTCTCATCATTCTCTTTGCCTTATCCCTATGCGGGGTCGGCTTCCCTAATTGCATTTCTCCACACAATTCTATCTTGGGTCAAATCAATGTTAATCCCCTTTACCAACATGTCCTGCCTTATCGTTTCCCCCCAGGTCTTCTTTGGTCTTCCTCTCCTACTCCTTCCAGGAATCTGCACTTTAGCTATTCTTCGTATTGGGTGATTAACGTCTCGACGTTGAACATGACCAAACCATCTTAACCTATGCTCTCTCATTTTGGCATCAATTGGTACCACACCTAGACTTCCCCTAATATACTCATTTCTAATTTTATCCTTCTTTGTCACTCCTCCTCCACTCATCCATCTAAGCATTCTCATTTCCGCCACATGCATTCGTTGTTCCTCTTTCTTTTTCACTGCCCAACATTCAGTTCCGTACATCATAGCCGGTCTTATGGCTGTTTTATAGAATTTTCCCTTCAGCTTCATTGGAATTTTTCTGTCACACAACACACCACTCGCTCCTTTCCACTTCATCTATCCAGCCCTAATTCTACTGCATGCATCTCCATCTATTTCTCCATTACTCTGTAATACCGATCCCAGGTACTTAAAACTATTGCTTTATACAATCAGTTCACCATCCAAAGATACCATTTTATTTGTAGTAACTCCATCTTTAAATAAACATTCCAAATACTCTGTTTTTGTCCTACTAAGTTTTAAACATTTTTCCTCCAGAGCTTGCCTCCACTGTTCCAGTTTTTGTTTTAAGTCTCTTTCACTATTTCCTACTAACACGACATCATCAGCATACATTAAGCACCATGGAATGTTACCCTGTAGTTTCGCTGTTATCTGGTCCAAAACTAATGAGAATAAATACGGATTAAGCACAGAGCCTTGGTGCAATCCTACTTTCACATGAAATTGATCAGTCTCTCCCACACCTGTCCTAACACTAGTCGTTACTCCCTCATACATATCCCTCACAATCTTTACATATTCACCAGGGACTCCTCTCTTATTGAGTGCCCACGACAGAATCTCTCGAGGAACTCTATCATATGCTTTCTCAAGATCAATGAATACCATATGAGCGTTTGTTTCTTTACTCCTGTATTTTTCCATCAACTGCCTTATAATGAAAATTGCATCTGTTGTTGATCTGCCCTGCATAAAGCCAAATTGATTCTCGGATATTTCGGTCTCTTCACGTATCCGTCTATCAATTACTCTTTCCCATATTTTCATGGTGTGGCTAAGCAGTTTTATAGCCCTGTAGTTTGTACATTGTTGTATATCTCCCTTGTTTTTGTAAACAGGTACCAGTATACTGCTTCTCCATTCGTCTGGCATTTGTTTAACTTCCATAATTCTATTAAATAGGACTGCTAGCCACCTTGTTCCTGTCTCTCCCAATGCTCTCCATACTTCCCCAGGAATATCATCTGGTCCTACAGCTTTTCCTTTCTTTATTTTTTGAAGCGCTTAAGCCACTTTCTCGTTTGTTATTTTGGTTACCATTGCTGCTACTGTCTCCATTGACTCTACAGGCTGTCTGGCAAATTCTTCATTTAATAAGCTGTCAAAGTAATTTCTCCATCTCTTTTTGACATCCCTTTCGTGAACTAGTATTTTATTATTTTCATCCCGGATACATCTAATCTGATTAAAATCTTTTGCTTTCTTTGCTCTCTGTTTGGCTATTTTATATATCCTCGTTTCGCCTTCCCTGGTTTCAAGTTGATCGTATATGTTTGAATACGCTTCTGCTTTGGCTTTTGCTACTGGTACTTTCGCTTCCTTTTTCGCCACCATATAGTTTTGAAGATCTGTGTCGGATCTGGTTTCTTGCCACTTTTTATATAATTTTCTCTTCTCTTTTATTTTTCCCTATAATTCGTTTGACCACCACCAAGTCTCTTTATCCTCAAACTTTTTTCCTGACATTTTCCCAAGTATTTCAATAGCAGTCTCTCTAATACTACTGGCCATTTTTCTCCAAATTGTATTAGGGCTTCCTTTCATGTTACACTATTCTTCTCCTGAATATACCTTCTTTCTCATCTTTTAGCATCCACCACTTGATTTTTGTGGTCCTCTCCGATATTTTTGTTTAGTTTCGCTTTTTACTTCGATGTCCAGAACAAACAGCTTATATTGTTGGGTTACTGTCTCACTAACTATTACCTTGCAGTCCTTGCATTCACGTATGTCTTCTTTCCTTATCATGAAGTAGTCTATTTGGGATTGATGTTGTCCACTTTTGTAGGTAATAAGTTGATTTTCTCTCTTTTTAAAGAATGTGTTAACGATCGCCATATTCAATGCTGTTGCTAATTCAAGCATGTCATCTCCAGCTTCATTTCTAGTTCCAAAGCCTAATCTCCCATGTATTGCTTCGTATCCTGCCTTGGCTTGGCCCACATGTGCATTGAAATCACCTCCTATTTGAAATTCCATTGAAATCACCTCCTTTGTTATTCATCAGTCTAATGGACGAAATTGCAAAATAATATAAGGATAAGGTAAACAGAACTAGGGTTGGGGTGTATAAACTTCAACCAGTATACCTGTCAGAGTTGATATATGCAGAAGACCTGGAAATTATGGCAAAATCACAAAAAAACTTGCTAGTGAATGTAAATATTTGGAATGAGGTTTTCAAGAAATTCAGGATGAAAATAAATATTGAAAAAACAGAAGCTTTAGTAATATCGAAACAACAAAGAACCGAAGAAATACGTGAAAGATACGGTATCGGAATGATATTAGAAAGACTTGAAACGAAGCAGTTATCGTGGTTAGACCATATGGCGAGACTGAGTGAATGGCAGTGAATGTAGAACTGTAAAGAGGGCAAGGAAAGTTGCATCAGATAAAAAACGACAAAGAGGCAGACCAGCAAGAACATGGAGCACTGATATTGGGAAGGCTTTCTCAAAAAGAAATTTTGCATCGAGATGTCTGACTACTCCACTTTTATCGCGACACCGTAAGGTATAAGAGGACGGCTTAAGTAAGTAAGGAGTAAGGTTTGCGTGGAAAATAAATATATCATATTATAATATATCTTGTGGATATTAAATCGACCTTTTTTGACAAAAGCCACCTGCCTATAAAAAAGCATGTTATGATTGAGCGTGTATACTTTCCCAGTGCTCGTTATGTTTTGGGAAAATATTTCTCATAAACAACTTTGTCTTAGTTGGATGAATCATTTTCTAGACAATTTAAATATGCCGGATCTATGCACATCATTGTTAAAATGACAATTAATAATAAATAAATCAAATATAACATAACGCTGTTGTTTTTGGTAATTTTGGTAGTGTTTATTTTGGCGAATCTCGTATATTTGGTCTAATTATTACATTTATTACTCACCTAACTTAAATGTAACTAGTTTGGGGACTGGTGTGGCATCATCGACTGAATTTTCTCTCATTTGGAGGTATGTGTTCATCATTCTTGTGTACTCGTTTATACTGATATTAATCTGCAAAATAAAAATAAATATTACAAAATGTTCTTGGGCAATTATTGGGATTGCCCTAGAGGCTATGCTACATTTTTTCAACATTATTCATATGTAATATTTCGCCTGTTATTTATTGTTGGCTTCAATGTTCACATTAATTTTATTTAGACAAACAGGTGTTAATCGTTTTGATTAACATGGCAGTCCATGACATGTCCAAACATATGGCGAGAGTAGTATTATGGTATTTTATGTTATCTGGGAATGTCAATTAATAAAATTTCGATATTAGACAAAGATAAACATTGAATACATTTTAAAAAAGGTATGGAAGTCAAATTATATAATGAATAGGGAAACATTTTAAGTTTAATATGTATTTTCGACACATGGTATTCTACTTACATACATGTAGCAGAAAAAAGCACCATGAGAAAGAGAAATAACCACGCAATTAGAAAATTTACAAATACCTGTATAATCTCTCAAATACCTTAAAGTGATACATATTACTACTAAAATTGAGGAACAAAACTGCGCATTTGTAAGGAATTTTACGGTATTCCTGCATTTCAGTTTTCATCTTGTCCTATCTGTCGAATCATATTTCTTCTGATCTCTCTAACATTGCGAAATACCTATTTCTTGCATAATGAGAAAGGACTATCTTTTTGCCTTTGTTGTGTATCCTCATTACATGAACAACTTATTGGAGTTGTTTTATTTTGTAATTTATTGGTTCTGTAACATTTATACTACATTTTCCTTTTTGTTCTTCGTCATCTGTTTTGCTTTTTGTCAAGATTTACCCTTATTTTGTAATATCCCTTATGTAGTTGTTTTTCTCTTTTATTGGTCTGCCCCTTCTGTTTTTCCCTATTGGTTTAGCTTCCCACACTATTTTCACTTGCATATTACTGTCAATCAGTGTTTTTTATTGCGTCAAGCAACGGTTTTTTGTTTCTTATTTCTTCATTTTTGAGTTTGTGTGTCCTTCTTGTCCCTATCGTTCTTCTGAGGTATTTCATCTCCAATGCTTGTGTCCTACTCTGGCGCCTTCTGCTTAACATCCAGTTTTTTGCTCCGTGTGTCAACGTTGGTCCATATATGGTTTGGTATTTTGTCATCATGTCTATTAAGCTAGAATGACCATTTCATAGGGGAGCCATGAGACTTACCCCATATTTTTTTGCTATTTTATTGCTAATTTATTACGCAAATTAAAAATTTATTGCTTCATCCCCTTCAGAGAAACAGGTGGCTATTCCAGCTTATTATTAAGCTAGAATAGCCAACATTCATATATCCGGAACGAAAGTAGATAGAGAGTTGCTTCCGGTGGCCTATTTTATTGCTAATTAATTGCTAATTTATTACGCAAAACAAAAATTTATTGCTTCAACCCCTTCAGAGAAACAGGTGGCCATTCCAGCTTAATATTAAGCTAGAATAGCCAACATTCATATTTCCGGAACGAAAGTAGATAGAGGGTAGCTTCCGGCTGCATATTTTATTGTTAATTAATTGCTGAAAGATTGGGTATATAAAAATTTACAAACTCACCCCCTTCAACCCCTACCGTTATCATCATTCCTCGAAATCCACAAAAAGTGAAAATAACGTTACGTTACTGAAATAGGAAAATTGAGTGCTGTAGCTTAAGTATTCAACCGCAGTAGCCATTGCTGCTGGTTAGGGGATGAAGCAATAAAATCGTTTTTGGCGTAGACCTGCAGCAGTTGCGTAGGAAAAAAATACCCACTTGGTCTTAGGTTTTTAAATTGGTAATTTTGATTTTCTGTGAAATCCGGGGAATGATGATAACGGTGGGGGCTGGAAGGGGTGAGTTTGTAAATTGTTGTATACCATATCTTTCACAAATTAATTAGCAATAAAATATGCCCCTTGAAGCGACCCTCTATCTGCTTTCGTTCCTGAAATAGGAGTATTGGGTATTGTAGCTTAAGAATTAAACCGCAGTAGCCATTGTTTCTCGTTAGGGGATGAAGCAAAAAATTCGTTTTTGGCGTAGGTATACCTGCAGCAGATAATTAGAAAAAAATACCCACTTGGTTTTAAGTCTTTAAACTGGGTATTTTGGTAGGGGCTGAAGGGGGTGAGTTTGTAAATTCTTATATACCCAATCTTTCAGCAATTAATTAGCAATACAATATGCAGCCGGAAGCTACCCTTTATCTACTTTCGTTCCGGAAATATGAATGTTGGCTATTCTAGCTTAATATTAAGCTGGAATGGCCACCTGTTTCTCTGAAGGGGTTGAAACAATAAATTTTTGTTTTGCGTAATAAATTAGCAATTAATTAGCAATAAAATAGGCCACCGGAAGCAACTCTCTATCTACTTTCGTTCCGGAAATATGAATGTTGGCTATTCTAGCTTAATATTAAGCTGGAATAGCCACCTGTTTCTCTGAAGGGGTTGAAGCAATAAATTTTTGTTTTGCGTAATAAATTAGCAATTAATTAGCAATAAAATATGCCACTGGAAGCAACTCTCTATCTATTTTCGTTCCGGATATATGAATGTTGACTATTCTAGCTTAATATTAAGCTGGAATAGCCACCTGTTTCTCTGAAGGAGATGAAGCAATAAATTTTTAATTTGCGTAATAAATTAGCAATAAAATAGCAAAAAAATATGGGGTAAGTCTCATGGCTCCCTTATGAAATGGTCATTATAGCTTAATAGACATATTGTCATCTTTGGTTTTCTCGATATTTCTTTGTTGATGATGACTTCAGTTTTCCTGTCGTGCTGTTTCGACGAATGTCATCTGCAAATACGCATATCTTTGCATTTATCATTTGCATTCTATTCCATCTTATATAGTATTTTTTAAAGGTTTTCTTACATTTTATCACTATCTCATCCATTACATTTTTATAAAACGTACTGGGTTTAAACTACCACCTTGTCTAACTACTTGCGTTATTTCAAATGGTTGTGATTTCATATTTTGTGTTCTTATTGTATATACCTACGTTGCATGGTGAATATGTGGTCTTATGTGTTATGCCCTTTTCTAAGTCAGCTTTGTACGTCCCTTATTTTATTGTCTATATATTTACAATGACCGACTGGCTGGCGTAATAGACTTGGGAAGGTCGAGGCTCTTTTATAGGGCTGTAGCACCATTGATGATGATGATATTTACAATATTTGTGAATTGAACACATATTATTTACTCTGCGTAATTTTTCATGGACTTTGGAATACTCTTATTATTTTTACGTCTTCGTTTATGCTATTTTTGCTATCATTTCACATATAGTCCAGGGTAGTAAGGTTTTTCCCATGACACTCGAGCAGCCAGGGTACTGAAGCGTTTTTTCGACAGGTAATACCTATAAGAGCAAATTGTAACTATTTCCTGCGTAGGATCTGGCGGCCATTTTTATTTATAAACAATTAACTGTCAAAAAATGGCATTTCTCCCTTTTTTTATCAAATCAATGGAAAACAGTGAAACTTATGATTTTTTTAGTACAAATATCTTTGAGATTATGGAAAAAGCTTTAAAATGACATATTACAAAGTTTGATATACTCATTTATTGTTAATATAATTGCGAAAAAAGGTCGAAATTGCAAAAAAAATTAATTTCGCAATATCTATTGTAAAAATTAGTGTACAGCTTTGAAATTTTTGTCATATAAGGATTCTTTAGTGCTTAATATGTGATAAAAATTTCAAAGCGGATCATTCAATTGTTTAAATTTTATTCAAATTGTTTATCCCAGAGAGCATTTTTTTGCAATAACATAAGTCAGAAAAAAATTACGTTAGAACCATTCCACAGGTGTCAAATGAAAGAGCATGAGCTATATTTTCAACTTGGTTTAAAAAAGCAAATAAAAAATGCATTTATTAGTAATAAATAATTATGCAAAAGTACCGTAAATCTTTCCTTATAAACTTTTTATTTTGTTATATAAGAAATTATATATATTTATTACAATTTTTTATCAATTATGATATAAATAACATTACTTGGTAGTTGTGCACTTAAAACAGGGTAAAAAAGTTAATTTTTTTGGAAAAAGTTATCCAAAAAGTTTATAAGGAAAGATTTACGATACTTTTGCATAATTATTTATTACTAATAAATGCATTTTTTATTCGCTTTTTTTAAACCAAGTTGAAAACATACCTCATGCTCTTCAATTTGACACCTGTGGAATGGTTCTAACGTCATTTTTTTCTGACTTATGTTATTGCAAAAAAATGCTCTCTGAGATAAACAATTCGAATAAAATTTAAACAATTCAGTGAATCGCTTTGAAATTTTTATCACATATTAAGCACCAAAGAACCCTCATTTGACAAAAATTTCAAACTTGTACACTAATTTTTACAACAGTTATTGCGAAGATATTTTTTTTGTAATTCCGACCTTTTTTCGCAATTATATTAACAATAAATGAGTATATCAAACTTTGTAATATGTCATTTTAAAGCTTTTTCCATAATCTCAAAGATATTTGTACTAAAAAAATTATAAGTTTCACTGTTTTCAATTGATTTGATAAAAAAGGGAGAAATGCCATTTTTTGACAGTTTATTGTTTATAAATAAAAATGGCCGCCAGATCCTACGCAGGAAATAGTTACAATTTGTTCCTATAGGTATTACTTGTCGAAAAAACGCTTCAGTACCCTGGCTGCTCGAGTGTCACGAACAGGGTATATTTTTGTCTTATTACCCTGGCCTAATACCTTTATACAACTATTTACATTACCTTTATCTAACGTATTAAAATCTTTATTGTTGGAGTGTAATTAAACGTGATATTCAGCTTTATCTTTAGCTGGACGTCTTTATAGGTATGATAGGGGTACATAATAAAGAAATTATTTGCCCCTATGACACACCTTTTCTTCGCTTTGATGAGCCGATTAATTAATTTTTCCGGCAACCATAGGAAATTCTATGGTTATCAGTGTGCTAAATATACAGAAGTTTTGTAACAAACATTATTTTATACTACAGTTATGTAGTAAAGACGGAATACCAAACGAATTACTGAAATATTGTGGAGAAGAAATGACAGACCAATTAATAAATTAATTAACAAACTTGTAAAACGCAATAAAGTTAATAAAGTACCCGAAGAATGGAGAACGAGCGGACTAATTATACTATTCAAAAAATGAGATAAAAAGCATCCAGATAACTACAGAGGTATCAACTTGATGAATACTACTCTAAAACTTACAACTAAAATTTTACAAAAACTAATGAATTAATGGATAAGTTTAGCAGATGAGCAACAGGGTTTTCTTACTGGAAGATCGTGTACAGATGCAATATTCGTCATAAAGCAAATTACTGAGAAATCACTAGAGGATAATAGACCAGCATTTCTATGTCTGATTGACTTGAAGAAAGCATTTGACAAAGTAAGACTCAAAGATATAATCCATCTTCTGTACAATAGAGAAGTTCCCCTAGATATCATAAAAACTATTGAAAACGTTTACTAAAACAACAAAATGGATGTCAGAATAGATGGATCTTACAGAACCTATAGACATATGCAGCGGAATAAGACTCATTGAGCCCTATGCTCTTTAATCATAAACGAATTCATCAAAAGCATCAACATAGGAAGAGGATACAATATGGGAAACAAAGACGTAAGAATACTCTGTAACGCAGAATACGCAATATTGATAGCCCAAGATGAAGATAGTCTGCAAAGATTAGTCCACAGATTTAACATAAGAGCAAATGAACTCAATATGACAATTTCATCTCAGAAAAATAAAACAATAGTAATTAGTAAAAACCAATCACATGTAAAATAGAAATTTATGGCATCACTACTAAACAAGTAATGGAAATAAAATACCTTGGAATTAAACTGTCCAGCTAAGGAGGCATGGACAAAGAAAAGTGAGAAATCAAGTACAAAAAGCAAATAGACTGGCAGGATGCATTAATAAAACTATATGGCGAAACCGACAAATTAGTACTGAGATGAAGTCAATGATTTATAAAGTTAGTGTAAGACCAATAAAAGCATATGCATATGCATCAGAAACAAGACCCGATACAATAACCACAACACAAAGACTACTGGAAATGGAGCAGATATGAGAGTACTGAGGAGAATTACAGGAAATACGCTGAGAAATCGAAAGAAGAGTGAAGATATTAAAAGATAGTGTAACGTGCAGTGTATAAACGAATGGACTTTAAATAGAAAAAAGAATGAAATAACCACATAAGCATAATGGGGGACACCCGTGTGGTCAAAATAGCAAGAGATAAATCACCAATCGCTAGAAGTATCGGTCGACCCCTCTCCATAGAGGTATCAATCCATCAATGAACAAGAAGAATTGCTTATAAAGAGGAAGAAGAAGAAGTTATGTAGTACTTTATTAAGGACCCAACTCAGATTATTTTTTGAAAACATGACATTGTCTGTCAGAAGAAATTTTTAGTTAAACGTGAATGTGATTGAATAAATGACTTCTCTCGTTAATTAAGACATTAAAATCAAAAACGATGTAATTCTTGAGCACTTAACGAGACTCCATTTGTCATAACAAGATAACTAACTGTCTTTGATTGACTGTGTAACTGATTAAGGCAATGCAGCAGGCACAAAACCATTTATATTTACTGCAAAAACTTGTACCGACAAAGATAGGCTAATTATTTTATATATACTGATAGGTACCACCTGTCATGTTTAATTCTAGTTTGATTTAGCGCAGTCTTTAGAATATTTGAAAAATAAATGACAGAATTATATAAAATTTTGGGGTCTTCATTTGTGTTAGAAAATCTTGCATAAAACTTGCGAACTCGGTGTGAATATGACAGAATGATTTTACCAGAAGTTTTGCAGACTTTAGAGAAGCATGTATATATGTTACACAAGTTACACTCAAACTCCGATTTCGGACAATGTCCGACATTTTTACTCACTTTGCGATGTGGACAACGTGAATTACCCACGTCGCTTGCGGAGTAAGCATTTTATTCCGACATTGGCCGAAGCGAAATACCCAGAACGCGTTGTGAGTAAACGAAAGTACTCAATTGCCGAAATAAACACGTTCGCCGGAGATTGAGCAAAACCATAATACCCATAACCCGACGTGGGTAATCTATTTTACCCTCGTCGGGTTGTGGGTATTTGTAATTTGCGCAAACGCCGAAAAGACTAGAAACACAACCATACCCTACACCTACACTAATTCCATAATAACAAGTAAAATAAAATCAAATTTTCCTTGAAATTCCAGTTAGCTATTTTAATAAAAGAAACTAAACAGTAAAATAGAACATGTATCTTATTATGGAACATAGAAAAAAATATTAATGTTTTTATACATACTATACGTCTGTTATGAGTCTTTTTCATACATGTACCTACATGTACATACATAACGACAGTGCACTAATATTAATGAAAATAGACAGTAGGCCTATTCGTTGCTAACAGTGAGGATAGTGGGGGTGACATGTCGCGACCTACACGTCTGAACCGTGAGAAACGGATTTCGTCGTTTGCGCAAACTAGAAATATCCACAACGCGACGTCTACAGCAGTCTACACTGATACATCAGTCTACACTTCAGGTAAACAGGAAAGAAGAATAGTCCAAACACTAGAAAACCACCTAGAGAGGATAGCCGACTTCACTGATAAATGGAAAATAAAAATCAACACCGAGAAGATGCAGTTCATCATCTTCACACAACAAAGCGGACCACCTCCAACTGAGCTAACGATGAGAGGAAACATCATCCAATCAACTCCATCAGTGAAGTATCTAGGTGTTCACCTGGACAGTAGACTCAACTTCAACCTGCATACAAAGAAAATCAAAGAAAAAGCCACTGCGGTAAAAAGACTAATTTTACCTTATATTTTCAGGACATCTCCATTGTCAAAGAAGAAGAAGATTCAACTATACCAAGCATACGTGAGGTCCATGATGTTATATGCAGTACCAGTTTGGAGTTCCACAGCCAACACCAACTGGAGAAGATTAGAAGGCACCGAAACGTCATGCTACAGAATCATCGAAGGCTCAGCATGGCAGGACCGGCTGACAAATGCAACCATCCAGGAAAGGCTCCAGTACACACCACTGAGGGAGGTGGCTGAGAAAAGGACACATTACTTCTTCCACCAGGCCACAAGAAGACTCCTAAAGACCAGGAACATCCTCGAGAATAACAGGATCCAGAGGATGTTACGAGAAAAACACCGTCTGATCGACCACATGATCAGACGATAGCCAGGTGGTTGCAAACCGTCAGGAAAGTAGGTACGTAGCCAGAAAAAGTACCTACAGAAGAATACGTCCAGGAAACAATCAACGAGTGAAGAATCTATTCCCAAGGATGCAGTTCAAAGGAGGTGGTGCACATAGCGGAACACTTAGATGAAGAAATGAAATATCTTAAGTTTTTAGAATGCAATGTAAATTTTATTAAGGCAATAAACGTTTTTATTTTTTATTTTTATTTTTATTTATAGACGTCGGATTACGGGTATTATGTTTTTCTCAATCTCCGGTGAACGTGTTTATTTCGGCATTTGAGTATGTACTTTCATTTACTCACAACGCGTTCTGAGCATTTCACTTCGGCCAATGTCCGAATAAAATGCTCACTCCGCGACGTGGATAATTCACGTTGTCCACATCGCAAAGTGAGTAAAAATTTCGGATATTGTCCGAATTCGGAGTTTGAGCGGAACATATACACTTCTCCAAGAAATTAACGCACAATCTTAAATGTGGGTCATTTTTAATGTCTCGAATTTCCTAAAGCTGTCCGATTTAAGTGATTTTGTTAATATGATATATCCTCATTCTTTAATAATGTCGCTGTAATAATATTGTTGCTACAGAGGTAAATTGCCATTGTATACTGGGTGTACTAATCAAACTGTGATGTTTTCTCAAAGTTCGCGTGACTCTGTGGAATATTTTAGCATTTATAAAAAACTGAAATTAAAAACCAACTATAGCCTTCATGTTTTCTTAACATTCTGTTTTTTTATTCATTCGCTTATGTTGAAAAATAAAAAAGTTATTTACTTTAACAACTAGCCTTGTTTTTCGTCAATACAGGGTGTTTTTAAATAAGTACAGTGGAACCCCGATAAGTCGGCCCCCGATAACCCGGAAGTCCGGCTAACCCGGACCGATTTTCATCAGATAAATATTTTGATTTTCAATATTTTGTATTTTGACAACGATCCGATTTGGGCGTCGAAACGTTAATAAAATTATTTTTCAATTTAATTGTGGCTTCCCATCAAAATAGTTAATTATCAGACAAACCTTTCAACAATAAAAATGTATGTAATATAATATTTGAGAGATAATGTGTATGTGTGTAATTTGAACTATACAATAGTAAAAATGACTCATAGCACACGCCGCAGAAACAACAGGCACCTGTCTGTAGTACCTATTCCTTTTTATTTCAAACTGTCTTAGCATTGTTTAGGAAAGACTATTTAAAAAATTCTTTTATAAACAATGGTCTTTAGTTTTCACTGTTTTTAAATAACATAACATCGTTGTGACTGTATTGTGTGTCTTGTATTGTTCGCTTCAGTTTGCTTACGTTTGTGTTTGGTGTTTTTTTTAGTAATTTTGATGTGTAGGTACTGTGCATATTTATAAATATATTTCATGTTATTTCAATTCTAACGGAGTTTATCTGTAAGTATACCGTATCTTATTAATTTTTACCATATTCTCCGGCTATCCCGGATTTTCGATAACCCGGATCGGCCGCGGTCCCGATTAATCTGAGTTATCGAGGTTCCACTGTATAGCAAACTTTAAGGGGTAATTCTGCATTAAAAAATAATGACAGTTTGCTTTATAATCGTACGTCCGCAAATGCTTCGTTTCCGAGATACGGGTGTTGAAATTTTTCTTACAAACTGACGATTTATTTATTGCTCTAAAACCGGTTAAAATAGGCAAATGAAATTTGGTGGGATTTAAGAGGTAGTTATTGCGTATTTTTTATATACAATTAGGAATTTAATATTCACCATTGGCGCACATACATGTAATATGACCCTTATGTGTTACTAGTATATAACCAGTATATTTGTGAAGCTTCTATTCAAAATATGGCAGTGCCAGCATTTCCTTTCTGTGTTTCTAAAACTTCCACATAACCTTCGAAACACCTTGAATATCGACTGAATCCTCTTTCTGACATTACTAAAATATAGTAATTCTTTACCAAATATTATTTTTTCTAGATCACTTGACAGATATTAAATATGTGGTATATTGTTGATCTCTTACTCCCAAACACTGACCTGTTATTCGAATTCTATATTGCTCTATTTATATTAATTTCTGTTTTACTAATTAATCAACGTAAAAAGTGCCTTATAAGTTCATTATTATTTGTAGTAATTCCAATGACTAACCTTGTTAGTGTAATAATTTAAAATATATGACTTAAGTTTCTTAAGCCAATCAATTTCAAATCAATATCATTTACTAATCCACCTTTTTGTGTTATGTTTTTATGCCAGTGATGAATCCGATATATAAATAAACCTAAATTCATGATTATAAAAAATTACACAATAATCTGGCTATTTTTAATTATAATAAATACCAGATCTTACACAAGGTTGTAAGTCTTATTCGAAAATTAAAGAGTTCCTTTTTTCTATTATGAGATCTATGATTTCTTTTGGACAATTATATTTTTTTGATATATTATAAGGTAAGGAAACGACGAATAAAGGAGATGAAAGGGACTCTACAATATGCAATCACATTCCGTCCATTCGTCTAGGAAAAATTCCAAAGAATGTGGGTTCCGTGTAGGTACTCACAATATGAGTAAACTGAGAAACTGAAAAACAGCTTATGTTTCATTTCGGTTCAAAGATCCGAATTACCTCCTTAGGTACGTTTTAGGGTAAAAACATGCCGAAGATACATGGATGAGCGCGGTGTAGGTCGCGATCGCGGTCTAGATTTACATCTATGACGGGCAGAACATACCGAAGCAGAGACTATTTTACTTCAAATCAAGCCCGAGGCACTACATAATTTTCGGGCCCCTAACAAAAATTTAATAGTAATAATTTTTTAAATGTATTAATTATTTAATAGAAATATAGTTGCACCAGAAATTTAAATTTTTATTAACAATAAATTTGAAATTTGGAATTTCTCTACTATGTACAGCATATTATTATAAAGTCCTCACGTAAATATGTATATTATAAACCAGCGGCTCCAACCACTAGTAGAAAATATTAATTGGAGAGTATCAGACAGGCTGAAGACGGGGAAGATCGACAATGGATCAAATATTTACAGTCAAGCAGGTCTTGAGAAAATCATGGGACACGGCATTCATGTTCACAACATGTTTGTAGACTTCAAACAGGCATACGACTCAGTCAAAACGAACAGACTATACTATATGAACAGCTTATTTCAGAAAGGTACTCGAGTCATGTTAACTAACTTTCGAGATATGTATATGTTTGGATATAAACTGCTTTTCTGTAGTAATCGAAAAGTACGCCATACGATTTGTCTATTATTATAATATATTTAACCTGGTTCCTTTCTACAATAAACTATATGTCTACCATCATAGTGAATAAATCCACTCTTAACAAAAAATAACAAAAGACTGACTTATGTCCCTTTCTGAAATAAGCTGTCCATATATTGGCTGAATTGGCAATACCACACAAGCTATTTAGACTCATTAAAGCCACAATGTATGAAACTAAGGCATGTGTACGAGTACAAAACCACCGGACAGACTTTTTCAAAGTCTTGCAGGGATTGAAGCAAGGAGATGGGCTGGCCCTAACATTGTTTAACCTGGCACTGGAATATGCGGTTAGGCAAATGCAAACTGGACCAAGAAACCTCCTGACCAACAGAACCGTTAACTGGCCTCTTACGCCGATGATATTAATATTATGAGTAGAACATGAACAGGAGCACAGGAAAAATATGCTGAGTTAAAAAAGCAAAGCAAACGAAAAGGCTAGGTCTGGAAATTAATATAGAAAAAAACAAAAATAATGATACAGACGACAAGAAAAAATATAGTCCCACAAAACATTATATCTGAAGATGACATTGAAACGGTTGGAAAGTTTACATACCTGGGGGTAGAAATATATGCCGACAGATCAGAAGATGGAGAAATACGGAAAATAATACCGCAGGCAAACAGAGCTTATTTAGTCCTCTCCAATATATTTCGATCTAAAAGTGTCTACCGAAATACAAAGATGAGAATCTATAAAACCTTAATTCGACTAATAGCACGCTATGGCAGTGAAGTATGAGTCCTGAAAGAAACATCCAAAAACAAACTCGACACATTCGAAAGGAAAGTACTGATGAGAATACTAGGACCTGTGAGGGAAAACGGAATCTTCACAATTCGATACAACAACGAGCTTTATCAACTTTATAAGCAAACACCCTTGCCAGACTTCACTAGAATACAAAGATTGCAATGGGCTGGACATGTGATAAGAATGGGAGAGGATAGGCTACCCAAAAAAGCAATGAACGCTAGGATGCAGGGAAAGAGACAGGTTGGAAAGCCTAGAAAGTGCTGGGAAGACACAGTAACCAGCGATGCACAAGCATTTTTAGAAGTCCGTGTATGGATAAGAGCAGCCACAGATAAAAAAGTGTGGAGGCAAAAAATAAAGGAGGCCAAGACTCAATTTGGGTTGTAGTGCCATAGAACAAGAAGAAGAAGAACGTAATGGGAGGACGAACTTCCTTTTTGCGCAGTTTTGAGGTGTAAAATAAGATAATATTGCATCTTTTTGTGCCTGCCGTTTCTGTTCTCTTAATTTTTGCTTTTTTCGTTTTTTACTGTCACTTAAATGATTGTAACTCATGATAATATCGAAACGATTACTTAGATAAGAAAAATAAGTATTTAAAGAAATTTAATAAAACGACTAATGATTAATGAATAGATTAGTTGAACTAACTTAAAAAGCACAGGACTGAAAACTAATACATACAAGCAAGCAATATCTTATCTTTGCATAAAACGGCATTAAACATCAAACTAAATATTATATTTAAAAGTGCATTTTAAATAAATATGACAATACGTGACGAGAGCTCTTTTTAATCCTACCTCTTGTTATTCCTTCGGAGTGGTGTATAAATTTTGCTTATTGTTTTTGGTGCCGACAAGGCAATCTATTATACCTACTCTTATTGCAATTTTATGATGGTTTATGGTTTAAGAATGGTTTATGGACTTATGGTTTATGAATATCACTCTAACCTAATTTGTTATCATTTATCATTTCCTGTTCGTAAAATGAAATAATTTTGAAAATTTATTTTGTTTTTTCAATAAAAATTTTCTTTTAGTGATGTTTTCGGGCCCCATTAAAATGCGGGCCCGAGGCAGGGGTCTCATGGGCCTAGTGGTAAAATAGGCTGTGTACCGAAGATACTTTCCGTATCCTGTTTTGGCATCGACTCGACATCGCTGTAAACCGCGATGCAAGGTCGCGAGGGTGAACGGGTGACACATCCTTGATATGTGCGATCTCATAAGAAAATGAAGGTTTGTTTTGATATCGATGTAGCGACCGCGATCGTGACCTACACCGCGCTCATCCATGTATCTTCGGCATGTTTTTACCCTAAGTCTCTCCACCTCATCAGAGGGGCTACATGATCAGCTTTGAATCGAACTGAAACCAAGCTGTCTATTTAAACATAATTATAAAAATAATTCGCGTATTGTCGCCCCTCTGATGAGGTCTTGATAGACTGCAATGTAAACAAGGGGAAGATTGATCATCTCTGAATCGTAATGAAACATAAGCTGTGTTTCACCAAGATAGTTTACTGAGATATTTTTGAAAATTTTGAAGAAATCAATCAATTATTGTACATAGAATATAGACTTCCAAAACAAATCCTAATGTGGAAACCTCATGGTAGAAGGAAAAGATGGGGTCTGGGAAAGTTGGTCGAGAACACTTCGTCACCGGAAAATTAGTCGACAACATTTGGTCGACAAACAGTTGGTCGAATGGACAAACTGTTATTTATCTTTAGGATAAAGGGATTAATGTTGACAAACGACGGATGGACGGATTATTGGTTTATATTTTGTTAACTGGAATATTGTATTATACATATCTAAATTTTTTTTGGGGTTTTGTTAATTTTTTTTCTAAATCTTAATTATTTTTAAATTTAATGAAATAATTGGCTGCGGTGGGAGAGTAGACAGCAAATATAAACCGATATTTTAATTAGTGATGTACCGTTATTCTTTTTGGTGTCGGCGCACTTGCGAACGGAGCATTTTCGGACAAGTCAAATTTGGGGGCACTTGCGGACAAGACGAAATATGCGAGATGCTGAGGTAAATACATTGTTAGTGATTCGAGGCATTTCCGTACAATGTTTTTGACTGCAATTTTCATCTGCATTTTGACTGCAATTTGCAAAAGTAAAGAAATCGTGAAAATATACTTCACTTCACACTTTATCCAAGGCTTAGGACTGGCAATCTATAAAATAATTTTTTTTGATATGGTACAAAGAAACTAGCTTTATACAGGGTGTCCAGAAACTCTCCCGACAAACGAATACAGGAGATTCTTCAGATAATTTTAAGAGAATTTAACCCAATTTACCTAGTCTGAAAATGCTTCCTAAGGGAGCTAGAGCTCTTTAAAGATGGCGTCTTGGAATTAGTTTTTCTTAAATATCTCCAGAACGCTTCTATTAAGAAAAACGAAAATAGGTACGCTTATTTATCTTCTAGATACAAATCGATTACATTAATTACAAATTTGTAGTACCGGTCATAGGCGCCCGTTTTGGGTAGGGCAACGGTTATCTTATAGCATAACTTTGTTGTTTTTAACTTCTAAGCATTCTTGACACTGGATTATTAAATTGTGAGGTATTCTAGTACGAAAAAGTACTCTTGCTTTAAGTCGGTAGAATGCACCGTTTTCTAGAAAAATCGATTTGAAAATTTTTCGTTTGTTAAATTTGAAAAAAAAAATTTCAAAAATAAAATATTTAGAAAAAAGAAAACTGGTATGTTTACTTATCTGTCAGAAATAAATCAATTTCCTTGGTTGAGAAATTCTACTACCGGTCATATGCGTCCGTTTTGGGTAGGTCAATGGTTATTTTATCGCATAGCTTTTTTGTTTTTAATTTTTAAGCATTTTTGATACTTGATGATTAAATTATGAAGTATTCTAGTACCAAAAGTTACTCTTGCCTTAAGTCGGTAAAATACACCGTCTTTTTTTGGAAAAATTTTTTAAATTTTTTTTCAAATTCAATAAACGAAAAATTTTTAAATCAATTTTTCTAAAAAACGGTGCGTCCTACCGACTTGAAGTAAGAGTAGCTTTTAGTGCTAGAATACCTCACAATTTAATAATCCTGTATCAAAAATGCTTAGAACTTAAATACATAAAAGTTATGCGATAAAATACCCGTTGCCCTACCCAAAACGGGCGCCTATGACTAGTACTAGAAAGTCGTAATTGATGGAATCGATTTACTTTTGGAAGATAAATAAGCGTAGCAGTTTGTGTTTTTCTAAATGGAAGCGTTCTGGAGATATTTAAGAAAAACTAATTTCAAGACGCCATCTTCAAAGAGCTCTAGCTCCCTTAGAAAGCATTTTCGGACTAGGTGAATTGGGTTAAATTGTCTTAGATTATCTGAAGATTCTCCGGTCTTCGTTTGTCGTGAGAGTTTCTGGACACCCTCTATATTGGCGTGTTTCCGCCCCTTTGGGCCTTTGTCGACGAAAAATCCATTCGATCAAAAATGTTCGGTCGACGATTTGTACATTCGATGAATTGTGCATTCGACCAACTGTTTGTCGACCAAATGTTGTCGACTAATTTTCCGTCGACGAAGTGTTCTCGACCAATTTTCCGACACCGGAAAAGATGAAGACCTCGTGGCAGATTGAATCAGATCAATAATGCCATATTTTCTTTAAATTTCAGTAAGTTTATAAGAATAAAAATCACAGGTTCTTCGTTCGTTTCCTAATTAATAATTTAGCAGTAAAAATATGTTACAAAAATATTAAAATTAACCCGATTTTAGATTTCCCTCCAAACAACTACATAATATGTTATTTTTAAATAGCCGATCTTTCTAAAAAAGTAAGAACCTATTTTCGTGGTGTTCCAGAATTCACTCCGAAGAGTATTAATATTATTTTGAAGTTTACAAATTAAACAAATACTAAACTATTAGGATCTGAAAGGTCTTTCGAAACTAAAGAATGATAAAATATAAACTTGGTTGACTGTTCGATCGGTGCAAGCGGTCCAAAATAGAATTGGGAACACAACATTTTGAGGAATCGTACACATAATTATACTCGTCGCAACTTAGTTTAACCGTTTAACGGAATGTCAAAAAAAACTTACGAAGAGTAGGGGAGAGTTGGACAAAACCGGGTACAAGTCCAAAAACCGTCTGTATCTTGTGCTATGTTGGAGTAGCAAATGTTTGATGCAGATCGAAATATTCTCAATTGACTTAAGTTTGATATACCAATGTCAAATTTTATAAATATTCTTAAATTTTTAATTTTTTTTACTTTTATTAAAAGATTGCAAAATACCCGGTTTTGTCCAACCGGTATGATAAAACCGGGTAGTAAGTTAATTACCATGTAAACAGACTAATGGGCAGAAAATAAAATTTATTGAAAGTATGTGAACAAAAATCGAAAATCTATGAACAGAAGTCGCAAATAAAAACTTCATCTATATCATCATAGGCACTACAGGCTTCATGAGCCCATTTGGTGCTAGCACACATTTTATCCAGCCTGCCTTCTCCTTAGAATTTGAAAATAGTTCATTTCAATATAGACACCCATCGTCATTATTATCTATTTTCTTCAAACTCTCAGAATCTGCAATCGGTAATTTCGGAACCAATTTTGTTTTTGGTGCAGCCGTTTTTATCACGTTTTTTTCTTTTTTTTTTCAGTTCATTTAGTTCTAATTTTTTTTGCGACTAGTTTTTTTTATTTTTCCTACTAGTTTTTTTACTAGCTTCTTCAACAGAAGAAGCTACATGTTGTAGTTAACTAAAAGCAAAAAAACCACTGCAGAAACTGGAAGTAAAAACAGGTTTGGTAAAATCGGGTACCCGGTTTTGTCGATTTTCGGACTACCCGGTTTTGTCAAACTCGTAAACATACCGTACCACGGTTTTGTAAAAGACATTAAATATTAAATAAAAGGCATTATATTTAATTTCGATTCAGAGATCATTACCATCTTTGTATGGACCATTTCGAACTCTTTTGTTCTCATCAGGATTGCTCTAGAGCATCATTACAGTTGCTTTCCTGACGAGAACAAAAGAGTTCGAAATGGTCCATAGAAAGATGGTAATGATCTCTGAATCGAAATTAAATATAATGCCTTTTATCTACCCACGTTTTTACTCGCGTATGAGTACTAGGAAGCAGATTTGTTGATCTTTACCTCGGTGAATTGATATGTTGTGGACTGCAACTATGTAGACTCCCCATGTCTATACATTCATAACCCTTTTCCTTGCAATTTTTAGAAGGATGGGAATAGGTATAAGAGAGAATCTGTTTCCGAACTAAGAAATCCAAAGATTTTATTATTTTTAAACATTTATTTGTTTGAAAATGGAGTCTTTTGGGTTTCGACATTTTGACATTAAATATTATTTAAATTTTTAAGTTATGAAATAATATTAAAAATTTTTGACCAAATTAAAGGTACTAGGTTACATGTACTAGGTACCTGTACTATGTTACATGTATTAAATTAAGAAATGGCCGTTAGTCCTTCGGTAGAGGAGAAAGCAACTATAAACTTACCTTAAAAATCGAGTTTGCTCATCAAAAAACAGGTGAGCCCTTACTGCTCCGGCACAGATTACTCAAATGAAGTAGAAATGAATACGCGCGACTGTTGGCGGTAAAGGGACACTAATCTTAACATTGTCTGATAGATAGCAGCAGACAGTTAGAAGAATTAAGGGGTACCCGGTTTTGTCCAACTCTCCCCTACATCGTCCCTTTAAAATTTTTAAATAAATAGTCATGCTGCTCGAGAAATATTTATTTGTAGATACAAACAACAACAAATCGTTGCGTTGTTTACAGGGTTTGTTGTATTACTAAACAGAAGGGATGATTCGGAAAAGAGATAGAAAACTAAAATATATTTTTATCTCTTCGCGCACCAATACAACCAAAATTACTTTTTGAAATAAAAATATTTCGAAGCTTTCATCATCATCATCATCCAACCAATTTACGTCCACTGCTGGACATAGGTCTCCCCCAATTGTTTCCACACTTCACGGTTTTGTGCTGATTTTTGCCAGTTTTTACTAATCCGCCTGATATCATCTGTCCATCGTGTAGGCGGCCTTCCTCTACTTCGTTTATCTTCTCTTGGTCTCCACTCCATCAGCCTTCGTGCCCATCTTGAATCTTTCAGCCTGGCGACGTGTCCTGCCCAGTTCCATTTGAGCCTGGTGATACGTTCTACAACATCTGCGAAGCTTTACTAAAGCTTTACTAAAATCGAAGCTTTACTAAAATCTATTTTAATAACAAATAATTATCATTTTTTCGGGACGGAAAGGTTCTCAAAAAAATGTAATCTACCAAACTTTGAAAAATGAAAGTTTCGCTTTAAATAGTAAGGTGCACAAAAAACAATGTACAGTAGAACCCCGATTATCCGTGCTCCTCGGGACCGGACGTGGCACGGATAATTGAAAAGTACGGATAATCCAAACATTTATTTCTTATATAAATACATAGGTACGTATATACATACATATGTACCTACCATAAAAAGATAATATAAAAAAGAAATTTTTCATTACGAGCCTCCCTCTGGGCGTATAGAGTTTCCGTCGAGTGATTTACGGTGACCCTATTTTGATAAAACCTCAAAAATGCAATTTGAGCAAGAGAAAGTCATAGCACTCACAATCCGCAGCCCGGATAATCCGCACACGGATAATCGGGGTTGTACTATATTATAATATTCGCAAATTTTATCTTGTGATGTTGAAATAATATTTTCTGAATATAAATATACGCTTTGGGAAAACATGAAGATATTCAAGATGAAGATTGTGCAATAATATACAAAAAAATTTAAATATCTGTGCTTGAAGATATGACTTTATGTCTGGTTTAACTTTTATTCTAAAAAGTTTATTAAGTATTCTTTTATATACGCATAAATTCCTTTTCATTATCCTTCAAACTTTAACGACAAAAATTCTGTTTGTAATGTTGTGATGAACGTATGAAAGTTAAATATACCTTACATTATGCAATTTCTAGTAACTACTGTACATAAATATGTAATTAAGGTAACTTGAGTTTTTTGCAATCTTTATGGAAAACTACGCAAAATAGACCGCAATAATATCAAGAACGGAGCATTTAGAGATACATTACTTTTATCACTAAATTGCATGTAAAAACCCGTCCGTGAATCATGTTTAATTAGTAAAATTAAATTTTCCACCTAATTCACTTAAATTTAATATGCCTAAACTACTGTCAGTATCTTTTGCCTTTTTCTGGAATTTGCGACACGCTTACGATCACGCATAATCATGACTAACACCCCCGCAAGACTTCACAGAAAAAGGTGCATCAGCTAAAGGAAAGGTTTGGAATGAAGGTTTGATTATCAATTATTGTGAAATACTGGAAAAACACTATTGCCTGACGTAACCGACACAAAAATTACAAAAATGCAAAGAATAGAAAAAAAATTCCAACGTTTTTAGTATGCGAATTTATTAATTTTTCTACAATTTCGCAATTATTTTAGAAAAATGTTCAAATTTTTATGTAAATAATATAGTGTAACTGAAATATATTTACGATTCCGTACTTCGAATTTAGAAAAAAATCCTAAAACCGAGGATATTATATTTTTTATATAACATATATTTATATATTTATTATATGTATATATTTTTTTACTAAAGTGTCTTAGGTTCATAAAACGGTTGTCTATGATATTATTCCATTTTTTATTTAATTTTTTCCATGTTTTGGAAGGATATCCATGCCATTTTCAAGAAATGCAATTTTAGAGCACCTAGAAATTGTTGTAAATAAAATGGACTTCGATTTACCTTTTTTCTATCGTTATACCGGTATAGATGATTGTTTGAATGTAGCATCAGATGATAAAATTGATATTTTGTTAAATGAATTCAATAACTTCCACCAAAAGCTAAAGTTCACATTCGAAGTTGAAAAAAATTGTCAAAATTGAATTCGTTTCGTATATAAATCCATACACATAATCAGTCCATCTAAAATTTGTTAAATGAGCACTAGAGATGTTGAAAAAGTATGTATTCGTTACAAAGTACTCGTTACTTACGAATACCGCAAGTAACGATTACTATGCAGAGAGTCAAATCGTTACTTTGATTACTTTGATTACTCTGATTACTTCGTACTAATCGTATTAGAGCGAGTAACGACTATTGTATCTACAACCAGTACACTTGATTACTATCTACCAGTCGTATCCTAACGAGTAACGGACAGGACCGGTATTTTACGAGTGTTATCGAATATCGTTATCGGTATGAAGCGTTTTAAGGGTGTGAGGGTGAGGACTGAGAAATACGATTCTCGATATGATTACCGGTACTCAAATATAAAAGGAACAAAAGGAACAAAAGTAATCATAGTAATCAAAGTAACGAATACTGTAAATCAGTGTGGTCCAACCTCAGGGACGCGGGCCGCATGCGACCTGAGGTTCTTTAAAATGCAGCCCCCGCAAACACATTTCAAAAATATTGCCATTAATAACTTTTACCTGTTCCAACCATGTCTAACTTTCCGTAATCTTAAGAAAGTATTTAACCTTGAACACCCACTCCCGATGAGCGGGCAACTCCCGATGAGCGGGCAACTCCCGATGAGCGGGCAGTTAGCTTCAGTCAGCTGCACGTGTCTTGTTGAATTAACAGTGACGAATAAATTGAATGTTAAATTTAGAATGAGTAGTGCCAAAAAACGCAAAATTTTAGAAGAAAATCGTACGTTCCAAGGAAAATGAGAAAATCAATATTTTTTCATCGAATTAAAAGGCAAACCTCAGTGCTTTATTTGTTGTCAAGCACTCGCGGTATCAAAAGAATACAATATTAGTAGGCATTATGAAACCCAGCACAAAACAAAATACGACAAATATCAAGGTGAAGCTCGCAATACTCTTGTAAAAGAACTTAAAGCTAAATTGAATAAACAAAAATCTATATTTACAAAACCGACAGCTGTTCAATCGTCAAGCTTAGCAGCATCATATGAAGTATGTTTAGAGCTTGTCAAAAGTAAAAAAGCATTTAGAGATAGAGAAATGATGAAAAGATGGCCAAAAATTTTGAATGTGTTTCAGTTTCCCATCAAACTGTATCTTGAAGAGTTGATGAGCTGAATACTCATGTATTTAAAGAAAATGGTCGACACAGATCGTGATTGTACTACTTCTTAGCCCTGGACGAATCTGTTGATATTACTGACAAAAATCAGCTATTAATTTTTATTAGATGCACCATTGAAGATTTTTGTGTAGCTGAGGAACTTCTAAAACTGCACCACATGGAAGACTTGACCAAAGGTATAAATATATATTTGAAGCAGTTAGTGACGCTGTGAAAAATATAGGCGGTTTTCAAAAGTGCTCTTGCGTTTGCACCGACGCACGGAGCAAAAGCAATGAGGACGCATAACGGGATTGGCTGGACTTTTGCGGGAAAATGGTGTTAACTGTGTTATGTTTCATTGCATTATCCATCAAGAGGCTCTGCGGAAAGATAATTAAAATCAACGATACTATGAAAACTGTAGTGCAGATAGTAAACAACTTAAGAGGAGGAAACAGAGTTTAGCGACACCGAAAATTCATCTCTTTCTTGGAGGAATTAAATACTGAATATAAGTACGTCCCCCTACATTTAGAGATACGCTGGTTGAGTGCAGGTAAATACCTTAGAAATTTTTTTTCTTTAAGAAAAGAGATCTTACTGTTTTTTGAAACGGAAATTGTTATTAACACGGACGTATTTATAACAAAGCTTAAGAACAAAACATTTCTTCATGAACTGGCATTTCTAGCAGACATTACCTCTCACTTGAACACATTAAACCTACAACTTCAGAGGAAAAATAAGACAGTATCACAGTTAGTTGATCAAATTGAGACATTTCTCAAAAAACTTGATCTTTTCGAGAATTGCATGAAAATAAACGACCTCGCACATTTTCCTGCGTGTTTCGAAATAAATCAAGAAGAAACCATGGTCGATTTCTCGAGGTTTGCAAAAGTCCTTACAGAAATAAAAAGAGAATGCGATGAAAGGTTTTCGGAATTTGATGCACTAAAACCCGATTTTGAGCTTTTTCACAATCCAATGGGAGTCAACATCCAGAACCAATCAGCAGAATACGAATTAGAGCTGTGCGAACTACAGTCCGATTCGTCTATTCAAGCAAAAAAAATGAAGACATTAGTACCTTTTGAAAGCTAGTCTCCAAGGATCGTTTTCCTAAACTTCGTAACTTTGGGTTGAAACTATATTCAATGTTTGGTAGTACGTATATATTTATTTGAAAGTACATTTTCTGCTTGGAAGCATATTAAATCTAAAACACGTAATCGCATGGAAAACGATTATGTGAAAGCGTGTATTAGACTCACTACGACTAGCATAGATATAGATGTGCAAAAGTTAGTAGAGGATAAACCCATGCCTCAAATACCTATCCCATTGATTTTTTATTTATGTTAAATTTTAAACATAACATGTAAATTGTAACCCATAATAAAATACTTGTAAATAATATTTCATTTGTATATTATTTTTTTAAATAAACTTTTTTTGAACGAGTCGAGTTCTCTGGCCCTTCATAATAATTTCAAATTTAATACGGCCCGCAACGTCTAAAAGGTTGGACCACACTGCTGTAAATTATTACTTTATACAAAAGTAACGATTTGTAACGAATACTCAAAAGTAACTATAATCAACATCACTAATGAGCACACATCTATACAGAAAACTGCAAAACATTTATTTTACGGAGATATGCAGCTCAAAAACATAAAAGTGCAGCAAAAGTTTGACTAAAGATACGCAAAGAAAAAAACAATATCCTCCGTATTCTAACAAGGAGGACAAACAGAATTCCAAAAGCACTGATATTGTTTATTGATTAAACATTATTAAGTTTTATATTTAACAATTCGAAGTTTTATTTCCAAAAAAAAACTCTAATGAAACCAAGTTTCTGGCTAGGCCTTCGTGGTTTCTATTATTTGCAAACCAAGCGAATGCTGAATAAAACAAGACACGGGGAGCTCTAAAATTTGCACCTATTCAGCGTGGCAAAATTATGCAGTAGTGTTTGATCGTGTGTTTTTTTTTGTATTTGGAAGATATTTAAATACAATTTGATGCGAAGAAATTACTATAAACTCCTAAAGTGGGTGATTAGTCACCCTGTATTTGCGGTATCACATGATTTAGGTAGGTGTTCTCCCATTTGTATATAATGCCATTACATAAAAGAAAATCAAAACATTCATGTCGAAAATAAGTGTCTGTTTATAAAACTGAAAAGCAAAGCTTCATCATCATGAGATCTTCTGATGAAAATATACCCCAATGACGTCGTAGATGAATCAGAAAACAAATACTACTGTTCTATTTCAACATTTTTTAAGACATATCGATTCCCGTAAGTACAAATAATACATTTTGAACCCGGTGACTCACCTTTCTGAAAAAATAAACCCCACGAATAAATTACCATCTGTAGGTGAGTTTATTCTTGAAAGCTAAACAAAAGATTTGTAGTATCATGTAGTAATCTTTTTGGAGTCAAACACTCGTAATGTTTTGATATAGTTGTTCCATTTTATCTTTTATCGACCCAAACGTCGTGATTCATTTTCAAACAAGTTAAATCAAAACATTATTTAGTGAAACGTATACTCCAGGGTAATAAGCTGGAAATAGACCATGTTCGGGACACTCAAAGATCCAGGAAGCTGACTACTTTTTTAGTTATTGTAGATCTATAGGAAGAAAACCTACCTGTTTCATGCCTAGAGTTCGCGTCCGTTTTTTAATTATTAACAATTTAGTGCAAACATCGCGATTTTTTCGATTTTTTGCACCCCATTCAAAAGCTAAACAGTTGACATAAAACTACAATATTTAATTTTTTAGAACATTGAAAAACCTTTAAAATGCGGATTATTGAAAGTTAAAAAGTTAATTTCTTGCTACGCAAACTGCAAAATAAGTGAAAATCGTTATTTGTTAATAACTTTTACTAAAACTACTTTAGAACTTTAGTGTTTCACCCAAAGTTGTGTATTGGGGTGCTTAACAAACCCTCAAAATTTAAGACCGATCCATTAATCAGTTTAAAAGTTATTCTATTTGTTTATCTTAGAGACCTTTATTTTGCAATCACATAAGACAGAAAATAATAAAGATAAGTCAATTCTGCGTATATGTCAAATGAAAGTAGAAAAGTGATACTATCAAAATGTACTAAAAAAAGATAAAAAAATTATCTAATACATAGTGGTACCTCGACATACGAGGGTAATTCGTTCCGTAACCTTGCTCGTATGTCAAATTGCTCGTATGTCAAAGCAATTTTCCCCATTGAAATTCACTGAAATGTCATTAATCCGTTTCAGTTCCAAAAAAATCACTTTAGTTGTTTTTGTTAAGTATTTTTAAATAAGAAAAATGTTTTTACAAGAAGAAACATTTATTTATAAATAACAATAAATACATAGGTACATATTCTGTAAAAACATAAAAAAAGTGGGGTGTTTTATTCTAAAATATATATTTTTAATTGTTACTGAGGAAGATTTATTTATTATGGGAAGACGGGCGATCATTAACAACTAAAAAGCAATGTTTTAAAATGAACTACGTCCAAAATACTTATCAATAAACTAATAGAATAAGATTTGAACTTAAATTTAGGTACTTCGTGATTTCCAAAATGATATTTTTTACTTATATTTTTGAGCCTTGAAAATCGTCATCTTTCGTTCTTTTTTCAGTTTTAACTAAGAAAAACTTGAGAGAAAATTTACAAAATACCTTCTTTGTTTCGAATTATCCAAAAAATATAAAATAATATCGGCTCAGGCCGAATTTTTTTTAATATGTAAAAAAAGATATTTTTAATTATTAATAATTAATTATAGTCAGGACAAAATTATATTAGGACAACCTGTTTTTTTACATATCAAAAATAATTTTTATCCGTTAAACACATCGGTGTAGGTCCTTATATCGTATCTTAGACTAAAATACTTTATTTAATGATGTTACAATTATTATGAAGAGTTTTTATACCTTTAACATCATGGTAAATTAACTAAATAATAAATATGTCAGCACCGTTATAGCACTTTTCTTCCCTTCTTTAAGTAGGCTCCGGACAATTAAATGTATTCTTTGAAATAAAGCGATTCAAAAATCGACATTACAAATAAATGACAATTTAATATCAAAAATTTGTTCTTATCGTAATGAAAAAATGGAATAAAAGTGCATACTAAAATAAAACAAATAAATAATTATTAAAAAATAAATAAATAGAAAAATAAATAAAAAATTTGAACTGACACGGAATACATTACAAACTTATCAATATACAGGGTGTTAGTAAATATGTAAGTATATTAAAATAAATCTTCAAATGATGAATTCAGAACGTCTGCTCATAAACAGCATAAAGGGGAGAAAACCAGAATACTTCGGCAATTAGAGGACCTAAATACCACCTACCTCGGCTTATACAACGTATCCACTATGTGGAGCTGCTACACCGATCGCGGATCACCCTTGTATGGATACGTACCTTTAGACAATGGTGTGGTTCTACAGTAGAATAATTATTTCGCGCTGCAGCCGATAGAGAAAGGTTTAAGTTTAGAGAAAGTAACACTAATACAATTTTTAAAACAGGCGTAAATATATGTTCTCCCTGAGACGTGGCACAAGATTTAACTCTTCACCTCATTGATTGTCGTATTTTCGCAGGTATTCCTCGTATATTTCTTATTGTCTGACAGCCGGCTATAACTCGATTCCTCAGGTCATCAACATTTTCGACAGGAGTGGAATAAACTAAGGACTTAAGAAAACCCCAAATGCAAAAATATAAAGGATTTGAATCCGGTGATCAAGCAGGTCAATGTTTTCTACCTCCCCTACCTATCCATTTGGATTACCTGTATCTAAGAAGTAATTGGGCTGGTGCACTATCATGTATGAACCATAAGTGTTGTCTTAGCTGTAAAGGAATACTTATGTTAGGCTGGCCATTGTGGGAGGAAATATGGACTGACTAAATGATCATAAATTACTCCAAGCCATATATTTACGGATCTGTACATTAACTGATGTTGAAAATGATCTTCAAAGCTGAAAATGATGATCTTTTATTCAGCCCTAAGTGATTGTTATGAAAACCTCGTATACAATGTCGTACAAAAGTAGCCTAGTATGTAAACAAAATGCCATTTAAGCCACCAGACATTGGCACTGTTTATCATTCAATCTTCGCTTGTCCACCGCCGAACATAGATCTTGTTTGTTGTTTCGATCTTGTGCCTCTTGCATCCAATTCATATGACAAAGTTTTAAATGATCAGTCCAACGTGTTGCTGGACGACCACTGCATCGGTAGGCATCATCTCTTTGTCTCCATTCCAGTATCCATTTTGTCCATCTTTTATCTGTCATTCGTGACCACGCACGTGACCTGTCCAGTTCCAATTCAGTGTTGCTATTCTCTCCACTGCATCAGCCGCTCCTGTTCTTTGTCGTAGTTGGCTGTTTATGATCTTGTCTCGTAGTGAAACGCCCAACATAACACGCTCCATTGCCCTTTGAGACACAAGGATCTTTTGCACTGTTTTCCTTGTCATGGTCAACGTTGGCACTGTTAGTACCACATTAATTCAATACAAAGAATCAAAAATAAAAACTGGGAAAAACGGATTGACATAAATTTATTGTCTAAGTATAATAAATTAAATTCCTTCCTTACATAACCTCGATCTGCAAAGTGACATTCAGGATTTTTATGAAATTTAATGTAAAAATTATGGTCATCGTGGACTGAACGTGTGAATTAATGAAATATTTCATTGCCATGTAAGCTCAGTATTAGAACAGATGTAAATTAACTAATTTCAAAATGTTTACAAATACGTATTAAGGAATTTGATAGCTTTATTTATTTCTTAAACCGGTATTTAAAAGGTGTTGCACACATCGTTTTTGACATTCCACTTTAAGAGATGAGCTACGATTAATTAATGCATCAAAGTGAGATGGACGAATGTAAAGTTATGCTTATGCAAATTCGGTATTTGCAATAATTATTAAAATAAATGCCAGAGGGTTTATCTGGCCATTAGCAACGGTTAATGGCCGGGAAGATAATGTACCTTCATATTTTTTTATTAAGAAACTACAAGGTAAAGGTAATTGAACAGCATTTGTTTAGAGAGATATTTCGAATCTCTGATGAACCTACTACTAGAATTAAAGACACCCACGTAATAATTGCCCCAATCTACGCAAAATCCACATAATAGTGAAAGTTTTGACAATAAATTTACTATAATTGATGGATTCTACCGTTACTTGGTTCCTGCATGGAAATTCCTGGTAGTGCGAGATAGAATTGAACATAATTAAAGATAGCAGTAAAGAATGGGTACAACAAACAAACAAATAACACAATTTTACCCTCGATTATAAGTTGAAGGAACTGGTATTTTTCATTTCGCATGATGTGACCCAGATACACCGTTTTTCTTTTCTTGATAGTTTCGAAAACCTCAAATGGTCCCTTCATATCGATTCGTTAAGTAAGAAACTCGCCTCAGCTTGCTATGCAATAAGATCTGTCTCAAGGGAACTCAATTTGGCATCTTCTAAAATAACATATTTTTCGTTGTTCGAGTCTCATCTTCGATATGGTCTTCCTTTTGGGGTTCTAGTACAGCTGCTCAATTTGATGTTATTTTTAAATTGCAAGAAAGAACAATAAGATATCTGTTTGGCCTCAGAAGATCTACAAATTGCAGAAGTTACTTCAGAGATCACGGAATTTCCATCTTTATATATTCTAGAAACGGTTTGTTTAATTCGTAAACACCTTCATGTCTTTCCAGCAAGGCCCAATCATCTTTACTCCACCAGAAATTCAATCTTTGATATTTATTTACCGATCCCATCCACTGAGTTAGTAAAGAAATCTATATTATATTCCGCAAAAAAACTTTACAACCATCTCCCGTTGCAACTTAAATCTGCAACATCTTTCCCAAAGTTCCGTAAAATGACAAAAGCCTGTCTATCTAAAGACCATATTATTCAATAGAAGAATTTCTTATAACTAAGAAAATAGGGTTTCATACGCAGTAGCTTAAACTTGTCAGTTCCTAATGCTGTATTTTATTTGTTGTAAGTACCTATGTTCAATTTGCAATTTATATAAATTTTGCAATAAATTGTTTTTGTCTTTACTTTTATAGCTTATGTACTGTATATTGACGATTTATCTAATTCTATTAAATTGTAGTTGTTATCTGTTATTGATATTATTTTTCTTTTGACTGTATGTAAGCTTTGTCCATAAAATTGTAAAAATTTTCAGTGACAATAAAACATACTTCTATTCTATTCTATTTCTAAAAGTTGGCGTTCTTGGTTGACTCTTTTAAGGACATTTACATTTGTGACTGTCGCGTCCATGGTATCTGTAGGATACGGCGATAGAGCCAAATTTCGAAAGCTTCTAATCTGTTTATATTCCTCGTTTTGAGTGTCCAGCCCTCTACGCCGTATAGTAACACCGACCATACGTAGCACTTAGTAAACCTAAGTCTCAGTTAAAGATCGAACTCTTTAACAGGTCAGTAAATTCCTGAATTTTACGAAAGCTTGTCGAGCTTGCTCAATGCGACATTTTACTTCCCCGTTCGATGCCCAGTCTTCAAAAAGCTACGTTCCCAGGTATTTAAATTTGCTCTCTCTTTCAATGGACCTGGTATTATGGTGGCGTTTTCAAGTGCATCCAAGTTTCTGGAGATGATCATGAATTTGGTCTTTTTGGTATTAATCTCTAATCCTATTGGCTTACTGCATTCTCCAATTATAGTGATAAGTTGTTGAAGATCGACTATGTTGTTACAAATTTAGACACCATCATCAGCATAATATCGTATGTTGTTGATCAATACTCCATTCACTTTGATTCCAATCTCTGCATCTTCCAAAAGACTCTTAAAATATGGCTTCCGAATAAATGTTAAATAAAAGAGGGGAAAGTACACATCCCTGTCGAACACCGCTTCTTATAAGTATGGGTTTGGATATAGAATTGTCTATTTTTAATTGTGATGTTTGATACCAGTACAAGTTTTCAATGCATTTTATGACTTTTTGTTCTATATCAAGTTTCTTGAGGATGTTGTAGTGACAGTAACTTATAATAAATTTTGTGGAAGTATAGAAAACAAAAGTTTTCAATGTTTTATTGTTAGAATAGATTTACTCTAAAAAAAACTTCCAAGTTACTTTTCGGTTATAATATACGACGGATGAATAAATCTGACGTTGAAATAATGTTTATCTGAATTATGGTACCTAATGAATTATTTAAAAATATTTATTGGCTTCCAGTGATGACTGAATTCAATTTTGTTTGTGCAGCTCTGTATATTTTTTTAATAAATCATTTCTGAATAGCTAATCCACAGGTTATGACTGTTTGATGAGAGTGAAAACATATTTTATTGGTTTACGTTTCAACGAGTACAAAATATTAAAGCATTATGCAGGACCGTCAATAGAATATTCGAAAAATTTCGGGATCAAAATTAAATAATAAACGTTGGCAACACTATTATGGCTTCTTTCTTCTTTAGTCAAAATATTATTATGGACTGTTTTCTTATTTTTCGAGATTTTGCTGAATTTAATCAAATTTAAATATACAGGGTGTCCCGAAAAGATTGGTCATAAATTATACTACAGATTCTGTAGTCAAAAATAGGTAAGCACCAGGGTATGACAGAGTAACCAGTGAAATGATAAAAAAAAATGGGACAAAATGCAACAGAGCTATTATTAAAAATATTTAATGCAGTTTGGACAGAAGAACAGATACCGATGGACTGGCAGAAGGCACAGATAGTGCCGATTTATAAAAAGGGCGATAGAACAGATTGCAACAATTACAGAGGAATAACACTGTTAAGCACAGCCATGAAAATATACGAAAAAATACTGAACAAAAAAATAATCGGAAAAATTGACAGCACACTAGAGGAATCACAAAGCGGTTTCAGAAAAGGCAGAAGCACCCAGGATCATATATTTGCAATCAAGCAAATAATAGAAAAATATCAGCAACAGGAGAAAAAAATGTATATGGCTTACATAGATCTTGAAAAGACTTTTGACAGAGACACATAAGTAACAAAATGATAAGGGTAATTAGAACATTTACAACAACAATGTGAATTATATCATCAGCCAAAAGAGAACATCAAAACCATTTACTACGAACGAGGAACTGAGACAAGGAGGAGGATTAAGTCCAACACTATTTATAATTTACATGGATGAGATAATTAAAGAATGTAAAGTAAAAGTGAAAAAAAGGCATGTGGGTTATAGAAATTTAAGAAAAGTAGACATTTCAGAAGGAGCATTCGCCGATGACGTCGTCATATTGGCCGAAAATGAGAAACAACTAAAAAAAATATAGAAATATGGAATGAAACACTAAAAAAATATGGAATGACACTTAATAAAAATAAAACAAAAGTAATGGTTATGGGGGAAAAAGAAGAAGAAGAAAAGATAAACATAAAAGTAGAAGAAGTAAATATAGAACAAGCACGAACAGTCCAATTCTTAGGAGTAGAATTAGAAGACAACGGAAGACAGGAAATAGAAATTAATAACAGAATTCAAAAAACAATGAACCTATACCAAGCAATGAGCAATAAATTTGTAAATAAAAAAGAAATAACACGAAAAACAAAAATTAATGTGTTCAAGTCAATATACAGACCTGTATTAACCTTTGGTTGCGAGTCATGGGTACTAACAGAACGACAAAAGAGTAAAATACAGGCAGTAGAAATGAAATACCTTAGACGAGTTCGAGGAGTTACTAAAAGAGATAGACTACGAAACACTCAAATAAGAGAAGATCTGGAAATCGAGTCAACGTTATAATTTATAGAGAGAAGGCAACTCAGTTGGTGGGGTCATCTTCAGAGAATGGATCAGACAAAACCGGTGAAAGAAATTTGGCAGGCAAAAACGCAAAGAAGAAAGAAGAAAGGTAGACCACGACAAACATGGGATAGAACACTAGGCAAAATAATCGAGAAAAGGGGAACAACGTGGATAGAAGCAAGGACGCTGGCTAGAAATAAGAAGGAATGGGTCAAATTTGTACATAATATAAATATATAGCAGTTATTAGTTAAATTTAAGATTAAGTTGTTTTTGTATTGTATTATAATGTAACATAATGTAATGTATTGTCGCCTTACACCACTATGTGGTAAAAAGGTTTTTTGAAAAAATATATATAAGTCCTCACGTCACGAAAAATGCTTCCACGAGAACAGCATTTGATGGAATTTGTTGCTGAAGCTATGTAGTTCTGAAAAACGTGAAAAACTTGCGTAATCGAACAGAAGCAATTTTAAGTGGTGATGGAAGTGGTAAACTTTTCTGCATCTTTTTGGGGGTCTCAAAATTCATTTGGGATCAAATGTCTGACGACTGAACTGTTACACAATATCGCACCTCCGCTCAAAGAGTGTCATAACTCAAAAAATTTTAAAATTGGTTTTATTGCACCAACAGTTTCATAAAACTATCAACTACTATCTCACAAAGTGTCACGTCTATGGGTCAAGTATTTATCGTTAGATGACACTAGTGTCATTATACGATTATCCAAAATCAACGACGCACTGAACACAAACAGTGTCACATATCGACTTGTGCAAAGCATTTGTCCGTCTAAGATGTGTATAAAGCGTCGTTTGTCGAGTTAAGACAGTATATATGTGATTACTTTACTCAAAACAATCTGTGTATGTGCTCAAGAAAAGTGACACATTTATCACTTATTTATCTTTCTTTTTGCAGTATTTTGTTTTTAATGTTGTTACTTGTATTTAAAGTTACATCATTAAAAAGTATAAGTCTGTTAAACAGATAATAATAATGATATTATATTCTGTACTGCAAGTGTCACTTTTGATAAATAATATTCCGTAAAGTTTTCGTTATTTTATCTGTATAGTGTCACAACTCAAAAAAAAAAATATTTTTTTTTCAAATTTTTTTTTAACATTTTTAATATCCTTAATACGCCATTTTATAGAGCTTCAAAACCCATTCTAACTGACTAAAATAGTTATTATTCTAATTTTAATAGTTTTTGAATTAAACCCGAAAATGTTGTAGGACAAACTTTAAACGCCGTTTTTTCGAAACTTCGCTTTTTTTACTTATGACACTCTTTGAGCGGAGGTACGATATGTAATGTATTTATCTATAAAAGTTGTAAAACTCTCCAAATGCATATACAAGTATGTAAATCCATAATTAATTGAACACTAGTGATAATATTGCATATTTTTTAATTTGCTCAAATTTTAATAGTCACTCGAAAACGTATGATACACACATTTCATCATTAATACAGCAGGTTAAATGTAAATATCTTTAAATAGGTCATCTAAGTCTTGTGGTTTCATCAAACCTATCATTAGAAACCACATCCAAATATATAATCTCATTTTAAAGGAAATTAGCTTATAGTATATTGTATAATATTATGTATAATCTCTACAGGTAATATATTTAAAATAATTAATTAAAACTGCAATTTTTAATTAAACCCTTTTCTTACGCGGGAACAATACACGAATAGTCAATAAAAAAAATTTTGTTTATTAATTTATTGTTTAAATAAAAAAAAAATTTAATGGAAAATGCTTAAATTCTCTTGTTTTTTACAATGTAAAAACTTGAAACTTTTACGGATTGTAGCTAATGATATGAACTATATATAATTTATATTATAATTTACGACAAACACAAATTAATTTTCCAATTAGTATAGAATATCTACTAATAAATATTTAAATTACTCATAAACTACTTGAAAGAAACAAATATAGTCATTTAAGTGAAATAGGTATTAATATAACAAAACTAATAAATTGAGGTAAAAATAAAATAAAAATCTGTGGCTAACGGACCCGCATCCAAGCCATTTTTTCACTCACACACACATATATACATAATTTAACTTTTTACGTAAATGCTTTACGTTATGCTTCATAAATAAACAATAAAGTTTCAAAATTTGAACGCTCATATATTTGTTTATATAAAAATCGGCGATTTCGAAACTTCAACTAAAACTCGAGTTAAAAAAATTCGGGTTTTTATCGTAGTCTTAGAAAAACCACGACGTTTTGTGCTACAATTAACATTAGAATTTGTTTTGGCGTATTAATTAAATGCTTTTCTTTAGCTCAATCGTTTGGGTCAAATCTTTAGACGTTAATTTGACTGCCTTTTCTTCAATGCAAATGACTGAAAATTTGCAGACATGCATTCGCGGGAACAACAGTCAATAAATTTTTTTTGTTTATTAATAATTGTCTAAATAAAAAACGATTTTAACGGAAAATGCTTAAATTATCTTGTTTTTTACAATGAAGAAACTTGAAACTTTTACAGATTGTAGCTAATTATATAAACTATACATAATTTCACTTTATACGTTAATAATTGTTTACGTTATGCTTCATAAATAAACAATAAAGTTTCAAATTTTTTGCCGATTCCGACTACTTTTCATGTTAGTAGGTACGTCATATGTTTTATACATATTTTAATAAACATGACGAAATATTTTAATGTTTAAAAACTGTAAGACTAAAAAGTAAAAAATAAAAAATTATGAAAAAATCTAACACAGTCGTTAAAGAAAAGCGTGGGGCGAAAACCGTTTATTCGATGAAGACGCGCCATGCTTTTCTTTGACGAATGTATTAGATTTTTTCAATTTTTTTTATTTTTTGCTTTTTAGTTGATTTTTTTATATTTCTAATTTTAGTCACTCGTAACTAAAGAAAAGCGTTTCTTAAAAAAATTTTTTTTCATATTTTTTTTATGTATAATAATTCTGACCAAAGACAAATTTTAAAGATTGTGAATTGTATAGGAATGTCAAAAGAGACAGGCAGTGCCTCTCCACAGGTGCTCCGATGAGGCTAAGTTAACGCCGAAATAAGTATAAGCACAGAGGGGAGGCCCTGTTCTGTAATCAAATCTGAATCATCTTTTCTTTCATTGTATAGGAATGATTTTGTAGAAAAAGGTAATAGCAAGTGATTTTAATGCACATGTGGGCCAATCTAAGACAGGATATGAATCAATACCAGGCTTTGGAGCTAGAAATGAAACTGGAGATGATATGCTTGAAGTAGAAACAGCATTTAATTTAGATATGTCGATTGTTAACATATTCTTTCAAAAGAGATAAACTCTGACTAAATAGAAAAAACTGAGTCGCATTTCTAGGTCAAATGCAAATCATTCTATAAAAAAATACAGGATCAGTGTGTCCAGGCGCGGAACTAAAAATTCATAATAGGGGGCGCCACACTTACCTCAAATTCTCAAATATTTATTTTCCAGATTTAGCCATACGACCCACACTTACTCTAAGGATAAAATACAATATATAATTCCACATACCTACGGTATCAAAAGGATTGATAGACAATTCACGACTATTAATCTCACTGGTCGTTCTTTACCATAAAGATTAACCTTTCTACCATCAATGCGTAGGTACGCATGCTTATCTAGTAAAATACAAATTTTTATATCTTTATTGTATCGCAAATTTGAAACGTGACTTTTCATGAGATAAGGTTTATACCCAGTGTAATGTATTTGCATTTTAAAATATCATTTTTGTTATTCTTTGAATTGAGGAAAATATTTTCTTTGTTTATGGTTTCACCGGTACCCAAACAAATGCGCCTGCAGATTTCAGAGAAGGGTGTTTTATTAGATTTTATGGCTTCTTTCAATTCTTTGGAAGCGGTTGTCGTGTAATTTAGTGTTGGACTGATGGCTTAAAGTTTATAGTTAACAGAAAAAAATAATAAATAATAAAAAAATACTTATAGACTAAATACAATAGGGGGTCCATGGACCCTTTGACCCCCTGTATCCGCGCCTGAGTGTGTCGTCCAAAAAAGATAGGTACAATGGATAAAAAAATGATTGCGCATATGAATTTTCATATAGATAAGGAAGTATATTAGTAACCAAAAATTTATTATCTTCTTGACATATTTAAAGTGAACAAGTCGATCAATGAAATAATATAATTTGCAAATAAAAAGTGTATGTCTGTTTTTAATTAGGAAAAACGTCGTAAGAGTCACTTTAATCGATAAAATAAGTAGTTTGATAACCTTTGGTCAATGCACTACAAGCAGGTGGATTTTTTATTTTAAAAATGACCCTCATGTTTTACTTTCTTGGATTTCTGTCATATAATTAACCTTGTATATATATTATTACAAATAATAGCTTGAAGGACCGAGAAAAATAAAATTAATTTGAATAGATTTTTAAAAATTGTGAAACAGTGTGACTGGTAGGACCTACATTATAAAAAGTACTGACATTTTATGACATTTATGTTCAACAACATGACATCTTCTTCTCGCCTTCCTTATGCCCTAATAAGAGCGTCTGACACATTAATATAACATAAAACATAAAATACACCACTGTTTGTAATTGACACTTGACACCTAATATATATAATCGCCACGGAGTAATAAAATTGTAAGCAGGCAGTTTCAGGTGTGGGTGCCTATATTAATGTTTACAGGGTACATAAAATGGGCATTTAGGTAATGGTATTATTTCGGTATCTACTTTACATATATTTTTTAGTTTGTTGTAAATCTATAAAACTGATTGTTATACTTATTGCATTAAAGTTAATCTTAAATTGGGCATATCATCAACTTCTTATCAATCACTAATGAGCTACATCACCACCATCACACAACCAAATTTGTCCACTGTCGGACATAGGCCTCATCAATATGTCTCCACCCTTCTTTGTCCTGCCCAGCTGCACATCAGTTTTTCGCTATTCTTTTAATGTCGTCCGTCAATCTAATAGGTAATAGTCTTCACGACTTCGCTTGTCTGCCCTTGGCTTGGCCGCCACTCTAAAATCTTCTTTTTCCATCTGTTGTCTCTTTGTCTTGCGACGTGTCCTGACAATTTCCACTTCAACTTCGTAATGCGTTTTATGATGTCTTCCACTCCAGTTCTTCACCGTATCTCATCATTTCGTATTCTGTCTCCCAAAGTTAGGCCAAGCATGGATCTTTCAATTTTTCGTTGTGCTACTTGTAATTTTTCTATGGATGCTTTAGTCAGTGTCAGTGTTTCAGCTCCATAAGTGAGTACCGGAAGTGCGCACTGGTAAAATAATTTTGTCTCCATTTGTGCCTGTCCTGAGCCAATCCATCTGGCCCATCTGGGACCGGCTTGCCTCTTCAAGTCTTCAAGTCATCAACCCATCTCATCTGTGGTATTCCTCTACTTCGTTTGTATTCATATGGTCTCCAGTGTAGTATTTCCTTGTTCCAACTTCTCTGTGTCTTCCATTTAGATTTGGCTACTGTTTCTCTAACATCCTTCAACTTTGTAATATTTTGAATCCACTCGTTTCGTTTTTTGTCCTTCAAGCGTATTTGCAACATCTATCTTTCCATTGCTCTTTGTGTTTTTATAAGTTTATCCATACTATTTTTGGTTAGTGTCCAAGTTTGCGCTGTTTGAAGACTTTAGACTTAAAATGTTGCGCAAATTTCTTATTCTTCAGTATGTAGCTCAATTTGCCAAATGCTGCCCATTAGGGTGCATCGAAAAAGGCGAAAAAAAAATTTTTTTTGCGATGGAAAAGTAATACCTTACAAAAGTTGCCCAATCAACTGTTAAGTATTTTGGTAAAATTTTTTCGAAATTGGAAAATATCTTCTGCCCCCCCCCCCCCCCAAGACAGTTAAAAATTTTGAAAAAATGTTAACAGACGAAAAAAATTTTTTTTGCGATGGAAAAGTAATACCTCACAAAAGTTGCCCAATCAACTGTTAAGTATTTTGGTAAAATTTTTTCGAAATTGGAAAATATCTTCTGCCCCCCCAAGACAGTTAAAAATTTTGAAAAAATGTTAACAGACGAAAAAAATTTTTTTGCGATGGAAAAGTAATACCTACCTCACAAAAGTTGCCCAATCAACTGTTAAGTATTTTGGTAAAATTTTTTCGAAATTGGAAAATATCTTCTGCCCCCCCAAGACAGTTAAAAATTTTGAAAAAATGTTAACAGACGAAAAAAATTTTTTTTGCGATGAAAAAGTAATAACTCACAAAAGTTGCCCAATCAACTGTTAAGTATTTTGGTAAAATTTTTTCGAAATTGGAAAATATCTTCTGCCCCCCCAAGACAGTTAAAAATTTTGAAAAAATGTTAACAGACGAAAAAAATTTTTTTTGCGATGGAAAAGTAATACCTCACAAAAGCTGCCCAATCAACTGTTAAGTATTTTGGTAAAATTTTTTCGAAATTGGAAAATATATTCTGCCCCCCAAGACAGTTAAAAATTTTGAAAAAATGTTAACAGACGAAAAAAAAATTTTTGCGATGGAAAAGTAATACCTACCTCACAAAAGTTGCCCAATCAACTGTTAAGTATTTTGGTAAAATTTTTTCGAAATTGGAAAATATCTTCTGCCCCCCCAAGACAGTTAAAAAGTTTGAAAAAATGTTAACAGACGAAAAAAATTTTTTTTGCGATGGAAAAGTAATACCTCACAAAAGTTGCCCAATCAACTGTTTAGTATTTTGGTAAAATTTTTTCGAAATTGGAAAATATCTTCTGCCCCCCCCCCCCCCAAGACAGTTAAAAATTTTGAAAAAATGTTAACAGACGAAAAAATTATTTCGAAACGAAAATGTAATAGTTCACAAATGTTGCCTAACACACTATTTAGTATTTTAGTAAAATTGCGTTGGAATAAAAAAATATTTTCTGCCCCCCACGGCAACTAAAAATTAGAAAAAATACATTAATATGCGAATTTCTTTTGTAAGGGAAATGTAATACCTTATAGAACTTGAATAAATAAATTCGGTTTAAATTGGAAAATATTTTCTGGTTTCACAAGGCAATTAAAAATTTTACTTAAGAAAAGTATACTAAAACATTATATTTATAACAAAATAGCCTAACTTATCCGTCTCCCTGACGTCACCCAAGTTTTTTAATACTAAAATAAATATAAAGCAAAGTACAAAATTAGGTATATAAATATTACAAAAAAATATGGTAAAAGCATTCTATTCGAAGATGTTTTCCGATTTAGCATTAAAGTGAGGCATAGTTTTTCTGGAATCAATTCAAATTTTTATAAATCCATCCCTAGAATACGCTCCACAAACTGATAGAGAAGCTTGTGTCACAAGCTTGACACACCGTTCTATTGTTTGTGGCAGTGATATTTCTCAATCTCAATGTTAAAAGGGTTTGTTAGGATTCTTAATAAAATCTCGCAGATTGTCACTCGAAAATCTAGAGAATATGAATATAGGTGGTTCTGTAAGGTGATATTCTTGTTAGTAAATAACTCAAAGTAGTCGTTTGAATCAAAATTTTTATAGGAGAAAGTTTGAAGACCCTCACGTTTTTTGATTTGGTCACTGGCAAACTTCTTTTGATGTCCAAGGGGTAGATCATTTGAATGTCGCAGACATACAAACCACTGAAGTGGTTTTTAAAGATGTTCTCCTAACAGCCGTATGTATTACATCACCCTTAACGCCAGTATTTACGACTGTTTCGTCACATGTAATAGCTGGATTTGATACTTTCTGATATACCAGACAGCGGATACCCATATCCAAAATATTTGCACCCTGGCTCATGCACAAATGTTATGTGTTCTTCCACGATCGATTAACCATAAAAGTTGGTACTGTTTTTTACTTGAGCTAAAGTTTTGTCTTTGCGTCGGTAACTTTCTTCTTTTACCTTTGTTCTCTCTGATTATATTTGTTTTTGTTTTCCCTATCAATCGAGCTTATCACCATTTTTCTGGGACCTCTTTCATTTAATAGAAATTCGCGTCCTCATTACCATATACTCCTAGTATGGCTATTCTGCTTCCTTTTATCGTGATGTTCATTTTTATAAACCTGATTAATTGCTTCTCAAGAGGTAATATATCTTCTTAAAGTTTTGCGAATAACAATAGCAACTCCTTGTTGTGCTCTTTGGTCTTTAGTTACTCCACTATAGAGCATGTCATAGTGACCCCACTTTTCGGAACCACTACCCTTCTTTTTAGTTTCCGTAAGCACCGCGATATCTATCTCTGCATTTTTGAGTTCTGACATGATTTCTGGTGTTCTTCGGGAGATACCTTGCACATTCCATGTACAAAAATGCATTAACCGTTTTCTTTACAGTTTCCGTCTACTGTGTTTCCAATCTTGTGCTCCTTGTGCTTTGGTTAGGCTTTTTAACATTGTTCGTGTTTTATAAGTACCGAGGAGTTAGCTCGGTGCCTTAACCCCCAACCTGGAGAGCCAGGGATTTTACATCGGAGTATTATTCTCCTATGCGAGTTGCTTCCACTACAGCTAGAGAGTCCCACCTACCCTGATCTTATACTATCCCTAAAATCAAGGGTTGCCAGCTCCGCCACCTTCGCCGTACCAAAAAGTAGTCTTCGTCGCCTTGGACAAGGGACCCTTAGCAGGTGCTAGCTTCCCAGGCCAAGAAGTTCCTGGAATCTGCGGAGGGCAGGGATTGATTCACTTTACCTGATAGGACTATCCAATAGAATCCAAAGGACTCTAAAGGAGTTCCTACCGGCTACCTATTCTATTCCTTTCTTACTTTTGATATATTTATTTTTATAATGGCTAAAATAAAGATACGAAAAGGACGAAAGGAAAAAATAAAAGCAGAGTTGACACTTTCGACATTGAGCCTTTAATAAATTTTTATTATCTCATTAGTTCCAGCTGACGAGATTTCCTGAAAAAGGTACTTATAAGTACAATCAAAAACTGTACGGTTTTAATATTCTGTGAGATTGATTCGGTGAGTACCAATTATACACAAAATCAGATTTTCAAATCCTTTTCTCAAATCATGCCTCTCATTGTTTTAAACAATTTTCATAAATAAAAACATAAACATAAAATTATACTAAGCTCTTTCTTCTACAGTCCATGTATTATTTATATCATGACATTTAAAAATGTTTATAGCAAAACAATAGAACAACAAATACGGATACGCATAAACACTAGTAAAAATGTTTTATCGATTATTGAATTCTATACAGGGTAGTGCGTGAAGAAGTCCACAAGAGGTCAAATGAAGTCCAGGAAAAATAAGAGCAAAGAGAAAATTGAAAATAGAGTGGCAAGAAAATAGGTCGACACCTATCATCAAAATTAAAATGGCATACGATACAGAGAGGAAAATGGGAAGATCTTTAACATATTTAACAGCCAAAAACATAGCAAACAATTTTAATAATGTTATGCGATGTTAAAAAGCGATGAAAATATTTTTTTTGAGAGCCAAGAACATAAGTTGCTTGTTCCACTTTTTAAGGTTCTTCACTTGTACTACTCTCCAGTACCTTGTTCCCACTTCTTGTATCAGTCCGAACGGCATCAAACCACTTCCTTCGTGGTCTCCATCTGCTTTTCTTCTCTTATTCTCTTGCTTGCAGAACTCTTAGGACGTTTCTTTCTTTTGGCATTCGTAAAACATGTCCCAGCTATCTAACTCTCTGTGTCTTGATTTTCTGTGTTATTTTGGGCCTCTTATATATCTCCATAAGCTCCATAATAAACCAGCTACTGGTTTGTTCTTCTGCGCCATACCCCGTTAATCTCGTTTATACCACCAATAACTTTTCTCAAGATTTTTCTCTCCTAATCTCTTTTGTTCTTCTTTATGATTCACTGTCAAGATTCACATGCATAGAACACCGTTAGTCTCACTAATGTTTCATGAGTTTGAAACCTGGCTGCCCTAGACACGTTTTTTGCCTTCAACAGTGTGTTTAATGATTCCACTGCTCTCTCTGCCAGAACCTATGCAATGTTGTCTTTTGTTCAGATACGAGCTGCTTCTCTGGATCTTGGTTTCTCTAATTATTTTTTCTAGCACTAGGTTGAATAAGTCTGGCAAAGGGTGTACCTGTTTTAATCATCTATTGACGTTAAAGTGATTTGAAAGACTTTCTTCTATCATGACTTTATTAGCTGTATTTGTTGTGTCACTTTTTTTAGTCATTTTAACTAATCGTATTGTTTCACTGGTTATTGGTTCACTGGTTGCTATAAAAGATTTGATTGCTTCGTTTAATCTGTTTCGTGAGATGGGTCCGGTCGTAGGCTTATTTAAAAGCAATAAAGAGCATATGAAAACATATATTTTGTTTATCATTGTCGTTTTGTAATAATTTTAGCCTAAGAATTGGATCAGTTGTTGTTCTTCCCTGTCTGAAACCATCATGGTATTCTCCTATTATATTTATCTTATATATCTATATTTATATTAACAGAATCTAGACAGGGCAGAACATCTAACCATGGTACCCCTTGGTAACCCCTAGGGAACTAGAGGTTGAGATGGGCCAAGAATTAAATGAACGGATGATGTAGATAAGGATGTGAGCAAAATCAGTTTGGCAAACTGGCACTAAGCTGCAAATAATACAAAACAAGCCTGGGTAGGTCGAGACTCAACTCAATAGCACCAAAGATGATGAAGAACTGCAATTATCTCGTTTTTCTTTTCCTCAGAATAATGTCCATGAGGACATTACTATACCAAGAACGCTCGAAGCAAAACTAAGGTGGAAGATGTAATTGAAAGAATTGCGCAAATGAAATGGAATTGGGTAGGACACGTGGCAGGGCAAAACATCGAAAAGTGGACGAGAAACATTGTATGTTGGAGACCACGCGAGCACAGTCGTAGTAGAAGAAGACCACAGAAACGATGGCTAGACGACATCAAAGCAGATATGGAGAGAAACTGGCACCAAATAGTACAAAACAGAGAAGAATTGTGAACTCATGGCCAGACCTTTGTCCAGGAGTGGATGCAAACAGGCTCAAGAAGAAGAAGAATGTCCATGATGCCTCACATACGAACAAACTAACTAAAACGTGTAGTTTCTCTCAAAACACTTGTAACTTCGCTGCACCATCCACAAAACGACTAGCATTAGCAATGTCGATAGGTTATGTCATAAATCAAAGAACACCTGTCAGAATTGTCGTACCAGTGTTGCCAAGTTGAAATAATACACAATGTTTACAGTAATTCACACAAATCTGTAGTAAAATGTTCTTTTCATGGGATATATTAATGTGTAATTATTATGTGATACATATATTAATTTGTACGATTAATAATGAGGAAAGCTGATTTTGGTTTATTTTGGAAGATGATACAACAAAAATCATAATAAATAACACGTTTTCTAATGATATAATCAACAAAGAAAGACGTATTTAAATAAAAACAAGCATAACAAATTAGTGATTGGCATGAATATTTTCCACCATATGAACTAATAAGCGTTAAGCAAATTATTTAAAATTATTGCAGAATATATCAATAAATCTAAAAAACCGGACCCTCTCAAAATATCCAGTTCCTAAATGTGATATTTATTGAAAACTAAAAAAATGTTAAAACAAGCTTTAAATAGGTATTCAAAAAGGGGGAATTTTTTGCCTAAAGTGGGAAATACACCATTCAATTCGGTTCAATCAAAATGAACTATGTATTTTGCAATTAAATAAAAGCGTTCAACAAAACTGAACGTTGAAAGAAGTTGAGACAATTTAGAATAGAATTGAAATATGCTTTATTGTCACTAAAATTTTTTACAATTTTATGGACAAAGCTTACATACAGTCAAAAGAAAAATAATATCAATAACAGATAACAACTACAATTTAATAGAATTAGATAAATCGTCAATATACAGTAAATAAGCTATAAAAGCAAAGACAAAAACAATTTATTGTAAAATTTATATAAATTGCAAATTGAACATACAACAAATAAAATACAACATTAGGAACTGACAGTTTAAGCTACTGCGTGTGAAACCCAATTTTCTTAGTTATTCATTAAGAAATTCTTCTATTGAATAATATGGTCCTTTAGACAGATAGGCTTTTGTCATTTTACGGAACTTTGGGAAAGATGTTGCAGATTTAAGTTGTAAAGGGAGATGGTTGTAAAGTTTTTTTGCGGAATATAAAATATAGATTTCTTTACTAACTTTGTGGATGGGATCGGTAAATAAATATCAAAGATTAAATTTATGGTGGAGTAAAGATGATTGGGCCTTTCTGGAAAGACATGAAGGTGTTTACGAATTAAACAAACCGTTTCTAGAATATATAAAGATGGCAGTGTTAAAATTTCGTGATCTCTGAAGTAACTTCTGCAATGTGTAGATCTTCTGAGACTAAACAGATATCTAATTGTTCTTTTTTGCAATTTAAAAACAACATCAAATTGAGCAGCTGTACTAGAACCCCAAAAAGGAAGGCCATATTTAAGATGAGACTCCGAAAAATATGTTATTTTAGAAGATGCTAAACTGAGTTCCCTTGAGACAGATCTTATTGCATAGCAAGCTGAGGCGAGTTTCTTACTTAATGAACCGATATGAAGGAACCATGTGAGGTTGCTGTCTAAAAAAATACCAAGAAATTTTACAGAATCAACGGTACTGATCTGGCTGTTATTAAGAGGCAAATGTTGAAGAGCTCCTTTATAGGATAGTGCTACTGTTTTATCTACATTAAAAGAGAGTAAATTAGAGTCAGACCAGGTCTTTATCGTCAGTAGATTCGAAGCTATAGTTACATGAAGAGATGCAATAGTTGAGTTGTTCCAAGTGATACTGGTATCATCAACAAAAAGAAAAATTTTCCCATCGATTTTTAAATTAGTGATGTCATTTATAAAGATAGGGAACAGTAGAGGACCCAATACTAAACCTTGTGGTACTCCACATACAATGTTTTTGAGACTAGAGTCAGTATCATTTGCTTTAACTAGTTGTTTCCTATTATTCAAGTAGGATTGGAACCAATTCAAAGAAATACCTCTAATTCCATAGAAATTTAGTTTTTTAATCAAGATGTCGTGATTTACACAATTTACACAATCAAAAGCTTTGGCATAGTATTTCTACTTTCATTCACCTTCGTTGAACAACGGGGATAATTCGTCCACATTCATCCACGTTGACTGGTCTATACAAGTTTGTCGATTGTGTTTGATTCAACCGTTTATTTTATTGTGACTTGTGCTGTGTGATTTTCGTACTTTATTACAAGAAATGCGTAATAATTTCATTTAACAATGGTGCATAGATGGAAAGACGAAGAGACTCCGATATTTCTCGTCTTATATAAAAATCACGAGTGCCTCTGGAATAACAAATCAGAAAATTATAAAAACAGGGTATTGGGAGAGAAGGCAATAAAGACCCCTTTTATCAGAATTAAATATTGTGGAACTGTCGGAAAATTACATTAAATTACTAACAAAAATGTAATTGAAGCATCCACATTGTGAATTGAATGAAGAATAAATTGAAGCGTGTATATGTATGCTTTTCAATTTGATTGAACAATGTAATTGAATCATCCAGATTGTTCAACCGAATTGAATGGTGTATTTCCGCCTTTAACTCCGACACCTTTGAGTGAGCCGGATCATTATGATTCGTCAATGTTATGATAGGTCAGTCATTATCGTCACCGTTTTGATTGCTTGGAAATTCCTTAAATATTTCCGGAAGTATACGGCGAGATTGTTTTCTTATTGTTACTTATTATTATGATATGATCTTCTTAAAGATGTTTAAGGATGCTGTGCATATAATTACGTAATTGAAAAAATGTACAATATAAAAACCATGTGAGTAATAATCATATGTGTGGTTAATTGTTGAGAGAACTTTTAAATGTTTTCTTCTAAGAAATTCTAAATAGTATCGCATTATGTTTATTTTTTCCATAAGTAGGTTTTTCAATGGTACATAAATACTTGTTGTTTTCGATAACATTAGTATTATTATCATCAGTTTCCTTTTTATTTTTAATATGTATTCCTAGGGGAGAAAATAATAGGAAATCAGAGCCAGAATATCAGCCCACGAAGATTAACTTCTTCTTCATGTACCATGCCCTTTCAGAACGTTGGTTACCATCATAGCTATCTTAATTTTATTCACTGCCACGCTAAATAGCATGTTTGTATCTACACCATAACAATCTCGCAAGTTCTTCAACCATGAGGTTCTTCTTCGTCCTGGACTGCGTTTGCCTGCTATTTTTCCTTGCATAATATTTTGCAGCAACCTATATTTCATTACATGTCCGAAATACTCCAGCTTTCTCTGCTTGATGCTTTTTATAATCTCAGTAGTCTTGCTGAGACGTTATAGTATTGTTTCGTTTCGAATCTTCTTCACCCAGGAAACTTTTAAAATTCTTCTATAGCACCACATTTCGAACGCCTCAAGACGATTTAGATCGATTTTATTCACAGTCCAGGACTCGACACCATAAAGTAAAACCGAGAACACGTAGCAGCGAAGTAGGCGGATCCTCAATGCCAATTTTAGGTTTCTGTTACATAACACCGTGGACATCCTTCTAAAAGCCGCTCTAGCCTGCTCTATCCTAGATCTAACTTCGCCGTGACTTTCTGCGTTACAATTTAATTGCTGTCCAAGGTAAACGATTTTATCAACTTGCTCAAGTTTGGTATTATTTACATATATAGACGGTTTTATATGCTGCTGTTTACTTATTACGAGTATTTTGGTTTTCCGTATGTTCAGATCCAGACCTGCCTGTTGACCTACAACTCTCAACGACACTATCAAGTAGTGTTTGCAGATCTTCTTGACTAGAAGCTAGGAGTACTGTATCGGCCAAATATCGCAAATTATTGTTGACTTCACCGTTCACAAGTATTCCTTCTTGTTTTTCAGGAAGTGCATTTCTGAAAATTCTTTCGGAGTAAACGTTGAAAAGAGGGGTGACAAGAGGCATCCCTGCCGATCAACGATAAGCGCAATTTATACATTGGAACGAATACTACAGAAATTCGCAGAAATCTCCCTCTTTTTAACCAATTGTACAGCAAGATTTGGACCTAGTCAACTGGAGTCAAATGTGGCAGGATTTGTCTGATACCGAATCATCTGATACTGCTAATTAAGCCTATATAATAACAATTATGCCAGAGTTAGATTAAATGGGGAACTAATCGACAGTTTCAGGGTCACTAAGGGCGTGAGACAAGTCTGCATACTAAGTCCAATTCTATTCAACATACACGGTGAATGGATAATGCGGAAAGCTACTGAGAACTGGAACGGTGGCATCACTATCTCCGGGAAGAATATCTGCAACTTGAGATATGCAGATGATACAAACATCCTCGCTAGTCCCGAGATTAAACTGATTCACCTGCTACAACGGATTGAAAAAGTAAGCTTAACAATGGGTCTTAAAATCAACAGAGACAAAACGAAAATCATGATAATTGACAGGGCTAACAACAATCAAAATCATCTAACTATGCTATGATAAACAATATCGCTACTGTAGATGCATTTGTGTATCTGGGCTTTTTAATAACTAACAAGGGGGCTGTACTGAAGAAATAAAGCGCCAGTAGCGATTGCAAAAAGCTCTATTGCAAAATTAATGAAAATTTGAAAAAGTCATAACACAACTATCGATACAAAAATGAGACTATATATTAAGATAAAAAAGATTATAGATGTATTTGAGATGTACTCCTGGAGACGAATGCTAAGAATAACATGTGTGGCCCACAAATGAATCTATACTGAACCAGCTAAATATAAAGAAAAGACTAAGAACATAAATATCAGAACAAATAATAGTCTTGAAAAACTTGCCATCCAGGAAAAGGTAGAAGGTAAAAAAAGTCGAGGTATGGACCAAGAGCTAGCAACGTCGAAAAAAGTATTTTAAGGCAACTGGTTCTTTAATATATTATTCCCTATGCTTCCTCGAACACCGTACCGGCCATCTGGCTACTGCTACAGGTTGCGTTCATTACTGTGCAGCACACTTGTACAGGTAAATATATAGAATTTAAAATTATTGTGAGACGAAAAATTTTTTTGTCGTACTTTTTAAACATTATTAGGAATATGAACTATAATTGCCAGACATCTCTGTGGTTTAAAAAGTAATGACAAAAATTTTTCGTTCTAAAATAATTTAAATTCAATATACAGGGTGATTGATGAGTGTGATAAAGCTCAGTAGATCCGTTATAGTAATAGATAGCAATAAAAGTTAATAACAAAAATTGTAGCCAACTTTCAGCTTTACATTAAGAAATTATTTAGAATGTTCGATAATATAGTGACAGACCAAACTTATGTTTTTTTTTTAAATGGAACACCCTATATTTTATTTTATATTCGAAATTCTCTTAGCTACCTCATCACAAACATATAAAGGTTTGTTATATTATATAGGGCTTTTATAAAGTTATAACCAATTTTTATGAAAATCGTAACAAGTTCAGTTCCCTGTATAAATAAAAAAACACAACAGCAATGGTTTATTGGTGCCGTATTTTTTGTTGATTGTGAAAATTTTTAAGAATTGTTGATATTACTAATTTTCCTTATATCGAATACAGGGTGAGTCAAAACGCAAGTACATTATTTTCTCAGAAATTTTAAATTGAACACCCTATATTTTATATCACCATCGAAAAGTATCATTACCGTACTTTAATTTTTGTATAATATTCCCTATGCCTAAATTTGTAGTTTTCGAGATTTTTTCACTTTTCAGAGCAAGTTATTAATTAGGAGGTTCTATTTAAAATTACTGAAAAAATAATATACTCACCCTGTATTCGATATAAAAAAAATAATAATATCAACCATTTTCATAAATTTTGACAATCAACCAAAAAATGTGGCACCAATAAACCATTGCTGTTGTGTTTATTTTTATTTATACAGGCTGCTGAACTTATTACGATTTTCATAGAACATTGGTTATAACTTTGTCAATACCCTATATAACATAACAAACCTTTATATTTTTGTGATGGGGAAGTTCAGAAGATTTCGAATATAAAATAAAATATGGGGAGTTCCATTTAAAAAAACAAAAGTTTGTTTTGCCACTATGTTATAGAACACCCTGTAACATTCTAACTAATTTTGTAATGTAAAGCTCAAAGTTGGCTACAATTTTTGTTATTAACTTTTATTGCTATCTATTACTATAGCGGATCTACTAAGCTTTATCACACTAATCAATCACCCTGATTCTGTATTTACCTGTACAGGTGTGCTGCGCAGTAATGAGCGCAACCTGTATCAGCAGCCAGATGGCCGGTACGGTGTTCGAGGAAGTATAGGGAACAATATATGAAAGAATCAGCTGTCTTAAAATAGTTTCTCGAAAACGTTGCTAGCTCTTAGACCAGTAGATCTGCCACACGATACACGGACCATATTGTTGCTACTATTGATGCCCCATGGTCAGAATGTGCTAGAATGGCAGAAGATAGAGAGACATGGAGTCTCTCTATCTTCTCTATGCAGAGGAAGAACAAATGACACTAGAACCAGAAACACCAGAACTTAGCTCAAATGAAGAAGTTAATATAAATACACCGGAAGTTTAAAAAAAATTGAAAATCTGAAGAACATAAAAGCTGCAGGTAAAGGCATAGAAGACTGATAAATAGTAATTGTTTTGAACATTGTTGATTTTGTGGTACCTATTGGTATTGGACATAGGCCAGTCAATTCCGGAATTGGATAAAAAAATTAGAAATAGGAAAAGAGTAAAAGAGGTGGAAAGAAGAGGAAACTGTTCAGATGAATAAGAATTTAAAATGAAAATAAAAATGTATCTAATGCTTATAATGTTACAAATTAGCCTAACAATAATTATAGCAGAAAAAAGAGAATACTTAATAAAATCATATAAAAATATGCCAATAATAAAGTCATATTATTTGTAAAAAGAATCGATTAATGTCCCACTTTCTCAATATTTTAGATTATAACATCATATCAGCAATTTTTATTCTTACATTTATTTCAAAAGATAAATAAATTAATAATAATAAAAAACAATAAAATAAATTCAGTGATGATAGAGTATTTATTGGTTCACCCTGTTGATTTTGTTATAATCTGTTAAATGAAACATATTATCACTATTCAGGTTATTCACTAAAAAACCCATTATTGACTTTCAAAAATAATAATTGCAATACAAAAAAATATAGAGAAGTAACCAAGCACATTTTGTAATGGGAAACATCAAAATTTTTAAATGGGTTTCAGTATCGCCTAATAATAAACTCTAGAAAATGGAATAAAGAAAAATACAGTGTTCGATTATTTTGCGCTACCTTTTCCATTCTTTAAATTTCATAATTCCTTGCAAGGTTCTTTACCAGACGGACTTTATTTTATTTTATTGTAATATAGATAGCCTTGTTATTGCACTGAGGTGTAAATCATTGTTCTCGGATTATAACCAATAGTGTAAAATTTCAATTTGTCATGATTGAAAATGTCTATTAGTATTCTTATTTAAGTACACAGATTATGTGTTTTATTGTTTTAATTTAATTATAATATTTGTAACACAATATCATTTTTATGAACTAAAATCAACAATGTTAAAATTATACCAAGAAATATATTAACTGGTTTAAAATAGCAAAACATTGTTTATATTTATTTAGATTTAACTTTTGGTTTGAGGTTATGTTAGGTTAGGTTTTCGTTATAACCAAAATTGTCGTGTTAAAACAATTGTTAAACACATTTGGTAGTGCTATTGCTAGTTTAATTTAATAATAGATTTGTACGAACTAATAAAAACGAAATACATTCAGAAGGAAACTTGGGCAGACTATTTTCGATCTCTGTTTGCTAAAGATAACGATAACGAACCACCAATACCTGAAGTGACAACAAACGAAGAAACAAATATTGAAGAAGCAGAGGTAACAGAAGCATTAAGGAAATTAAAAAATAGAAAATCACCAGGAGAGGACAGAATATCGAATGAACTCCTAAAGTATAGAGGACAAGACCTGACCAAACAATTATTAAAACTAATCCAAAAAATAATAGAACAAAACAGAATACCACAAGAATGGAGATCAAGCATCGTAACACCTCTTTTCAAAAAGGGAGAAAAATCGGACCCGGAGAATTACAAAGGAATTAATTTATTAAACACAACACTAAAATTAACGACCAAAGTGATAACAAACAAACTGAATAAAATTATAACATTAGCAGAAGAACAAGGTTTTAGGTCGGGAAGATCATGCACCGACGCTATATTTATAATGAGGCAGATTCAAGAAAAATCGTTAGAATACAACAAACCGGCATACTTATGTTTCGTGGACGTTAAGAAGGCATTTGACAGGTCAAATTAAAGGACGTTATCCATTTATTGTACGCAAGAGAGGTACCTCTAGGAATAATTAAATCGATCGAAAATATCTACCAGAACAACACAATAAAAGTAAAAGTAGATGAAGAACTAACTGACCCAATTGAAGCTGGCAATGGGATAAGACAGGGAGATTCCCTGAGTCCTCTGTTGTTCAACCTGATCATGGACGAAATAATAAAAAAAATTAAGAACAAAAAAAGGATACCAAATGGGAGAAAAACAACTTAAAATAATCTGCTATGCAGACGACGCAATACTAATCTCTCAAAGTGAAGATTATTTACAACGTATGCTGCACGAATTTAATATAACCGCTAGAAAATTTAACATGTTAATTTCCCCAAAAAAGACTAAGGGCCGGTTGTTCGAACGCTAATCAACAATGATCACTATCAAATATTTAATTACTGTCATCAAAACTGTCAATGTCAACTTTTATTGGGTTGCTGAAAACATAATTGATTAAAATTATGAGATTAGTTAATCAATTAACATAACAATTATTAACATAATTGATTAAGTAATTTCATAATTGTAATCAATTATGTTTTCAGCAACCCAAACAAAGTTGACATTGACAGTTGTGACAGTAATTAAATATTTGATAATGATCATTGTTGATTAGCGTTCGAACAACCGGCCCTAAATGCATGGTTATAACAGCAGATCTAATAAGGTGTAAATTAGAGCTGGAGGGTCAAATAATAGAACAAGTCATGGAGTTTAAATATCTAGGCGTCGCACTATGCAGCTACGGAAAGCTCGAAACAGAAGTGGAAGATCAGGTGAATAAAGCAAACAGAGCCGCAGGTTGCCTGAATGAAACAATATGGAGAAATAAAAACATCGGAAGAGAAGTGAAAGGCAGAATTTACAAAACAGTCATCAGACCAATAATGACATACGCAGCAGAAACACGACCTGATACAGAAAGGACAAAAAGAATGCTAGAAACAGCAGAGATGAAAACATTGCGAAAAATCGATGGTAAGACGATGTGGGATAGAGCTAGAAGTGCAGATATACGAAGGAGATGCAAGGTGGACAACAATAATAACTGGGTGAAAAGCAGAAGAGTAGAATGGAACGACCACATAAGCCGAATGACAACAAATAGTGTAGTAAGGACGGCGAGAGACGGTTCCCCAATAGGAAGACGATCAGTGGGAAGACCACGAAAAAGATGGAATGACAACTTACTGGAGGCACATTGAAAAACAGACAGAGTAATGTCTATATAAAAAGAAGAAGAAGAAGATGTCACTTACAACCTTCCATTTCAGTAAGTATAGCTTTTATATTATAAAATGAAGTGTTTAATGTTTTTTTCTTTTAAAATATATAATAATTAGTACCCGTACTTATTAGTAAGTAATTAATTTTTCAATTTCAATACTCTATAATTGGTATTGAATTTGAAAAGGAAACAATAAATATTCAAAACGTAGTGGTCGGGATTTTTGCTTATGCGAGGATTGTTGCATTTCGGGATTTTGGCCTGTCGGGATTCTGGCGTGTCGGGATTCTGGCGTGTCGGTGTTTTGGCCGTAGGGATTTTGGCTGTCGGGATTTTGGGCGCCATCGACCCGGAACAGATATAATGAAAGTTAAGAAAGAATATCAAACTGCCGAAATTACCAGAAGAATAAGGTTAGCGTGGGCAGGACTTGGAAAACTGAGTTGGATCTCGAAAACCACTAAAATAGAGCAATATTTGAAAATCATAGTTTACGATCAGTGTATGTGTATCCACCCTATACTAACGTATGGTTCACAGACGTAGACACTCACCAAGGCCAATATGGATAAAATAGTAAAGACACAAAGAGCGATGGAAAGATCAATGCTCGGGATGAGATTTACAGACAAAAAACGAACAAATAGATTAGAAGCAAAACCAAAGTAAAAGACGCAGGAAAACATGCTGCCAAATTAAAATGGAGCTTTGCAGGACACGACGCCCGACTGAAGGATAAAAGGGAATCACGAAATACAACAATGCAGACCATGGTTAGGAATGAGAAGCAAAGGAAGGCTACAAATGAGATGGGCTGATGACATTACGAAAATTGTAGAACGCAACTGGAACCAAGTGGCGCAAAATGGAAAGCACTGGACTGAATTGATAGAGGCCTGAAGAAGAAAAAAAAAAGAAAAAGAAGGATTTTGTACCTAAGAAAGTTTTAGAAACGATGCTTCGATTTTCGATGCTTAGGCTGGTAGCAAAATAGAGATTTTCACTTATTTATACTATAGTGAAAGGTAAAATACATATAAAGGACAAGATATGCATGTGTCAAATGAGAGGCATAAATTAGATCTAAAAAATAAGTTAATTTCGACACGCGAAATTGGCGCATCCTCCAATTTTGATAGTCGTCTAGATTCCGAAATAACCGAAAAAAAAAAACACATTACTTAGTTGCTAATTTCGTAATAAGAGAATTCTTTGAAACAATATTTTCAAAATCACACAGCTAAAATAATCCTTTTGACACTGTTTAGCTTTAATATTGGTTATGGGTATTTTTCTTGAAATATCCACTAGAATAAAGATCATACAAGAAAAACTAAACCAAAATAAATATTTGAAGTATGCTTAAGAAAACTTTCAACGAAAACGTTTAAAAATTTTTTTCAATGATCAAAATTATTTTAACTCAATTAAATAACTTTATAGATATTTGTCATTGCGCCCAAAGTTGTGTATTGTGGTCCTTATCAAACTTTCAAAATTTCAGATCGATCCATTAATTAGTTTAAAAGCTACTCTATTTGTTTATTCCAGAGACATTTTTTCGGCGTTATCGAAATGCCTCTCACTTTTTCAGGTAATTATTTTCATACTTGAAATGCCTCTCAGGTACAATCGAAATGCCTCCCTTTCGTTAATCATTTAGGCTGATATTTTGTCTATTTAATCTCTGTATAATGACACAATGTTGCCAAATCATAATTTAAATAGGTACTATCTATTTTGATTTTTTTAATTCTTAATGCAGTTAATGCATAATTACATAGCTGAAAATTCGACATTTCGTCCACATCTTTGGGCTGAGCACTCTTCATCCTTACAAAGAATCACAAACCCATGCGAAAGTTATCATTCCAAGTATAATTATTCTTCTTTCTACTGCCCTCATTCTAGCATTAATAATTTTATTGATATCATTTTACGATTTCAAATAAATACCTATATTAAAATGAATTTCTGTTTCGACACCAAAAAAAATTGTTGCGGAAAATACAGCCAGCCGGAAAGTAACTTTCTAAATGAAAAAATTTTAGAATTAAGAGAACGTAAAATAAATAGATTAGAATTTGTCAAAGTAAGTAGTATCATATAAATTTAGGAAAAATATTTTGTAATTTTATATTTCTATACACATTTTGTAATATTTTCCAAATAAGTTTTTTGTGATGTTATTTTTAATAAATCTATAAAATACTTATTATGTTTTTGTATTTTTTGTCAAATTATTAATAACAAAAAATATTGGTTATTATACATAATGGTTATAAAACTGATTATATATATGTACAAGTTAGTCGAAATTTATAAATACTGCCTAGTGTCAATAATGTTTAATACATAAAGGTTGAAAATAAAATAAATAAAATAACAAAATACCAATTTTGCCGAAAATTTACAAAGGGACGAAGATGTGGCAACGTCCAACGTCTCACCTTCACATAAAGATTAAAAGCATGTAATTTATTTAGAGCTTGGGAGGCAATTCGTATGTGACCATTTTAGCGACAGGTAAGAAACCCTTCTTCGGGAGGCATTTCATATGCGCCCCCTTTTTTTGCAATAACATTAGTCAGAAAATAACAAAGATATGGTAATTTTACGCATACCAAGTAAAAGTCTAACAGTTAAACTATCAAAAAAGGTGAAAAATTTACTACGCAAAAGCCTTCTGCAAAATTACGGTTGCTTTTGATTTATACACAAATAAAACTACTTTTAAACTATTGCTCGTAGATAATAGCTATTTGTATAACAAGGGAGCACAGTGCTACTTTTCCTCCCGAGAATGAAGTTTTAATCATTTAAGGGAGGGAAAGGCACTTTACTGCCATGTTATACATATGATTTTTCTACCACCCTCAAATATCAAATAATTTTTAAATAATTTATTCATATAACTAACAAAATTTATTAGAGAATTAAAACTAACAAGCAAGTACAGTATAACTGTTAAATTATATAACTGTCAAATATAAGTCAAGTTATCATTAATGTAAAAATTGTTAAATCAAAATAACAATTTACTGTTTTTACCATTTTGCAAAATACAGGGTGTTCTATAAATAAACGTTAAAATGTATAGATAGAATATAGTATAGGGCGTCAATAGATCGTAATAGAAAATAGAATAAATCTATCAGTCTTTCAACTAAATAGAATATAGTAGAGGGAGTCAATTAGTTATTTCCTCGATGACATACCATGATGTCACTTTTACTTTGTCTCCCTAGGGAGAAAAAGTACGACTTTGCTCCCTACAATGAGGCTAGGAAATTTGTACTTTGGAAAGAGGTAGGTGGAAAAACCTTTTTTCATTTTCGAAAAGATGATAATTTTTACACAAATTTGAAATAAATAAAAAGTTAATCTGGGATGATTTGATAGAAAGTATGAATTAGTTTGTTTAACTCCCAGTTAATTTTTTTATAATAATTAAAAAAGTAATTAGTTTCATTTTAAATATAAAGACTTAAAGTTTTTTTACACAGTATAATAGACGATTAAGTATTTAGAATACAATAAAAAATTAGAATTTTTTGGGAAAATATATTTTTTTAACTGTTTAAATAAATTACGTTGTTTATTTATTAATAATATTATTAAAACATTGCATATTTGTTATGTAAGAAAAATTACTACTAATTAAAAAAGAACAAAATCTACCAACTAGAACAGGGCATAAAGGAGTTACAGTGTTTTGAAGTTTAATCTTATTTTTACACATTAAGTTTAATCTTATCCCTACTCTTTACCTAAGAGTTCTAGAATAACTTTGTTTTGTGTTTAAATTCGTGAAAAACTGTCAGCTTTTTAAATATGGAAAAATATCTTATCCCTACTCTTTACCTCAGAGTTCTAGAATAACTTTGTTTTGTGTTTAAATTCGTGAAAAACTGTCAGCTTTTTAAATATGGAAAAATATCTTATCCCTACTCTTTACCTCAGAGTTCTAGAATAACTTTGTTTTGTGTTTAAATTCGTGAAAAACTGTCAGCTTTTTAAATATGGAAAAATATCTTATCCCTACTCTTTACCTCAGAGTTCTAGAATAACTTTGTTTTGTGTTTAAATTCGTGAAAAACTGTCAGCTTTTTAAATATGGAAAAATATCTTATCCCTACTCTTTACCTCAGAGTTCTAGAATAACTTTGTTTTGTGTTTAAATTCGTGAAAAACTGTCAGCTTTTTAAATATGGAAAAATATCTTATCCCTACTCTTTACCTCAGAGTTCTAGAATAACTTTGTTTTGTGTTTAAATTCGTGAAAAACTGTCAGCTTTTTAAATATGGAAAAATATCTTATCCCTACTCTTTACCTCAGAGTTCTAGAATAACTTTGTTTTGTGTTTAAATTCGTGAAAAACTGTCAGCTTTTTAAATATGGAAAAATATTTCGTCTACGAGTCATAGCTTAACACTTTAACTGCCATGTGTACCATATATGGACACAGGCAATTTTAGTTCTCTGCCATGTGTACATATATTGGACATAGGTTTTATCAGCTTTTCAGCCAAGTGTCCGTGGTTGGTATACATTTACCGTTTATTTAAATGGGAATATCATTGAGTCTGGCGTAGAACTATAACGTTTAAAAATATCCTGGGATTTTTTTAATTTTTAAAGGTATAAAGGATAATAAAATGAAAATTAACTATACATTAACTTTTTTTTATTTTTATGACAGTACAGCATATTATAATAAAAAGTAAATAATGTAGTATTTTTTAACTAGAAAATTAGGTACTGAGAGTCAATTTTATTGTACATGTTTTAGTTATTTTTTTGTGAAAACATGGTTGACAAAGAAACATTCTAAGCACATAAAAGGGCTGTTTTCACATCCGTTGCATACCCGTGTTATTCATTTTGTGTTTTTTATAGCATAATTTCGACCATGGAGTTCAGAGTTTTTTTGTAACAAATCGTGTATCTGCCTCTTTTGTTCAAAGCATTTTGAGTAAGTTCATGTTTGGCTTGAAATTGTACAGGAAGAAGTAGATTACTACTTTGAAGAAGTTGCATGCACACATTTTCTTTTAATTTTGTAACTGACATTTTGCTTTGGTTGATATTATTAAAAATAATTAGAGTATTCACCAGTGAAGTACCAGTAATCATCTCAAATGCCACTTTTCTGTACTATTTGACAGACTTTCGTAAGCAGTTTGAGTAAGCTGTCTTTTGATCTGACATGTTCACAAATGCTTTTGCTTTATTGCACTCGACAATGGCTGCAGGTTTTCTTTTAGGACCTTCCCTAAGATAACGGACTATTTGACCTTAAGTGTCCATCTATGGTACTCATGGCCTGCAACTAGACATTAGGAACAATTTCACAATCGCAGGCCGCGTGCACCAAATGAGAACACAGCAATTTTTACAAGAATACCCAAAAAACAAATCTGATTTTATGATTTTTGCTAAAAACAAACACAAATAGAGTAATTAAGATGAAAAAAATATTTTGGCCCAGAAGACCCGGTACAAAATTTACTCTGACTTTACCTGGCAGTTAAAGTGTTAAAAGTGTGTTAAATTGTTTATACAGTAAAAAAAATAATAATTTTGCAAAACGATGTTTGGTTATAAAAATTATTTTTTTAACCTTTTTTGATACATACTGATAGTTTAATACTAGTCTTTCGTTTTCATTTGATATGCGTAGAATTACCGTATATTGATTGATTGGAAAAGACTCTCTGGGATAAACAAACAGAATAACTTTTAAAAAAATTCATAGATCGATCTTAAATTTTGATGGTTTGGTAAAAACCACAATACTCAACTTTGGGGGCAATAACAAATACCTATATTGATTTTTACAATAGTTATAAACAATTAGGGATTATGCAGTTATTATTGCAGTTATTTTGCAGTTTTCGATGCAACTAATTATTTTAAAAATTTAGCAACCGTCATTCTAAACCATTTTTCATGTTTAAACAGAAAAAGTTTTGTAATTTTACCTCAAATATTTTAATGGGGTGCAAAAATAAAAAAAATTGGATTTTTTACACTAAATTTTTAATAATTAAAAATTGACGCTTAGTCCAGGTTAATAAGGTTTTTTCCATGACACTCGAGCAGCCAGGGTACTGAAGCGTTTTTTCGACAGATAATACCTATAAGAGCAAATTTTAACTATTTCCTGCGTAGGATCTGGCGGCCATTTTTATTTATAAACAATTAAGTGTCAAAAATGGCATTTTTCTCTTTTTTTTCAAATCAATGGAAAACAGTGAAACTTATGGTTTTTTAATACTCTTTGAGATTATGGAAAAACCTTTAAAATGACGTATTAAAAAGTTTGATATACTCATTTATTGTTAATATAATTGCGAAAAAAGATCGGAATTGCAAAAAAAAAATAATTTCGCAATATTTATTGTAAAAATTAGTGTACAGCTTTGAAATTTTTGTCATATAAGGGTTCTTTGGTGCTTAATATGTGATAAAAATGTCAAAGCGATTCATTCAATTGTTTAAATTTTATTCAAATTGTTTATCCCAGAGAGCTTTTTTTTTGCAATAACATAAGTCAGAAAAAAATTACGTTAGAACCATTCCACAGGTGTCAAATGAAAGTGCATGAGTCATATTTTCAACTTGGTTTAAAAAAAGCGAATAAAAAATGCATTTATTAGTAATAAATAATTATGCAAAAGTATCGTAGATCTTTCCTTATAAACTTTTTATTTTGTTATATAAGAAATTATATATATTTATTACAATTTTTTATCAATTATGATATAAATAACATTACTTGGTAGTTGTGCACTTAAAACAGGGTAAAAAAGTTAATTTTTTTTGGAAAAAGTTATTCAAAAAGTTTATAAGGAGAGATTTACGATACTTTTGCATAATTATTTATTACTAATAAATACATTTTTTATTCGCTTTCTTTAAACCTTGAAAATATGCTCTTCCATTTGACACCTGTGCAATGGTTCTAACGTCATTTTTTTCTGACTTATGTTATTGCAAAAAAAATGCTCTCTGAGATAAACAATTCGAATAAAATTTAAACAATTGAATGAATCGCTTTTGAAATTTTTATCACATATTAAGAACGAAAGAACCCTCATATGACAAAAATTTCAAACCTGTACACTAATTTTTACAGCAGTTATTGTGAAAATATGTTTTTTGCAATTCCGACCTTTTTTCGCAATTATATTAACAATAAATGTGTATATCAAACTTTGTAATATGTCATTTTAAAGCTTTTTCCATAAGTTTCACTGTTTTCCATTGATTTGAAAAAAAAAAGGAAAAAATGCCATTTTTTGACAATTAATTGTTTATAAATAAAAGTGGCCGCCAGATCCTACGCAGGAAATAGTTACAATTTGTTCCTATATGTATTACTTGTCGAAAAAACGCTTCAGTACCCTGGCTGCTGAAGTGTCATGAACAGGGTATATTTTTGTCTTATTACCCTGGCCTAGCTGGAAACTTTTATTAAATATTAAAAACTTTAGAAAGCTCAAATAATAAAGTTTTAGAAGAATGTTGATCTACATAATATATTATTTAGACTACCGACCAAAAAAATGTTTTACGTTTTTAAATTCAATTTAATAAAGAAAAATTATAAAACAAGCAGACATTTTTGTTTTAGGGCTAAACGAAAGAATAAAAGTGGTAATACTAGAAAGATGACAGAATTTAAGTGTTTACCAAGTAAAATCTATAAATCACTGAATTCTTATAGAATAATTTAACAATTTAACAATAATTTAAAATAAAATAATTTAAAAAACATAATTTGCAGAATATTTTGTTAAATTCCTTTAAATCATGTAAGATCTATTGAGATAATTCATCCCCATCAACTTAAAACAGAAAGGAAACATGAAGTGAATGCATTGTAAACAACTACCTAATACTAGTAATACTACTAGTTGTTTGTATTCTTATAAAAAAGATACTAAAGTTAACTTGACATATTAATTAACAATAATTGTAATCCAAGTAATTTTTAATTAAGCAATAAAATATACCGGATTTTTTTGTAAGGTATTTTGCATAAATTTGTGATTTAAGCGCCAACCGTTTTTTGCGTGTGACAAAATTTTTTAAAATACTTATTATGTGGGAAAAGAATGTTATGATTTACCTTAGAAATATCTGGAAGAACCTTAAGGCCTAGATCTTGGAAGAGTCCTGGATCGGCGCCGGAGAAATTGAGTAAACACAGAGTTAGGATGTAGAAAGAAGTCCAAAAGCACGCGGCCAAACGAGCCGAAATGTGGCAGCCTAAGCCCATAGCAGAAGGCCGGTAGTCGGCATTAATGCACTCACTGCCACTGCACCAAATAAACCAATATCCGGTACCCAATGCCCAAAGTTACGCGAACGCACAAGAATAAAAGTACGCGAAAGGATTAACACTGTCAGTTACGTGTGTATGAGTAAAATGTGTATGTTGTTCGTTCGCTCGAAGCCGCAGAGTTTTAACTCGAGCGCTTCAAAATACTCGCACCTTTATACATGTCGTTCTTCTCAGAAACAGCCTGTTGCTTCCTTTGCGCACTCTATCTCCTAGAAAATGCTGTTACATTATTTCCGCAGGGCAGGCTAATTTTTGGAAGTCGGTCCTTTGGAAGGGAATCGATTAAAAGGTCTAATTCTTCTTAGAATTCAGTTAAGCTTTCTAAAACTTTTCCTTAATTAAAAGCTGTATAAGTAAACACATTTTAAATATGAAAATTGGTCCAAGGTATTATTTGTAATGGCACATTTTTTATCTAAAATTAATAGTCTGATCAAATAATTTTACAATACACGTAAATCAAAATGTAATTCGGTACAGGTACAGGTTGGAACAAATTTTATATCAAAGTTTAGGTTTTTTTGTTTCAAACGCCATCTGTTTATTTCAAACCATAAACACTAAGCATGTTTGTTGAACAGCAGGGCCTATTTTACTACTAGGCCCATGAGGCCCCTGCCTCGAGCCCGCATTTTAATGGGGCCCGAAAAGATCGCTAAAAGAATATTTTTATTGAAAAAAAAACAGAATACATTTTCAAAATTATTTCATTTTACGAACAGAAAATGATAAATGAGGAATAAATTCAAAAAAAATCAATAAATGGTGCTCAGAGTACGATCCTTCTTAACCTTTATGTTACTGACAATTTTTATATAAACTGCGCGTCATAGAAAACGGACACCCTAAAAAATGGGTAATTTTTGAGGTTGCGTATCTCCTAAACCTGTTGTCCGATTTAAGTGATTTTTTGAATATCTTATTCCTTATTCTTTGCCAATAACACTGTAATAATATTTTTGCTAAACAGGTAAATTTTCATTGTATACCGGGCAGGCCCGGCCCTAGGGAATTTGCCGCCCTGGGCAAGATCGGCGACTGCCGCCCCCCTTATCCCCTTAGATCCAAAAACTCAAAAAGTTCACCATGGCTTTTAATTTGCTGAAATCTATCACTTAATGCATTGTCATTATTATTTCAAATAAAAGTGCATACTTTCAAGAATATTCTCTGAAAATTTCAAAATAATCGGAGTAAAATTACCAGAGATACAGCGTGTTGAATATCCCTACGTTCGACTCGCTTTGCCGCGACTTCTCGCCAGCACGCTTGAGCGTAGTGAGAAACGTTAACTGTTCGCCTTCTCTTTTGTAGATTACTCCTCGATTCAAAAAACATATTCCAATGTGCATCACTTTACGATTTGGCAGACAAATAAGAAGATGAAGATGCAGTTGTCAAAACTTTAAACGCATTTTTCTCAAAACTGCTTTTTCAAATGCGGTGGACATTGTAACTGAAAAACTACTCGGCCGATCTACCTGATATTTTGCACAGATTTTCTTAAGACATTTCATGAGGTAACAACGTCGAGATATTTTTCTTTTTTTGCTTATTTTTTGTTCAACAATAATAAATCTGTTGATTTTCACAAAATTTTTACCAAAAATTTCATTTTTTTTTTATTTCTGAGTGATACCAAAAATTCAAAAATCATTAAAAATAAAAAAACACGACGTTGTGACCTCGCGAAACCCGAAACTGGCTAATTAAATCTTTTTGAATTTTTTGTTTCGTATGATCTAGTGGCGAGTTCTGATGTCCACCGCAAAATCCATTTTTTTGTGAGCTGCCTGTCAAGATTTGTTATCAATGGCTTACTTTTCATTATTTTGGATTGAATTTTTTTCTAAATATTCTTTATTTAATTTAAAAATAAAATAATTGTACCATAGCTTCGAAAAAAATTCACAAAAATGTGCTTGATATGTTGATTTCAAACCATACTCCACCCCCCCCCCCCCTTCTCTTTCTTGCTATTACTGTGCCTCCGATTTTCGGATTCTCGATTTCTAACTTTGATGATAGCTCTTTTGCGTCTGTCAAAAATAGCCCTGGAATTTTAAATCACTTCTGAGAGACCTAAAATGGATTTCCGTTTTTTCTAATAACCTTACAGCTTGATACACTCCCATATCAATAATCTGCAGTGATTTGCTGACTACGTTGATGTGAAGTAAAATGTCATGTTATTACCACAGAGCAAAGAAAAGTAAAATCACGAATTTGATTTGCCAAACTGCTTGCCTCATGAGCAACCATTTTATCGTTGTTTTTATTGATGGTCATTTCTAAAAAAGCATTGTAGATTTCTTCAATGTGGTATCTTATGGGAGTAATGGCATCAATTCTACTTTCCCATCTAGTTTCGGAGAAAGGTTTCAATTTTAGGCTAGAAATGATTTTTCAGTACAGCCCAACGATAAAGAGATGTGGAGAAAACGTTTTAAGTTTTTGTCACTAAGGAATAGAAAGAAACTGCAAAGTGTGAGGCTTTAGCAGCCGTTCACGATTAAATTGAGTGAATGGCTAGGCTAGATATGGGACAAAAAATGCTCTAGGATTTATTTTCAAACTTTTGTTTTGAACTTTCAAGTTCTTCCCTTTCATGTTTGCCCCATTATCATACAATAGTCCTCTTATATCTTCCAAAGGTATTCCCAGTTCATTCAGTTTTTGCAAAATAACTTCTGTAAATCCCAAGCCAGTGGTTGCCAGTACAGGCACAAATCTAAGAAAATGTTCTGCAATTTTTACACTTTGTGAAGAACATTAACCTAAATCGACAAAACGTACAACAATAGTCATCTGTTCCACTCCAGAAATATCAGGATGTACAATCTAAAATTATGCTATAATACTTCGCTGATTTTATAAAGTTTAAAATTTTATTTTTGATTTGGTTATATAGGAGCTGAATAATTTCGTTTTGAATACGTTTTCCCAAGTAGTGATGCTGATTGTTACTACCATTCGTTGTTCTCCTAATGTGCTCTTGTAAAACAGAATCAAATTTTCCAAAGAGCTCAACAAGCTTTAAAAAATTACCATTGTTGTGATGAAAAAGTTTATCAGAATCGCTTCTCATTGGAAGACAATGTTGTGCTAGGAACTGTATGATTGATATAAGTCGTTCTACATAACTTTTTGTGTTTCTTCGTCTATGGTTTTGTCCGATTCTTGTCTAATTGCTAGTTCGCTTCTTGCACTGTCGATGAGCTGGAGACTTAGCGTGGCTGGACAAAGTCAACCATATGTTTCCAATTATTATATTTATTTTCACTAAATTTCATTTTGACATTGAAAAATATTTTACAGAAAAACCAATACACAGAAGCATTTGTCTTAGAATAAATTCATCACTTTCTCTCAAGAGTTTCACCATTGCAGATTTTTTAACTATAGTAGTTAGTTGTAAATCTACGGGCATCTATCTAGAAATCTGAATTATCTTTCGGGCACAACTGAGCCTCTACAATGGATAATTTTGGCGGGGGCCTCTTGTTACCAAAGTTGTTCTAACAAAATCATTCATTTTATTGGACCACTTTGCTGGATCATAATAAATAATAACATTGTTACCTGTGACAGTAGACAGTAGTAGTGTCATCAGTAGCTGACGTAGATGCTGATGATTGTCCTAGATGACTGTCGTTGGACTGAGAGAAGGCGGCAGCAGATGTGGATGCTGAGATAGTCCTAGGTGACTGTCGTTGGTTTCGCCGCTTTTGTTCATAAATTCGTTTTTTTTATAATATTAACAACATAATTTATTATTTCTTCAATTTCACAAATTGGCCGTCCTCTAAAATTTGCCGCCCCTAAATTAGTCGCCCTGGGCGGCCGCCCAGTTCGCCCACCCCTGGGGCCGGGCCTGATACCGGGTGTACGATTTAAACTGGGTTTTTTTCTCAAAGTTCGCAACACCCTGTGGAATATCCTAGCATTTATAAAATACTGAAATTAAAACCCAACTTCTAGCCTCAGGTTTTCTCAACATTCTGTTTTTTGATTCATTCGCTTATGTTGGATAATACAAAAGTTAGGTACTTTAACAATTAGCCATGTTCTTTTTCAGTACAGGATGTTTCTAAACAAGTGCGACAAACTTTAAGGGGAAATTCTGCATTAAAAAATAATCACAGTTTGCTTCATAATCGTATGTCCGCAAATGCTTCGTTTGCGAGATACGGGATGTTGAATTTTTTCTTACAAACTGACCATTTATTTACTGCTTTAAAACCGGTTTAGATATGCAAATGAAATTTGGTGGGTTTTAAGACGTAGTTATTGCACATTTTTTGACATACAATTAAGAATTTTATATTCACCATTGGAGTGCACACGGGTAATATGGTCGGCCATATTACCCGTATGCACGCCAATAGTGAATATAAAATTCTTGATTGCAAGTCAAAAAATTCGCAATAACTATCTCTTAAAACCTACCAAATTTTATTTGCATATCTCAACCGGTTTTAGGGCAATAAAATAAATCTTCAGTTTAAAAAAATTCAACATCCCGTATCTCGCAAACGAAGCATTTGCGGACATAAGTTTATAAAGCAAACGGTCATTATTTTCATGCAGAATTGCCCCTTAAAGTTTGTCGCACTTATTTACAAACAACCTATACTGATGAAGAACATGACTAGTTGTTAAAGTACATAACTTTTGTATTATCCAACATAAGAGAATGAATCAGAAAACAGAATGTTCAGAAAACTTGAGGCTATAGTCTAGATTTAATTTTAGTATTTTATAAAGGCTAGAATATTCCACAGGGTGTTGCGAACTTTGAGAAAAAAGCACAGTTTGATTCGTACACCCGGTATACAATAAAAATTTACCTGTTTAGCAAAAATATTATTACATGGATATTGACAAAGAATAAGGCTATAATGTGTAATTCCAGTTATCTTGTTAAATATACTTCAAAAATCCTATACTTTTACCAGGAAAAGTGTCACATATACGTTTAATTCCAAGTTCGTAAGAGGGCCGTAGTGTCATTATTCATTTCTCAGTCAAATTAATATTTTTATTCTAGACACTTTTAAGTTACGCTCTGGCGTTCGATGTGAACCTATCGTTATTTATCACGAAAACCGTTGTATTTCGAGAAGTGTCCTAGGGATATTTCGTTAATGTTCAATAAAGTGACCAATGTTTTAAACGAAAAGTAACATAACTCAAAATGTTGATTTTTTTTGTTAAACCAGATATCACATTTTTTCTAGTTTTACTTCTTACACAATTAGAACCATTCACTTATCCATATTCTTCGTATTTAATTTTTAAATTTTGGCAGTTGCCGTTTAAAACTTACAGTTAAATTAAGATCTAAAAAATCAATTTTTGTCTCTCCCGAAAAAAGTTATTTTTTGAATTGTGACACTTTTCTTCCGGATTTTCGTAGTGACCTTAAATGAAAACTTTTCCTGAAAGCTGGAAAAAAACTTTTTTCTATGAAAGTAAATTCAAGCGTTCAAAAGTTGAACGCAAAACTTCAAATCCGCGTGGTCAGAAAAATTTGCAATATCTCCGATAATAATGGTGAATGGTTGAAAATACTCGCACCTTTATACATGTCGTTCATGCTGTGAAATGTCTAATTCTTCTTAGAATTCAGTTAACCTTTCTAAAACTTTTCCTAGTGGCATTTAATTATTAAAATCAATATTACTAATAACAATTTGAGTATAAAAATTGGTCTAAGATATTATTTATAATGGCAAATAAGCATATTTTTTGTGCAAAGTTAATAGTGTGATCAAATTTTTAATTTTTTGCAAAGTTTTCTGCGAAGAAGGGAAAGCTTTCATTTAAGATTTGCTAAATTAAATTTGACCCTTTATTTATTTAAATAATTATAAATAAAGCTTGAAAGACAAATTTTGCAAAAAATTATTATTTGCATTATAAATAAGCACTGTAAATATATAATGCGCTGGAATAAGTGTTACTCCCCATATAAACTTTTTTATTTTTAGCGCAATAGCAAAATAATAGCGACCTGATAGGTCGATTTTTAAAATAATCATAGTATTTATAGCATCAATGTCTTGAACTTTACACGATCCCTGTTCAGGTGGCAGTCATAACTTTAATTTTTTTAAATGGGAAAGTACATCATGTGACACCTCATTTAAAAGCTTTTGAAATACTGATTACAAAGATGTATAATACTTGCGCAAAATTTCGCTCAAATGCTTTTTAAATGTATTCATTTTTTTCGAATCCTGAGAAAACTAATAAGTAATTTTAAAAAATTTAAACGCATTAGAATAAACAAAAAGTTTCTTTTGAATGATATATTTGAAATTAAAAATCATACTAAATTTTCTCTTCTTTTTCACCCCTGTAACTCATTAAAATAACCATTATAGAAGTTTTCAGGGACTTTCGGCCCTCTGTATGTAATAATATAATATTTAATTCTGCGTTTAAATTTGTAAAAATATTTATTAGTTCTCTCAGGATTAAAAAAAATAAAATGCGTTTAAAAAGCATTGGACCGAAATTTTGCGCAAGTATTATAAATTTTTGTAATCAGTATTTCAAAGGCTTTTAAATGAGGTGTTACAGGATGTAAAGAAAATCAAAGTTATGACTGTCACGTAAAGAAGGATCGCGTAAAGTTCGAGACATTGATGCTATAATGTACTATGATTATTTTAAAAATCGACCTATCTCAGCGTTTTGCTTATGTACTAAAAATAAAGAAGTTAATATGGGGTGTAACACTTTTTCCAGCGCACTCTATAATAATGGCAAAATAGTTTATTATGATACAGATTTTTAATGAATAAAAGCACAAGATGAGGTTTTGTCTAAGGTGGCACATGCGCAACGAGCAATGTCAAGTCAAATGCATACGTTTTATTACGACAGGGATACTGAAAATTTAACTTTAAATTCATTTTAATAATCATAATTAATATTCAAAATAAATAAATTTGAATACATTTTTTTGTTGTGAATGATCATGAAAAAATCGTGTATACAACTTGAATTTAATTGTCATTATGACGCTCTGATTCTATACGACACTCGCCGCTTCGCGGCTCGTGTTGTATTTGTCATACTCGCATTATACCTAATGAGCATCATTAAATGCTCGTTGAATAATACGTGTAGGTGAAAACAAAAGATATTTTCATCAAAATACAAATATGATTCATATAACGGGATCATTGTTTAAATAATGAAAAATTGGTCATTTTTGCACACAATTTATTTTTTAACTGCTGCGGCAATTCACGTTTTTGTGAAGATTTTTATGATTTTTTTCTGCAAAGTTAAAAGGAAAAGCTTTCATTTAATACTAAATTAAATTTGACCCTTAATTTATTTAAATAATTATAAATAAAGCTTAAATAACAAATTTACAAAAAATATCAGTTGCATTATATAAATACGCGATATAAATATTATATTTTGCAGAAAAAGTTGCGTTATGTTACCAATATAAAACAAAAAAAAATTGAAGGCACTCGTGGGAGTGCCGACAGAAGTGAAAACTTCTTATAGTATATAAATTACGAGCTCAATGCTTTTTCCGAAAAATTTATTTCGTCGAAGCGATGACGGTCAATAATTCAATACGTTTGCCCCATCCAAAAAGTGCACAAAGTCCCTAAATAAATTTTCACTTCAAAAATGTATTTCGTCGAAGCGATGACGGTCGCTAATTAAATACTTTTCCCCTATCCAAAAAGTGCACAACGTCTCTAAAGAAGTTTTCTCTTAAAAAATTTATTTCGTGGAAACGATGACGGTCGCTATTTTAACCCGGGAGTAGTCGCGCTCACTTCTGTAACGTGAATAGTCGCGTGTTAGATTTCACAATACTTACAATACGAATTTAAATACGAATTTACAATAAATTCCCCATGCAGAAAGTGTACAAAATCGCTACAGAGGTTTTCACTTCAAAAATACTTTAAACTCTAATCACTTATAATGATTGGAGTAGGGACCGTGTGGCCTCTTATGCGCTTGCTTCGCAAGCTCCTTCGGGTACACACTCTATCCCTCCTCCAACCATCATAACTTCGTTTGAAGTCGACTTTACATTACATGATTTATCATGTGATTTGTCATATGATTTGGTCATGGAGTGAAATTTACATGTTTACACTGTGTGATTTGTCATATTGATTTTGCATTGTTTATACGGCTCGTTTTGTCATAAGCATTGTCATGCGGCTCGTCATGGGAAAAATCATATGACAAATCACATGATAAATCATGTAGTGTAAAGTCGACTTTATACATACGCAATTCAACCTATAGTATATAATTTAGGTACTAATCAGGCATTCGATTCCATAAAACTCTGGACCGTATTAGAAGGAATGAATAAACGCAAGGATTGATTCTAGATATAGAATACTCCTTAAATATATATACGACAATGCAACTATGCAAATAAATGTATCAGAACGTCTAACAACAAACAAAATAAGAACGGAGAGGGAGGTTAGACATAGGAAAAAACAAATAAAACAAAAGTGATGACAAATCAATATATCACAATCGACTTAGATGGAAGTGTCGAAAAGTATACCTAGGTCACACGATTAAACTAGGCAAACAGAATCAAACGGTAGAAATAACTAGAAAAATCCGAATGACTTGGGCAGCAGTAGGGACATGGGACTCAGTGATGTGTTAAAGAACAAAAAGATACCAATAAATCTAAAGAAAAGGGTATTCAACAGTTGTATTCTACCAATTATGACGTATAGAATGGAGACGATGACACTTACAGAGGTATCAGCCAATAGATTGAGAACGACACAGATCTCTAGGGAACATATTATAAATTTTATACAAAATGAGGACGTGCGAAGCAGGACGAAAGTGAAATATGTAATTGGAAGAATTGAAATGCAAATGAAACGGACCTGGGTAGGACACGTGGCACGACAAAACATCGAAACGTGGACGAGAAACATTGTACATTGGAGACCACGCGAGCACAGTCGTAGTAGAGGAAGACCGCAAAAACGATGGTTAGATGACATCAAAGCAAAAATTGGGAGAAACTGGCACCAAATAGCACAGAACAGAGAAGAATGGAGAACTCATGGGGAGGCCTTTGTCCCGGAGTGGATGCAAACAGGCTGAAGAAGAAGATAATATATATACATACAAAATTTATTTCGACTAAACGATGACGGTCGCGAAATCAATTCTTTATCCCCATCCAAAAATAAGTGTTATACCAGTATTATATACGCGTTGCGTGCCTTCTACACTATTTATATATACATACACATAATAATATATGTATACGTACAAAATTTATTTCGCGGAAGCGATGACGGTCGCGAAGTCAATGCTTTTTTCCCATCTAAAAAGTGCACAGCGTCCTTAAAGAAGTTTTCACTTCAATAATATTACTATTATTATACGTATATTATAATAATATACGTACCTACAACATTTATTTCGCCGAAGAGATGACGGTCGCGATGATGGTCGCCAAAAAATCCTTTTTCCCCATCCAAGAAGAGGTTTTACATTTATTTTTAATTTAAATATTTCTATACAATTTATATATACATACACATAATATATATACGTACAATATATATTTCGGCAAAGAGATGACGGCCGAAATGACGGTCGCCAAAAAATCCTTTTTCCCCATCGAAAAATAGGTTTTACATTTATTTTAAATTTAAATACTTCTATAGAATATATATAATATACATACACATAATGTATATACGTACAAAATTTATTTAGCTGAAGAGATGACGGTCGCGAAATAAATCCTTTTTCCCCATCTTAAAATATGTTTTATATTTATTTTAAATTTAAATACCTCTACACAATTTATATATACATACACATAATATATAGCATAAGCGATGACAGTCGCAATGACGGTCGCGATGACGGTCGCGATGACGGTCGCCAATTCAATGCTTTTTCCCCTATCCAAAAAGTGCACAACGTCCCTAAAAAAGGTTTCACTTCAAAAATAAAAATATTCAATTGATTGAGAGATATTTAAATTGTTTATTACATGTTACCATTTTTTCAATTGCCAAAATAAGGTTGTAGTTGTAGTCGATGGAATATACACTTCTAAGGTATCATTTTTTTTTATTTTATGTATATTTTCGAGAAATATATTGAGAACTCAAAATTTCAATTAAAGTCTCCTCCAAACTGGCGTTTGAAAATTGTTATAATTTGTTTAAAGCTTATTTTTTTAATAACGTCACGGAGTTTAAAAATTTTGAAATGCCGTTTCGATATTCGTGTACAATTTTTGATAAATTAATGAATATGTGGTAATAGAAACAGAAAGAAGTATTTTTTAATATTGGAATTTTTGTAAGAAATTTATTAAATACTACTGAAATTTAGGTAAAAAAACCTTGGATAATAGTACGCTTTAATACCTAGATATCCGTAAAAAGTAACTACGTAAAAACTTCCACGTTAATGATATTCGTAAATATATTCTACAAAGAAAACTAGGTCTGTGAGTAAATCGATCGATTTCTTTAGAAATTAAGCATTCTTGCTACTTCCAAAAACTTATATTAATCGATGTGATGTAATAATTCTTGGAGAAAGTAATAAGGGTGGAAAAATCCGGGACATTGCGAAATATAAAAACATCGATAGTCTCAGCCATATTCTCATGCAAAAAAGTAATCGGTTTCATATATTTAACATTTATAATAGGTGATTCAATTGTACTCAAAATGAAGGAAAGTTTAAATAATTTTATTCTTCTTCTCTTTGCCGCACTTCTTATGCCCTATAAAAGATTCAGAAAATAATTTTATTATGATATTTAAACATCTTTTTCAAGTACGTATTTATATTAAATAAAATTAAAACCAAGGAAATTAAATTATAATTGCATAATATCAAAAATATTAAGATTCAAGAATATCGTACAGACCTATCAGCAAAAACATATAGTGATTACTCCCTCTGGAAGACCACGAGAAAAATCAAACATCCGCAATAACAAAAATACTTACCACCAATAAGAGACCAAGAGAGAAAATAGTTTAGAAATAATAAGGAAAAAGCAGAAGCATTTTCAAATCACCTCACTAATGTATTGCACTAGATCCCATAGAAGATGGTGATAAAGAGGAAGAAATAAATTACTTCCTGGAATCCCCTATCAGATGAACTTACCTATATAAAAAATAAAGAAGTTAAAAATAGTATCCAGCATGAAATTAATCCAAAAAAGCTCCAGGGTAAGACCTGATCAACGGGAAAGTATGGCAGCAACTAACATACAAAGGTCTGAAAATGATTACGGAAGTATTTAATGCAATTTTTAGGTTAAGGTACTACCCAGAACAATGGAAAGTTGCTCAAATTATTCTCATACCTAAGCTAAGGAAAAATAAAAATCAGGTGGGTTAATACAGACCAATACGCCTGCTACCCCATCCTTTTTAACAAATCCTAAAAAGCTATATTTTCAACCAGCATTTCCTAAGCAAGCAGGATAATGAATACACAAGCCTAAGACCAATAAAAGCCGGAGTACTACAAGGAAGTGTCCTGGGATCAAATTGTATTTGCTCTACACTGCTGACCTACCGACAAGTAACAGAACTACGTGTGCAACGTTTGCTGATGACACCGCTGCACTAGCCTCCCACCATGATCCAATCGTAGCGTCCAAAACCCTTCAAAATGATCTTAGCAATATCCAAGAATGGCTTAAAAAATGGAAGATAACAGCGAATGGAGTAAATCCACCCATGTAACTTTCACCATGAAAAAACAAACATGTCCATCTGGAACTCTGAACGAAACGTATAGTCTAAGAGCTAGAGGCGAGAAATCATCGTCATAAGTAATATGGAGTTTGGCATGTGAAATGTGTCTATTGTATGTTGATGATTATGACCCCTTTCAGGCTGACACCTGAGTGGATACAGGGAGTAGCAATAAGGGATGAAAGGGGAAAGTTAACGCAGTCATTAAAGGTTTTCACCTCCTATTTTGTTAAACCTCCATCGATTTACATGAAAATTGGTGAGTAGTTAGAGCATACCTCAAGAAATAAAACTGATATGGTGCCAACGTGCGCTTTTACCCTGGGGGTGGATGCCACCCCTTCTCAGAGGTGAAAACTATTTTATTAAAAATAACCCCACTAATCGATAGAGGGACAAATTTTAAGCAAAATTTATTACCTCTAATTATTAAAATAAATCAATACTTTTTGAGTTATTAAAAATCAAAGATTTGAATTTTTCGTGAAATAAATGCATGATGTAAAGCGGTTTTTCGTAAATAAGTCAAAAACTGTAAGTTTTATCAAAATAGTTATGATTACCAAAATTGAAGATAATAAAAAATAAAAGAGATTTCTTATTCGAAAAAACTTAACTTGTTTTAATTTAATTTATGTAATGAGAGTGAACACTGTATCTCCCTCTACAGTATCAGTAGTAAGAGCAGCTTTAAAAGAAATGTAGAACCATCGATCACTTGGTGATGATGGACTCGTTGTTGAGGCAATAAAAACCGGAGGAGAAATCCTACTAAGATCAGTAAGCGAACTTTTTAATAAATGCTTACATGAGGGTACCATTCCAAAAGAATGAAACAATACAATATCAGCATTATACAAGGGTACAATATTGCACTCAAGTGATCATAGATTTCTTTTCTTTCATTCTCTTCCAGACTATCTAAAGGAGAGTTTCTGGTCTTTTTAATAATTAATAATTTTCATTTATTATTTCTATTTGCATGGTTTACCATTTTCTAATTTGGTTACTTGAGGAGGTTTCAAGCCAAAACCGAATAAATCCACTTTTTACGAAAATTTCGTTAGTGGCCAATATCGGTTCATTTTGTTAAATTACACCACATATAAAAATATGTATGTGCAAAAACGAATAAATCCTACTGAATTTTAATGGTGATATTAATGTTTTCATGCAAAACCGAATCAATCCACTTTTTGTTCAATCCAAAAATACGCATTTTTTACTTTATCTTCTTATGCAAATATTTCATTCGACCGATAGTAGCATTACTAGGGAGTTATTAGAGATGCGACGATGTAATATGGGTGGTCAGATATTTTGTCGTTCACTGATATGCCTCTGCAAAATTACCTTAACAAGATTGTTGGAATATCAGACTTAAAAAGAATCTGTTTGGAAAAGACACAGATTCAAAATACTAAAGAAATTAAAATTTTAATTTCATGCTTTCAGCATTATCGATTTGAAGCCCAATCTGAACTTAGGCGCGCAACTTACAAAAACGGAAAGTCTTTAAAAATTTTTGCTATCCGAAGTCAAACTGCGAATTGCCATTCCACCAAAAAGTGTTCAACAACTTAAGGAAAAACAATTTGGAAAGGAGTGGAAAAGTGACGAAACTTTTTTGAGGTACACGAATCTTTTATGTGAAAATAATAAAGTTGAACATATGTACTAAGGAAGTATCTCAGGAAGAAGAAGGGCTAAGAAATGAGTGTGACTGTCTAGAAGAATAGTTTGCACTTCATTTTTGAATGCACTCTTGGATGTGCTGTTAGTCTACTAAACACCATATGCTATTGATTTATGTATTAGTAATAAAAATAGTACTTTTGTTAATTCTTGCTAATAAATTGTGAGCAAAATGAAATATATCCAGTAATTTCAAGCAAAACCAAATAAATCCAGTTTTGTTTAAATTTTCTTTTATACTAAATATCACTTTTTTTAAATTTATATTGAAGGAAAAGTTTTATTATGACTTCTCTAATAGTATTTGCGAACAAGGTAAACAAAAACATAATCACTTTTTGCGTCCCAGAAAAATCCTATTTTCCCAAAAATCGTTTTTAGTGGATTTATTCGGTTTTGCTTTAAACCTCCTCATTTGTTTCTCTAAATAGTGACGTTAAGATATTCGGTGGCACTCATGCCCTGATTCATTTTATATCTCATGATGCCATTATTTATTGACATTTTTCAGCTGATTTTCGTAATATAGGTAATTTAGATTCAAAATATTGAGGCAGAATAAAAGAAAAAACTGTTTAACATAAAAAAATGATTGTTTATTACACGTTTGGATTAAAATTTCTGCTTATTGTGCTTGTAATGATCCCAATGTATAGAACTAAATAAATAAATGGGTAATTGAGCCATATGAGTAGTACGTTGTACGACGTAGTGAGTCACTTATGTTTATTTAGTAGTTCATAGAAATAATAGAGTAATTTTTCGAAATTAACATTCAGCGGTGAAGTATTTTTATGTGTATACGGGGAACAACATCTGTCCACATAAAGAACCGAAAAACAAAAAGTAGGACAGATATATATATATTTGATTGGTATCAAACGAGATTTTAATTGAAGCGACGCCGGCGACGCATTGATTGAAGACAAAAAGGTTTGACAATATTTTAGAATTAAAAGAGCCTATGCATTCAATAAATTATAGACTAAGAGCCGCTATAGGTGAAATTTGCTAATCATTTTAGGCACGATAAGAGTCTATAGCTCTTTCTATTTCGAATCCCTTTATATTTGGTAGTACTTCTGATCCCACGTTTTTTATTGTTCTTTTGACGTTCTCCTTTGTTGATTCATTAGGCTGGCTTTGCGAGCTGTACAAGCTTTTGTAGAAGTCTTCGACTATTTTTGTTATTTTATATTTGTCCTTCTCTTCCTTACTATTGGCGTCTTTAATTTTAATGATTTTTTGAACACCCAATGCGGGTCTTATACATTTTAAGCCTCTGTTGTTTTCAATGACTCGCTCTATTAAGTTCTCGTTCCATTTTTGTAAGTCGCGTTTTAGTTCTTTTCTAATTGTTTTATTAAGTTCTATGTATTCTTGAGTATGGCGTTTGTTTTGCGTTAGTAGTTGTCGTCTTTCCGTCATCAGTTGTTTAGTTTCGTTGCTTATTTTGTCTTCTTTAGTACTTGTTTTCTTTGCGACCTGTAGTCCGGCTTCGAGAAGGTTCTTATTGATGTTTTTGTTAATTTCGTCAATTTCATCTTGATTATGTGAAGGATCATATTTGAACTTATCCGCTAAGACCTCTCGGAATTGCTCTTCATTTGTTTTTACTTTAAAGGCATCTATTCGCGTTGTTTTTTTAAATATTCTTTTCATCTCTTCTTTCATGTTAATATTTATTTTTGCTCTAACTATACAATGGTCACTACCCGTTGTTACGTTGTTTATTGTTGTTACGTCTTCGAATATTCTTTTGTTGTTTGAGAGAAAATAGTCTATTTCATTTTTGGTGGTTCCGTTAGGTGCAACCCATGTCCACTTTCTGTTAGGTTTCTTTTTGTAGAAGGTATTCATAATATACATGTTTTCTTGTTCCAGAAATTCCATAAGTTTTTCTCCCCTTGTGTTTCTTGTGCCGAATCCAAAATTTCCAATCTTGCTTTCAGAGTCTTCAATCTTACTTCCAATTTTGGCGTTAAAATCTCCCATTATTATTATTTTGGATTCTCTGTTGGTGTCTATAGCTTTTTTAAGATCTTCGTAAAAAGTATTTATTTCTTCATCAGTTGCCTTTTCAGTTGGAGCATAAACTTGCACAATCTTTAATTTGGTTTTTGGATTTAGTTTTAAAATCATGTATGTAACCCTGTCTGAGATGCTGTCAATTATTTGAATTTGTGATTTTCTCTTCTTGTTGATTAAGAAACCTACTCCACCGTATGTATAGTCTTCATTGCCTTTATAATAGAGCCTGTTGCCTGAATGTAAGTCCACATACCCTTCACCTCTTCTTTTAACTTCTGATAGTCCCATTATATCCCAATTCATATTCCCTAATTCCTCTTCGAAATAGAAAGAGCTTTAAAAGAACTAAAAAATAATAAAGCTCCAGGACAGGACGGTATAATTGCCGAGCTCTTGAAAACAAGCAAGACAGTAACAATCCCTATACTAACAGAGCTATTTCATAAATGTCTCCATAATAGCAAGATCCCTAAAGACTGGAACGAAAGTCTAGTAATACTTTTACACAAAAAAGGGGACAAATGTGACCTACAGAATTACAGACCGATATCGTTGCTCAGTCAAGTATACAAACTATTCATGAGAATTATTAACAACCGGTTGACCTACAAAATGGACAATTACCAACCAGTGGAACAGGCTGGCTTCAGCAAAGGATATAGTACATCAGACCATCTGCTGACAATGAGAACATTGATAGAGAAGGCAAATGAATACCAACTACCCGTATTTCTTGCCTTCGTAGACTATGAAAAGGCGTTTGATAGTATCGAGATGTGGGCCATAGAACAAGCTATTAATAATTGTAGAATAGATTCGAGATATAGACAACTAATACATAATATATATGAAAATGCAACTATGATAGTACAACTAGACGAAAATACAAATCCCATCCCTATTAAGAGAGGCGTGAGACAAGGAGACGTAATATCGCCAAAGCTTTTCAACCTAGCACTAGAAGACGTCTTCAAAACGACAAATTGGTCAACCTATGGCATTAACGTTAATGGCAAGAAGCTAAATCACCTCAGATTCGCTGACGACATTGTGATTATAGCGAGCTCATTCGAGGAACTGCAAATTATGATAGAGGAACTCGCAGGCAGCTCCCAATACGTCGGTCTAAAAATGAACATGAAGAAAACAAAAATAATGACAAACACAGATGACCCCAGACGCATAACTATAAATGGCAGTGAGATAGAAAAAGTCCAGGAATATATCTACCTAGGCCAAATCCTGAAACTTGACAAAGAAAACCAAAGTGCGGAAATTAATAGGAGAGCAAGACTAGCATGGGCAGGATTTGGAAAACTTGGTTGGATACTTAAGAACCGCAAAATACATCAATATTTGAGGACCAAAGTGTTCAACCAGTGCATCCTTCCTATCATGACATATGGGTGTCAAACCTGGACCCTAACCAAGGCAAATATGAATAAACTAGCTACAACAGAAAGAGCTATGGAAAGAGCAATGTTAGGTATACGACTGTCAGATAAAAAGAGGAGCGACTGGGTAAGATCAAAAACAAAAGTCGAGGACATAACAACAAAAGTTGCCAAACTTAAATGGAGCTTTGCAGGCCACACTGTTAGACAAAAAGACCAACGTTGGAATGCCACGATACAACATTGGAGACCTTACCAAAGTAAACGACCGAGAGGAAGACCACAGATGAGATGGGTTGATGATATTAAAAGAGTAGCCGGAACGAATTGGAAATATGTTGCTCAGGATAGAGACCGATGGAAGGAGTTGGGAGAGGCCTATGTCCAAACGTGGACGATAGAAGGCTAAGAAGAAGGGTCTATAACTTAAATAGTAGAACCTAAAAGAAAACGTATGAACACTGTGCCACAGCGTATAAAACGCAACAGCAGTGACACACTAGAAGGCGGGAAAAGTTCACGCACTATTACTGCGCAGATCGTCGGCCATTTTTCGCGTAGTACCAGACAGTGTAGAAAATCGACAGTGTTGCCGATTTGTACATAATTTTCAGATTTACTTAACTTTTATGACATTCTGATAATAAATATTTTTTAACATAATTTTATACGTATGCCTGTGGGAATTATGTCAATAATTGGGACATAACACAAAATATTATTATGCTGTGACTGTGCCGTCACTATTTAGTGGCACATGCGTCGACAGTGGCGCATCAAACTTTCCACTTATGGACGGGATAAATAAATTAAAAGGTACCCTCCATCACTCAGAGAATTCCCATTTTTTTAAGTTCTATGTGATTCAAAAAGAAGACAGCGTAATTTTAATAAATTAAAAGGTACCCTCCATCACTCAGAGAATTCCCATTTTTTTAAGTTCTACGTGATTCAAAAATAAGACTCAGCGTTATTTTAGGAAGTACAGTAGACTCTCTCTATAACGCACACGGGTATTACGAGGTTTCGATTATAACGAATTAAAACAAACGAACAGAACGAACTCCGAATCTTCAGCAAGAATACTTATTTCTGAAATCACACATGCGCTGAAAGAAATGAAATCAGGTAAAGCATCTGGGTTTGATGGTATCCATCCTGAGTTCTTGATACATAGTGCTGCATACACGAAACAGTGGCTTGCAATGTTCTTTGATGATATACTTCAGTCAGATAACATTCCTTTCTCACTTAAGCGAACAAAGATAATTGCAATTCCGAAACTGGGCAAATCAAACGATAAGCAAGAAAACTACCGCCCCATAGCTCTACTCAACATGGTATAAGTATAAGCTATTAGAAAAGCTACCTCTATATGAAACCTCTACAGAATTAGTCACAGGATACTAGAAAACGTCCCCATTGAACAAGCTGGCTTCCGCCCTCATCGAAGCTGTACGGACCAAGTGCTGTCATTAACAACTTTTATAGAAGCTAGTTTTCAAAAGAAACAAAAGACAGCAACAGTATTCATAGATCTAACAGCAGCATATGATACTATTTGGAGACAGGGATTAATATATAAACTGGCCCGTATTATCCCCTGCAGAAAGATAATTAACCTCATTGACAACATGCTGACAAACAGAGCCTTCAGGTTATAATGGGACAGGAGACGAGTAGACAGATGAAACTTAACAATGGCCTTAACAATGGGTTCTGTCCTGCCCCCTTACTTTTCAGCCTCTATGTTGCTGACATGCCTGAAACTGAATCTCGGAAGTTTGGATATGCTGACGACTGAACCCTTGCAACAAGCCACCGATCTTTAGAAACTACAGAAATCACTCTCACGAATGACCTATCCATCCTTAGCGAATACCTTAAGAAATGGAGACTACAACCAAGTACTACAAAAACTGAAGTATCAGCTTTTCACCTTAACAACAAGCTGGCAAAAGAGAATTACGAGTGTATTTTAATAACAAGCTGTTGAAACACAATAAATACCCTAAATACCTTGGGGTTATTCTAGATAGAACGCTCACATTCAGATAACACCTGACGAAAATAGCAGCAAAATTGAAAACACACAATATAATACAGAAACTATGCGGCACTACATGGGGGTCCACAGCATCAACTTTAAGATCCTCTGCTCTTGGTCTGATATATCCGGTGGCAGAATACTGTGCACCAGTGTGGCTAAATAGCAGGCATACCCACCTGGTCGACACTCAACTAAACCGTGTTATGCGTATGATAGCAGGCACAATTAAGCCCACCCCTACAATGTGGCTACCCACCCTTAGTAATATAGCACCACCCAACCTACGCCGCCAACATGCATTGGTTAAACAATATAACAAAATAATGGACAGTCGCCAGCTTCTAGTCCACAACCACATCCCTGATATTCTTGGAAACCGTCTCCGATCCAGGTTACCCCCTCTACAATCTGCTCAAGCGCTGCAGCAATCCAACTTTGACTTAAATACCCAATGGAGAGAAGATTGGGAAAGTAAGACAGATCCGCATTACCATAGTCTACCGGACATCATAGAAAAACCTGGCAAATTTGAACGTCCCCGTAAGATTTGGGCAGCCCTTAATCGAATTCGAACAAACTGTGGAAGATGCACCGACTCCCTCTACAGATGGGGTAAACTTCCCTCGCCTTCTTGTGACTGCGGGGCTGCAAGACAGACGATTAGACACATTGTTCAGGACTGCCCACGCAGAGCATACACAGGCGACTCTATAGACTTTGTAATGGCAACCGAAGGGTCAATCGAATATATAAAAAAACTGGACATCTGTTTGTGATGCAATGTATAATGCATAAATCTAAATATATTCTGTGATGTACTTAAGCCATACGCTAAATAAAATACATCGTTTATAACGAGGTACACTAGATGTCTCATGGCATTCCTATTGAATATAACACCTCTATAACGAGGCATATTTGGTTGTAATGAGGAAAAATGAAATCGAAGAATATGTTTCTTTACCTGTTTTGCCGTGGTGATGGCCATAAATAAATACCATAACTGCCCGTACACAGGAATGCCCAACATCTTTGTGCTTATTGAGACCAGTGCTGTAATAAATTCCACCGCCAGTAATAAATTTCTTCCTTCTTATTATCTATCGACCGATATTGAATATTGTAGGAAATTTACAATTTACGATGGCCAAATTTCATTGTTGAGGTCGATCATCGACACCTAATAAACAACGTAAGTGGCATCAAAACATTTCAGTGGTGGTGGTATGCACAATATTATTGTTGACTGATATAACGAGATTCGCTTATAACGAGGTAATTAGTCCGCCGTTTCAGTTCTCGTTATAGAGGGAGTCTACTGTATTAAGATGGGCGGGCTTCCAGGATAGGGAACTATTTTGAATATGTAAAATGTAAGAAAACTGCATACTTAGGGCAAATATTAGGAGGAGAACGATACCTATACTTTTCAGCAACTAATACTAGAAGGAAAGATAGAGGGTAAGAGTGGTCTGGGACGTAAAAAGTTGTTATGGTTGCGTAATATTTATAATGAGTGGGAATCCAGAGTTATGAAATGCTTCGAAATTCTGCTAAAAATAGATAACTGACAAGACAATGTATGATGGACGCCTACGCACAGGGGCGTAACAAAGGCCCCCGCAGCATGAAGCTTGCAGGGGGGCCCCAATATGTCAGGGGCCCCATCTTATCTAATATATGTAAAAATGTGTTCTTGTTATATTATTTTACGCATGCATACGCAACGTTTTTTAAGCAGTGCAGTATTAAAAATAAAATTGCCCATCATAATATAGATACGTATTAATAAAATTGTATATTCGCTGATAGAGTGCACGAAGAAAGTTGTTTATCTTATAGAATAATACTATGTAATAATGTGATCATTTATTAATTTTTATTCTATTTTATTCTATTTCTATACCAATACAGACGAAAAATGCATGTAAGTCGTTGTAAACAGTGCATGAATACACTAATAGCCCAGTACCTATATAAATGATCCTTTTGGAGTGTAATTATTATCAGCGTCACCACGCATTTGCTTGACAATTTAGATTGAGATACTACTTCCATCACTTCAAAGTTGAAATTGTGCCGTTGGTTGCTTTTACTTGGGGGGTGATAGTCACCCCTTCTAGGAGGTGGAAAACATTCGTTTAAAATAAGTCCGGAAATGCATAAATTGACTAATTATAAGCAACTTTGTTCTATAGAGTTTCTTTATACCTAAGTCAATACTTTTCAAGTTATTTGCGAGTGAAAATGTTTATTTTTCAACAAAAAAAGCCTGTTTTCAGGTGGTTTTTCGCAAATACTTAAAAAATGAGTATTTTATAGAATTAAATATTATCGAAAAAATATTTTTAGAAGAAATGTAGCCTATAAAATAACAAAAAATGGTCTATTCATGTTTATAAAAGTTTATCGACACAGTAAAAGCAAAGTTGTAGCTCATGAAAAATTGTTCTTATTTGTCCAATTCCAAATCGAATATGTCAACGTGAAATAACCAAAAAATGAAACACTTTTCTGGGAAACTTCTTCAACACTTTTTTTAAATGTTTTAAAAAAAGCTTTATTTATATATTATTTTTTAAGTTTCTAGCATCAAAATTAAGCGAGTTACGCTCAAAATAAAGTTGGCTCTTTTTTTGGTAAAAAAAACTCGTGAAAATCTCCACCTAATTAGCATCCCAAATAAAATTAATCGTTAGCGCTTTACGATTTACTTTACATGTATTGGTTTTGTTCTGAAGCTATTTTCTTGTGGCATTTTTACAATTTTAACTATTTATAATGGGAAATAAGCCACAATATTATTAAAAAATGATTTTTATTAACGTTTCGACGCCCAAATCGGGTGCCGTTGTCAAAATACAAAATACTACTAACATAAACAAAAATGTTGTTGCTTAGTAAAAAAATTCTTCTAATAATTTATTTAATTTGACTCATTTATATCGGCAATTCAGATACATATGATACATTTTAAAGTAGAAGACTTTAAAATGATATTGCCAATATTTATGAGTTGCGTTCCTGGGACGACTTTACTGAAAGATAGTTCATTCGATTACATGAAATCAACCCCAACTCAAGAATATCTGTCACAAAAAAATCATAGCATGTGATCTGTCTTTAAAAAGACAACCACATGCAACGGTGACATTAAAATTCTCGCGTTAGAGATCTCATAGTAAATCACGAGGGAAAACCAGGAAAAACCTCGTGATACTATCCCGACATTGTAAGTATTTGGTAATTGATGGATTCGACCGTTACTTGATGGAAGTTCATTTTATCTCACAATAAAACACTGAAAAACGTTTGTTTTCTATACTTCCACAAAATTTATTACAACTATGTTATTACTACAGCTGTTTCGGCAAAGTGCCTTTCTCAAGTGATATATTTTACAATGTGTTTGCCTTTTTAAGTCTTTAACTGAAGAGGTTGAGGAGTGGGGAGCTGTTTGTCTCGAGTTGGTCATTCAGAATTATATCTGTATTTTTCAATTTATTAATTTCCATTGATTCTAAAAGTGATAGCTTAAGGCCTTTATTTTGAATATGTAGAATTTGAAACTCTTCATTGAAAGAATAATTATGATCTAGAAGGTGAAGTGCGTATGTAGAAGTGTCTGTTTTTCTATTGTTGAAAGCCCTTTTGTGTTCTGCTATCCGTTTGTCAAAAGTTCTACCAGTTTGACCGATGTAAGTTTTCGGACAGTCACCACAAGTTAGTTTGTACACACCAATCTGTAGTTGCTTTCTCTTTCGGCTTTTATTGTTTTTAATATGTTTGCTTAAGTTGTCATTAGTTCTGAAAGCTGGTGTTATTCCTTTCTTTTTTATGTATCTGGCTATTTTTGTTGTTATTTTGCCAGTATATGTGAGAGAGCAGAAGGTACTGGGTTCTTTCTGTGGTGGTGGTTCTTTCAAATTCTACATATTCAAAATAAAGGCCTTAAGCTATCACTTTTAGAATCAATGGAAATTAATAAATTGAAAAATACAGATATAATTCTGAATGACCAACTCGAGACAAACAGCTCCCCACTCCTCAACCTCTTCAGTTAAAGACTTAAAAAGGCAAACACATTGTAAAATATATCACTTGAGAAAGGCACTTTGCCGAAACAGCTGTAGTAATAACATAGTTGTAATAAATTTTGTGGAAGTATAGAAAACAAACGTTGTTCAGTGTTTTATTGTGAGGTAAGTATTTGGTCTTACATTTAATTTACTCTCAAAATTAATACCAAATTCTGACTTTACTATAATTTTGTTTAAATTATAAATAATATCAATAATACATGGATATATAAGTAATTCTAAAATATAAAATATGTACTAACTCGACTATTGCCTTACTAATTGTGGTATTTTCTTTCTATTGACTTCCTCTTTCAGTATGGGTATCCACATCCTACTGCATTCCACCGAGGATTTTGCGACACAATTGGTTTCGTTTAGCATAATTAGAGCCGCTTCTTTGATTTTTCTCTTTTTACTATCTGTTTCTTTCAGGACTATACTTGAATCACTCCACTGAACTCTACGTTCATTATCCCATGCGTGTTGACATATTTGAGATCTATCAAATTCTCTATTTTTAATATAAGATTGATGTTCACTTATTCTAACGTTTAATGGTCTTGATGTTTCACCCACTTTTTTCCTGGTTTTCCCTCGTGATTTACTATGAGATCTCTAACGCGAGAATTTTAATGTCACCGTTGCATGTGGTTGTCTTTTTAAAGACAGATCACATGCTATGATTTTTTTGTGACGGATATTCTTGAGTTGGGGTTGATTTCATGTAATCGAATGAACTATCTTTCAGTAAAGTCGTCCCAGGAACGCAACTCATAAATATTGGCAATATCATTTTAAAGTCTTCTACTTTAAAATGTATCATATGTATCTGAATTGCCGATATAAATGAGTCAAATTAAATAAATTATTAGAAGAATTTTTTTACTAAGCAACAACATTTTTGTTTATGTTAGTAGTATTTTGTATTTTGACAACGACACCCGATTTGGGCGTCGAAACGTTAATAAAAATTATTTTTTAATAATATTGTGGCTTATTTCCCATTATAATTAGTTAAAAATGTATTGGTTTATATGAACTGAAAGTTTGACCGGTTGAAAGTTTTTATTTTTGAAAAAATTTGGTTTTATAGTAAAAAAAGTTTTTTTTATTTTGGAAAAATGCTCTCTTTCCAAAATAACTTAAAAAGTATTAAGGATACGAAAAATCTCAAAGAGTAAAGAAATTTAGGTTTCGCTTTTATGAATATTCTGGTTTTATTTTGTTTTTCTGTAAGAAAAAAATTGGTTAAGGTATGGCTGTTCAAAATTTGGCTTTCAACAAGAACTCTTTCAACTAGAACCCTTTCAAAAATAAACACTTTAAACTGGTGAAACTTACAGGTCATATAAAAAAAAATTTGTAAAGCAGTAGTGATTAGTTACATTTGGGGTGTTAAATCGGAGGATATTTTCACAATTTTTACCAAAAAAGTGTTTAACTGTATTTTGAGCGTAACTCGCTTAGTTTTGATGCTAGAAACTTTAATAAAAAACAAAAATTAAGCTTTTTTTGAAACGATTCATTAAAGTTTTAATGAGTTTTACCCGAGAAGTGCTTCATTTTTTGTTATTAAATAAATAAATAATAATATATAATAAATTTAATGTTAAATTATAATTCGTTCAAATATTCTATTTGGAATATGGAGAATAAGAACAATTTTTCATGGGCACAACTATGCTTTTACTGCGTCGATAGACTTTATTTTTTAAAATTTTTTATAAGCTACATTATTTTTGTTAATAATATTTTTTTGATCAAATACTTACTTTTTGAGTTATTTGTGAAAAACCGTCTGAAAACGTGGTTTTTTTGTTGAATGACATTTTTACTAGTAAATAACTTGAAAATTATTGACTTGACCACTTCCATGGTCACACTGAAAATTACACGGTATCGCTCTATTTCACCTTCATTTACTGGGCTATAACACATATAATTTTTGTTACACAAGTCACACATTTTTTAGTAATTTTTTACAGGGGGGCCATTTCCAATTCCCCGGGTTGGCCCCGGCGGAGTTTGTTACGCCACTGCCTACGCAGAAATGCACGGCAGTTTGAGAGCAAGAAGTGGTACCTTCTGGTCTTTTTATATGTGGAAAACATTTTTTCCACCTACCTCTACCGAAAATATACTTTTCCGGACCTGATTGTAGGGAGCAAAGTTGTACTTTTCCTCCCTAGGGAGGAAAAGTAAAAGTGACGTCATGGTATTTCATTCATGAAATATAACTTATTGACGCCCTGTACAATATCTATTTTCTATTACGTAAGTATCTATACATTTTAACGTTTATTTAAAAACACTCTGTATTTTGCAGAATGGTAAAAAACAGTAAATTGTTATTCTGATTTAACAATGTTTACATTAATAATTTGACTTATATTTGACAGTTGACAGTTATATTGTACCTACTTGTTAGTTTTAGTTCTAATAAATTTTGTTGGTTAGTTACATAAATAAATTAAGTAAACAATGATAAAATGACTTGATATTTGAGGAAGGTGGAAAAACCATATGTATAACATGGGAGTAAAGTGTCTTTTCCTCCCTTGAAGGATTACTGCCCTCCGCTACGCGTCGGGCAGTAAACTTCATTCTCGGGAGGAAAAGAAGCACTTTCCTCCCTTGTTATACAAATAGCTAGTTCCACTTTCATATACACTGCAAGGCATTAGTTAAGGATATAGAAAATGTACGCTCATTTTCATAGTTGATTTTTTCGTCAACGGATTAACTGATTTCGCTAATTTTTTTTATTTTTCGAGATATTTCTTTAGTATTTACACAGTTGTGCAAAGATTTACTCAAACTTCCTTTTTGTACTTATACCGGTGGAAGAAAAGAAATGTTTTTCTTTTGTTAAGTTTGAAACACCCTGTAGGGAGAACGAGGTACAAATCTGAGTATAAATTGAAATCGTATTGTAGTCTTATGTTTTGTGAACATTTTGTTTTTTTAATCTCCCTGATATCTTCAGACACAAAGAAAATATGTGGTTTTACTCCTTAACATATGTTTTAACTGAGACAAAACTAAATTAACAATAAAAAATAACAGTTAACAAAACTTTAAAAACAGAAAGGCACACAACGTAAACAGATCTTTTCGACACCTATAAGAGTTATTTATCGACCAGATTAGCGATATGCGTAGCGCAACAGACGAGATTGTTTAATGGAGGCCCTGTGATGTTTTGGGATGGAATTTCCCAGAAAGTAATACGGATTTGGTGTCTACGTGGAGGCTCTTTAAATAGAGAGAGGTACATTACACATATTCTTTTTCTTTGAACACTATTTTCCTTTCGCACTATATATAGGAAATAATTTCATCTTAGTGGTACGATAGGACATGACCTCCTCACGTATCGCAGTCGTCAGTTAAAAAACATATTAAAGAGTAAAACCGTCTAGTTTATTTGTCATTACAGATATCAGAGAAACTAAAAATATAAAAGGTTCACAAAATATGAGATTATAACATAACATCGATGCATAACTACCTTTTTACCTTTTCCTCCCTACAGGGTGTCTCAAACTTTTGTTTCGATTAAAACACATGTTAAACTACAAAACCATCTATTTTCTTTGTTTCTATATAAAGATATGAGGCACATTCAAAAAACAAAATATTCACAAAACAAGACTACAATACGATTCCGATATATTTATACTCATTATTGTACCTCGTCCTCCCTACAAGGTGTTTCAATCTTAACATAAGAAAAACGTTTTTTTTCTTTCACCCATTATAAGTACAAAAAAGAAGTTTGAGTAAATCTTTGCACAACTGTGTAAATACTAAAGAAATATCTAAAAAAAAAATAGCGAGATCCGTCAATCCGTTTACGAAAAAATCAACTATGAAAATGAGAATACATTTTCTATATCCTTAACTTATGCGTCGCAGTGTATATATCTTCTATAATAATACTTTTTCTGTTTGATCTGCCCTTACGAATACATTTTCATGATTTCTTAGATTTCGTAGCTCATACACATACAAACTTTTTTTACTTACTCTTATATTCTGCGACATATAATGAGAGGTAGCAGATACAGGATACTCCCTAACAACACAAAACATTCCAGAAATGTACTATCAAAGTTCTATTAATGTTTGAATGTCCTGGACATTCAAGGAACATTCGGTGAACATCTGATTAAGTTATTCGTGGAATGTTACCACAAGACATTCTATGAACATACTACCAATGTCCTATATTTTAAGAGAGGCCATTTACTATTCAATTTGCATTCATTTTCAAATTTGCCGCGCGTGTATATTATGTATTTAGGCAATCCAAACCACGTGACTTCTGGTTTTGGTTGGCATACAACAAAAAGCAAAAAGTTACAGGTTACAGAGGTTATGTTTGTAATATCATTTCATTTCATTGTTTATCGTCGTATTTTATCTATTTTGGATTCATTTGGATTTCGTTTGCTGTATTTTGTGAACTTTATAAACTTTACCACACTGCAAAGTGATTATTTAAGGAAATTATTATTGGAAACTCCAGATGTTTGGAGAAAGGTAGGGGAAACAATTTTTATTTACTGTTCATTTTTCTCTGATATTTATCAATATTGATGAATTTTGCAAGCAATAACATTATTTCTTTTATTGTTTTAGATATTTATTGAAACTGAAAATAATTGGGGATTTAGATTCATATACAATTCAGTCAGAATTGGATTTTACCATAAAGTGCATTCCACCAAATTACTATTATAGATATTTATTCATTATAAATAGTTGATTATATCTGGTGGAGTCTAACAGTTACTACTCTAAGCAGCAGATGAAAGCAGTCCCGGCGCCAGGGTATAAGGTGGCCGCCTGCAAAACCAGTAATAGGCGCCCTTCTGGTATTTTTATATTAGCATTTTGTATAACACCAGCAGAAAAAAGCTTATTTAGGCGCCCCCAAACAGGGGCGCCCGCCTACAGTGCATCCCCTGCAGACCCGTTATCACCGGCCCTGGATGAAAGCATACAAAAGCCTTCAGGCACATAAACATTTTACAGCTGGATTTGTTTTAAAGTTGGAAGTCATAAGCAACAACTTCGTAAGTACCTACAAGAATATTGAGGAAATCTAGCTCCTCGATACTACTGGGCAAACTAGAAGATTGAAGAGGACAAAACCTTTTGAACTAGTTTGAGTGATATGTGATAGTGAAAAGCAGAGAATAATGCTTGTGTGCCTGTGTATGTTAGAATAGTGCGGTTAGAAAAGCAGGCATAGTGCTTGTGTGCCTGTTAGATTAGATAAGAGACGCTATGGGGTAAGCTCTTCATTTTAAGGAACAGTAGTAATTTAGGTTAAATTAAAATTGCTCATTGGTCAGAGTTATGACCAGATTGTAATTGTAATGTACAATTCAATACAATGAATCGTCATCGTAGTAATGATTATGGAAAAAAATATATGACAAGATTTTGTGCAATAAAAATGTTTATATTTATCAAGGATGTATTATTTGGTACGGCCACATTATACTTCTGGTATATCGTCGGTGATGTGACAATGCCTCCTATCTGCTTTTTCGTGAATTTTGTCGGAGATGAAAAACTTGTTTGGGCCACCTCCTGTTTTCATATATTTTTTGACTTGTTTTGTAGTAAATTCAACTATCTATTTACTACAAAACAAGTCAAAACTTACGTATGAAAACAGGAGGTGGCCTTAAAAAATGTTTTTCGTCTCCTGCAAAACTCATGAAAAAACCTATGGGAGGTATTGTCACATCACTGACGATATATTTCAGAGAATGTCTAAAAAATATACTTTGAATGTCCTATGAACATTCGTAGACATTCATGGAATGTCTCAACAAGACATTCAATATACTGTGAATGTTCAAAGAGCATTCGTAGACATTCATGGAATGTTCCAACAAGACATTCAAGGAATGTTTAAAATGCTGACACAGCACTTTCCTGGGACTTTCCAGGGCCATTCGTGTGCTTTTGGGGACATTCCAGGAATGTTTTCAATGTCCTGTGTGTACCTTCTAGGAACATTCCTGGAATGTTTTGTGTTATTAGGGCTGCAGTTAATACTAAATGGAAAGATCGACGGAAAAAGAGGAATTGGTAGGAAGAAATATTCATGGCACGCTAGGAGTCGACAAGACAAGAATTCTTGTCTTGACAGTAACTTCTTATCTTGTCTTGAGAAAAAATCACGAAATTTAAAAAAATCTTGTCTTGATGTTTTCTTGACATTTTATATCTTGTCTTGACTCAAGAAATTTTAAGATCTTGAAATTCCCGATCGAAAATCTAAATAAATGCAAAATATTAGATAAATAATGGGTTCTGATCAGCAAATTTTGTCAGTATTTATCTGAGAAGCTTTAAAACACTTTCTTCAATACTCGAAGGCTCTAAGGGGGAAAATATTGCACACTCACATTGGTGGTAATTTGAGTAAACTTACTTTTAGACAAACTGGAAATATTGGGTTCATTAACTTGATAATTAAATTGATAGAGAATTGTCTAAGCAGCAGATGAAAGCATACAAAAGCCTTCAGGCACATAAATATTTTACAGCTGGATTTGTTTTAAAGTTGGAAGTCACAAGCAACAACTTCGTAAGTACCTACAAGAATATTGAGGAAATCCAGCTCCTCGATACTACTGGGCAAACTAGAAGATTGAAGAGGACAAAACCTTTTGAACTAGTTTGAGTGATATGTGATAGTGAAAAGCAGAGAATAATGCTTGTGTGCCTGTGTATGTTAGAATAGTGCGGTTAGAAAAGCAGGCATAGTGCTTGTGTGCCTGTTAGATTAGATAAGAGACGCTATGGGGTAAGCTCTTCATTTTAAGGAACAGTAGTAATTTAGGTTAAATTAAAATTGCTCATTGGTCAGAGTTATGACCAGATTGTAATTGTAATGTACAATTCAATACAATGAATAGTCATCGTAGTAATGATTATGGAAAAAAATATATGACAAGATTTTGTGCAATAAAAATGTTTATATTTATCAAGAATATATTATTTGGTACGGCCACATATACTTCTGGTATATCGTCGGTGATATGACAATGCCTCCTATCTGCTTTTTCGTGAATTTTGTCGGAGATGAAAAACTTGTTTGGGCCACCTCCTGTTTTCATATATTTTTTGACTTGTTTTGTAGTAAATTCAACTATCTATTTACTACAAAACAAGTCAAAACTTACGTATGAAAACAGGAGGTGGCCTTAAAAAATGTTTTTCGTCTCCTGCAAAACTCATGAAAAAACCTATAGGAGGTATTGTCACATCACTGACGATATATTTCAGAGAATGTCTAAAAAGTATACTTTGAATGTCCTAAGAACATTCGTAGATATTCATGGAATGTTTCAACAAGACATTCAATATACTGTGAATGTTCAAAGAACATTCGTAGACATTCATGGAATGTTCCAACAAGACATTCAAGGAATGTTTAAAATGTTGACACAGCACTTTCCTGGGACTTTCCAGGGCCGTTCGTGTGCTTTTGGGGACATTCCAGGAATGTTTTCAATGTCCTGTGTGTACCGTCTAGGAACATTCCTGGAATGTTTTGTGTTATTAGGGCTGCAGTTAATACTAAACGGAAAGATCGACGGAAAAAGAGGAATTGGTAGGAAGAAATATTCATGGCACGCTAGGAGTCGACAAGACAAGAATTCCTGTCTTGACAGTAACTTCTTATCTTGTCTTGAGAAAAAATCAAGAAATTTAAAAAAAATCTTGTCTTGATGTTTTCTTGACATTTTATATCTTGTCTTGACTCAAGAAATTTTAAGATCTTGAAATTCCCGATCGAAAATCTAAATAAATGCAAAATATTAGATACATAATGGGTTCTGATCAGCAAATTTTGTCAGTATTTATCTGAGAAGCTTTAAAACACTTTCTTCAATACTCGAAGGCTCTAAGGGGGAAAATATTGCACACTCACATTGGTGGTAATTTGAGTAAACTTACTTTTAGACAAACTGGAAATATTGGGTTCATTAACTTGATAATTAAATTGATAGAGACACTACCGACGAGTAATTAATTTACTTCATTCAAGCTGCGAGAGATAAAATACTGAAGAGATAAAATACTGATACACTATAACAAAACTAGTTGCTTATGTTTTAATAAATCCCAGAATGATCTACAGAATCCAATACCAGAGCCAGCACTTAGTCTGAAAAAAGAAGATAACTAATTTGATTTAGATACTACTTACCTATTTAAGAACGCTGAAAATGATAACTTACAATCTTGGAAGTATAAATTGAAAAATACATAAATGAGCCTAGGTCAGAATATACTGGTTTGAAATACTATTTTCAAGAGCAGCTTTAACAATAACAAAGAAAAGAAATCTGCTAGGAGTTGACTCCATGAGAAATGTTATCTGCCTTAATTTATGGCTATCAATTCCGATTTAAAAATGTGCTAAAGGGCCTAGCCGGGTAAGATGATGAAAACTGCCCCAACTCGATTCGAATTCCATATAGATCACCGTTTAACATATAGTAAAACTAACACTTTCTGAAATTTTTAGCCCCCTAGGTGGTCATGTGACCCACCTAGAGCCTAATTAGGGTGTTTATGTTTTTATTTTTTATCTCAGCCGCATCGAGAACTAGCGAAAAACTTTGAATAAAAAAGTTGTAAGCTTTAAAAAGTTCTGTCCGAAAATTTTTTTTTTAATTTTTGGCGGGAAATTTAAATTTTAGAACAATTTCAAAATTTTAAATGAGTATAAAAAATAACTAAGACATTCGTTTTCACGAAAAAAATATATAACGTGTATTTTTGCACAATATTTTACCCTGAATTTTTTCAAATCTTTAAAATTGGTGAAACGCACCTTTAAAAATAAAAACCACATTTTTTCGGTTTTTTTTTATACAATTTTATACATGTTTTTCAAAAAAGTTAACAGCGTCACTAGAGTAGCTAAAAAACTGAAAAATAATTGGGGTTTGCTTCATAAAAATTTTTTGTAATGCCATCCATTTTCAAGATACAGGGCGTTGAAGAAAACAAAATTTTACACATTTTTTGCGATTTTGCCGAAACTACTGGCAACATTGTAATAACATTTGGCGAGTTTTAAGAGGTAGTTGTAGTGCATTTTTTGACATACAATTAAGAATTTTATATTTATCATTGACGCGCATAGAGGTAATGGTCTGAACTATTTAAAGAAAAAAGTACACCACTGACATATTTCAAATTAACAATCGTTTTTGAATTCCTCGTTCAATTTGTGACAAAAAATCTATCTTCCTATTTTTTCATACGACGCGCTATTTTTATTCAAAAAATACTTAACGCTTACAAAGTATTCGAACTTCCAGTAGTTTCTACCTACATCCACATAAACTCGTACATCCATTATAAAAACTAATTTGAATACTTTGGAAGCGTTAAGATATTTTATTTTTTGCAGCAAAACGGCGCGTCTCGTATGAAAAAATGAGAACATAGTTTTTTTATCGCAAATTGAACGAGGAATTCAAAAATGATTGTTAATTTGAAATATGTCAGTGGCGTAGTATCTTTTTTTTCTTTGAAAAGTTCAGACCATTACCCCTATGCGCGCCAATGATGAAAATCAAATCCTTAATTGTATGTCAAAACATGTACAATAACTACCTCTTAAAACCCGCCAGGTTTTACTACAATGTTGCCAGTAGTTTCGGCAAAATCGTAAAAAATGTGTAAAATTTTGTTTTCTTTAACGCCCAGTATCTTGAAAATGGATGGCGTTACAAAAAATTTTTATTAAGCAAACCCCAATTATTTTTAAGTTTTTTACCTATTCTAGTGACGGTGTTCCCTTTTTTGAAAAATATGTATAAAGTTGTATCAAAAAACAAAGAAAAAATTCGGTTTTTTATTAAAGGTGCATTTCATCAATTTTAAAAATTTGAAAAAATTCAGGGTGAAACATTGTGCAAAAATACACGTTATGTATTTTTTTCGTGAAAACGAATGTCTACGAATGTATACGGTACATTCCATGTCAAATCACTCAGGCAAAAAATTTTGGATCTCCGATTTGTCTGAAAATTGGTATATAGTTTCTGCGGGACGTAAAAATAAGATATTTAAGGTCAAGAAATCTTCTTCTTTTTTCTCAAAATGTTATTTTATGCGATTTTACAGTGATTTGGTGTTTTTTTAAACAAATATGCATTTTCTGTCGTAAAGTATCAATGAAAAACATAATATTTTAATAGAAAGGACTCAAAAATGTCATTATGTGGCATTATAACAAGTTATTTTGAATCAAAACAAGTTTTTGATCAAATTTTATAGTGTAAAAAACGTTACAATACCGTTTTTTACCTTTTCCTCCATTCCCAAAATACATCATCATCAATTTGGCTGAAAATTTGCCCACAGATAACCAAAAGATAGGACTTTAAGTGGATAGAAGGATTTCAATTATATTATAATACCAAAAAAGTTACATGCAGTAATATCAGACTCAAAAGTATATATTAGTCCAGTCGGGATAGCATTTGACCTTGAATGCCGAGGTGCCCAAAGTTTTATTTCTCTGATCTTTAGGGGAGTCAACAGTAGCCTAAATTTAAAATCACGAATGAATTCCTCCGTTACGTTAGCCGCCATCTTGATTTTAAAGGAGAACCTGTTTTGCTCAATATCTCCGCCATTTTTAACTTTTCGACAAAAATGGTAGGAACTGAAATTGTTCCAAATAAATCGTAGTTACAATTATTATAATTTCTTTTTAACAATTTTTGTCGTGAGGTCGATATTTTCGAGTTAATTTTACTTACAGTAGACGCCTATATTTTTGACTATAATATTGCATGTAACTTTTTTGGTATTGTAATATAATTCAAATCCTTCTCACCACTTAAAGTCCTATGTATTGTCTATCTGTGGGCAAATTTTCAGTAAAATCGATTATGATGTATTTTGAGAATGGAGAAAAATGTAAAAAACAGTATTTTAACGTTTTCTACACTATAAAATTTGATCAAAAGCTTGTTTTGAATCAATGTAACTTGTTATAATGCCACATAATGACATTTTTGAGTCCCTTCTATTAAAATATTATGTTTTCTATTGATACTTTACGATATAAAATGCAAATTTTTATAAATAAACACCAAATCAGTGTAAAATCGCATAAAATAACATTTTGAGAAAAAAAGAAGAAGAAGATTTTTTGACCTTAAATATCTTATTTTTACGTCCCGCAGAAGCTATATACCATTTTTCAGACAAATCGGAGGTCCAAATTTTTTTTACTCCCAAATTGAGTGATTTGAAATGGAATGACCCATACTCATTTAAAATCGTTCTAAAATTTAAATTTCCCGCCAAAAATTAAAAAAAAAAATTTTCGGACAGAACTTTTTAAAGCATACAACTTTTTTATTTAAAGTTTTTCGCTAGTTCTCGATGCGGCTGAGATAAAAAATAAAAACATAAAAACCCTAATTAGGCTCTAGGTGGGTCACATGACCACATAGGGGGCTAAAAATTTCAGAAAGTGAGTTTCGCTATATAATATGTTAAACGGTGACCTATATGGAATTCGAATCGAGTTGGGGGAAGTTTTCATCATCTTACCCGGCTAGGCCCTTTGTTATTTAAAATAAAATCTAGTTTGCAATTTTATTTTCAACAGGATTAGGTAAGTATCATTAATTATTATTTTTAATCTACATTTTTGTAAATCGTTTTAGCAAAAAAAAGTGTTTAATAAATTTAAATATGTTATGTTAAAATAATGTTATCTTTTCCACAAATAAATATGTTTTAGAGTTTTCATTATTAGTCAAGATATTTCAAGATTTATTGTTTTTTTGATAAGAAATCTTGCTATTGATATAAAATTTCTTGTCTTGTCTTGAAATCTAAAATTACTTCTTGTCTTGAAATCAAGACAAGATCAAGACAAGATCTTGAAATTTTCAAGAAGTTGGCGACCAATAATGGCTCCAAAACCTTCGTCGGCTTAGCAGCATATGAATTATTACATGTCGCGTAAAATCGAGAACGATATCGGCAAATTGTCATGAAAGCTACCCACGCCTAAAATTTGGGCACGGTACTTAAAGAAGAAGAAGAAGAAAAGCTAGAGCTTTTAACATTAGCTCCCAATGTACATTTACTCTTTGTGTCCCTCTATTGGGAGAGGCAATAGCTATTTGTATAACAAGGGAGGAAAGTGCTACTTTTCCTCCCGAGAATGAAGTTTACTGCCCGACGAGTAGCGGAGGGCAGTAATCATTAAAGGGAGGAAAAGGCACTTTACTCCCATGTTACACATAAGGTTTTTCCACCTTCCTCAAATAACAAGTCATTTTTTCATTTTTACTTAATTTATTTATGTAACTAACCAACAAAATTTATTAGAACTAAAACTAACAAGTGGGTACAATATAACTGTTAACTGTCAAATATAAGTCAAATTATTAATGTAAACATTGTTAAATTAGAATAACAATTTACTGTGTTTTACCATTCTGCAAAATATAGTGTTTTTAAATAAACGTTAAAATGTATAGATACTTACGTAATAGAAAATAGATATTGTACAGGGCATCAATAAGTTATATTTCATGAATGAAATATCATGACGTCACTTACAACTTTGCTCCCTACAGTCACGTCCGGAAAAGTATACTTTCGGTAGAGGTAGGTGGAAATAGCTATTTGTATAACAAGGGAGGAAAGTGCTACTTTTCCTCCCGAGAATGAAGTTTACTGCCCGACGCGTAGCGGAGGGCAGTAATCATTCAAGGGAGGAAAAGGCACTTTACTCCCATGTTGTACATATGGTTTTTCCACCTTCCTCAAATAACAAGTCATTTTTTCCGTTTTTACTTAATTTATTTAGGTAACTAACCAACAAAATTTATTAGAACTAAAACTAACAAGTAGGTACAATATTACTGTCAACTGTCAAATATAAGTCAAATTATTAATGTAAACATTGTTAAATCATAATTTACTGTTTTTTACCATTCTGCAAAATACAGAGTGTTTTTAAATAATCGTTAAAATGTATAGATACTTACATAAGAGAAAATAGATATTGTACAGGGCGTCAATAAGTTATATTTCATGAATGAAATACCAAGACGTCACTTTTACTTTTCCTCCCTAGGGAGGAAAAATATTTTCCTCCCTAGGGAGGAAAAGTACAACTTTGCTCCCTACAATCAGGTCCGGAAAAGTATACTTTCGGTAGAGGTAGGTGGAAAATATTATTTACTAATAATAAAATATCCTCGATTGTGTAGGGATTGAACAAAAAAATATCCTATATATTTAACTTTGGAGAAAGCGTAGTGTTTAATATCTCTAATACTTATACGGTGAAGAGAAATTTGATAAATTGCCATAAATATAATATAAATGATTTTACAATGAGTTCAACAGAATTTCGAAATGGCCATTAAATGAATAAAATATTTAATCGTGCTGTATTATTTTGACAAACATACTTGTGGAGCCGAATCTAGTTATGTAAAAATAATGTTTACATACTTTGCTAGCAATATATTTAATTTAAACTATATTTCTATCAATAATTTTGAATTTGAATATTTGAAATGTGAAATAAATGAATTATATGGACTAGAAACCTACTATAAGTGTGGTGGTATTTATGTTTATTTACATGGATTTCATAAACAATACATAAATATATATAATGTGCGACAGATGACAAATTATATTAGTCGTCACCAATATTATGGTGGCTGTACAACTCTCCGAAGGTCTCGATCTTCTTCAGTTGTTTACGTCATTCCGTTTGAGTATCTTCTTCTTCACGTGTGATATCAGAATTATCCGACGTTGGCGATCACCATTGCGAAGGCTTCTCGATCTTCTGCAATATGGAATAGTTGTCCTGCATTTGATATCTGAGTCCATTCACGAATGTTTTTTTCACCAAGAAACTTGTTTTCTTCCTACACTTCTACGGCCCTCTATTTTACCTTTAAGTGCGATGCCACATTATGCGTTTTGACCGGATGCGGTGAAAACGCATCCGTTTCCAACGCAACCGGACCGATCTGTCACACTATGCGTTTTGACCGGATGCGGCGGAAACGCATCCGGTCAAAACGCATAATCTGACATCTGCCTAAGGATCAGTTGTAGTATTCTATATCGATTCCCCATCACTTTTATTTATTTATTTAGCGTATGGACTTTCACAGTACGATAAATACACAAATATAATATATTACTCAAATACTAAAATATAATGAATGAACCTAAATATTAATGTCCAATTTATATAGCCATTCAATTGCTTCTGGGGAGCATTCCACAAAGTCCTGGAGGTTTCCACGGTAGGCACAATTTAGGCAATCTGAAACACAATGACTTATGGTCTGTCTAGCTACTGCCTAGGTGATCCGCAATCGCACTGTGGACTTTCCGCACGACCCCATTTGAACAGAGAATCAGCACATTTACCATGTCCGGTACGTATGAGATTAAGTCTCGCCCAGGTGAACCGGGGCAGACCCGATCCGATGAAACCCTGGGTTGGGGTGGATATCTGAATACAGTCTGCTGCTATTGTTGGCATCCATCTTGTGGATCATTGCCTTTGTATATCATAGGAATCATCAATTGTCAATTGTTTGGGCAGATCTGATTGGAGGATTTCTAGACCTCAGTCGCTAGTGCTCTTTGCTCTTTTGAGATGTCTGGTATGTCTTGATGGATTGGTAGTTGTATGTTGGCTACAATTTTCTGGTACTCTCTCACTAATGCTGCTGTACGGCGTAGATCTGGTGGAGCAATGTTCCTCAAAGTAGGCAGCCATCTCACTGGGGTTGATTTTATTGTTCCAGTGATTATTCTCGTGGTTTGATTAAGTTGGACATCGATTTTGTTTGTATGTGCACTATTTAGGCATACTGCTGCACAATATTCTGCCACTGGAAAAACCAAAGCTAGAGCAGAGGTCCGAATAGTATCTGCAGAAGTACCCCAAGTTGTTCCAGCAAGCATTTTGTTATTATATTGTTTCTTGTTCTCAGTTTACCGGCTGCGTTTGAAAATGGCTTTTGAAGGTGAGTGTTCTATCAAGGCCTCCCCGGTCGTCAACATGCGAAAACCTTGCAAAGTAGCGACGTGGAATGTTAGAAGTCTACATCAAGCTGGAAAAGTACATAATGCCGTTAATGAAATGGAAAGGCTGAATGTAGACATTTTAGGAATCAGCGATGTCCAATGGCCCGACTCAGGAAAGATGAAAATCAACAATAAAACAATATACTATTCAGGAAGTCAAGACGGTTCACACAGATATGGTGTCGGGATAATACTAAACAAACACATGGATAAAGCTGTAGTAAATTTCATTCCATACTCCAACAGAATTATCCTCTTACAATTAAATCAGAATAAACCCAAATTAAACATAATACAAGTTTATGCTCCGACTGCGGACAAACCAGAGAGCGATATTGAAACTTTCTACGAAGACCTAGACAATATTTTAAAATCCATTAAAACGCAGGATGTTACAATTATAATGGGAGATTTTAACGCAAAGGTTGGAGACGAAAAAGTAGAAGAATGTACAGGAGGATATGGTCTGGGCAACAGAAACGAAAGAGGTGACAGGCTTATCGAATTTTGCCAAAACAATAATTTTGTCATAACTAATACATTGTTTAAAATGCCAAAGAGAAGACTATATACCTGGAAGTCACCAGCAGATCAAGAAGGGAGAATTGTAAGAAACCAAATAGATTATGTATTGATTAGACAAAGATACAAGAACGCAATTATATCTTCAAAAACCTATCCAGGTGCCGACATAGGATCAGATCATACCCCAGTAGTGACCAAAAATCGATACAAGTAAACTAAGAAACCCACTCATAAAACAACGCCTGACAGATGAAATTAATAACCGTTTAATGAATGTTAAAGAACAAATCCAGCAAAATACTGAAACAGAGACAAAATGGTTATTAATAAAGACAGAAATAGATAAATGTCAAAAAGAAATTCTTACACCAACCAGATACAAAAAGAAACAATGGATGACGGAGGAAATCTTAGATTTAATGGAAGAAAGACGTCAGCATAAAAACAAAGATAATCAGATGTACAAAAATGTGGATAAACAAATAAAATCCAAAATTAAACAGGCTAAAGAACAGTGGTTAAAAGAACAATGCGCAGAAATAGAAGAACACCAGAAAAGACATGATAATTTTAACACACATAAAAAAATTAAGGAATTAACGCAGATCAACAGAAAAAGAAAACCGGGAATACTAAAAGATACAGATGGGAAACTTGTGTTGGGTACTAACGAAAAATTAAAGAGATGGACAGAATACATAAATGAATTGTTCAAAGACAATAGAACAGAGCAGATGGAAGTCGAAGTAGAAGATGATACGGTTTTGAAGATATTAAAAGAAGAAATTAAATCGGCATTAAAAAACAGCAAAAATGGTAAAGCAGTAGGTCCAGACCAAATCCCAGTAGAAAGCTTAAAATGTATAAATGATGAAACCTTAGACATTATCGTAGACTTGTTTAACACAGTGTACAAAACAGGAAACATACCAAAACAATGGTTACTCTCAACCTTTTGTGCTATCCCTAAAAATACAAACGCTAAAGATTGCAGTGAATACAGAACAATATCATTAATAAGTCACATTCTCAAATTATTCTTGAAAATAATACATGGTCGTATAAACAAAAAACTAGAAGAAGGAATAGATGATAGTCAGTTTGGGTTCAGAAACGGACTAGGAACTAGAGAGGCGTTATTTGCTTTTAATGTGTTAGCTCAAAGATGCATGGACATGAATGTGAATGTGCATGTTTGTTACGTTGATTTTGAGAAGGCTTTTGACAAAGTAAGACATGAAAAATTAGTCCAAATTCTAAAGACAAAAAACATAGACAAAAGGGACTTACGAATAATAACAAACCTTTACTGGAATCAAAGAGCACAAATTGTAATAGATAACGAACCCAGTCCAGAAATTGAAATCAGGAGAGGAGTTCGGCAGGGATGTATTATGTCTCCATTACTCTTTAATGCATATAGTGAAGCCATTTTTGAAGAAGCATTGCTATCTCAAAGTGAAGGAATAATAATTAACGGAAGATCTATTAACAACATAAGATATGCAGATGACACCGTGATTATAGCAAGCTCTGCTGAACAACTCCAACTACTACTGAACAAAACAAACAATTTCTCTAAAGAATATGGACTAAAAATGAATATAAAAAAGACCAAATACATGATAATAACTAAGAAAACAAACATACAAACAAGCATACATTTGGGAAATGTACCGATAGAAAGGGTTGATAAATACAAATACCTAGGAACCTGGATTTCAGAGAAAAATGATCAAACAACAGAAATAAGGACCAGGATAGAAATAGCAAGAAATGCGTTTGTAAAAATGAAAACAGTTATCTGCAACAAAGACCTTAGCTTAGAACTGAGAGCAAGAGCTTTGAGATGCTACGTGTTCTCGATACTACAATATGGACTTGAAAGCTGGACATTAAAGCAAGAACACATAAATAAGCTACAGTCATTTGAAATGTGGTGTTACAGAAGAATGCTTAGAATAGCATGGACACAGAGGAAAACGAACACGGAAGTACTGCGAGAAATGGGTAAAGAATGCGAAATAATAAACACAATAAAAATAAGAAAGTTACAATATCTGGGACACGTAATGAGGGGACCGCGATATGAAATGCTAAGACTGATAATACAGGGAAAGATAAGAGGCGGAAGGAGTATAGGAAGAAGGAGAGTGTCATGGTTAAAGAATTTAAGGGACTGGTTTAGATGCAGTTCTATAGAACTCTTTAGAGCAGCGGTGGATAGAGTAAAGATAGTGATGATGATATCCAACCTCCGATTAGGAGACGGCACTTGAAGAAGAAGAAGAAGTTCTATCAAAAGTGTGACGCCTAGATATTTGGGGTTATTGTTATGTTTGATAGCTGCATCATTTAGAGTTACATTGAGAGTATGGCCCGCAAGTTGATTCGACAGGTGAAAGAGACAGGCTTCAGTTTTGCTTGTGTTGCACCAGTTCTTAAAGTAGTTACTTAGGGCCGGTATTTCAATAGCTGCTTAAGCTTTTGCTTAGCTAAGCCTGTGTCAAAAGTTAAGGAGAAGCTTAAGCTGGGTGCCGTATTTCCATCATTCTCTTAACTAAACTGATGCTCAGCTGTAAAGTTAATTGGTTTGGTACCTCTGAATACGTCAAAGTGCCAGAGCTAACTGTTCTGAGGTAAAAACCACTACTGTTGACATTTAATTTTATCTTGTCATCTGTATCAATGTTATTTTTACTTCACTTAATTTTGTGAACATGGTACATGTGTTTTTAGTTTATTGTCTATATTTTTTCTGCTTATATTTTTATTGTTATTTTGCATAAGCAAAAGATCCGTCTTTGTAATTTTATTTATTGGATATATTCCTTAAAATGTCAAATTGGAATGTAAGTTTATTTTTGTAAAATAAATTTAATATACCTACCAAGCATTGTAGAAATAAACAATTTTCATGTGCCTACACCTTCCAAAAGTAATAAGAATTTTAATAATCGTTATTACGATTAATAAATGAATAGATTATTATTTAATAATCCAATAATAACGTTATTACTTAAAAGTTGGTTTTCAAAACAACTCTATAATTAATAACACTGGTAAACACACAGTTTGCTGCCGGAAATTTTTTACTGTTTCTTGGTAATTTTGGTCTGCTGAATCCAAAAATGCCACCAGATTTGCTCCATCAGATCGTTTTCAGAAAATACGACAGACCACATTTCTAATATACCTATTACCTATAGGCAGCACTACCTACATAATATAAATGTAGTAATGTAGTGCTGCAACCCATCAAATAAACAAAACACGAATAAAAAGTAAGATATTTATTGTACAACAATATACTTATTACAAAAATCATCACATATATCCGCCAAGAAAAAGCTTAACTTTTCATCTAACCAAACCAGCATGGCAGCACAAATCTGTTATTCGGCGTCACCCAAAAATTTCCTTTTACTTATATGATTTTTTTGTAAAGGCTTTAAAAGTGCGGTCCGTTTGAAGACTCCAGCAGTAATTTGCCATCATGTGAGTGTCTCATCTCCCCTGATACCTCTCTTCCATGGTTTTGATATCTTGGTCGAAGCGTTCCCCTTGTTCCTCAGTAAGGTCACCAAGATTTTCTGGGAAATGGTCTAAGTGGCTGTAGAGGCAATGAATTTTAATACTCATATGACAACCGTGTTTGTTAATATTGTTAAGCATTTCTTCCACTATATCCCGGTAATTTTCCGATTTCTTTTTCCAAGAAAATTTTTCACAACTTTCACAAAAAAACATCATGCATTACATTCAATTTCAGTCATCGATTCTGAAAATGCGAATATTTTATCCGAGACCCATCAAATATTCCGGCTTTCAATTTTTCTTTACTAAGTGCAGGGAATTTGCTAGACACGTATTCAAAACAAGAACGATTCTGGTCTAAAGCCTTTACAAATTGTTCCATCAGCCATAGTTTAATATGTAACGGAGGATATATTATCTTCTCTCGGTCGACCAATGCTTCGTTAACTACGTTAGCTTCTACTTGAACTATAGTATCTCTAGAACACCATTTTCTTCTACTCCAGTGTTGGTCCTTAGCCCTGCTATCCCAAAGACACAGGAAACAAGGATATTTTGTATAGCCACCTTGTTGTCCCAGGAGAAAGTTCACCATCTTAAAATCAACACAGATCACCCACTGATGTTGGCCATACTTATGTTTTTAGCACCAGCGGTATTGTTTTATAGTCTTCTTTCATTTTTGTAGAATGCTTAATTGGTATACTTCCATATTTGTTGCCATTATGTAGAAGGACACACTTTAAACTTCGTTTGGAACTGTCGATAAAAAGACGCCAGTGATCTGGTGTATACTCTGATACACTTTAATTAAGTACATTTTAATTAGAAGTCATTAGTATGCATTTGGCTTAGAATTTGTTAAGTTTGTTTATAAACATATTGCAATTATAGTGGTGGAATATACAGATATGTAAGAATATTTAAGAATTTGATAAGTATGTTATATCTCGAAAACTAGAGCTGATACAAAGAAAAGGTTTGTATTTTTGGAATCAGCACATATGAATTAACCAAAATCAGTTGATTTTTTCGGCAGCAAGACAATTTTTTTTTTTTTGTTGGGCTGTGTAATCTATAGAAATAACCTCAAAAAACAGAAAACAAATTTTAAGCAAAGGCTTAAACCAACTCCCGCGCAGCTTAAAATTATTTGGTTTAAGCCTAGGCTTAAGCCTCAAATTGAAGTGGAAATACAGGCATCTAAGCTTAAGCAAAGGCTTAAAGTAAGCTTTGGCTTAAGTGAGGTTGGAAATACCGGCCCTTAGTGTAGTAAGGTCCTCGTTTAGAGCTCGTTCTGCAGCTTCCTTACTATTATCTTGGAAGCCAATGGCCAGGTCGTCTGCATAAGCGAATTTTCTCGATTTTGTTTCAGGTATATCTGCCGTATAAAGATTAAATAATAAAGGAGTTAGCACTGAGCCTTGAGGTAAGCCGTTGTTAAGTTTTCTAACGTTACTCCGTGCATCATTTATACAGGGTGAGTCATGAGGAACTGTACATACTCCTACCTCGTATAGAGGCCCCTATGGGGAATAACAAATGACCATTAAAAAGTGTCTGCTCCCATTGTTTAATAATATACAGGGCGAGTTTCGCATTTTGACAGAAATTTGTATTCGTCATAATTTTTGAACGGTCAGATCGATGTGTCTCTTATGTTGGTCAATCGTTACACTATTGCCACCTAATCAACTAATTTATTCAAACTAGAAAAAAATCAGGTCCGGCTTTAAAAAAATTAGTTCGTTTGGGTCTTAGAAAAAATTTCACCCTGTATAAGCTTTTTGAAAATTCTAATATAAATTTTACAAATTAGACAAATAGGCAATTAAAATAACATATTTTTTTTTCGCACACGATTGCTTAATTTTTTATAAAAAAATCAAATTTGATTATGAATTAAAAGTTTGGTAAAGTGAACCATAGATTTAACAAAATTAACTTTTATTACCAAAATTAATTTTTTTTTGAACAAATATTTAATTTATGTTACCACCAATCAACTGATTTATTCAAACAAGAAAAAAATCAGGCCCGGATTTAAAAAATAAGTTCGTTTTGGTCTTAGAAAAAATTTCACCTTGTATACGTTTTTTGAAAACTCTAATATGAATTTTACAAATAAGACAAATAGGCAATTAAAATGGCATATTTATTTTTTCCCCACACGATTACTTAATTTTTTATAAAAAAAAAATCAAATTTGACTATGAATAATTAAAAGTTTGGTAAAGTGAACCATAGATTTAAAAAAATTACTTTTATTACAAAAATGAATTTTTTTTTGAACAAATATTTAATTTATGTTATCACCCAATCAACTGATTTATTCAAACTAGAAAAAAATCAGGCCCGGATTTAAAAAATTAGTTTGTTTGGGTCTTAGAAAAAATTTCACCTTGTATACGTTTTTTGAAAACTCTAATATGAATTTTACAAATAAGACAAATAGGCAATTAAAATGGCACATTCATTTTTCCCCACACGGTTACTTATTTACTTATTTTTTATTAAAAAATCAAATTTGACTATGCATAAAAAGTTTGGCAAAGTTTTTGCATAGATTTAAAAAATTAACTTTTTTTACAAAAATTAATTAACAAAAACAACGTTTTTCTTAACATTAAAAGATTTATCATTTTTTTTTTCTATAACACGTCTAGATCTAAAACTTCCTAGTTAATTTTTTCTTCCGAGTTAAACCGTGAGTTAATTTTTTTTCATTTTTAAGTTAAAATTCCGATTTTGACAAATTTGATTTTTTAATAAAAAATTAAGTAATCGTGTGGGGAAAAAATAAATATGCCATTTCAATTGCCTATTTGTCTAATTTGTAAAATTCATATTAGAGTATTCAAAAAGCGTATACAGGGTGAAATTTTTTCTAAGACCCAAACGAACTAATTTTTTTAAAGCCGGACCTGAATTTTTTCTAGTTTGAATAAATTAGTTAACTAGGTGGTAATAGTGTAACGATTGGCCAAAATCGATCTGACCGTTCAAAAATTATGACGAATACAAATTTCTGTCAAAATGCGAAACTCGCCCTGTATATTATGAAACAATAGGAGCAGACACTTTTTAATGGTCATTTGTTATTCCCCATAGGAGCCTCTATACGAGGTAGGAGTATGTACAGTTCCTCATGACTCACCCTGTATATACCTGAAACAGTCTGTTAGTTAGTAGATTGTTTATCAGCTGACAAGTTTTGAGACAGGGTATGATTTTCATCAACTTATAAATAAGGCCCTCTCTCCACACAGTGTCTAGGCAGCCGTAAGGTCTATAAATGTTATGGCAGATTTTTCACGTCTTTCAAAGCCGGCTTCGATGAATGTAGTTAAGGACAGCACTTGGTCACAGCAGCTTCGTCCTCTTCTAAATCCAGCTTGCTCAATTGGTACAGCGTCCTCGATAGTATTACATATTCTATTATATAAGAGTTGTTTTAGTAATTTATAACAGCAACTGAGTAAGGCGATAGGCCGGTAACTTTCAGGCAGCTTGTTGTCTTTGCCAGGCTTCTGGATTGCGATAATTTTTGCTCTTTTAAATTCTGGGGGTAGCATAGCTGTAGTCACAATGTCGCTAAAGAATTCTTTGAGCCACTGTCATGTTTTTGTACCAGTGTGTACTATAAACTCTGGGTATATTCCATCGAAACCAGCTGCTTTTCCCGTTTTGGTTTGGTTAAGCGCTTCGTTTATTTCATCCAATGAGAAGGCACGTGAGTATTCTGATGTTGCAGGGGTATTTGCTTTAAGTTATTTAAGAGCTTTTTTACCGTCGATGTATGAGTTTGCTCAGATGGAGCTCGAGAGTTCTCAATTATTCTATTGGCTTATATTCTAGTGACATATAGTGATTCTTCCCATCACTTTATGTCCCAGATAAGACATTTTCCGATTATGTACTTTCTACCTTCAAAATACGACAACCAATCAGTTTTCGTCCCTCCGTCTTTACTTTAGCGCTACAATTTTGACCTCTTAATCAGCATCAATGGTTCTACAGCCCTATACAAGAGCCTCGAATTTCCCAACTCTATTACGCCAGTCAGTTCTATCTATTGCCAACTGTTGCCAGTTTGCTGCCACCTATTTTTCTACCATCCTCATCTACACCATCCTTCCATCTGAGTTTTGGCCTACCCCTATTTCTACTTCCCACAAGTTGTGAGATAAGAATTCTTTTAGGAAGGTTGTTGTGCTGTAATCTTACTAGATGTCCTGCCCATCTTAGTCTTCCTAGTTTTATAAGAAATACTACGTCTTTACCATCAAATATATATTTATATCTGTGGTATATCTCATAGTTTGTCAGACCATGGATTTGTCAGACCATGGAGTTTAGGGTGTCTACATTGTAAAAATGACGTGAACCTTATCCTCCATGCTATGGCATGCTGGAAGAGCCATACAGTCTGTAATTAACACCCCAAAGTATGAACGGGAAGACAAAGCGTACCAGTACTCATACGCTTATGAAACGCACCTGGCGGATCATAAGGGCCTTCACATTTTACTCTTCTTCAACTTGTCTTGGGTAAAATGTCTTTAATCTTTTCTATCAGCCTCTCTTGGCTAACTCTTGTTTTTTCCGACCCCGAATGTCGATTAGGTTTCCGAAGGCAGACGGGTCACTATATTTCTTTCTACTACAGATTTTTCCCATATACACCTTTTTCCCTCCCCATCTTACCCTACAAAATATAGAGAAAACCAGATGCAAAAAATCCGTAAGTTAAGGTGGAAACTATCCTGCTAAAAACTGAATGGTCGCACGTTACGCGGCCGCTAACGATGCTCTTGGGACACCGGGCGAAATCCCATTGAAAATTAGCCTTGTTCCTGTACGCGGGGCTCTACAGGAATCGACAACGATCCCCAGCTACGCGTGGGAATAAATATGAACTACTCACCAATATGCAAGGCAAGCACGGTGTTTAAATGCCACAAACCCGACCAGTGTAAACCAACCCATTCAAAGTGCGTCAAAAATATAAACCATATAATATAATGCTCGATCGCTCTCTACCGAAGAAAGGTTCGAAGAAATGGAGGAAGAACTTTCAAAAGTGAATTGGAATATTATGGGTATCAGCGAAGTAAGAAAAAAAGGAAAGAATCTTATCTCACTCCCATCAGGCCATCTGTGGTACTACAAAGGAGAAGAGGAATCGACAGTTGGAGGTGTCGGCTTCTTTATTCACAAAAGAATCGCGAACAGAATTGTGTCAATAAACCAAATATTAACAAGAGTAGTCTACTTAAACATCAAAATGAGCACCAGATATATCCTAAAGTTCATTCAAGTGTACGCACCTACTACAGGCCATTCAGACGAAGAAGTCCAAATATTCTACGACCAAATATCCTGTGCAATCAAGGAAAATCCTGGCCACTTCTTAATAATAGGCGGTGATTTCAACGCCAAAATAGGTACCAAGGAAGACCCCTCTGAAATAATATTGGGAAATTTTGGAAGCGAAGGCAGAAATGATAGAGGCAAACAACTGTTAACTATTCTTTTGGAAAACAATCTCTATCAAATGAACAGCTTCTTTAAAAAGAAAAAACACAGAAGATGGACCTGGGAAAGTCCTGATGGAAAAACAAGGAACGAAATCGACTATTTCTTAACAAACACAAAAGAATTATTTAAAGACGTAAATGTGATAAACCAGTTCAGTACAAGCAGTGATCACAGGTTAGTAAGAGCTAAAATAACGATATCGATCGAAAAGGAAAGACTCAAAGTGATAAATAAGAAACACTCAAAGAAATGGGCAAAACCAACTAATATTCCGGAGTTCGAAAAATATATTAATGATACATTGAAAGATACAACAAAAACAGACCTTAATAATTGAACAAACAAATAATCACCACAATATAACAGGCTCAAACTAAATATTGTCCAACAAACCAAAAAGATGAAAAACTAGAAAAAAAACCCTTGTACGTAGAACTAAGAGGACAGATGAAAGGAGATAATAGTTCCAGCAAAGAAGCGCTAAATCAAATAAATAAGACGATCACAAAGGCAATAAGAAAAGACATAAGAAACTACAATGTAGAAAAAACAAAACAAGCAATAGAGCAAAATAAGAACATGAAAGTTTTAAAGAAAAGCATACAAAAAGGAAAAATAGAAATCAACAAACTAAGAAACAGTTCGAAACGAAGCAAAACGAAGAGTTCTACACAGAGTTATACAAATCAAGAAAAAAAGATGACAATACGCAACCTCCAATTACAGTAAAAACTGAGGTATTAAATCAAGGATCAGATTTAATGCCCGATATAACAAAATCAGAAATCTCTGAAGAAAATGAAAAATAATCGAACCCCAGACGAAGATGGAATAGTATCAGAAGCACTAAAAATTGGAGGAAATATACTACTTGAAAAAATTAAACTACTTTTCAATATCTGCCTTCACAACGCCAATATTCCAACAGACTGGAACAACGCTACTATGATTATATTACACAAAGCAGGAGGTAAAGCCAATTTAGAGAATTACAGACCGATTAGCCTCCTAAGCCATTTATATAAGTTATCTACGCGAATAATAGTTAAGAGAATGGAAAGAAAGTTAGAGACTTATCAACCAAGAGAACAGCCAGGATTCCGACAAAATTACGGAACAAATGACCATCTACAAAGTATAAAAACCCTAATAGAGAAAGTAGTGGAATACAATAAACGTCTAGTTCTAGTTTTTATCGATTTTTATAAAGCCTTTGACAAGTTGAGCTTAGCAAAATATTACAAGCGCTTAAAGAATGCTGGCTAGATTATATGTAGGTATACAAAATTATTACACAAAATATACTTACAGGCAACAACCACTGTCAAATTACATACTAACAGTAATCGCATAAAAATAGAACAGGGGGTTAGACAAGGAGACCCAATGTCACCTAAACTTTTTAATACGGTCTTAGAATATGCTTTCAAGAGTTTGGATTGGATGACAAAGGGAATAAAAATAGATGGAGAATACCTAAACAACTTACATTTCGCCGATGATATAGTCATAGTAGCTGAGGATCTAGGTATGGCAAGAGAGATGGTACAAGAACTCGTTGTGGCTACAGAAAATGTAGGTTTAAATATAAACATCTCGAAAACAAAAATAATGACAAATTTGATACCCAACCAGAAGATCAGTATTGTTGGGAAGGAAATAGAACTCGTAGATAGATATAAATACCTGGGACATGAAATTACCATTGACAGGGATAACCAGACTCATGAACTGAAGAGAAGAATCGGTCTTGGGTGGGCAGCATTTGTAAAACTGAGAGAAACTTTTAAAAGTGAGTTGCCCACATGCCTAAAGAGAAATGTATTTGATCAGTGCGTCCTCCCAGTCTTGACGTACGGATCAGAAACACTTACCCTAACTAAATCCTCGGCTACCAAACTAAGAGTCACGCAGAGAAGAATGGAGCGGTCAATGTTAGGAATAACTCTGCGAGACAAAATCAGAAACGAAGAAATCAGGAGAAGAACAAAGGTGACTGACGTCATCGAGAGGATAGCCAGGTTGAAGTGGAGATGGGCAGGACACATAGCCAGAATGACAGATGGGCGATGGACGAAGAGGTTATTGGAATGGAGGCCAAAAGAAGACAAGAGAAGCGTCGGTCGACCGCCTACAAGATAGACTGACGACTTAAGAAAGGTAAATAAACTGGATGAGAGCGGCGCAGGATAGATGGGGTTGGAAACGATGGGAGGAGGCCTATGTTCAGCAGTGGACTTTTGAGGCTGGATGATGTATGATATCTCGTAGTTGTACCTCCTCCTCCAAACACCATTTTCACAGATGCCACCGAATATTCCTCTCAGGATTCTTTGTTCAAATATAAGCGGAAGGTTTAATCTGCCTTGGAGATGGTCCATGTCTCCGATCTATATGTCAACACTGATATTTTGGCCTCTTACATTGTATATAACTATAGAAAAAAGGGTTACAAATGTGGTCTATCATTTATATCATATGCTACTTCTCCAACTGCAAGGAAAGCCAATCAACATCAATATTATACAAATCGACGCTCCAACAACGGATAAACCCGATACTGAGATTGAACAGTTCTATAGAGATCTAGAAGTTTTAATGCAGCGCACGAAAAACATGAAATAACGACAATAATAACAGCACAAACTTGGAGAAGATCCATCATGGACGAGATAAGAGGTCAAGGAAAGTCTTGGAATGAGGTGAAGGTCTTAGCGCAAAATAGAACGCGATGGCGAGTTTTCACTACAGCTCTATGCTCCACTTAAGAGTTCAAGAACTTCAAGAATCAGAGGTGAAAACATTTTGTGACTGCCCTAATTTTCCCCTTTCACCCCTTATTGCTACTTCCTGTATCGACTGAGGTGTCAGCCTGCAAGGGATCATAATTATCAATATTAAATGAACGCATTTCACAGGACAAACTCCATATTACTTATGATGATGATTTTTCGGCTCTAGCTCTCCGTCTATATTAAGAGAGGAGTGCGGTAGGCATGGGTGCCCATATAAAAATTTTTAGGGGCGACAGTATACTTTGTATACTTTGGATGACAATATAAAATAGTTTAAAGCACCCGAAACGATATGGGGTATGGGCGCCTATGACGGTAGGGGGCTGCCTCTTGTCGCCCCTGATTTTCAACGTTTATTCCGAAATAATTTTCAGAAAAATGAACTTTCTGAAAAACAAGAATAAATAATTGTGAACGGTAGTCATCAATAATTTGCGATATGCGGACCACATAGTACAGGGAACTTGCACATAAAAATATTTGTGAATAAAATTGTTAATTTATGTTCAAAAATGTTATATTCAAAATATTACGTCTTAACAATGAATAGTGTACGTACAACAGCTGATAATAGTTCCGCTCCCAAAATCTCCGTTTCAAACAACTTCAAAAGCGCGATCTGGGGTCTGACGTCACCAACCACTGCGTTCTCGTTCGCCCGTTCAATGAGCTATTGCATTGAATGCATTTTGTCATTGCTAGTTGTGCGTGTCGAATAACTGTCTTGTTTGCTCGGTGTTTATATTATTGTATTTAGTGTATAATATACCGACTTTAGCAAAATGAAAAACAAATCTGCGCAATATAAGTACTATATAGTGCCGGAATGCCAAAGCACAACTCTCAGAACATCCAACAAATTTTTTTTTACTCTACCAGTAGAACCAAAACGTCGATTGAAATGGCTAAAGACATGCAGGCGAGATAAAAAGGATATTTCACAAAATAGCAAAGGTCTTTATGTCTGTGAGGATCATTTGGATGTGAGTATTTATCTAATTAGGTATCTACCTAATACTAATAAGACATTTTCTATCTCAAGAAAAAATGTTAGGTAGTTGTCATTTCATGAAATGTGCCTACTTAAACTTGTTTATTTGTTGCAGTTGGAACAAGACATGGATAACTATATAAATCAAGATTATTAGTGGTACCAGAATTATTAAGTCAGGTGTTGTCCCGCACATATATGATTGTTAACCAGACAGAAAACGAACTTTTTCTCAGCCCATGAGGGAAGCAGCCCTTAAAAGTGTTATACGACAGCTTCTTGAAGATGCCGCTTCTATGTACATCTAAGTCTGTTCTAGAGGACAATGATAATAAGAGACAGTGTGATCCTAGTTTCACAAACTTAGTTCAACCAGGACCTGAATTAAACCAACCAGCTTTACCTCAAAAACTGAATAATGCATCAACACAGACTCGCAAGAAAGTCAGCAGTAAAGGCATTCCGTGTAAATTTCAAAAGAGTGTTATAGTCGGATTATCGCCATTGAAAATACATAATAAGTTAATAAGGATGCAGGAACTTCACCTATAAAACATGCAAACATTATTTGAAGATACAAAAAGTGAATCAGGACGTTCTGTATCTGAAGATAATAGTGAATATAGTGGTAGTGATGACTATTGGTACAATGAAAGTGATTCTCTATCTTGTGATGAAGATGCGAAAGAAGAGGAGGTAAAATAATTTAAAATGTTGTCTCTGAAGTGTACGTGTACAGTGATGAAGTTACAATACAGACCTAGATTGTATACGTATCAATTAATGGAAAAATATTGTAAAACATAAAAAATGCATCTATTTTTAACTCTAAAAAAGAACAGGACACACATTTATGTCTCTTGGAGGTGATTTCGGCATAGGCGAAAGCAATGCTTCGAGAATATTTGCAAAATATGTTCCATTAATTAGTAAATATTTAAGATCTTGTATTTTTAATCCCCAAGTTGGTCCAGTTAAATTAAACTTACCCTTAGCATTTCAATTAAAGACGATTAAAATGTACTATACAATCTCCAGAATAGCCTAATCGCTTTCTTTTGAAAAATCCTCGTGAGTAATCGTATCTACTTATGCGTTTTAAGCACTTTAAAAGGTAGCAATTTCTAAAGATTTATAATTTCACTTTGAAACTAAATAAACTGATTGTAGGACTATGCAAGAATACAAATAATATCTGATAATTTCCAATAAAATACGATTAAAATGTTAAATAAAGTAAAAGACAGACGTACTCTCAATCATTTATTGTAACTTCCGACGACCGGTTTCGCTCTTTAAAGTATGTAGAGCATCTTCAGGTCAACGGTTACAAGTCAGTAAATGCTACAAATAAAAAAACCAGAGTTAGAACAATGTCTGGTTGTAAAAGATGCTAAATATCCATAAGATCAAGCCAATGCTGAACAACATACATAAAAGTAGTGAAAATATCAGAAAAAATACATATGCATGTAAAATCGGGGGCGGTAACAAACGTCCCCAAGCTTACAAACACATGCAGATGTATACCGTCTATAATCATGCAACTATAACGTGTCGTACTTACATTCGGATACAAAGAGCTACTAACTCAGTATTCATTAACATGATGTTTTTGCTTAAGTTATGCTAACGGGATATGGTGGAATAGACGGAGAATGTTGCAAAGGTAAACAAGTTTATGGGAATTGGGAATTCTTGAGGGTGAAGGGGTGCCTGTTATTATGTTTGTGAAGTAAACTATAGTGAATGTCACATATACAATTTTTTTAAAAATGTGATGGTTTTAATGGTTTTAAAAATTTTTATTTCTATTTATTAAAAGATTTTGTTTTTATTTATATTTATTAAAAGACTTATATTTATTAGTGTATGTGTTAGTGTAAGATTGACAACGTTTGGATTAAGACGGGTCGAATGTGTAATATGTATGTTAGATGTGGATGTGCAGCTGTAACCTACAGGTTATTATTTTTTCATGTAGTGTTAATAATTTACCCCTTAAAATTTGTCACACTTATTTAGAAACACCCTGTATTGATGAAGAACATGGCTAGTTGTTAAAGTACCTAAAAGTTGACTTTTTTATTATGCAACATAAGCGAATGAATAAAAAAAAGAAAGTTAAGAAAACCTGAGACTATAGTTGGGTTTTAATTTCATTATTTTATAAATGCTAGAATATTCCACAGTGTGTGGTGAACTTTGACAAAAAATACAGTTTGATTGGTACACCGTTATACAATGACAATTTACCTGGCCAGCTCAATATTATTACAGCGATATTGTTAAAGAATAAGGCTATAATCTGTAATACCGCTTTACTTGTTATTTTCAATCATCTGAATTTTTTATCGGTTGATATAAAAAAAGATTTTCTGATATACATAAAACAAATTGATTTTGAACATATGTGATGCAGCCAATGTTATAGGATTTGCCTGATACATCAAATGTGCAGTATCAAGTGGAACTCGGAGAATTGCAAAATAATGGGTCAGGTAAAAATGTAAAAAATGTATTTAATACAAAAGTGAGGAAATAGAAATCAAATATGCAAATTCAACAAAATGTGCAAGAAAACTATTGCTACCATTTTCATCTTCATATTTAGCTGTATGTGAATTTAGTGCTGTAAATGATTTTCTGATAAAAAATAAAATGGCTGGATAAACACAAAGTGAAGACTTAAAACTAAAGCTAACCAAATTGGAACATAATATGAAATCCCTGTGCAGCAAGCATCAAGCACAAGAATCTCACTAAATTCAAATTAATACTCACTAAAATAAAGTAATACAGAAACATCTATGAACAATTAAATTTTTTAATATTAAAAATTATATATGTTACGCATGGGGGGGGGTGCATAAAATTTTTAAAAAGGCATGGCCCAAAAAAGGTTGGGAAACTCTGGTGTAGATTAAATGTTTTTATATTTATTGATTTCTAAATCTTCTAGCTCTAAAAGTGCAGTATGTGGGTATTTCCTCGTTTAACTATTGTTTATGTTAGATTTATCTTGAATTTTTTCCACAATAATATTGAAATTACTTATTTTATAATAATAGTGGATTTCCATCGAGCAAAATTTTCCTCAGTTCTCCTCACCTCATTTCCATATTTAATATTTATTTACTCAAAATTTGTTATTCTGGAATTGTCAGTTTTGCAACTAGCTGGAGTATTTACAGCACATTAAATGATTGTTTCTATAGTTTTAAAAACGCATTCCCTGTTTAATATTTCCTGTAGCCTTTTTATTGCTAATATAATCAAATGACCATGTACATTTTTTTAAATATTCGCTCAATAATGCTTTGAACACATGTTAAATGTGGGTCGCTTCCAGGTATTTTTTGAGTCACAACTATCTGGTATTTTGCTGAGTAGCTTCATAGTCCATTAGCCAGCACTGCATTCCTAGTTTGATAGGTGCAGTGGTCATTTGGTAAAATATACATGGCCGTTTCACCTCACAAAAACGATCGGTAAATTATTTATCCAATATTTTTCTAAAAATTATGTCTAAGGATTGACGTAAAACTGATGCTACTAGATACAGTTTGGTGTTGCCAGCTTAAACATCTTATTTACTAGCAATTTAATGAGGGACTAAGTTATAAATCTTCAAAATATTTACTTTTTTTTTTTATTTAGCAATAGAATTTATTTGTATGATTCATCCCAAACAATTTCACATTCATAACAAAAGTATTACCTATTACACTTCTTTAAAATCAATTTATTTACACACCACCTTGTTTACGATAGTTTAACTTAATGACAACTATAAACTTTGAAAATGTCAATTACTACTGTTATTTAAACTGTCAATTTCCTGTGTTTATATACATTTTCTGACATTCCAGGTATTTATAGACATTTCGGGATTTTTCTATGACATCTAGAACATTCTAGATTTCTTTAATACTTCTTCTTTTTTGTTAAGGGACTTTTCTATATGGACTATATCTCATGGAACTGTCCTAACATTGCTCCCTCCTTTACATGTAGTTATTCTCCTTTTTTCAATTCTTCTTTTAAATTTTCAATGTACGTTAGTGATGTAGTTCTTCTTCGCAGGGAGGCAATCTTCCGAAAATAAGATCTTGAGGAAGCTTCATTTCTCTCAATAAGAAATCAGTGGCCCCATACGTCATGGCGCTTTGTTTGAAAGTTTTGTTTTGTTATTCTTGTGCATGTTTTTATACCCAAAAATGAGGTGTCAGTTTTTTGTCCAGGATATTGTTTGCTCTGTTTACAATTTCTTCTTCTGTGTCAGCGTTTTGTTGGTTGTGAACTCCAGGCATTTCCATTTCGTTCTTAATGTACAAGAAATGTTACCTGTTTATCAGTTTTCTCTTCTGTGTCTCTTCCACACATGGCCTAATACTCGTTGTTACTTCTTCATACATATTTTTCGCAGTTCTCACATACGCACCAGGGACTACTTTCTTATTCAGCTCCCACCACAGAACATCTCGAGGAACAGGAACTCTATCCCATGATTTCGTAGCGTTTGTTCTCTATTCCTATATTTTCCATCGTCTGGCATTGATCAGATTTCCATAATTCTACAGGTCTTATAGTCCAGGCCGCATCTGTTTTAAGATAGACGTTGAGAGATGACTCAAATTTTTTTGCAGAAATTGGTTGGAATTAACTCATATAATGATAATTGAGTTATCCTCTCACTCAAAAAGGTCCGGAACATTGTTTAAAGAATCAAAATGTCAAAAAATAAAGGAAAAATCGATTTTTTCTTGGTTTTTTGATTATAAGCTTAAAAGTATTCATTTTCGAGAAAAGTTGCGCCAACATAAAAGTTCCATCCATCCAATCGCATCCAAAGCCCAAATCGAGCCTTGGCCTCCTTCAATAAGCTTCTCCAATCATTTCGATTTACCGCTGTTCTTTTCCATGAACGCGTTCCCAGGAAGTTCCTGGCATCCTCATCGACTTCGTCTTCCCATCTCTTTTTAGGTCTTCCAACCGGTCTTCTTCCCTGCATTCTTGCATTCAGCAATTTTCTGGGGATTCTATTCTCATACATGCGGACCACGTGCCCTGCCCACCGTAATCTCTGCAGTTTAGTGTGTTGTGCTAGAGTTGGTTCGCTATATTGCTAGTATATTTCTCTATTATACCTAATTCGCCAGTTGTTATTTTCCCTTATTGGGCCCAGTATCCTACGTAATACTTTTCTTTCAAACACATCTAATGCATTGGCAGATTTCTGTGTCACCACCCATGTTTCGCAGCCATAACTTACTATGGGCCTGATTATTGTTTTATATACCCGGAGTTTTGTTTTCCGGTGTACGTCTCGCGATTTGAATATGTGGCCCATCGCGAAATATGCTTTATTTGCCAGCACAAGCCTTCTATTTATTTCCGGTTCTTCTTCACTGCCTGCAACCAGATCCATTCCTAGGTACGTGAATCTATTCACATGTTCTATATCGTCAATAAAGTGTTGTTGCGCCGGTCTATTTGATCTGGTTTGTATGAGTAGTTTTGTTTTATTTGTGTTTATTGCTAGCCCTACTGCTTCTGCACTCTGTTTTAACTCAACGTAGGTTTCTTCCGCTGCATTCATTGTTCTGCTCTTTATGTTTATATCATCCGCGTATGCTGCTAATCGGGTAGATTTGTTTGTAAGTATGTTATTTCCGCTTACCGTCAACCGTCTAATTACATATTCAAGAACAAGATTAAAAAGCGTTGGAGCCAGTCCGTCGCCTTGTTTCAGTCCTTGCGTTATCGTAAACGCATCAGTGATCTGTCCTTGAATACATACTTGTGCTTCTGTTTCTGTCATTGTCATTTGCACTAGTCGTATTAATTTTGATGGTATGCCAAATTCTTCCAATATATTAGGTAGAATTGTTCTATCTATTGAATCATAGGCTTGTTTAAAATCTACAAAGGGATTGTAAACGTCCATGTCATATTCCCATGCTTTGGCTAGTATTTGTTTAACTGTAATACATATAACATATAACATATAACATAAAAGTTGCGTAATTAAATTTCCTACAATATAGAATTAACTGAAAATTTTAAAATTTGTCACACTTGTTGCAAAATAGCATAATTGCGAAAAACACATAAAAAACAAATATTCGCATTTTACGTTTTTCAACCATTTATGCTAAACTTAGGACCTTCATATTTTAACCAGAAGAACTTTATGATATAGTAAAACAATACTATAAATTTTATTAAATTAGGTTCAATAGATTTTGCAAAATAAATTTTACAATCCAGCTTTTGCAAAAAAAAATAATTTTTTCAAAATATTGCAGGACTGAAAATAAAGCAGATAGCCAGTTAACATTTTTTTACATATAGAAGAACACTGTACCTTTCATTTGCAATTTGCAAAATTACAATCGGTTGACTACCACGGGGTCAGGAATTAAAAAAAAACATTAATTTTTGGTACTACGCGCAGGACAGCGGTGTTCGATTCACACAAGTTGATTTCCACCAAAATTTCTTGCAATCTTTATCTATTATATTATTTTCTTCCTCTATATTTTGTTCCTCTATAGTTTGTTGTATTTTAATATTTTAATTCCACAAAAATCAAACTAATTTGATTATTGGTTGTGAAATATTGTTTAAACAATTGAATATGTTTAAAAATAATAAACTTTTATTCTCTAAGTTAAACTATATGAACAAAGAAAGTTTTTTTGTGTGTGTTTTATTCTTTTATTTTTTTAATTTTTAGTATTGTTTTAATAAAAATTTTTTAATAAAATTAATTTAATACTTAAATAAAATATAAATAAACTATTTAAAGTATATTGATTTCGTTGAAATCATACAATAGAAGTATAACTTCTTACGTGCGTACAAAGTACACACACATTCTTTTTTATCATTGCTTGTTAATATCCTAATTTTTTTAACATTAATTGTGTTTATCTCGAAAGACTCCTAATCAGGAAATCTGAACATCTGTTTGCTTTAGGAACATTCTACCTTAGCAGATGCCATTATTTTGCCGGAAAATATTTTTGGACATTTGGAGCCTGAATATCTTGATACTTGAAGTGCAGCATTAGCCCAAAACCACTTATATTTTTCTGTACAAATCAGCCAATGTATTGTTGTTCTTTTTCCCGCCACTAGATGGCACGTACTTTATATAGCATACTTACATGAGAACTTCTGTGACTCTGCATATCATAGTTTAAATAATATTACTTTGCTGCATATATACTTTTAACACCTGTACGTTTTCGAATATCTGAAAATTATGTTTGTTAATTTATACCACGAGCTTAGAATCCCATAAATTATATTAACAAGAACTTAAAAAACGTTCAGAGGGATATTAACCATTTTTTTATTTTTACATCTACGTAATATGTTTGACTAAAACTTGTGCATAGAACCAATGGATCGAATATATTAATAATTCACCATGCATTTTTTATAGAATTGCAGTTTATACGTATTTCCCCATTTACCTGTTCTAGGTTCATCGTTCCAATAATAATAAAATTAAATAAATAAACACTTTTTAATTTTATTACAATAAAAAAGAATTTGTGAAGTGTACCAAAGAAAAAAGAACAGTTAGGACAAGCATTCGAAAAGGCTAACAAAAATCCGAAATGGTGTTAATCATAACAAGCTTAATCAATATGTAATACAATAAATAAAAAATAATAAATAATAATGATTTTTATATTAATGAGATCACAATAATCACAATATCCTACAAACAATTATTATGAAGTCTGCTCTCTGAGATCGCAGGTCACACTCTCGTTGATGTAACCATTCTAACCCACATAACAATGATGTTCGTATCATGTTCTAAGCATATACTACCAACATTCGTCGGAGTATATTCTTTTTAGTATATGCGTAGTACAAGCATAGCATGTACCTTAAAAAAATTTCTAAATTTCATGTACTTTGCATATACTTTTAAGTATATTCTCGTACCGAATATACTGAGTACATTCGTGTACGTAGTTACTCGGAATATTCGTAAAAGTTTATTCTTAGAATATACCTGTATCGAATATTTTTAGCACATACTTATAAGTACATTCTTAACACATACTTATAAGTAGATAATTTTAAAATATCTTAAAAATAATATGTATGTATAGGAAGTATAATATTAGCCTTATAGATTATCAACTTCGTTATATTTTAGAATAATTAATAAAATTTATGTATGTAGGTAGTATAGGGCTTTTCATTCACAGTCATTTGTTTCGAGCTTCTGTCATGTGTCACATAATATTAATATATCTACGACATACGTTATTGGTATATACAATGATACAAACCAAAGACGTATGACGTAAATATATTAATATTATGTGACACATGACAGAAGCTCGAAACAAATGACAATCGATGAAAAGCCCTATTGGACGAATTTCATTTCAAAATTCTTGTATGGTAAAAAAGTTTAAACATTAATTGTATTAACGTTTATTATTAAAAATTCGTTTTCATAATTGAAATAACTTTACCATTTCGAGTTTATCACGAGTATTTTTAAATCGTTGGAATTTGAATTTAGGTACATTCAATTCAATACGGGAGGCTGTGATACGGGCCATTCCAGAACCAAAGCATGCCAAAACCGACAACCAAAAGGCTTTGGTGTTGCCAACCATCGAGTAAGCTTTTTCCGTCAACCTTAAAAATTCCGACTTTTATAAAAAAAATTACCTCCTGTTTACAAAATCTGAGAAGATATGTTTAATTATTTTCAAATATTTTGATTTTTTTTAATATTTTACAATTTGGACTGGAACAAAAATTCCCTTTTAAGTTAACTTTTCCCTTTATCACGTTTTATGTTGAAAATTCCCGCAAAAAGTGAAATTTCCCTCCGTTTGGCAACACTCACTGGTGCACCGATATTGTTATTCCACTTCCACAATAGATATCCCCCTAACCCCGTCTTGTCTTATTCTGACCATTTCTTACCTGAATGGATCAGGGTAGGAAACAATGGTAAAACATGAAATCGAAAATATGTATCTAATATGCAGTGTGGCGTGGCAGTGTTAAGGATGAAGACGAATGATAATAAAGTACTAGGACTAAATAACATACATTATAATCTCTTTATTTAAATAACAAATTTGTTTGTGGTGCTTCAAAATAGGTATAATCTATTTTGGTAACTCAATATTATTTAATAAGTACATATATAAGTATATAAATTTTAGTTACTCATACATAGTTTAGTTTAGCTAAATATTATAATATAATAGTTTATATAGACAACTAAAATTTATAAATATGTACTTACTTTTTAAGTAATATTTGCAGAATGTAGGTACTAACTACATTCTCATTTGCCATTAAAATATGTAAATATAATAGGTATTTGGTAAAATCAGTAGAACCTAAGATGAGATTAGGTGATGCTGAAAACATACTTCTGAGCAATATAGCACTTGATAGCACTTTCTTAGAATATCCTTAAAAATATATTCTTCTAATACAAAGATGTGCAGTAGTACGTTCTAAGTATATAAATAGAAGGTTTATAGCACTTCCTTGGAATATTCTAAAAAGTACGTTCTTAGTATAAACTAAAAAGATGCTCGGTAGTACGTTCTAAGTATATAAATAGAAGGTTTATAGCACGTCCTTTGAATGTTCTAAAAAGTATATTCTTAGTATATACTGAAAAGAAGTGCGGTAGTACATTCTAAGTATATACATAGAACGTTTAAGTACTGTAATGTAGTATATACTCAGTATGTGCTATGCACATTCGCAATGGTAATTACGCATATTCTTAGTATATACTTTTTCTGAAAAGTATGTTCTATGAATCAACTAAGCACATGAAATTGTTATGTGGAAACTCACACAACACAACGTAACTTAATGTAACCTATCCTAACTTTTTTACATCTTTATAGAGAAGGAGGAAATCTTCAAATAGACATCAGCAGTCGAAGTCGTGTCTTTTACATGCCATGGTGGAGTCTGTAGGAGTGTAAGTCTGAACATTTCGTCCCACCCCAACATGCTCGGTGTCCAACTAAAACCTCCACTCTGACATTCAAAATATTGGCATGCAACTACCAGTTTCGATTCCCATTCTCATCTCAAACACATTTCTCGGAAAAAACCTCAAGCCTAAAATGACACCTCAACCTTCGAACTTCTACCTTCAGGCGTGGCCGCTGTATCTCACACGTCGTCACTCTCTCTCACTTGTCATCATTCCTCACTTGTCTGAACTCCTACAAACTGCTGTTAAATACTACTCGGTTCACTAGGACAGTCTTGGCGAGTTCCATTTCCTCACGTTATTTGAAGGAGAGAACCTCCCTTATAAACTTGTGAACCTTGTCCACCAAAACTCATCCCTCACCATTGTTTGCACCATTTCTGGCACAGATGCAAACAGTTTTCACTCATACCCTTTCTGAAACATATCTCCGTGTTTCAATATCCAATGTGTTATAATGTCCGCGAGAGCAAAAGAAAGTTACTGTTCGGATCATGGCCTCTTAAACCTGAAAAGTTAGCTACGAAAGCACCCATGGCATGTGCGCATTTGGATCAGGTAGTTATCTAGATGCCTATGCCCTCAGTCCAACGAGATTTGTAGGTTCGGGATCAGTGTCTTTGTCAACTGATCCACATAGCGTATTTCCCTCCATTCTAATTGCAATTAGTCAATCGAGGCTTCTCCCTCTGTCGACCTCATAGCACCATTTCTTCTCATCAGCGTCTCACCTTATACGACTGTAGACCCTGTTTGGACCTCGGTAAATTCTGACGTCCACGAAAATGGAAGATTGGGATTTCCACGTTATCCCATTTCCATTTATGAGAGCTTGGGGTGTAAGTAGTTCCTACATTCCTTGAACAAATCCGTAAATCGTTATCCTTTTGTCGTTTGCTATAGATCGTCGTGAATGTAACAGTCCCGCTTTTCCTCTTTATGATTTTATAACAATAACAAGTTTTTTTTAGGGAAGAAGTCGATAGCCTTTTGTCCAACTGCCTAGTCCTCGAAGGACCATTTCTTCTGCTCTAATGCTCTGAACCTATTTTCCACTGGAGTTGGTTACCACAATCTTTCACAGGGTTGCACAGGTTACCGTGGTTCACCACATGGAGGTGTGAATCGGAACTGAGTAAGAGAGTATAGTGATGATAACAGGATATACATCTTATTTTGCGATCACTACCCCATTTGACCCAAGATCTGAATTGTTGCAAGGTTGCAACTCATTCTTCAGGACAAGGTATTTGGAAAGAGAGGACCAGGGAGAAGAAGAATATCTTCAATATCTTAAAAACCTGAGAAAGTGCTTTAATATATCTACAACCGGCAACCGGACTATTCCGAAGAGCAGCAAGCAAAGTTAGGATAGTCATGTTGATCGCCAACATCCTGAACGGATAGGCAACGTAAGAAGAAGTCTTTCAATTTGGCTGAACTGAGTATTGCCTATGTATATGCTATATATGCTATAAGAAAAATGTTCATAAACACTCAAAAAAATTTAGTTCGTAATATTGATTAACAGGATTATTGAATAGTATTTCGTTGTAACAATTTAATTTTTTGTTTCAACGAACTTTTAGACATTGACGAATGTATTTGGTTATTGTCACAATGATTGAATAATAATTGTGAAAATAACTAGAGTAGATTAATCAATAACACTCAATTTATTCAGCCAATAACTTAGTTTCGTATATTTAATAAATAATGTTAATTCTGGCAGCAACTCACTTTCTTGATTTCGTAGCTGACAAGCAATTACCTTGGTTTTTCGTGACAACGTACAGATTTCATTAAAACAATGTACAAATGTTATTAATATAGAGTAATATATGATTATTGTATAGATGCAAACTGATTGTTGTGATAACGAATGCATTAATCAATCTACTACTGCGTTTAATAACCATAATCAATGCGTTCATGGTGACACTAAACATAGTTGTTGAGACAATAAATGTTTTGCTTGACCATTTGAAATGTAACGGCTTTTCCTTATCGTGATACCCCTAGCTTCTCTGTGTTACCATTGTTTAAAAAAGAATTCTTTGTAAACAATGCTGTTACCTCTGCCGAAGTGCCGAATAATAATTTCATTTCGTTTCCAAGTGTAGTCCGTAGTAGAAGGAAGTTTTCGTGTGTCTATTGCCGTGAAATTTCGGTCGATTTCTTTTTAAATATTTTGCGAATCCTGAGAAAACTAATTAGTATTTTTGAAAATGTGAACGCAGAATAAAATATTACAGTATTATCGAGGGTCTGAAGTCCCTGAGAACTTCTATAATGATTATTTTAATAAGTCACAGAGGTGAAAAAGAGAAAATTTAGTATGATTTTTAATTTCAAATATACCATTCAAAAGAAACTTATTGTTTATTCTAAGGGACTTTCAGCCCTCGGTAATAATGTAATATTTTATTCTGCGTTTAAATTTTTCAAAAATACTTATTAGTTTTCTCAGGATTCCAAAAAAAATGAATGCGTTTATAAAGAATTCGATCGAAATTTTGCAACTGCGCTCTCAAAGAGGATTAAAATGTTATACATTTTTGGAATCACTATTTCAAACGCTTTTAAATGAGCTGTCATATGATGTACTTTCCTATATAAAAAAGAATGTGTGTGTACTTTGTACGCACGTAAGAAGTTATACTTCTATTATAGTTATGATTTAAACGAAATTAATATACTTTTTATTTACATTTTATTTAAATATTAAACTAATTTATACTTACTACTTCTCAAACATTTTTATTAAAACAGTGCCAAAAATTAAAATAATAAAAGAATAAAACACACACAGACACATTAAAAATGCCACAAATGATTTCTGAACATTAATTGTCGGAAATTTTTTTAACTAAATACGTATTTTCTGAAAATAAAATTATATAATAAATATACTTACAATCATAAAATGTATAAAAAAAAATAAAAAAATAAAAGTTTTTATTCGGATTCGAACCAGCTATCAGCGGTTGGTATATTGGGGTTCATTCGCCTTAAACGCTTCGCCACGGAGGCAATGTGTCATTATGTACGAAGATCGACTAACTAAACGGATTAAGCTTTTGACATTTTTGAATTAAATTAAATTATTTTGATTTTGAATTTAAATGATTTAGTTTTGAAAAAATACAACAAAACATAGAGTAAGAAAACAATATGTTAGGTGAACATTGATAGAAATTTTTATGGTAATCAAATTATGTAAATAAAAGTATTACATACTATGTATTTTGGTAGGTTCAAATAGGTAGGTACCTATGATACATTTACAATTATTACGTACCTGTTGCTTTTAAAAACTATTTAAATGTCACTACAATTATAAACTTTTTTGTTTCTGTCCTCACAACAATAAAACTAATATATTATACATTTGTTTACCTTCATATTGAACAATTATTTATTATTGACAGATCATTTCAACACCCAATCAGAGCCCGTATAACGACTAATAACATACTGTCGGTGTGCGCATGCGCGCAGATCAATATAAATTCACCCTTAATCTCAATTGCGCCTAAAGAAGTATAACTTCAAAAAATCAAAGTTATGCCTGTCACCTGAAGAGGGATCGTGTAAAGTTCGAAACATTGATGCTATAATATACTTTGATTATTTTAAAAATCGACCTGTCCGAGCGTTTTGCTTATGTGCTAAAAATAAATAAGTTAATAAGGGGGAGGGGGAGTGTAACACTTATTCCAGCGCACTGTATAAGTGAAATCATAATATGATTTCCCTGATTTCTCTGATTTCTCATATTATGAGAAATCACACAGTGTAAAGTTCATTAGGTTTAGGACAAGAAAGGGGGATTTAAAAAATTATTATTAATCAATATCATACACTGGGCTAATGCATTCAGTAATTATTAATATAAAATACGTTCACAGTAGGAATTAACGAAACTGATTGTAAGAATGAATATAATTGCTTGTAAGAATAACCGTATTTATTGTGGGAATGAACAGAATTAATTGTAAGAATAAACGAAATACGTTAGGAGAAATAACACTGTTATTGACACAACGAATAATCTTCGTCAGTCAATTAACGACGTTGTTGTTTCAATGAATAGTGTTCGTTGACTCAATGAACAGAGTTCGTAATATCAATAAAGTGATATTATGATATACATAATGAATTTTTATCCATTCAATAAACGTAATACATTGGCTCAACTAACGAAAATAATGAATTGATGAACATCGCTTTGTTGTTCCAATAAAACCAAGAATTGGACAAATTTTAAGTATTGCGTTTGTTGTCTAAATTAACATTTTTATTGATATTACGTACCTTTTTCGTTGAGTGAACCCAAAAAAATATTGTTTAATAAGTCTAAGCAGATTGTGATGTACGCAGAATTATGGTAGGACATCGACCAATAAAAGGACCAAGAAAGAGGTGGATAGACGAAGTGAAAACCGATACTAAAGAGATATTGAGGGTAGATATCTGGAGGATATCAGCCAGGGACAGAGATACTTGGAGGCAGATTCTGTGGGAGGCCAGAACTGTAGCGCCATAGGAGAGAGAGTATTACATAGATCAGTGGTCGGCACACACACACACACACACACACACACACACACACACACACACACACACACACACACACACACACACACACACACACACACACACACACACACACACACACACACACACACACACACACACATGCTCGTATCAACCCCAACCCCGGGGGACATGTGTGTTCCAATGGAAAAATGGAACCCACATGTCCGAAGATCAAACCGGTCACACCCCGTAATGGAGTGGTACCTATCTGACCTCCAAGCTATACCTCCACCCCTCCCCATCGAAGGATATACCGAATGGGGAGGCGTTGACCTTAACGTTACTTTGGATGCCCTGTGTAATGGGACATCCTTTGTATTACTTCATGTGGTTAAGCCACCTAGTTTTAGGGGTAGCTAGAAGAGCTTTTCTCCCTATTAATGACTAAGTTAATTTTTTACTTTACTTTGGACTTGTGTCCTAAAAAAAATGTGTTGCGGACATCAAGGCACCGATCTAAATCGGTGTCTCGCTGTCCAAGACCGTGTGTGCTCGGTCACTCAGCCGGCGAATTGGCAAAATAAATTTTGTTCTCCTCGACGGCTGAGCGCCCGAAAGATGTGGCCATCAAGCCCACGTCTGTCGGTACGTGACCTCGATGCTCACATTCCGCGGCTATGGTCCATTTGACCTACCTGAAGGGTACTTAGTGCCTGAAGGGCGACATTTGTGTTTCGATATCCTGTGGCTATCTCAATTTTTCATTGTTAAGGGTTTCCTCTATATCCAGCCTAAGCTAACTGCTGTCTAGGCCGTCTATGTACCGTTCTTTGGTTTTCGTCGTAGTTAGTCAATTCTCTTAATAATCTGCTAGGATGGTTCCTGATATTGTTAAATATTTTATGTGCTCTTTCGTCTATCATTCTCAGGACTTTCTTTTGTTGCGTATATCCAAATACGTGTCTCAGTGGTCGGCAAAGTGCGGCTCCAGGCTCAATAATATTTTCATTAAAAAAACTTGGTAGGCAAAAATTACATCTTATTCTGATAAATTAGCTTTTATCAAACTTGCATAGTGTAGCATCTGTCAAAAATTTTCTTAATACTACGATAACCCAGTTGCCATTTTGTCCTTTTGAAATTAGCATTAGTAGCTTTGAAATATAATTGCTGGATTTAAAAAACAAGGAGGTATGGCGCTCTAAATTCGAACGTCTTTGTGTTGAATTGGAAATATTGGAGAAGAACTGGAGAACGAAGACATGATCATTTTCAACGCTTGGAATAGTATTCCTGATTCTTATGATCATCTGAAAAAGCTCACGTTTGCTGTTCTTTTTTCATTCCCTTTTCGGTTCTACATAGTACATTATCAAGATTTAAAATAGATGTTGCGCCAACATTTTTGTTAAAAATACAGTGTTTTAGGAAATAAAAACCCTACAAAACGAAAGAAAATAAAGTTTCTACGATGATGACAACCAAAGATATCGCAAAAAAACCAAAAAACACGTAATTTTTTGGAGGGTTATGGATGAGTCTAAAATATTTTTGGTCGAATACTTTTTGATGTATTATTTATTTTTGGAATATCGCTGGGAGCATTTTTCACTATCTTAACCGGCTAGACCTTTTAGTTTTATTTGGTATACTACTTATTTTTAATGTAATAAAAGTTTACTGAACAAGCAGATTTGGCTCCCAATTTTTTTATTGTTGTAATGTTCATATTTGGCTCTTTGGCTAATAAGTTTGCCGACCATTGACCTAGATATACAGTATGTCCCTGTAAGGTGTATCCATATGGAAAACTTTATTAATAACTTTACGAAAAAAAGTTATTCTTCATAAAAAGCTCTGCATGGCCCAAAACCTAAGGTTTAACCATCAAATATCAAATTTTTTGAATATTATACGAGGTATGTCAAAAAGTTTGAATTTCACTCAAGAGTAAAGTAACTTTATTTGTCACAATATTGAGAATTGCTATTATGAAAAGTTGTTTTGAATTAAAAACTATATTCGAATATGCAATTACAACTTTCTAATTGAAAAAAATTTTTTTTGAAAAATTATGGATAACTAATATTGTTTCCAGTTATTTAAATTTTGATAACTCTTTTATTATTAATTTTACGAAAAAAAGTGATTCTTAATAAAAAGTTCTGGATGGTCTAAAACCTAATATACAACTATCATTTATCAAATTTTATCAATTTTATACGAGGTATGTGAAAAAAGATAAATTTAGATCAAAAGTAAAGTATTTTTGTAGTTCAGAATATTTCAATTAGAAGGATGTAATTACATACTGAAACATAGTTTTTAATTCTAAATAACTTTTCATAATAACAATTTTCGATATTGTGAAAAATAAACGTATTTTACTCTTAAGCGAAATTCATATTTTTGACATACCTCGTATAAAATTGATAAAATTTGATATAGGATGGTTGTTTTAAATCAGGTAGAACTTTTTATTAAGAATCACTTTTTTCGTAAAATTAATTATAAAAGAGTTATCTGAATTGAAATAACTGAAAATAATGTTAATCCATAATTTTTCAAAAAAAAAATTTTCAATTAGAAGGATGTAATTGCATACTAGAATATAGTTTTTAATTCCAAATATCTTTTCATAATAGGGATTTTCAATATTGTGAAAAATAAAGCTACTTTACTCTTGAGTGAAATTCAAACTTTTTGACATACCTCGTATAATATTCAAAAAATTTGATATTTGATGGTTAAATCTTAAGTTTTGGACCATGCAGAGCTTTTTATGAAGAATAACTTTTTTTCGTAAAGTTAATAATAAAAAAGTTTTCCATATGGATACAACTTACAGGGACATACTGTATGGGCGGAGGTAAATATATTTACTTTTGGCTAGATTTTTGTTAAGCGATTAAGGACCGGTCTTTTCATCTCTGGATAACTAGTTATCCGTTATCCAGAGATGAAAAGACCTGGCCTAAATCAGGTATTTTTCTTCCTTGCTTAATTAGACATACCCTGTATAAACTTTGCGTTAGATTTACGTCAGATTAAATTAGAATTATATCACATGTGTCGTCATATTGATGATAGCACTTATTGTTTAAACTTGAAATTCATCGACATGATGAAATACAATAACAAAATGGTTTTTCTTTTGTAAATAAAAGTTTTCCGTGTTAATATAAGTGCTGACTCATTCACCCTAACTTGAAAAAGTAGGTGTAGGTACACTTTTCCAGGAATAATATTACATTACTTTTTTGTTATTTCGGGATATTGAGTAATTTATAAAAATGAATTGACATAATTTCTATACAGGATGTCGTTATTAAGCAACCTTATTTTTGATATTTATAAATAGATCGATTTTGCAACGGGAATTTTAAATAGAAAAACATTGGAAAATAGAAAAAAATTTTACATCCATACAAACACTTGTGTTTAACTAATTTGAAGTTGTTGATTTCCAATATTTCAAAAATTATCTTTTCTGTAATCGACGGATTTTTCGTTAATTACAATATTTATTTTTTACATATTAGGTACATAATTTTGAAATATGAATATATAAATTTTGATGTTGTTCTGAAGCTATTTCCTTGTGGCATTTTTTATAATCAACTATTTTTAATAGGAAATAAGCCACAATTTTACCAAAAAATGATTTTATTACCGTTTCGAAGCCCAAATCGGGTTTCGTTGTCAAAATACAAAATACTACTAAAATAAACAAAAATGTTGTTGCTAAGTAAAAAAAATTCTTCTAATAATTTATTTAATCTGACTCATTTATATTGGCAATTCAGACGTATATTATACATTTTAAAGTAGAAGACTTTAAAATTATATCGCCAATATTTATGAGTTGCGTTCCTGGGACGATTTTACTAAAAGATAGTTAATTCGATTACATAAAATCAATCCCAACTCAATAATATCCGTCACAAAATAATCATAGCATGTGATCTGTCTTGAAAAAGACAAACAAATGCAACGATGACAGTAAAATTCTCGCGTTAGAGATTCCATAGTAAATCACGAGGAAAACCAGGAAAAAAACCTCGTGATTATATCCCGACATCGTAAGTATTTGGTATTACATTTAATTTACTTTTAAAAAAACTAATACCAAGTTCTGACTTTAATATGTTTAAATTATAAGTAATATTAATAATATATAGATATACAATAAGTAATACTAAAATATAACATTTGTACTAACTTAATATGTTATTGACTTACTAATCGTGGTATTTTCTTTCTATTGACTTCCTCTTTCAATATGGGTAACCACATCCTACTGCATTCTACCGAGGAATTTGCGACAAAATTGGTTTCATTTAGCATAATTAGAGCCGCTTCTTTGATTTTTCTCTTTTTACTATCTGATTCTTTCAGGACTATACTTGAATCTCTCCACTGTCTCCACTGAGCTCTATGTTCATTATCCCATGCGTGTTGACATATTTGAGATCTATCAAATTCTCTATTTTTAATATAAGACTGATGTTCACTTATTCTAATGTTTAATGGTCTTGATGTTTCACCTAAATAAAATTGTTCGCATTCACAAGGTATTTTATAAATGCAATTCTTTGTTCTTTCTTGTTCATTGTTAGGTTTAGTTTTAGATAGAATAGATCTCAATGAGTTTGTTGTTTTGAATGTTGTTGAAATGTTGAATTTATTTCCTATTGTTTTAAGTTTCTCGGATAGTCCTTTTATATATGGTATTGATATTTTCCTCGTATTATTTCTTGTGAATGTTGTAGGATCCCGTTCTAAGTTGTTCTGTTCCATTCGATCCAATTGGATCGAATGGAACAGAATTGGATCAAATTCGATCCAAAATAAGGAATTGTCAAGATTGGATCGAATGGAACAGAACAACTTAGAACGGGATCCTACAACATTCACAAGAAATAATACGAGGAAAATATCAATACCATATATAAAAGGACTATCCGAGAAACTTAAAACAATAGGAAATAAATTCAACATTTCAACAACATTCAAAACAACAAACACATTGAGATCTATTCTATCTAAAACTAAACCTAACAATGAACAAGAAAGAATAAAGAATTGCATTTATAAAATACCTTGTGAATGCGAACAATTTTATTTAGGTGAAACATCAAGACCATTAAACATTAGAATAAGTGAACATCAGTCTTATATTAAAAATAGAGAATTTGATAGATCTCAAATATGTCAACACGCATGGGATAATGAACATAGAGCTCAGTGGAGACAGTGGAGAGATTCAAGTATAGTCCTGAAAGAATCAGATAGTAAAAAGAGAAAAATCAAAGAAGCGGCTCTAATTATGCTAAATGAAACCAATTGTATCGCAAATTCCTCGGTAGAATGCAGTAGGATGTGGTTACCCATACTGAAAGAGGAAGTCAATAGAAAGAAAATACCAGGATTAGTAAGTCAATAACATATCAAGTTAGTACAAATTTTATATTTTAGTATTACTTATTGTATATATATGTATTATTAATATTATTTATAATTTAAACATATTAAAGTCGGAATTTGGTATTAGTTTTTTTTTTGAAAGTAAATTAAATGTAAGACCAAATACTTACGATGTCGGGATAGTATCACGAGGTTTTTTCCTGGTTTTTCCTCGTGATTTACTATGGAATCTCTAACGCGAGAGTTTTACTGTCATCGTTGCATTTGGTTGTCTTTTTCAAGACAGATCACATGCTATGAATTTTTTGTGACGGATATTCTTCAGTTGGGACTGATTTTATGTAATCGAATGAACTATCTTTTAGTAAAGTCGTCCCAGGAACGCAACTCATAAATATTGGCGATATCATTTTAAAGTCTTCTACTTTAAAATGTATAATATACGTCTGAATTGCCAATAAAAATAAGTCAGATTAAATTAATTATTAGAAGAATTTTTTTTACTTAGCAACAACATTTTTGTTTATTTTAGTAGTATTTTGTATTTTGACAACGAAACCCGATTTTTGGTAAAATTGTGGCTTATTTCCCAATAAAAATAGTTGATTCTAAATTTTGAAATATATAAAAGAAATTTTAAAATATATATTTTGAAATATATAAAAAAGATTCTAGTCTATTCATTTTTTCCATTCTTTTTTGTTTCTCGATATCATTTTCATCCCTCTGGCTTTACCTTCTTTTATAATTTCATTTATTCAGCTATTTCTTGGCCGTCATCTCTTTCGTTTATTTACTCTTTTAGTTTCCAATATCCTCTTTAGCGAGCTTTTTCATCAGGTTTCTTCATCATATCATGTTCTGATTCTGGAGATCTTTCGCTGACTGTTTAGTCGAAACAATAAATATCTGAACCTCCGAAAAAAAAAGGACAAGACGGATCTTAATAATTATTTTTGCATTCGATTCGTGAATGCGTCAGGAAACTTTGTGTACCGGAGCCATGATATAATATTAAAAAACTGCCTACAAAAAATGCATTCTTAAACTGCATCTCAAAAAGACAATAAAAAATATTTAGAACTCGTCAATTATCGGCGGAAATTAGTACAATTTTATTACTCGGGAGTTTTTGGGGTCGCTGAAAACGAATATAACGTCAAAAGTGATCTCCGGAGTACCTCGTGCCCAGGGTACCTACTGTTTACCTCGTCTTGTGGAGTTTTCGGCAAAAAATTTATTAAAAAATTAGTCAAAAATAATTACTCGGGGGTTTTTGGGGTCGCTAACGACGAATATGACATCGAAAGCGATGTTTCGGCAAATTCATTAAAAAAATAGCCAAAAATAATTACTCGGTGGTTTTTGGGTCGCTGACGACGAATATGACATCGGAAGTGCTCTACGTAGTACTTGGTACCCCGGGTACCTACTGTTTACCTCGTTTTCTGGAGTTTTTGGCAAATTCATTAAAAAATTAGTCAAAATTCATTACTCAGGGGTTTTTGGGGTCTTTGACGACGAATATGACATCGGAAGTGATCTCCGGTGTACCTGGTGGCCAGGGTACCTACTGTTTATTTCGTGACTAATGATTTTTGACTAATTTTTTAATTAATTTGCCGAAAACTCCAGAAAACGAGGTAAACAGTAGGTACCCTGCGTACCAGGTACTCCGTAGATCACTTCCGATGTCATATTCGTCGTTAGCGACCCCAAAAACCCCCGAGTAATTATTTTTGACTAATTTTTTAATAATTTTTTTGCCGAAAACTCCACAAGAGCTGTAAACAGTAGGTACCATGGGCACCAGGTACTTCCAAAAATCATTTCCGATGTCATATTTGTCGTTAGCGGCCCCAAAAACCCCCGAGCAATGATTTTTGACTAATTTTTAATGAATTTACTGAAAACTTTACAAGACGAGGTAAACAGTAGGTACCCTGCGCACCAGGTACTCCGGAGATCACTTTTGACGTCATATTCGTTTTCAACGACCCCAAAAACCCCCGCGTAACAAAATTGAACTCATTTCCGCCGATAATTGACGAGTTCTGAATTTCTTTATTGTCTGTTTGAGATACACTTTAAGAATACATTTTTTGTATGCAGTTTTTCAATATTACATCATGGCTCCAGTTCACAAAGTTTCCTGGCGCATTCACGAATCGAATTCAAAAAGAATTACTTATTAAGATCCGTCTTGTCCTTTTTTTTCGGAGGTAAGGCCGATTTTAGTGCTTTATTGCTTCGTCTAGTTATTCCTTTTCGATTTTGTATAATTTGATGTTGTGTCTCTGTCGTTGATTTATTTTTTTCTTTTCCAATCTGTTGTTACTTATTAAGGGCTATTTGTATTTTACGATTTTTGAAGTGAAAACTTCTTTAGAGGCCTTGTGCGATTTTTGGATAGGGGAAAATGCATTGAATTCGCGACCGTCATCGCGACCGTAATCTTTAGGGACGTTGTGCAATTTTTGAATAGGGGAAAAACATTGAATTGGCGACCGTCATCGCGACCGTCATTGTATGTATATATGTGTATATATAAATTGTGTGTATATATAAATGTGTATGTATATATGAATTGCGCAGAGGTATTTAAATTTAAAATAAATGTAAAACCTATTTTAGGAGGGAAAAAGGATTGATTTCGCGACCACCATCGCGACCGTCATCGCTTCGGCGAAATAAATTTTGTGCATATATAAGTATATTATGTGTATGTATATTATAAATTGTATAGAAGTATTTAAGTTTAAAAGAAATGTAAAACCTATTTTAGGATGGGGAAAAAGAATTTATTTCGCGACCGTCATCGCGACCGTCATCTCTTCGACGAAATAAATTTTGTACGTACCTATATTACGTGTATGTATACATAAATTGTATAAAAGTAATTAAATTTAAAATAAATGTAAAACTTATTTTTGGATTGGAAAAATGATTTATTTCGCGACCGTCATCTCTTCGGCGAAATAAATTTTGTACGTATATTTGTTATGTGTATGTATATGTACATACATATATAGGGTAAGGCAGATAACTGGCCTGTTAGAAATATCTCGAGAACTAAAGGTAAGAGAATCATGAAAATTGGAATACAGGGGTTTTGAGGTATGAACTATTTAATGAAAATATTTTCATCTCTTTGCAACTTCCGGTTATACCGGAAGTTGCTTATAAGTTCGTTTTTTTTAATGGGACACCCTGTATATTTTTACATTTTTGGATTCTCCTCAATATTTTCTTTCTTAAAATATTAGGTTTTGTAATATTATACAGGGTATTTTAAGAGATATTTACGTTTTTTTATTAATTTCGTAGCAACATTCACACCCTGTAGAATTGTAATAGTTTGACATTAAAAACTCTGCTTACGTTTAAGTGATTTTTAATATAGTCTACTATTGTTAAGAATCATTAGTATAGCTAATTTTGAAATTTTAGTATACAGGGTTGGTCGAAACTCGGAATGAATATTTTCTGAGTTTTCTTAAATGGAACACCCTGTATTTTAGTATTGTAATGAAATGATATTTCATGGTACTTTTTTATTTTATAAGTATTCCCTATACCTAACTGCTTTAATTTGTGAGTTATTGGTGATTCAAGCTAAACATTAATTGCAACAAAAAATACGTAAAATTTTATTAGGTTGGCCGTGAAAATATTCAATCACAAATAATTTTTCAGAAATAAATACATATTAATCCAGACTAATTCTTAAAATTACCAATAATGGTTTAGCTATCAAAATACCTACGTAGTTAAGATTGTTGGTGCGATTAACAATTAAGCACAAATTAAAGCAGTTAGGTATAGGGAATGCTTAAGAAATAAAAAAGTACCACAAAATATCATTTCATTACAATACTAAAATACAGGGTGTTCCATTTAAGAAAACTCAGAAAATATTCATTCCGAGTTTCGACCAACCCTGTATACTAAAATTTCAAAATTAGCTATACTAATGATTCTTAACAATAGTAGACTATATTAAAAATCACTTGAACGTAAGCAGAGTTTTTTATGTCAAACTATTACAATTCTACAGGGTGTGAATGTTGCTACGAAATTAATAAAAAAAACGTAAATATCTCTTAAAATACCCTGTATAATATTACAAAACCCCATATTTTAAGAAAGAAGATATTGAGGAGAATCCAAAAATGTAAAAATATACAGGGTGTCCCATTTAAAAAACGAAGTTATAAGTAACTTCCGGTATAACCGGAAGTTGCAAAGAGATGAAAATATTTTCATTTAATAGATCATCCTTCAAAACCCCTTTATTCCAATTTTAATGATTCTGTTGCCTTTAGTTCTCGAGATATTTCTAATAGGCCAGTTATCTGCCTCACCCTGTATATTGTGTAGAAGTATTTAAATTTAAAATAAATGTAAAATCTATTTTGGGATGGGGAAAAATTGATTTCACGACCGTCATCGCTTCGACGAAATAAATTTTGTACGTATGTTTTTATAATTTACGTATAATAATAATAATATTATTGAAGGGGATATATTCTTTAGGGACGTTGTGCACTTTTTAGATAAGGAAAAAGTATTCAATTAGCGACCGCCATCGCTTCGGCGAAATAAATTTCTGAAGTGAAAAGTTCTTTAGGGACGTTGTGCAATTTTTAGATGGGAAAAAGTATAAATTAGCGACCGTCATTGGTTCGACGAAACAAATTTTTGAAATGAAAACTTTTTTAGGGACGTTGTGCACTTTTTAGATGGGGAAAAAGTGTTGAATTAGCGACCGCCATTGCTTCTGCGAAATAAATTTTTGAAGTGAAAACTTCTGTAGAAACGTTGTGCCCTTTTTAGATGGGGAAAAAGTATTGAATTAGGGACCGTCATCCCGACCATCACTGCTACGACGAAATATATTTTTAAAGTGAAAACTTCTTTAGGGACGTTGTGCACTTTTTAGATGGGGAAAAAGTGTTGAATTAGCGACCGCCATCGCTTCGCCGAAATAAATTTTTGAAGTGAAATCTTCTTTAGGGACGTTTTGCACTTTTTCGATGGAAAAAAAGTATTAAATAAGCGACCGTCATTGCTTCGAAGAAAAAAATTTTTGAAGTGAAAACTTCTTTAGGGACGTTGTGCCCTTTTTAGATGGAGAAAAATTATTGAATTATCGACCGTGATTGCGACTGTCATTGCTTCGACGAAATAAATTTTTGAAGCGAAAACTTTTTAGGAACATTATACACTTTTTAGATTAGGAAAAAGTGTTGAATTAGCGACCGTCATCGCTTCGGCGAAATAAATTTTTGAAATGAAAACTTCCTTAGGGACGTTGTGCACTTTTTGGATGGGGAAGAAGTATTGAATTAGCGACCGTTATTGCTTCGACGAAATAAATTTTTGAAGTGAAAACTTCTTTCGGGACGTTGTGCACTTTTTAGATAGGGAAAAATATTAAATTAGCGACCGTTATTGTTTGACGAAATAAATTTTTAAAGTGAAAACTTCTTTAGGGACCTTGTGCACTTTTTAGATAGGAAAAAAGTATTGAGTTTTCGATCGTCATCACTTTGCCGAACTAAATTTCGTACGTGTACAGGGTGTCCCAGACTAATTTAGCCACGCTATATCTCTTAAACGAATAGAGATTTTCGAATGGGAAAAAAACTGATATATTCTACTTGTAATGCACTTTAATATGGCGTAGAAAAAAATCATCCCCTAAATATTCATCCCTTAGTTACAACCCCTAACTTTAATTTTTTTAATAGCACCCTGTATATTTTTTTATTAATTTTGAGTGTGGTCTTTTATCGTCTATTCAACACATTTTTTGAAAATAAAATCGGTTCGTAAATATCGAAGAAACTATCAGTTTATTTTTGTTAATTGTGTGTCCCAGACTAATTTATCCAGGCTATATTTCTTAAACGAATAGAGATTTTCGAATGAGACAAAAACTGATCTATTCCATTTGTAATACACTTTCATATGGCGTAGAAAAAATTCATCCAATAAATATTCATCCCTAACTTACAGGGTGCTATTTAAAAAAAAATAAAGTTAGGGGTTGTAACTAAGGGATGAATATTTAGGGGATAATTTTTTTTCTACGCCATATTAAAGTGTATTACAAATGTAATAGATCAGTTTTTGTCCCATTCGAAAATCTCTATTCGTTTAAGAAATATAGCCTGGATAAATTAGTCTGGGACACATAATTAACAAAACTAAACTGATATTTTCTTGGTTATTTACGAACAGATTTTATTTTCTAAAAATGTGTTGAATAGACGATAGAAGACCACATCCAAAACTATAAAAAATATACAGGTGCTATTAAAAAAATTAAAGTTAGGGGTTGTAACTAAGGGATGAATATTTAGGGGATAATTTTTTTCTACGCCATATTAAAGTGTATTACAAGTAGAATAGACCACTTTTGTCCCATTCGAAAATCTCTATTCGTTTAAGAGATATAGCGTGGCTAAATTAGTCTGGGACACCCTGTATATATGTTATGTGTATGTATGCATAAATAGCATAGAACGGAGGCAACGCGTATATAATATAGGTATAGCACTTCTTTTTGAATGGGGAAAAGCATTGATCTCGTAATTTATATACTATAAGAAGTTTTCACTTCTGTCGGCACTCCCATGAGTGCTTTAAATTTTTTATTATTAAATGTTTCTTAATAATTGAAGGGTATAGGGGAAAAACATGACAAGCGCCATTTTGCTAATTTTACAGAAGAGCGAAAAACCGCTTAAAAAATATGAAAACTGCTAATAATTTGTAATAATTATGGTTTCTACGTTTACTAATTATGGTAATAGGAAATGAAATAAATACTAAACTTTGGAAATCAGAAATATTTTAATGTGAATACAAAGATACCAAGATATGTATATATTCATATATTTAAAGAGAATATGTCACAAACTAAAAACATTATTTTCAAAATACACTCGAATATAAAATAATTATTTGAGGGGGAGTTGTGAAAAATACTCTGAGGATGAAGACATGGATAAAAGATGAAAAAGATCAGATGGACTTGTCTAGTTATTTCTTTGGGCGGCTGGTGGTTATCAGGTTCTTTCCCTGTATGTATATTTTTAATAGGCATAATCATGGCAGTTAACAGCTTATTGCCCTGTAGAGTTTATACATTTTTTAGGAACCAGTTAGACATACTATAATTTTGTAAAACCCTAAAATTAGTAAATTGGAGCTTATCGTGTTTTCCCCTGAACCCTTCAATTGTTAATAAAAACTTATTTTAATTGTTATATTTAACACATGACATTATTTAAATTAAGTTAACCTACTGGTCTATCTTCAAAATATCATTATAGAAGTACTGATAACTTTTTGCAAAGGGTACTTAACTTTTTATTTCACACAATTAGAAAAGTGAGTATAAAAGAAATTATAGAAGTACTGATAACTTTTGTGAAGAGTACTTAACTTTTTATTTCATGTAATTAGGAAAGTGAGTACTTCAATTGTATTTAAATGTAATTGTCGTAGCAACCAATTATAAAAATAAAAGATGACTGACAAATTAATGAAGTCCGCAATTTCAGTATTTTTGATACTAAACACTACCATTATTAACTTATAAAATTATTTTATTTATTAACACTATCTTTTAAACTGGCGAACTAGTAGGCAGGGCCGCGTTTAGGTCAATTGACGCCCTAGGCAATTCTATAGTAGCCGCCCTTCAAGCATGTACCATTTTTGCGAAAAAAAAAATTGCAAGCAGATTTTTTTATTTAAATAAGAATACATAAAAATTGTCATTCCAGTTCGATTACATCAGATTTCTTTCTTGATTTTCTTTGGAAAAATAATCTATAATGTCGTCATAATTTATCGCCTTTGTTACGTCACTTTCTATGGACAAAATCGACAAATTGTTAAGACGTTCTTGCGTTATACTTGATCGGAAATTATTTTCATGACTATTTTAAATTCTTGACATTTTCGAAAATGACCTTTCAGCGGACACGTTGGTTGGCAACTGGGAGGCACAAATAAATGTGCAAAGCAATAATTAGGGAAAACATCTTTCAATCCACTCTTCTTTAAATATTTAGATATGTCAATTATTGGTGATTGGTGGCTTTATTGTGGTATCCAAATGAATATTTAAGTGAATGCATTCATGTATGAATGATGTAGGTATCTATTAGTGCAGTCAGTGGGGGTATTTGGCTCCGAATTCCATCCTACTGCATCAATTTACTTGATAGTTTCACTTTAAGTAGGGAATAGCTCAAGAAACAAAATCTACGCTATATCCTACGACGCTTTTTAAGTTAGGGGTGGTTCCCACCCGTTCTCGGCGGTAAAATTTTTTTTTATCAAACACCGGAAGTGGCCAGAGAACCTAATTCTAAGCAATAACTGTTTTATAAAATTTTTTGAAAACTCAATACTTTTTGAGTTATTCGTGGTTAGAAATTTGTCTTTTTCATTGAAAAATGACACTTTCCGGAGACTGTTTTTTTGGGAATACCATAAAAATTGTGCATCTAACGAAAAAAAAAACTATATAAAACATTTTTTTAGTTTATGAACAATCAGAGAGATTCATTTTTTTCATAAATCTAGTTTTAATAAAAAAATAGATGGTAGGCGAAAAAAATTTTTTTGGTGCATGCTCAAATCGGTGTATTTAACTTAAAATAACAGAGGAATTGTCGATTTTAGGGGTATAATGCTTTGAATACCTTTTATAGTGCTTGAAAAGACTTAAAACGACAACTGTTAAATGTCGGTTACATTCAAATTAAGCGAGATATGGTGCAAAAAAACTTATAACTAATGCATTTTAAGAAAAAATGTATAATGTACAAGTATATTTAACCCCGCATCCACCAGAATTTAAATGCATCGTTTTTCTTCTAGAATACCTTCTACTCTAGTGTTATTTTTATATTCAAAAAGTTGGACGGGTTTAAAATGAATGGTTTTTGAAAACAATAAGATTAAATTATAGAACGTATTTTTAAATTTTCTTAAAAATCTTCATTTTCTCCATGTAATTCGAAAGTGATAAGAGATACGTAAAGAAATACCTTACAAAAATGTAGATTTTCTTTTAGATAACAATTTTATTTTTCTTTCATTACTGTATCTCATTATCATTTTCGAGTTACATGGAGAAAAAGAAAATTTAAAAATGCTCTCTATAATTTGATCTTATTTTTTTCAAAAACCATACATTTTAAACCCGTCCAACTTGTTGAACATAGAAATAACACTATAGTAAAAGGTATTGTAGGAGCAAAACGATGCATTTAAATCTGTTGGATAAGGGGTTAAAATATACATACTTCAAATTTTATCTTAAAATAAATTAGTCATCTTTTTTTGTTGCACCATATCTCGCTTAGTTTGATTGTAATCGAAATTTAACAGTACGGTCGTTTTAAAGGTCGTTTCATACAGTACTTACAAAAGATATTGATAGCATTATATCCTTAAAATCGACCATTTCTCTGTTATTAAGTTGAACACACCCATTTGAGCATGCACAAAAAAAATTTCTTTTCACCTACCATATCTCTTTTTATGTTATCACTAGAAGACTTATGAAGGAACGAATCTCTTTGATTTTTCATAAGCTACAAAAATGTTTTATATAGTTTTTTTCGTTAGATGCATAATTTTTAAGGTATTCGCAAAAAACAACCGTCCGAAAAGTCGACATTTTTCAATGAAAATGGCAAATTTTCAACCACGAATAACTCAAAAGGATTCAGTTTAAAAAAAAATATAGAACAGTGCTCCCGCCGCCTTTGCGGTGCTAATAATCCCTAAATTTACGACTTCTCTCCTTTGTGAATGAATAGTGTTAAGAAAATGCAATTTGTTTTCTAGAAATGAATGCCCACTTATATTCCATTGATGGATGTACGATGTACTTAAATGTTATTCGATTTTAATTTTTATATACAAATATTTTTTGTACAGTATTTTTGCCGCCCTCTCATAATTTGCCGCCCTAAGGAACTGCCTATATTGCCTAATGGATAAAGCAGCCCTGCTAGTAGGTCAATTTTAATAAACCTTGATGAATTATGTTTGTTTTGATTTTATCTCGTGACAGTTTACCCCAATTTGACAAAAAATAAATAAAATTTTTGTGAATGAAAGTCAAAAAAAGAGAAATTTTTGAACACGACTTTAAAATGTCCACCATTTTTTTCAAGAATTTTCATTTTTTTCTCTTAAACTATCAAGTAAGGGCACTTCTTTTTTAAACTTATCTCAAATTTTATCTTTCGGTAGTAATTTTTGGACGGAAAATTTTTGACGCCATTTGAAAAATACGTACAGTAACAATGGAAAAAATTGTAATCTTCAAAAGTTTTATAATAATATAGAAAAACTTTAATTGTCATATAATAAATAAGATTCAAAAAAACATTGAAAATGTCATTTTTTACCATTCTAAGCGATAATAGTACCTTAAAATACAATGTACCTATCCTTATTGTTATTTTTTATTAAAATTTCACGTTGATAGCACGCTTTGGATAAAAAATTGGTAAATATTTTATCGCCAAACAAAATAGATAAAGGTAATAAAAATACTCCACTTATATCTATTTGTAATCCTATTGATTCTCGTTGTAGTATTTGTATGTATAATGGCATCAGGCACGACTCAACTTGCCACATAATGATGAAAGTTTACATCATTATTGATGAAAATTTGCATCATATTTCATATTTTTCATTTATTATCAAATTAATTAATAGGTCAAGTATTCCTATTAGTCTAAGAGCTAGTGAACCCTCCGACTAACGGTCTTCCTGTAAAAAGAATCGTCCGAAAAGTGCATAGTTTAGGGGGAAAATAAACTTTCTCCTGTAAAGTTTAAATTTAAGTATGTGTTTGAGTAAGTCATTTAGAAGAAAATTGTACAATGACAGGGGATTCTGAACAGCATAAGACCTTGCCAGGCGAGGGGAAAGATTAGGGTTTTTTCCTAAAATTATTTTTTTTTTGCATCACACAAAGTTTTTTTAGGTTTTTTGAATCATTCCAAACCGAAAAGGTCTTTAGTGACTTTTCTCTTAGGTTAATAGTTTTTGACATACAAGCGATTAAAAAATTTAAAAATCGCGAAATCGGCCATTTTTAACCCTGAATCGGACATTTAACTGAAAATTTCAATGTTGCCAAGGTAGGTAGATATTCTTTAAACGTCGATTGATGAAATTCCGAAGAGTTTTTTGTAATACAATATCGAAAACCCCCTTGTTTTTAATTGCTAATCAAGCGGGCGCTACACTGTAGTATAAGTGAGGACGTTTGAGCTTGCATAAATTCATTATCTCGAGAATGAGCAAATTTAAAGGAAAATCGTCGGCAGGTCGATTTTTTTTAATTAGGACTGTTTGGCATATATACAGTGAGCACGTAAAGGTTGGAATAAATTCATTTTCTCGAGAATGGACAATTTTGGAAAAAAATCCCGAAACAGGTCAATTTTTATTTTTAAATTACGACTTTTTGGCATACATATCATACTAGTGACGTCATCCATTTGGGAGTGATGACGTCATCGATGATTTTTTTAAATGGAAATAGGGGTCGTGTGATAGCTCAATTGAAAGGCTATTTAATTCTCTATTCAGTGATATAAACATTTACATAATTATTTATACAGGGTGTCCAAGAAAACATTTTTTTTATTTAATTTATTGACATAAAAAGAAGAATGCTTGTAATTTATTTAATCCAAAATACATTTTACTGCTCTCAGAAAACAGAAAAAGTGTTTATTTGAAATATACTCATTGCTTTTCGCTTAAACTAAATGTTTAAACCAGCGGTTCTCAATCTTTTTGTGTCATGTACCACCAAATACTTTTTATTATTTTTGGTACCACCTAACTGAAATACATATTTAACTAGGTGATCTAATTAACTATAATAGTGGTGCTGATTTTGGCTGTTTTTGCGTTTTGTGTACCACCTCAAAAAATTAAATGTACCACCAGTGGTACATGTACCACAGATTGAGAACCGCTGGTTTAAACTGTCCAGAGGAAGGTGGGTGACGGCTTTGATATTGAATTTAAGCAAAAAACAATATTTATTTGTCAAATAAACATTATTTCCTGTTTTCTGATAGCAGTAAAATGTATTGTGAGTTAAATAAATTACACACATTCTTCTTTTTATGTCAATAAATTTAATTCAAAAAAAATTTTTTTGGACACTCTGTATAAATAAATATGTTAATGTTTATATTACTGAATAGAGAATAAATTACCTTTCAAATGAGCTATCACACGACCCCTATTTCCATTTAAAAAAATCATCGATGACGTCATCACGCCCAGATGGATGACGTCACTAGTATGATATGTATGCCAAAAAGTCGCAATTTAAAAATAAAAATTGACCTGTTTTTGGATTTTTTTGAAAATTATCCATTCTCGAGAAAATGAATTTATTCCAACCTTTACGTGCTATGTATAATACTAGTGACGTCATCCATCTGGGCGTGATGACGTAATCGATGATTTTTTGAATGGGGGTAGGGGTCGTGTGATAGCTCATTTGAAAGGTTATTTAATTTTCTATTCAGTAATATAAACGTTAACCTAATTATTTATACAAATGGTGTGCAAACAGTTTTTCTTCTTTTTGTGTAAATTAATTTAATAAAAAAAATGTTTTTGTACATCGTGTATAAATCATTATGTTAATATTTATTATATTTCTGAATAGAGAATTAAATAACCTTTCAAATGAGCTATCACACGACCCCTACTCCTATTCAAAAAAATCATCGATTAAGTCATCACGCACAGACGGATGACGTCACTAGTATTATATATATGCCAAAAAGTCCTAATTTAAAAATAAAAATCGACCTGTCCGAGGATTTCTCTTCAAATTTGCCCATTCTCGAGATAATGAATTTATGCAAACTCAAACTTCCTCACTTAAGAGACACTACAGTGTCGCGCCCTCTTGATTAGCAATTAAAAAACAAGGGGGTTTTCAATATTGTATTGCAAAAACTCTTCGGGATTTTATCAATCGACGTTTAAAGAATATCTACCTACCTTGGCAACATTGAAATTTTCAGTTAAATGTCCGATACAGGGTTAAAAATAACCGATTTCGCGATTTTTTAAATTTTTAATCGCTTATATGTCAAAAACTATTAACCTAATAGAAAAGTCACTAAAGACATTTTCGGTTTGGAATGATTCAAAAAACCTAAAAAAAAACTTTGTTCGATGCAAAAAAAATAATTTTAGGAAAAAACTCTAATCTTTCCCCTGGCCTGGCAAGGTCTTATGCTGTTCAGAATCGCCTGGAATTGTACACATTTCTTCTAAATTGAATGGCTCTTTTCAGAATTTTGAAGTGATGTTTAAACATCGTGACCTTTTGAAGCCCATGCATTTGACTTTACATTGCTCATTGCGTATGTGCCACCTTCAATACAGAACGTCATCTCGCGATTCTATTGGTTAAAAATCTGTATCGCAATGAAAATCTGCATCATAATGAAGCCCAGTATGATACAGGTATTGAAATTCTAATTGATATATTAAACTATGAGAGTAGAGAAAAATATTTTAGCTTGACGCATGAACATATGTGTACAAAATAGTTGTATTAAATTCAAGAAAGGAGTTTTGAATGCATTAAACAGACACCGCTACTTATTAGCGAGCGTTTTATGAGCTTAACACCAATACCATTGTAAGCTTTATCTAGATTAAGCACAGATTACAGATTGATCCGGTGTTCAAATATGGACAAATCAATATGAAGCAGTAGTACCACGAAAATAATTTAGTCGGGAGTATATATTCCGGCGGATTCAAGGTAATCATGTACTTAAAAATGATTGAAACATATAGGTCACACACTACTTTGACCATTACTACTATGTAAAAGGATGTGGCTGTGCGTGCGCGAAAAGGACAAATAAAACGAAAATTATTTAAATATTTACAAAAATTTGGATACCAAAAGTATATAGAAACAACTCAATATTTTTGTATTTATAATTTCTACGCCACCATATCACCAACCATTCATGGTTATCCGAATTCTTTGACATGTTGGAGCAACCAGAAATTAATATTCCTCTTACAGGGTGTCCCGAAAAGATTGATAATAAATTACATATACCACACATTCCGGTGGCGGAGAGTTGGTCGAGAACACTTCGTCGACGGAAAATTAGTCGACAACATTTGGTCGACAAACAGTTGGTCGAATGCACAATTCATCGAATGTACAATTCGTCGACGAACATTTGATCGAATGGATTTTTCGTCGACAAAGGCCCAAAGGGAATAATATATGGCGGAAACACGCTGTATTAAATAGTGGGTTGTTACTGCCTTCTGGTTCTAATTAATTAAAAAGACTAAACACGTCTTACTATACATTATATTTTATTCACTGGTATCCAATATCTAAACAATAACATTAATGATTCATAGAGCCTCGCCTTACTACATACTAACTTCTAATAATTATTTGTATATCTATATCCATACTGATTGCTCAGCGTGTTTTTATACCTATCTGAACCATAACAAATATAGTTCAAGTTCACTCGTAATAAACATGTGATACAAACTATAAGCTATTGTTTTTATGCATGTTTAATACCCTAAAGGTTAATAACATCATATTTAAATTATGATTTATACAGAGGGTTCATAATATACCACATCGCCGTTTTTAAAAAAGAAAGTCCTAAGAAGAGAAGAAGAATATCTGACGGTATATTCCTCTTTCCCTTTTACAAAATGTTTATGGTTACCTAATACTATTTTCAAAAATTAAATTTCCTAACTATCCTAACTAACTGTAACATGGTACGTTTCAGAGTTTTTTTTTCCTAAAAATTGTTTATTATTATCACTAATTCACTTTCTGTTCCGTCTTGCTTTTTAGTATTTTCTCCATTCACAAAACAGTGTCCACATAAAAACAGTGACTAAACCTATCGGGATTTTTAATATAGTCTTTTAGTGCCTATATGCATCTCCTATAAGCAGGGGAATCATCTAATCTACCTAACTAAAAATCTCGTATCTAACTAAAAGTCCTAAGCTAAGCTAATATTACTCGAATAAGTAAAAAAAATGTATCCTTTACTCTATTAATAATTCCTATTTCAGTCTTCTTTTGATTTATTTATATATGTCTTACTAACTTTAAAATAATGTACATATAATAAAAATGTAATCTCTCTAAAAATTTCTAATATTTCTCTAAACTTCTAATAACTCTTTTGTAGCTATAATAAAGATTTAATCTCTGTTGCTGAATGTCTAAAAATTTCACTTTTTGTGTCCCTTTGCTTACTATCTACTAACACTTATTGTAAGATATTGTCTATCCTTAATTCAAATACTTCCATTTTCCGCGAAAATTTAACCTGAATTCATTATATACAAAAAATAAGTTATTTATAATTTACGTTACTTTAGAGAAAAAAAATTTACAGCTTTAATTCTTAGACATATTTCAATGATTAGCTACTTATTATCTTAGTATCTTCTTAATTTTGCTTCTTTTCTTGCAATTTTTATGTGTCTTCTTTCATTTTTCCCACATATTTTACTAAAAATTCTCTTTTTTCTTTCTTTTCTTCTTGTCTGGTACTACAACTCATATAATTAATTTTTCTTCATATAATAGCACTTCTACAGTACAGTGTATATAATTCATCTTCATATACATATTTCATATAACAATCATATATCATTTATCTCATATATCATTTCATATAACATCATAATCATCACTTCATATACTAGCTCCGATACCTTCGTTTTACCTTAATAAAAGAGGTTTCACTCGGATGTCTTAGTTCTCCGCCAATATTAACCCGAATTTTCGCCCTGATCTGTACGCACCATTTAGGTGGTATAGTTAACTCAAAACACGAAATAGGTATTTTATGCGGTTCAAATTCTTCTAAAAATATCACAACCTCAATCCCTTGCTTTGAGGCCGTTGTTTATTCACGAATAATCATGAATAAAATAGGTACCCTTCAAAACACAGAGTGGGTCTCTAATAAGCTTTCAAGCTTCTATAAATCACTTAGTACCTTCCTAATTTGACAAGAGCAGTGGGTTTCTTATTTTCTCTAGTTGCCTCATAATATTTAGCTTATAATATTGTTAGTTCTTCTTCTAATCTATATAGTTCTTCTTCAAATTCCTTATCTCGACTCATCAGGTCGGTTCGTTAAAAATATATCTCTTGCTTATAGCAATGTTTGTTGTATGTCATCACTAATCATTATTCATTAAAAAAATATCATTTATCACTCAAAAAATATTAATTCAGGTTCATATCATACAAAATTTAACACAAAATCGATTAAAATGTATCTATAGAATCAATAAATATCAATAATAAAAACAACTGGCTAATAAAAAAAATAGCATATGCAAAAGTTAGATAAAAATATTCAAAATAAGTTTATATCTCAAACTTCGATAGAAATTTTTGGAAAAAATTCGATATTCCATAAAATATTTAAAAATAACCGTACTAAAAATCGAAATCGGATAGAGATTTTTTAAATAAATTCAATAAAGATTCAAAATTCAATAAAAATTCAAGAATAGCATATATAATAAACTTCTATAAAAATATTCAATTCAAAAATCACTTCATATTTCAAAATTCATAGATATTCTTAAAAAAAATCGATACTTCATAAATTATTCAAAAATCAGCAAAGATAAATATTCAATGTTCAATAATAATATAAAAACGAGGGAAGCATTTTTAATAAAGATAGACATTCTTACTTACATTTTATCACTTTGTCTTTGTTCCCTGGGTTCTCTGCATCTTCGTCCTGGTCCATCTTCGCCGTCTCCGTTTCCAATTTGTTGCCGCCATCTCTGCTCCTTTCAGAAGACCTCCTCTAATCTGCAGGGTCGCCATGTATTAAATAGTGGGTTGTTACTGCCTTCTGGTTCTAATTAATTAAAAAGACTAAACACGTCTTACTATACATTATATTTTATTCACTGGTATCCAATATCTAAACAATAACATTAATGATTCATAGCGCCTCGCCTTACTACATACTAACTTCTAATAATTATTTGTATATCTATATCCATACTGATTGCTCAGCGTGTTTTTATACCTATCTGAACCATAACAAATATAGTTCAAGTTCACTCGTAATAAACATGTGATACAAACTATAAGCTATTGTTTTTATGCATGTTCAATACCCTAAAGGTTAATAACATCATATTTAAATTATGATTTATACAGAGGGTTCATAATATACCACAACGCAAATATATAAAGTTAGTTTTTCTTTGTACCATATCAAAAAAAAATATTTTATAGATTGCCAGTCCTAAGCCTTGGATAAAGTGTGAAGGGAAGTTTATTCTCACGATTTCTTTACTTTTATTGATATTGACTGATTATTGCAGTCAAAAACATTGTACGGAAATGCCTCGATTCCCTAACAATTGATTTACCTCAGCATCTCGCACATTTCGTCTTGTCCGCAAGAGCCCCCAAATTTGACTTGTCCGGAAATGCTCCGTTCGCAAGTGCGCCGACACCAAAAAGAAAAATGGTACAGCATCACTAATTAAAATATTGGTTTTTATTTGCTGTCTACTCTCCCACCGCAGCCAATTAGTTCATTAAATTTAAAAATAATTAAGATTTAGAAAAAAAAATTAACAAAACCCCAAAAAAAAATAAATTCAGATATGTATAATAAAATATTCCAGTTACTAAAATAAAAACCAATAAGCCGTCGTTTCTCACCATTAATCCCTTTATCTTAAAGATAAATAACAGTTTGTCGACGAAATTCGATCAAATGTTCGTCGACGAATTGTACATTCGATGAATTGTGCATTCGACCAACTGTTTGTCGACCAAATGTTGTCGACTAATTTTCCGTCGACGAAGTGTTCTCGACCAACTTTCCTAGATCTCACACATTCTGGTGTCAAAAATAGTTCGATTGAACCTAACTTACCTTAGTACAAAATGTGCTCATAAAAAAGTTACAGCCTTTTGGAAGTTACAAAATGAAAATCGATTTTTTTCAATATTTTGAAAACTATTAGAGATTTTTTATTGAAAATGGACATGTATCATTCTTATGGCAGGAACATCTTAAAACAAAATTATAGTGAAGTTTGTCCACCCAATAAAAATTTTATGGGGGTTTTGTTCCCTTAATCCCCATCCCAAGCTTTTGTGTACGTTCCAATTAATTCATTATTGTGGTACCATGAGTTAAACACAACGTTTTAAAACCTTTTTTGCCTCTTAGTATTCTTTCGATAAGACAGTCTTTATCGAGATGCGGCTTCTTTTTTAATATATTTACATAAAATTTTTTTGGGGGTTTTGTTCCTTTAAACCCCCCAAATGTTTGTGTACGTTCCAATTAAACTATTATTGTGGTACTATTAGTTAAACACAGTGTTTTTAAAACTTTTTTGTCTCTCAGTCTTTTTTTGAGTCACCTTTTATTGAGATGTTGCTTCTTTTTCAAAATATACCTAAAAATGTGAACTTACAAATACCGGGTGTCCACTTATATTTTCCCCCATTTTAACTTCTAAACGGCTCAAGATAGAAATATGCGGTTTTCGCTGAAATGTTTTATTTTAGCAAAAGTTTTGTCTGAATGAATTGAATTTTTTATATCGCTTTCAAATACAAAAATAAAAATGGCGGATTTTTGAAAAAAAACGTTGTTGACTATTTTTTAATGGAACACCCAGTATATTTTTTTGTAAATTGAAAGAAAGATTGTTTTTTTTTAAACACCTATCCAGCGATATAAAGGTTTTCAAAATCGGTTGTCAAATCACTGAGTAATTAATTTTTAAAATAAGAGGTGCAACGTCGATGTCACATACCTAAATAACATAACGAAGCTAATTGATATTTGCTAATTTGATAATTTGCTGATTTGATAATTTGCTAATTTTATAATTATGTTATGTGATTTCCACATTGCATCTCTCATTTTAAAAATTATTTGCTCAGTCATTTAACAACCGATTTTAAAAATTTTTATATCGCTGGATATGTAAATGACCGTTTTTTCAAGTTACAAAAAATATACTGGGTGTTTTAATAAAAAAAGTAAACAACTTTTTTTTAATCCGCCATTTTTTATTTAAAAGCGATATAAAAAATGGTCCTAAAAATTTGAAAAAACGATCATTTACCTATCCAGCGATATAAAAAATTTTAAAATCGGTTGTCAAATGACTGAGCAATTAATTTTTAATATGAGAGATGAAATGTGAAAATCACATAACATAGTATCAATTTGCTTTGTTATGTTATTTAGATATGTGATATCCATGTTGCATGTCTCATTTTAAAAATTAATTACTCAGTGATTTGACAACCGATTTTGAAAAACTTTATATCGCTGGATAGGTGAATGACCTTTCTTTCAATTTACAAAAAAATATACTGGGTGTTCCATTAAAAAAAAGTCAACAACGTTTTTTTCAAAAATCCGCCATTTTTATTTTCGAATTTGAAAGCGATATAAAAAATTCAATTCATTGAGGCAAAACTTTTACTAAAATAAAATATTTCAGCGAAAACCGCATATTTCTATCTTGAGCCGTTTAGAAGTTATAGGCAGTTAAAATGGGGGAAAATATAAGTGGACACCCGGTACAGTGCGTCCATAAAGTAACGCATAAATTCATTATTTCGTAAACCGGAGACTTTCAGGAAAAATCCTGAAACAGGTCGATTTTTATTTTTAAATTACGATTTTTTGGCATATATATCAAACTAGTGATGTCATCAATTTGGATGTGATGACGTAATCGATGATTTTTTTAAATGAGAATAGGGGCCATGTGATAGCTTTTTTGAAAGGGCATTCAATTCGCTATTCACTAATATAAACATTAGCATGATTATTTATACAGGATGTCCAAAAAAAATTTTTTTAATTAAATTAATTGACCCAAAAAGATGAATCTATGCCATTTATTTAATTCTAAATACATTTTACTGCTGTTTGAAAACAGAAAACAGTTTTATTTGAAAAATTAACATTGATTTTCGCTTAAACGAAATGTTCAAATTGCCACGAGGCAGGTGGGTGGCAGTTTTAACAATAAGTTTAAGCAAAAACCAATATTTATTTGTCAAATAAACATTTTTTTCCTGTTTTCTGATAACAGTACAACGTATTTTGAATTATATAAATTACATACATTCTTCTTTTTGTCTCAATTAATTTAATTTAAAAAATTTTTTTTGGATACCCTGTATAAAAATTTTTGTCAGTGTTTAAATTATTGAATAGATAATTGAATACCCTTTCCAAAGAGCTATCACATGACCCTTATTCTCATTAAGGAAAATCATTGATTACGTCATCACGCCCAGATGGATGACGTCACTAGTATAATATATATGCCAAAATATGACAAATTAAAAATAAAAATCGGCTTGTTTCGGGATTTTTCCTTTAAGTCGCCGGTTTACGAAATAATGAATTTATGCGTTACTTTATGGACACACTGTATGTGGTGGATTCGACAAATATTCAAAATATGTCGATAAACACTGGCTTATCGAAAAAGTACTAAGAGGCAAAAAAGTTTTAAAAACTTGGTGTTTAACTAATGGTGCCACAATAATAATTTAATTGGAACGTACACAACAGTTTGGGGGGGGGTTTAAAGGAACAAAACCCCCATAAAATTTGTATTATGGTATGCACAAATTTCACTTTAATTTTTTTTTAAGATGTTGATGCCATAAGAATGTCGCATGTCCATTTTCAATCAAAAATCTCTAAGAGTTTTCGATGTATGAAAAAAATCGATTTTCATTTTGTAAGTTCAAAGGGCTGTAACTTTTTTTGTGTGCACTATTGTATATAGGTAAGTGAGGTTCAATCAACATATTTTTGACCCCAGAATCTGTGGTATAATTTATGGTCAACCTTTTCGGGATACTGTAAATTTGTTAAGTAAAAATACATTAAGCGCCTACATATTATCAAATCTTTCAGATTTTCTGGAAATATATACCGACGCATCAAAACAAAATATTGGTACGGGATGTGCATTCTATAAAACCTTAAAATAAATAATAATTAAAATAAAACGGGATAGTTCCCGAGAGTTGGCTGTATAGGTACCATCTAGTTAATTAACTTTTAATGTGAAGTTAAAACCCCCTTCTGTAGTTGGTAAAACATTTAATCAAGAATTAAAAATTCTAAAAAATCCAAAAGGAGTACATTGATTGTTCAGAACTAACGTTTTCGGACTTATCAGTCCATCATGAGGGAACGCCGTGTCCTTGCAAAGTAGCCACAAAACCAAACACTGGTTGAATTAAATGTTCAATCTACATTATAAATAAGTGAATATAATGCGACTTTGGTAGACTAACGTGGTCCACAGTGTGCGTATAATTATGTGAAAGTAGAGTACTCATCTTTTTGTGATGTTAAAAGTTTCATTAGTCTATTATGCTCTATTTTCTAGATAAATACGTCTGTTAATTTCTGGAGTTACTGTATTACTGTGGTTAATTTGCGACCCTAGATAATATTATGAACTCTCTTATTCCTTCACGCCAGGGCCGCCGCTACCATGTGTGCAAAGTGTGCATCGCACACGGGCAGTCGACTATAGGGGCGGCCAAAAGCAGGCCACTGATGATAATACTTTTTTTAAAACGAAAATAAATTCAAAAAAATAAATAGTAATGGTTCAGATATTTCTATAAACTCTAATATTCCAAACAATCTAAACAAAAATGCCAGAAGTAGTTCCGGGAATGCTTTTTAATTCAAAGTGGCTGGCGACTTTCGGACTTTTAGGTATTTTTATCTACGTGGTCCATATAAGCTTTTTTCAAATTCTGAACATTTATGAGTTGTTAAGAGAGTGCTTGTTAACCTCCTCTCATTAAGTAATAAAAAAGTATTTTTTTATTACTCGATGATTGCTTTATTATAATATTGTTCCTTTATGCTTATGTATGGTTATAGATGGGTTATAGTTCAGTCCAAGTTGAGAATTTGATGATTTTAGACACGCTTTTGATAAACGATTTTGTATGTAATATAATAGTAGTGTGCCCGTTTCTTTTGCACACTACTGTATTTCAAATATGTATGTATTTAAATATACATATTAGTAAACAATTAAGCATGCCGAATGTTATAAGTAGTCTTGTAAACAAAACTTACACATGTAGCTATTAGTGAAAGATTGCATTTTTGTATATTAATTATTATTGACATAATAATAATAACTTTTTTTGGTACGCGGGATCCAGGTCTAAAATAACGTCGAGATCAGAGCAATTATTCATATACGCGTTACAGTCTCCTGCACATTTACTATGTTTATTTTCTAAACAGAAGGAGTAAACTAAAAAGACAGATTCACACTCAAGAAAGTCATGAGAAAAATCACCAAATACATCTTCTTTTTTGGTTGACTATATCGTCCTTTGACGGTTATCCATAAATATTATATTATACTAATACGTCGCTCCTCCTCCTCAGTCGTTTCCTCATTGCTGAGTGTCGTGATTCCCTATAATACGAGCAATTATCTCTTTCCATCGGCTTCTGTCCTGAGCTTCCCTCATGGATTCAGACAATGTTTTTCCACTGGCTTTCTGTACTTGATCTGTCCATCGAGTTGGTGAGCAGCCTCTACTTCTGCGCCCTTCAACGTTTCCCGAAATTATAAGTCTCTCAAGATTATCATCACTTCTTCTTGCAATATGGCCGAAAATTTTTAAGACGGTGGAGAGGCAAATAGAGGAAAAACGAGGAGTCTGAATATTAAGCTCTTAGAGGATTGAGTGATTTGTTCTGTGTTCCGTCCATGAGATCCGAAGCATTCTTCTCCAGCACCACATTTCAAAGGCGTCAATCCTTTTTCTGTCGTCCGATTTCATTGTCCATGTTTCGGATCCGTAATTAAATATGGGAAAAATTAAGGCATGTACTAATCTTATTTTGGTGTTCTTCGACAAGGAGCGATCTTTCCAGATTTTCGATAATCGACTCATAGCGTTTTTGGACATGCATACGTCGCTAAAGAGTTCTAAAACAACTGCTTTTTATATAAAGGCAGACTAAAAATCTAAAAATTAAAGGAATAACACAAAAAACACAAAAAATCGCCGATATAAATTAATTAACCTATAAAATATCAATAATGTCAAAATTTGATAAATGTCATTAGTGTCAAAATTTTATAACAGTGGAGTAAACATGCCTGCGGTTGAACCAATTACAAACAAGCATTACAGCGCGGTAAATTTGAATCACTCCTCTTGGTTTAAAAACAAAGTTCCTATGTTCAAACGACTAAAGTGTTGGAAGGGGGCGGCAAATATTAAGTTGCACACGGGCGGCCAACACTTTAGCGGCGGCCCTGCTTCACGCCATCTTCACGCGTATATTTTCCAACCGTTAGATCTTCGGGTTTTGCTAGTATGTACTTAGTTTTACTAGTCTTAATGTGTAGCGTGTAGCCCCATTCTGTTTGCTGCTGCTTCCAATGCAGTAAACGATTTGACCAGGTACGTCTTTCTTCTTTCTATGATATCAGTGGCATCCGCATACGCTATTATTTGTACACTCCTATTAATAATAATTCATCTTATTGTTATTCCAGATTCTCTAATAGCCTTCTCTAGGCCAATGTTGAATAGAAGGCACCACAGACTATCTCCCTGTAGCAGTCCTATTTGTATCTGGAAAATTCTTGATACTCCGTTCTGCACTGTAACCTTACACTCGACTGCTGAGATGGCATAGGCACATCTAAAATCCACAAACAAATGGTGAGTATCAATTCCATGGGGTTCCCTGGCCCGGGGAACTAGAACCTGTTTAGAGTCCCTTGTCTAGGCTTACAGATGAAGACCACAACGGTAGCCACGGCGAAAAAGAAGATCTTTGATACGGCCTGTATGGCGGAAGTGGCGACCCCTAATTTTAGGGTTAATATAAAATTAAACGTAGCGTCTGATCCAGAGTGGGCGGCTACAAACAGCGTCTGGCCCAGAGTGGGCGGCAGATAACAAATTCACCAACCCGCATGGCAAGCGTGGTATTTTAACTACCAATAACTCCATTTCAAACCACAATGGCGAGTACTAAAACACACGGACATGGTCCCCAGGTGGGTAGAGCATCTAGTGCTAAATCCTATACCTCGAAAAAGGTCAGTCTCACGGCTTAAAACTCAACGAAACAAAACTCTAAAACTAAACGTCTGCACATACAATGCAAGATCTCTAAATGGAGACGAACAAATTATTGAGCTACAAGAACTATCGAAAATAAAATGGGATATACTCAGCCTTGCAGAAGTAAGAAGAAAAGGTGAAGAGAGAATACAGCTGAAATCAGGAAACGTATCTACTATATTACAAAGGTAACGAAGACAACAACAACAACGGAGTTAGCTTCATGGTGAACAAAAGGATTAGCAAATATGTAAGTACATTTAGAAGAAGTTCAGACCGCGTAACATACATGATAATGAAAATGAAAAGAACGTCACTAAAGATAGTGCAGATATACGCACCTACCTCAACCTATCCAGAAGAAGACATTGAAGCTTTTTATGAAGCCGTGACAATGGCCCTTGAAGAACGTAAAACGAGAATAACACTAATTTTCGGAGATTTTAATGCAAAATTAGGAATGAAGCAGGGTGAAGAAGAAACAAGGATAGGCAATTTCGGATATGGGTCAAGAAATAATAGAGGAGATACCTTAATGAACTATTTGGAAGAGAGGAAACTATATGCTATAAACTCGTTCTTCAATAAGAGACCGCAACGAAAATGGACATGGATCAGTCCTAATGGTCAAGTAAAAAATGAAATAGACTCCATCCTTTCATCGGAAAAGTCTGTTGTACAAGACGTAACTGTTCTCAACTATTTTACAACTGGTAGTGACCATAGATTAGTTAGAGCGAACCTTAGCATTAATGGTCAACTTGAAATGAAAAAGAGAACAAACAATTTTACAAAATTTAGATATAGAAAAATTAAGGGAAAATAAACAAGAGTATAAAGAGAAAATAAAAACATCCTGCCCGATAAGAATCAACTCGTAAATAAAGGAATCGATGAAATCAATAACATTATAATACAAACATTACTGAAAGCCGGAAAAGAAGTGGCACCGATGAGAAAGAAAAGCCAAGAATGGATCTCACATGAAACAAAAACATTAATGGAAAAACGGAAAACACTAGCTCAACAAAACAAGATATCAACAGCAGAGTATTTAAAGATAAACAAAAGCATCAAGAAAAAGATAAAAGAAGAGAAAAGAAAGAAACAAGAAGAATAAGTTGAAAAAGTTATTCAACAAACCAAAAATAAATAAATAAATAATAAATAAATAAATTGAACAAATTGAAGAGTCTCAGATGCAGAATCCACCAATTTAATAAAAATTAAAATGGTAAATAGTAATTTAAACCTGAGACTTTTCGCGTTGAAAGTTCTTACTGGTACATCCTTAATCTGCGACTTTTTCAATTAATAAGACAGCAGACGACGAATATAGAAAACGAAAGGGAGACGATCACATTCCGCCTTCATTCGTCTAGGAAAAGGACAGCAGAGGAACTTTCAGTACTCAAACCGAGTAAAGGAAATAAAATAATAAATGATGGTTTTGCTTGTTTTCGATTCAGAGGGTTGCACACCCGCTAGACAGGCTGTTTCTACCATTTCAGGCGTCTTCAGTAGCTTTTGTTAGCGTGCACACGTGTTAGTTGTTTTTTTTTTTCGATTCAGAGGTGTGCACGCTAACAAAAGCTACCGAAGACGCCTGAAATGGTAGAAACAGCCTGTCTAGCGGGTGTGCAACCCTCTGAATCGAAAACAAGCAAAACCATCATTTATTATTTTATTTCCTTTACTCGGTTTGAGTACTGAAAGTTCCTCTGCTGTCCTTTTCCTAGACGAATGAAGGCGGAATGTGATCGTTTCCCTTTCGTTTTCTATATTCGTCGTCTGCTGTCTTATTAATTGAAAAAGTCGCAGATTAAGGATGTACCAGTAAGAACTTTCAACGCGAAAAGTCTCAGGTTTAAATTACTATTTACCATTTTAATTTTTATTAAATTGGTGGATTCTGCATCTGAGATTCTTCAATTTGTTATGAGATGTCGTTGTATCGCTTCTAATGGGAAATTTGAATTATTTTTCAGATTCCCTTTAAAATGATGGTGGAGCTATTTTTCGATTCAGAGGTGTGCACGCTAACAAAAGCTACTGAATACGCCTGAAATGGTAGAAACAGCCTGTCTAGCGGGTGTGCAACCCTCTGAATCGAAAACAAGCAAAACCTTCATTTATTAATTTATTATTAATAAATAAATACTTTATTTTCTTTTAGACAGACAGGGTCTGTATAGAATTTGTCAAAAGTAAATAAAAAGAATATGAAGTGCTTACGACCAAAACTGGAAAAAAAAACAGAAATAAATGCCATAAAAAATACTTAGGGAGAAGAGACCAACGATATATATGAAATATTATCAATAACACAACAGTACTACTTAGACTTATCAAGAAAAGCAACCACCGACACAAGAAACTCTTCAAAAATTAAAAACTAAAATAAAAAATGCAAACCACTACAACCAGAGATTGGCAAATCAGAAATAAAGAAAGCCCTTAGAGAAATGGCGGAAAAATTACAAGGGAAGTCTTATATATATTACTGAACAAAATACTAAGTACACGAAACATACCCAGTAATTGGAATGAAGCAATCACCCTATTATTGTTTAAAAAAGGAGACAAAAAAGATCTGAAAAATTTTAGACCGATTACCTTGCTTAATGTTATGTATAAATTGTTAACTAAAATATTAACCAACAGACTAACTCCTAAATTCGGCAATTATCAGACCAAAGAACAGACAGGATTCAGAAAAGGCTACAGTACATGTGATTACCTACTGACAATGAAGTTACTTATTGAGAAAATAAATGAATACCAAATACCCATATATATGGCATTTATAGATTTTGAAAATGCTTTCGACTCCATAGAACACTTGGCAGTAAAACAATCACTACACAACAGCAGATTAGATTACAGGTATACAGAACTAATATCTAATATATACAGTAAGGCCACAACTTCGATCCAACTTAAACAAAATACACACCCCATACCTATCAAAAGAGACGTTAGACAGGGAGATACGATTTCGCCGAAACTCTTCAACCAAGCGCTAGAAGACATTTTCAAGAGATTACAATGGGAAGAATATGGAATCATCATTAACGGTCAATACTTAAATCACCTAAGATACGCTAACGATATCGTCCTTATCGCTACAGACAAGGAACAACTACAAATAATGATACAACAACTAGACCAAGAAGCCAGTAAAGTTGGATTAAATATGACTTACAGCAAAACAAAAGTGATAACAAATCAAGAAGATGAGTTAAGAATCGTAGTTAAACAAAACCAAATAGAAAAAGTGAATGAATACATATACTTTGGACAAATAATAAAATTGAATAGAGACAACCAACCAGCAGAAATAAAGAGACGAACTAAGTTAGTGTGGGCCTCGTTTGGTAAGCTCAGCTTCATATTCAAGAATAAAAAATATCCTCAATATCTAAAACGAAACTCTTCGACCAATGTATTCTTCCGGTCCTTATATATATATATATATATATATATATATATATATATATATATATATATATATATATATATATATATATATATATGGATGTCAGACATGGACGTTCACAAAATCGAATATGAACAGAATTGCAAAAACACAAAGAGCAATGGAAAGACAACATAAGACTGTCAGATAGAAAAAGAAATTCCTGGGTAAGAAATGTCACAAAAGATAAGGATGCTACTCGTCAAACAGCTAAACTAAAATACATCGCCGGCCATACTATTAGACAAAAACATGAAAGACAGAATAAAATTATTACAGAGTGGAGACCATGGACATACAAACGAAAGAGAGGGAGACCACATATGAGATGGGTAGATGACCTGAAACACCAAGCCGGCTCAACATTGGTGCACATGGCTCAGGATAGAGAAAGATGGAGGAGCGAAGGGGAGGCCTATGTCGAATATTGGATATCGCAAGGCTGATAGAATAGAATGAATTCCATACTCATGTGTTTTTTCCAAAGCTTGTCTTAGAAGGAATATTTGATGTTTTCACAATATACCGATAGTCGATAGTAAAGAATGTAATATATTTTGTAGGTCACGTTTAGGAGGGTAATTCTTCTGTAGTTATGTCCAGGGCAGCGTTTAGGTCAATTGACGCCCTAGGCAATTCTCTAGTAGCCGCCCTTCAAGCATGTACCATTTTTGCGAAAAAAAAAATTGCAAGCAGATTTTTTTATTTAAATAAGAATACATAAAAATTGTCATTCCAGTTCGATTACATCAGATTTCTTTCTTGATTTTCTTTGGAAAAATAATCTATAATGTCGTCATAATTTATCGCCTTTGTTACGTCACTTTCTATGGACAAAATCGACAAATTGTTAAGACGTTCTTGCGTCATACTTGATCGGAAATTAATTTCATGACTATTTTAAATTCTTGACATTTTCGAAAATGACCTTTCAGCGGACACGTTGGTTGGCAACTGGGAGGCACAAATAAATGTGCACAGCAATAATTAGGGAAAACATCTTTCAATCCACTCTTCTTTAAATATTTAGATATGTCAATTATTGGTGATTGGTGGCTTTATTGTGGTATCCAAATGAACATTTAAGTGAATGCATTCCTGTATGCATGATGTAGGTATCTATTAGTGCAGTCAGTGGAGGTATTTGGCTCCGAGTTCCATCCTACTGAATCAATTTACTTGATATTTTCACTTTAAGTAGGGAATAGCTCAAGAAACAAACTCTACGCTATATCTTACGACGATTTATAAATTAGGGATGGTTCCCACCCGTTCTCGGGGGTAAAATTTTTTTTTATCAAACACCGGAAGTGGCCAGAGAACCTAATTCTAAGCAATAACTGTTTTATAAAATTTTTTGAAAACTCAATACTTTTTGAGTTATTCGTGGTTAGAAATTTGTCTTTTTCATTGAAAAATGACACTTTTCGGAGACTGTTTTTTTATGAATACCATAAAAATTGTGCATCTAACGAAAAAAACTATATAAAACATTTTTGTAGTTTATGAACAATCAGAGAGATTCATGTTGTCATAAATCTAGTTTTAATAAAAAAATAGATGGTAGGCGAAAAAAATTTTTTTGGTGCATGCTCAAATCGGTGTATTTAACTTAAAATAACAGAGGAATTGTCGATTTTAGGGGTATAATGCTTTGAATACCTTTTATAGTGCTTGAAAAGCGGTTCGGTTACATTCAAATTAAGCGAGATATGGTGCAAAAAAACTTATGACTAATGCATTTTAAGAAAAATGTATAATGTAAAAGTATATTGAACCCCGCATCCACCAGAATTTAAATGCATCGTTTTTCTTCTAAAATACCTTCTACTCTAGTGTTATTTCTATATTCAAAAAGTTGGACGGGTTTAAAATGAATGGTTTTTGAAAACAATAAGATCAAATTATAGAACGCATTTTTAAATTTTCTTAAAAATCTTCTTTTTCTCCATGTAATTCGAAAGTGATAAGAGATAAGTAAAGAAATACCTTACAAAAATGTAGATTTTCTTTTAGATAACAATTTTAATTTTCTTTCATTACTGTATCTCATTATCATTTTCGAGTTACATGAAGAAACAGAAAATTTAAAAATGCTCTCTATAATTTGATCTTATTTTTTCAAAAACCATACATTTTAAACACGTCCAACTTGTTGAACATAGAAATAACACTATAGTAAAAGGTATTGTAGAAGCAAAACGATGCATTTACATCTGTTGGATGAGCGGTTAAAATATACATACTTTGAATTTTATCTTAAAATAAATTAGTCATCTTTTTTTGTTGCACCATGTCTCGCTTAGTTTGATTGTAATCGAAATTTAACAGTGCGGTCGTTTTAAAGGTCATTTCATACAGTACTTACAAAAGATATTGATAGCATTATATCCTTAAAATCGACCATTTCTCTGTTATTAAGTTGAACACACCCATTTGAGCATGCACAAAACAAATTCCTTTTCACCTACCATATCTCTTTTTATGTTATCACTAGAAGGCTTATGAAGGAACGAATCTCTTTGATTTTTCATAAGCTACAAAAATGTTTTATATAGTTTTTTTCGTTAGATGCATAAGTTTTAAGGTATTCGCAAAAAACAACCGTCCGAAAAGTCGACATTTTTCAATGAAAATGGCAAATTTTCAACCACGAATAACTCAAAAAGATTCAGTTTAAAAAAAATATAGAACAGTGCGCCCGCCGCCTTTGCGGTGCTAATAATCCCTAAATTTACGACTTCTCTCCTTTGTGAATGAATAGTGTTAAGAAAATGCAATTTGTTTTCTAGAAATGAATGCCCACTTATATTCCATTGATGGATGTACGATGTACTTAAATGTTATTCGATTTTAATTTTTATATACAAATATTTTTTGCACAGTATTTTTGCCGCCCGTCTCAAATTTGCCGCCCTAGGCAACTGCCTATATTGCCTAAATGGATAAAACAGCCCTGGTTATGTCCTTTCTTGTGAATAGGTACAATTATACCTAAGTTTTAGTTTTAGTCTTCTGATAGATTTACCTACTTTCAAATCAGATAATCTAGGTTTGGATTCCTTTCTGTTCCAGTTAGGCTTCTGGTAGAATTTGCGCGTTTTTATTTGTGTGTTATACTTCACTAGGTCTTTCAGTTGGTTTTCCATATGTCCCTTCTTCTCTCTTTTCAGTATTCGTTAGCAAATCTGGCGTGACGAGAAGAATAAGAAATAACAAGAAATATAACAGGAAATAATGTTAAGTACAAGATATGAAGTATTTATTAGAAAAGCAATGGGACAGACAGAGAAATATTTGTCCTGGAGTCCTTGAATTAATTCCTTGTTCGGATTTCCCTTGTTATTGTTTCTACAATAATGCACTAGCAATAAATTCGGTGAGTCACACAGATCTTTTATTATATAATAATGACTTAGAGGAATAAGTGAAGTGTAGATGTGAGCAATTTGAAATCATTATAAGCAATTAGATTAAGGTCCACAAGTAAATTGTTTTGGTAGGTAAGTTCTCCGTACGGTATTTAATGATTTGTAGGTATGTAATCAAACGAATCATACTGTTTATCAATTTGATATGGTTTATTTTAAAATTAACTTGGCAACTCTGGGATTTACTCCTTATTTATTTCATAATAGAGAACATGTAAGTAATAATATAAATATAAGTTCGTTCAGAAGAATATTTTACATAATTACTACACAATATATGGTTAATAAATCACAGAAAACCATCAGATAATGAACAAGGAAAATTTTGAGAAACCTATTCTATAATTACAATTTACTTATTTTCTTCTTCTACTCCTTTTGACATCATAATCATGGATGGGTCTTTGTCTGTCTGGCTAGATCCTTCCATTCAGATCTCTCTTGTGCCCTTTTCTCCATTATCTTATATTCTTGGTTTTCAGGTCGCCTTCACGTCATCTAACCATCCCGTTCTGGGCCTTCCTTTCTGTCGCCTTCCTATCAGCGTCCATTGTAATATTTTATTTGTTGTTTTTGCATTTTCTTGTCTCTGAACATGTGCCAGTCTTTAAGGTTTCCCAAATCCTACCATATCATACCCTTCATTCAATTCATTAACCTCGTCATTTCTCCTGATTCTCCATGTGCCGCAGGGCCGGATTTAAGGGAGGGCAGGCTGGGCAGCTGCCCGGGGCCCCCACAAAGTCCCAAACATAAGAGATTCATTTAAACAGATATTGGCAGGAGATACAGGAAGATATGACAAGTATAAAATGAAGGAGCGAAGGAGTGATAATATTGCATTGTTCATGGTTATGTTTTTGACCTTCCACCGGGTGGGTGGGTGTATTGCTTCGTTTGTAAATTATTATCAAGTGATGAGAAGAGAATTTTGTGATAGGAAACATGCAGATGCAGATAGTAGGCTTATGGATCACGAAATGTCTAAAGCACACGAAAGAATTGGGCGTATTGATACTAAAGTAGCAAAACAGGCCGAAGAAATAAAGAATTATTGAAAAATGGTAACTCAAAGACTAATTTTAGAGTTATAAAGTTTATTTGTGAACGAGATTTAGCATTTCGCAACGAAAAGGAGTTGTCGAGTTCATCACAAAATGAAAATTATTTGAAAACACTCCAGTTATTAGCTGAATATGATCAATTTTTGAAGCACCATATTTTAATAAATATTCAAATCCTGGAAGCGGACATGTCAATTATCTTTCATCAACCATATGTGAGGAAATTGTACATCTGATGGGTCAAAACGTATTAAATGAAGTAGTTTCAAGGATTAACAAGTCAAAATATTATTCAGTTCATACAAATCAATTAACTGTAATATTTGGTTACATAGAAGGTTTCACTCCTGTTGAAAGGTTTACCATATTTTTGCCAAATCGCCGTCATAAAGCGGAAGATATATTTAATTATCTAATGAAATTTTTGTAAGAACATGATATCAATCTGAAAAACTGCAGGAGACCGTTCTACGTTAATGCGTCAGAAATCAATGGAAAATACAATGGTGTTCAAGCTGAAATTATAGAACAAAAAGATACATATCCATACGTGGGTGCTCCGTGCTCGGTGTAGCTGCTTAAATGGATACGGCATGCGCTCCCCTACATATAAACAGCAAACCGGTTAAATCAATGGTTGGCGATCACCAACGTATCTACTATGTGGAGCTGCTACACCGAGCACGGAGCACCCACGTATGGATACGTACCTTAACATCTTGGAGTTGTGGATTCCTTGTGTCGCCCACTCTCTAAATTTAGTTTCAAAAGCTGCAACTGAGTGTTATCATGCATTAGCGTAGCACCGCATTCTTTAATTTCTTAGAAGAACTAGCTTATATGTATTTTTCACTTCCTCTACATATAGATACATTTTAACAGAATGTTTAAAAGCTGCGTCTTAAAGCGACAGCAATACAGACCGTGCCAAAAATATTATTGTTTACAAAAGAGCAAATACTACTAGATGGTCATCGAGGTAATGCCGCAAAAGAACTAGTTAAAGGTTATAATCAGATTAAAGGAGCATTATCCAAAATTTCGGAAGACTATGAGCAACAATCTAAAACTCATTGCAAATGGTTTGTTGTACCTATAATCGAATGTGTTTACTGGAAACAGAGAGGATATCAGGGAGGACAAACAGCACAAGTCGTAATCTTCAAGATCCAAATATTGACCTTAATCCAGGAGTGGCAGCACTTAGATCACTTATACAAATTTTACAGTCAAGACGTGACAATTTCGAAAGATATGAGAACATCGGGGAAGTTTAGAACTCAAAATTTTATCGCTATTATAGATTACGTCTAAGTCAGAGGCTTTCTGCATATGATCCCATCCATTCCAATTTTGGATTTTTACATCATTTTGGAAAATTGGAAAATGTAACTCTGAATGAAATTGAAGCTCACTCACTAAAGCTACCAACATTTATAGCAATGATTTAGATGAAAACTTATGTGTCCATCTGGTACAGTTTGTAAGATTCTTCAATTCATTTAAAGAGGAAATCAGCTCATCAAATATAAGCAAAGAATTTCAAATGTACCAACTGCTAAAAAAAAAAAGAATATGAATGATGCTTTTCCAAATGTTGAGGTGACACTTTGTTAATATTTAGGTCTGATGCTAACTAACTGCAGTGGTTAAAGATCATTCTTAAAATTTAAGTTAATTAAAAATCGACTTCCGTCTATGATGGGCCAAAAGTGTTTGACTCATCTCTCTACAATGAGCATTGGCCACGATGTCTTAATGCAACTAGATATATCCCACATAATCAAGAAATTTTCAATTAAAATATCTCGAAAAGTTCCCGGACTTTAACCATACATCTTACTATTATTTTTAATATTTAACTGTAACAAGTTACAGCTCTTGTACTTTTTATTATTTAAAATTATATTTATAAAAGTAGATCAATATTTTTTAATGGTAGGAGGTAGGGCCCCCACACCAATTCTGCCCAGCCAGGGGCCCCCACAGGCTTAAATCCGGCTCTGATCGTCATCTTGCACCGGGCCATATACTTTTCTCAGTATCTTTCTCTCAAATGTCCTGAGTTGGGCTTCATCTTTTTTCGTCTATTACTTTTTATTTATTATTTCGTCACCTACTGCTCCGGTCAACTTACGCATCCGAGGCTACAAAAATTACCATCAAGCTGAAAAATGGCAGGATTGTTCAAAATACAGTGGAACCCCGTTAACTCGGATTAATTGGGACCGCGGCCGATCCGGGTTATCGAAAATCCGGGTTAGCCAGAGAAAATGGTAAAAATTAATAAAATATGGTATGCTTACAGATAAACTCCGTTATAATTGTCACACAGACACGGGTAAACCACGTTCGCATTCCACACAAAACCACACATACAAAGCGTCGTCAAAAGTCTCATTCTTAGCTTTATTAGCTTTGCACCGATTAAACTGTCTTTTGTTATCATTTTGAAAAAAAAAATTCTTCGATTTTAGTTCTATTTTTCTTCCAATCCGATACATCGACAGATGTACCGACACCACAATATAATGCTGCAAGATTCACCTTTATCAATTCTACTTAATGCTTCTAGTTTCTTTTCCATTGTCACTACAACATTTTTACGTTTTGTTGCCCTTATAGACAAAAGACACGCAAACACAAAATCTGAATAAATTTACGAACGATTACAAAACGGAAGCGAACAATAATACGACTTTACTACACACAATACCGTCTCTGATGTTATGTTATTTAATAACAGTGATGACTAAGACCATTGTTTAAAAAAGAATTTTAATAATCTTTTCTAAACAATGTTAACACAGACAGTTTCAAAAAAATAAAGGATAATACAGGTTCCTGTTGTTTTCGACAATGAATGTGGTGTACCATGAGTCATTTTTACTATGCTATATGTAGTTCAATCCGGTTCCATTATCTCTCAAATATTATATTACATAGAGTTGGTACAAAACCTCGTGAACCTTGAAAATGCGTATGTATAACCGAAATAAAATGAAGCCAAAACATACGACTATTTTATATGCTGCGAATTGCGCGACAGGGTCCCATCTGCACCCTGATATTTTCAGTAATGTCGGATTCATCAATCGTTTCGTTCGTATATTGACGTCACCAAATGAATGAATTAGGTTCACGAGATTTTGTAACAGCAATACATTTTTATTGTTGAAATGTTTGTCTGATAAAAATCGGTCCGGGTTAGCCGGAGTTCCGGGTTATCGGGGGCCGACTTATCGGGGTTCCACTGTACCATCATAAATGAAATCTAAAAATTCCTCATAAATCCGACCCGTGCTAAAAATTTTACGCGGGGTCGAAAGTCACCAAATATGGTTTTTAGCGATTTTCAGCGAAACAGTAAGTTTTATCGTAAAATTAGTTCTAACAAAAAATGTAGATTAGATAATTATCTGTAAAAAATGTCTTATTACTTTTTTTCTGAGAGCCACCGTTTTTGAGATATAACGATTCAAAAAGTGGTAATCGTCATAATATGCGCACACGTTTCCACACCACCTTTGAGGTAGTGTGCTTAGCGCGTTTTTTAACGTGGTTTCCCCAGTAGGCCTATTCCACGGATCTGTTATGATTCTGTTTAATTTAAAGCTATTTAATAATTGATGTTGGCAAGGGTTAAAATGATAGAAGTTATACAGGGTGTTTCATTGGGAAACGGAAATACTTTAATGGTGAATAGAGGTCACCGAGCCGGTTCTAGATATAGTACATTTTTTGCCCTACTGACTTTTATAACCGAGTTACAGGGTGTTTTATCGGTTTTGCCCATTTCTTTCCTAAGCCATAACTTTAGAACCACCCTGTATATTTTTTTGATATTTGGTACACATATGTCTCATTCAAAACCCAAACGACCGACATTCTAAACATTAGAAAAATCCAGGTCCGGATTAACAAAAAACCATAAAGTAATTGTGACCTTAAAATAACACCCTGTATATTGAAATTTTGAAAATCTTTTTGCATATTTGAAAAGAGCACAAAAAAGTAAGTTTAATGGTTTGCTTCAATTTTTCGGCCAGACAATTTTATGACTTCCATTTTGAAATTATATTGAATTTTTTAAGAACTTTGACATTAATAAGCAGATATTATTAATTTTTAGTTATAAATTATTAAAGTTAATGAATAAATACCAATTTTAAAAATAATCAATACTTATTTACCACATTGGAACGACCCAATTACTAATGACAAGAAAAATCCAGGTCCGGATTAAGAAAAAAAATATAAAGTAATTTTGACCTTGAAACAACACCCTGTATATTAAAATTGTGAAAATTTGTTTGTGTATTTTAAAAGAGCATAAAAAACTGCGTTAAAAGGTGCATGTCAAATTTTTGCGCAGATAATTTAATTACGGCAATTTTGAAATCATATTGATTAATTCTGTCAAGGTCACAAGAAGCTACCAGAAAAATGAAGAACAATCCCAATGTACTTAGAAAATCGATTCGAAATATTTTAAAACGAGCAAAAAATGCATCGAACAAAGTGGCGGACATTTTGAGCAACTGTTATAGTTTAAATATTTTTAATTTATGTTAAATTTTTGAATTGTTAACGAATTTTTGTTTTATTAGATATAGAAGTTTTTTTAATTCTTTACTAAATCATTAAAATATCCCAATTCTCGCAATTCTAATTTTTAATGATGTGCATATAGCTACAAATCCAGAGAATCTATGAAGCCAGCGTAGTAAATAAGTATTAAGTATTTTTAAAATAAGTATTGATTCATTAACATTAAATTATTATTAAAAGTTAACGATGCCAGGTTTTTAATCTCAGAGTTCTTTAAAATTTCAATTTAATTTCAAAATCGATGTAATTAAATCAATGGCGAAAAATTAAAATAAGCCTTTAATCACAGTTTTTCATGGTATTTGAAATTTTTAAAATTTCAATATACAGGGTTCAAGGTCACAATTACTTTGTATTTTTTTCTTACTCCGGACCTGGATTTTTCTTGTCATTAGTAATTGGGTCGTTCCAATGTAGTAAATAAGTATTGATTATTTTTAAAATGAGTATTTATTCATTAACTTTAATAATTTATAACTAAAAGTTAATAATATCTGCTTTTTAATGTCAAAGTTCTTAAAAAATTCAATATAATTTCAAAATAAAAGTCATAAAATTGTCTGGCCAAAAAATTGAAGCAAACCATTAAACTTACTTTTTTGTGCTCTTTTCAAATATGCAAACAGATTTTCAAAATTTCAATATACAGGGTGTTGTTTTAAGGTCACAATTACTTTATAATTTTTTGTTAATCCGGACCTGGATTTTTCTTATGGTTAGTATGTCGGTCGTTTGGGTTTTGAACGAGACATACGTGTACCAAATATCAAAAAAATATACAAAGTGGTTCTAAAGTTATGGCTTAGGAAAAAATGGGCAAAATCGATAAAACACCCTGTAACTCGGTTATAAAAGTCAGTAGGGCAAAAAATGTACTATATCTAGAACCGGCTCGGTGACCTCTATTCACCATTAAAGTATTTCCGTTTCCCAATGAAACACCCTGTATAAAGCGGTATAAATTAAAAAAAAAGGGAAATTTATCAAACTGGTTCATAATTTTCTAATACTTCTACTTCCCTTGTTCTTCTTCTCATTGCACTTCCTCTTCTTCATCTTAGTTCTTCTTCTTCTTCTTGTTCATCCGGGTGCAAGTAAATTGTCCCAATAATGACACATCGCATGGCTCCTCGATAGAATCAAATGAATCCTCAATTGTTGGTGATTCAACATTGGAGCACGACCGGTTTTGACAATTAGTGCATGCTACCGGACAAAACAGTCCAACTTTTTTGCAACCACATTTAGCGCTACATCCCTTTTTATAGTTGCAAAAAATTGTGTTCAGCAGTTTTTCCGGCGCAGGTGGGAGTAAAGTTTGAATTGGTTCTAATGAACTGTCGACTAACTTCCATCCCCAGTCTTTTGTATCTAGCTGATAACCAAGCCACACTTGAACTTGGTAATATACCCGAAAAAGATGCTGATGAGCAGCCGCTGAGCTTAGAGAAAGACAAGATAACTGCACTTGTTTTTTGTTTCGAGTACTTTTAAAAAAACATGCATATCGAAACTTATCTAAGCACGTAGTTTTCTTAGGCGCTCCATACATAGAGAGAAGAAGAGTAGCTACTGTCATAGATTGATCAAATAAAATATTAGAAGATGAAGATGTTGCTGAAGTTCTACGACGTTGTTCTACCACGTTCAACGGTAACAATTTCACCTTCAGTTAAAATTTTAGCGCAAATAAAACAATATTCTGATATTTTTGTTATAACAATGGAAATAACACGAAATAGGTTAAAAAATATAGGTTTAACACGTATTTTCACTCCGGTGTAGTACTCAAGACTAATTAATGCCTCGAGGGTGTCATCTACCTGAAGGATTTCGCCACCCAGGAAGATTACGGTGTAATTTGCATAAGTATTTATTAGTACTTAGCAATAAACATTTTGCCTAGAAAGTTGTCTTTCATTATTATGTTCAAACCCTTCTGAGAGAAGAATAGGTAGGGTGATTAGATTAGCCGACGAACGTGTTTATTCCGACAAAACCCATCTTTACAAATTGAACTAAGGCGCATAAATAAAAATAATTATTATAAGTTAATACTTTGTCATATCAATTTACTATTTTTGTTGGGATTAAGCCATAAAATTCAAATAATTCTTATTATTTTCGCGTTACATTCACTTTGTAAAGATTTTTTTGTTTGCACTCTAATATAATACAGCTTATACATTGCATCCCTCGGTAGACCGCAAGCTGTATAGTAGAAACATTATCATATTAGATTAGACAGATTATTCGCTGTGGAAAGCAACGAAAAAATTAAAAAGGTCTTACTTGCCTAATCCACCAATCAGAAATGATAATACCTGGGCCAGAAATGATAAAGAAAAATCTGAAGCTTTTGGCAAATATCTGAAAAAAGTCTTCATGCCCTTTCCTTCAGAATTATCTGCTGAAGAAGAACACGAAATTACTGACTATTTGACTATCTAAATGTACCCTTCCAAATGGACCTGCCTCATAACAAGTTCAGTATTAGAGAAGTCAAGCAAACAATTATGGAAGAAATTAACATTAAAAAAACTCCTGGTTTCGATTTGGTACCTGGAAAAATTCTTCAAGAACTATCCGAAAAGTGCTATAGACTTATTACTTACATTTTTAATTCTATACAACGACTAAATTATTTCCCTAGCATCTGGAAAGTTGCCCAGATAGTTATGATATCCAAGCCCAGGAAGAAAACAGAAGAGTTGTCTTCCTACAGACCGATAAGTCTACTGCCAATTCTTTCCAAGGCTTTTGAGAAGCTATATGTTAAAAAGCTTAAAACTATAATAGACGAAAAGAAGATAATTCCAGATCACCAATTCGGATTCCGCAATAAACACTGGACAATAGAACAAGTTCATAGAGTGGTAAATCAAATCAATAAGGACCTGAATAGTAAAAGATATTGTTCAGCAGCTTTCCTCGATATATCTCAGGCTTTCGACAAGGTGTGGCATCAAGGATTTCAAGTTAAAGTAAAGAAGCTACTACCCCATCCCCACTTTCAACCGCTAAAATCATACCTGACAGATAGGCACTTCCAAATAAAACATGGAAGTGAATATACATAGCTGCATCCAATAAATTCAGGAGTTCCACAAGGTAGCGCACTTGGACCGATTCTGTACTTATTGTATACTGCAGACGTGCCATCAACACGACTTCCCACTGTTGCGACATTTGCCGATGATACAGCCATTTTGGCGTCCCACACTGACCCAACATCAGCCTCTAGGAATCTGCACACTAGTCTAAATAAGGTCCAAAACTGGCTAAAAAGATGGCGTATTAAAGCAAATGGATTGAAATCAACACATGTGACGTTTACCCTCCGCAGAAAAACGTACCCACTTGTTCAATTTATTGAGTGTCAAGTTCCACAATCTGATAGCGCCAAATACCTTGGAATGCACCTGGATCGACGACTGACTTGGACAAAACACATATTCACTAAGCGCAGGCAACTTGGCCTCAAATTAAGAAACATGTATTGGCTCATCGGTCGAAGATCAAAACTCTCCATAGACAATAAAATATTATTATACAAAACAATCTTACAACCTGTGTGGACCTACTGCATCCAGCTGTGGGGAACTGCTAGCAACTCCAACATATCCATCTTGCAGAGGTTCCAAAATAAAGTACTACGAACTATTGTTGATGCTGCCTACTACATCAGTAACGAAATCATTCAGCATGATGTCCCTTTGGAATCCATCAAAGATGCCATACATCGTTTTAGTGTCACCTATAGTGAAAAAGTGTCAGTGCACCCGAATCGGTTAGCGGCCCAACTAAACGTGCGCGATGCCAGTGAAATCCGTAGGCTAAAACGTCTACTGCCATCCGATCTATCTATATCACACAGACTTTAGTTTAGTTTTTTTAAGGCAATTTATTGGTAAATCATACCAACAATGTTTAACTTAGATTTAGATATATTTAAAAGAGATTATTCATTGGAATATACTCTACATGTCATCAGCTTCATTGTAAGAAAAAAAAACGCTTATTGCCTAATAGGTAGATTGCAGATCTCTCAAGGAGATAATAAAAAAAAATATTTCGTCATTTACTTATCTTACCAACTGATTATCAATAAAAGAAAAGATCATTAGTAAACGGGAGATGAGATATAAACTATAACATATTTTTTTTTGACATAGGTAATCATCATTAGCTTTTTTCAATCCTCTGCTACTTCTCGCCCAGCTTAAGCTAACCAAGCTCAACTTTAACCCGTTGGAATATGATGGTGATTAAAAAATGCATCATGAAGAGTGGAGATACAAAAAATACAGCTGCCTGATTTGATTTTTTTAATATGTAGTTAATTATTATAATAATAATTCTTCTTCATGTGCCTTGTCCGTTGCGGACGTTGGCTATCATCATAGCAATTTTAATTTTGTTTGCGGCGTTTCTCAATAATTCGATCGATGTTAGTCTAAACCAGCGATTCTCAACCTGTGGGGCGCGCCCCCCTAGGGGGCGCGTTTTTAGTAATGGGGGGCGTGAGCATATAAAATAATACACCAACATCATTAACTAATTTACTAAAATCAAAGCAAAACAAAATTCTGACCAAATAAAAAATAAAATACACATGAACACTGAATAGGAGTTTATAATCATAAAGGGCACTCAATACTAAAAAGTAAGATTTTACTGTTTTTTGTCAAAATTATTGAACGAGGGGGGGCGCGGTGGAAATAATTATGGAAGATTGGGTCGCAAAGGGTAAAAGGTTGAGAAACGCTGGTCTAAACCATTGGCGGAAGTTTTGAAGCCATGAGTGTCTTCTTCTTCCGGGTCCGCGTTTGCTCTCTATTTTACCCTGTACTATCGGTTGGAGTATACCTATGATATTTATCATGTCTCATAATATGACCAAGGTATTCAAGTTTCCGTTTCTTAATTGTGAAAGAGATTTCTTTTTGTTTTCCCATTCCACGCAATACCTCTACGTTGGCGGTGTGAGTCGTCCAGGATATTTTGAGGATACGTCAGTACATCCACATTTCGAATGTCTCCAGCTTCCTCATTAATGTTTCAGTTATTGTCCAGGCCTCTGTGCCATACTGGAAATACATAGTATCTTAGCAGCCGTATGTTTAGTGGGAGAAATATGTCGCAATGGGTGGATATATGTATGTATTTCTCATGTTGTTAAGTGTTGCACTGGCATTTTCAATTATTCTAGGTCGTATATTTAATCAAATCGCATATTTAGTTTAGAAATCATTTAAATAAAGTTAATAGAATCAACATGCAACAATTCCTTTATCTTTCTACACTTCTTCAAACGTGTCTAGTTTACAATTTATAATTCAATTAAAGCAATAAGCTGAATACAGTAAAATTTAGCTCTGAGTGTAAAAATAATTGATCGAACTGATATTAATGTGTATTATGATGTTAACATGATGATGATATCCAGTGATCCAAAATTATTGTCACCATAGTGGGCTCTGAAGGACAGAAATAGCTATACAGCGCATGTCTTGCTTAGCCAAGTAGCAGTAGCAAAAGCCAAAGCAGAAGTGTATTCAAGCCTATACGATCAACTTGATACCAGGGAAGGCGAAACGAAGATATATAAAATAGCCAAACAGAGAGCAAAGAAAGCAAAAGATTTTAATCAGATTAGATGTATCCGAGATGAAAATAATAAAATACTAGTTCACGAAAAGGATGTCAAAAAGAGATGGAGAAAGTACTTTGACAGCTTATTAAATGAAGAATTTGACAGACAGCTTGTAGAGTCAACGGAAGCAGTAGCAGCAATGGTCACCAAAATAACAAACGGGGAAGTGGCTCAAGCGCTTCAAAAAAAAAGAAAGGAAAAGCGGTAGGACCAGAGTATATTCCTAGGGAGTATGAAGAGCATTGGGAGAGACAGTAACAAGGTGGCTAGCAGGTTTATTTAATAGAATTATGGAAGTTGGACAAAGGCCAGACGAATGGAGAAGCAGTATACAAGTACCTGTCTACAAAAACAAGGGAGATGTACAACAATGTACAAACTATAGGGCTATAAAACTGCTTAGCCACACCATGAAAATATGGGAAAGAGTATTTGATAGATGGATACGTGAAGATACCGAAATATCCGAGAATCAGTTTGGCTTTATGCAGGGCAGATCAACAACAGATGCAATTTTCATTATAAGGCAGTTGATGGAAAAATACAGGAGTAAAGAAACAAACGCTCATATGGTATTCATTGATCTTGAGAAAGCACATGATAGAGTTCCTCGAGAGATTCTGTGGTGGGCACTCAATAAGAAAGGAGTCCCTGGTGAATATGTAAAGATTGTGAGGGATATGTATGAGGGAGTAACGACTAGTGTAAGTACAGGTGTGGGAGAGACTGATAAATTTCATGTGAAAGTAGGATTGCACCAGGGCTCGGTGCTTAGTCCGTATTTATTCTCATTAGTTTTGGACCAGATAACAGCGAAACTACAGGGTAACATTCCATGGTGCTTAATGTATGCTGATGATGTCGTGTCAGTAGGAAATAGTGAAAGAGACTTAGAAAAAAAACTGGAACAGTGGAGACAAGCTCTGGAGGAAAAAGGTTTAAAACTTAATAGGACAAAGACAGAGTATTTGCAATGTTCATTTAAAGATGGAGTTACTACAAATAACATGGTATCTTTGGATGGTGAACTGATTGTAAAAAGCAATAGTTTTAAGTACCTGGGATCGGTATTACAGAGTAATGGAGAAATAGATACATGCAGTAGAATTAGGGCTGGATGGATGAAGTGGAAGGAAGCGAGTGGTGTGCTGTGTGACAGGAAAATTCCAATGAAGTTGAAGGGAAAATTCTATAAAACAGCCATAAGACCGGCTATGATGTACGGAACTGAATGTTGGGCAGTGAAAAAGAAAGAGGAACACCGAATGCATGTGGCGGAAATGAGAATGCTTAGATGGATGAGTGGAGTGACAAAAAAGGATAAAATTAAAAATGAGTATATTAGGGGAAGTCTAGGTGTGGCACCAAGTGATGCCAAAATGAGAGAGCGTAGGTTGAGATGGTTTGGTCATGTTCAACGTCGAGACGCTAATCACCCAATACGAAGAATTGCTGAAGTGCAGATTCCTGGAAGGAGTAGGAGAGGAAGACCAAAAAAGACGTGGGGGGAGACGATTAGGCAGGACATGTTGGTAAAGGGGATTAATATTGATATGACTCAAGATAGAATTGTATGGAGAAATGCAATTAGGGAAGCCGACCCCGCATAGGGATAAGGCAAAGAGAATGATGATCAATAAGCTGAATACAATTATTCATCTTCACGAAAACTTTCTGGTAATTTTACTTATCTTCCGCTTCTAGTATAATAATGGATCGTCTTCATTACTTTCTATTTCAATTTCAATTATTTCTTCGTTTTCATCTAAGATTTCATTGTTCTTGCTTCCATCTTGAGTGCCTTCCGGGCATCCTTCATTTTGGATTCAAACTGTTCGATTTTTAATGTTATCGTTGACATCATCAGTTACACTACCTTTATATTTAACTTGTTTTTCATAAAAAAAATCTGTAGATGTAATTATTCTGCATTTATTTAAGACTGCTACCATATTATTGTATTTTTATTCCTATAGAACACATGTGGCATCAATTAAAATCTGGCATTAGGATAAAAAATCTTACACTTACTGTAAGACCTTCTGTAATTCAACTTATTTATAGTGTACTAAAAATATTAATATTAGCAGCTGGCAAAATGCAATTGCACTTATTGAAAAAGTTGAAAATTCCTATCTTCATATAGATAATTTAATTTAATTTAGCAGATGATAGTCATACTGACACTGACCTCACACATTAATATTTTTGTATAGTTATATTATAATTTTGTAAATAAATACTTCATATTCTGTTTTATTTCATCGTTTTTTATGTTCATGTGCCTAATTTTTTTTTATAAAATTGGTAATGATTTTATAACTCTAATTTTCTATATAAATCGGGATATTTCGTACAAAATTCTTACGGTCTTTGGACTTAGCACGGCCCTTTAAAAGTTCAAAGCTTCTTAAACTCCCGCTGTATTTATTGCCTGATTTACCTCATCATCATCATCCACACCTAGCGCTACAACCCTGGGTGGGTCCTGGCTGACTGTACAACTTTCTTCCAATTTCTTCGGTCTTCCATCAACCTAGGGTCAAATGGAATGTTCATTTTCCGGAGATCTGCTTGGATGTTATCTCTCCATCGCATTCTGGGACGTCCAAGTGGTCTTTTGCCTGTAGGAATCTCCTCCCATACCAGTTTTACAAGTCTTTCGTTATGAAGTCTGTGCACGTGGCCTGCCCATCTTAGTCGCTGTGATTTAATTTCTTGGACAATATCGGTGTCATTGTAAAGTGCTTTTAATTCGATGTTGGTTCTGATCCTATACTGGTTTGTGTTAATGTCGTGGTGAGGTCCGAAAATTTTTCTGAGTATTTTTCGTTCAAAACGTCTGAGCTTTTCTTCGTTTGATTTGGTCATGGTCCACGTTTCGCATCCATATGTTAGTACTGGTCTGACGATAGATTTATAAATTTTGATCTTGGAACTTCTTGTAAGATTTTTTGATTTTATAAGCTTATCCAGTGCGAATAGACAGCGATTTGCTGATTGGATTCTGTCTTTTATTTCTTCAGTAACATCGTTGCCACCTGTGATTACGGCCCCCAGATACTTAAAACGTTGTACTCTTTCGAAATTGAAGGTGTTGACCGTCACATTTTGTCCTATCCTGTCTCTTCGTGTCGTTCTATTTATACACATATATTTCGTCTTCTCTTCATTAATCCTCAGCCCTACTTCGCTTGTTGCTCCTTCCACCTTGTTGAAAATGGCTTTTGTGGATAGGATGGAGTCTCCAATGAGATCAATGTCATCTGCGTAAGCTAGTAATAACTTGGGACCTTGAACCGATAGCAGTTCTGTCCTTATTTCTGCCAACCTCATGGCTTTCTCTAATACAAGGTTAAAAAGTAGTGGAGATAACGCATCACCCTTTTTGAGTCCACTGTTGATTTCAAAGCTCTCAGACAGTTTATTATTTATACGTACTTTTGATATTCCACCCTCCATACATATTTTAGTCATCTGAATGAGTTTCTTTGGTATTGAGAACTGCGCCATGGCATTCCATACTTGGCTTCTTTCTACGCTATCATATGCCTGTCGAAAGTCTATGAAGAGATTGTGTATGGGTCTGTTATACTCCCATCCCTTTTCTAGAAGCTGTCTCAGCGTGAATAGTTGTTCTATTGTGGATCTGTTTGCCCTAAAACCGGCTTGATATTCTCCTAGGACATTTTCAGCATAGGAGGTTAGTCTACTAAGAATGATGTTTGAGAGGATTTTATATGCCGTGTTTAGGAGTGAAATTCCTCTATAATTCGCGCATTTTGTTTTGTCCCCTTTTTTGTAGATGGGCACTATGATGTTTTCCTTCCATCTTGCTGGTATCCTTTCTTCTAGCCATATTTGTGTTATTAATTGGTGGATTTGGCGATGTAGTGCGTCTCCACCATATTTCAGAAGTTCTGCTGGTATCTCGTCCGTACCCGGCGCTTTGTGATTTTTCAGCTTATTTAACGCCTTTTGGGTTTTTTCAAAAGAAGGATTTTCGACGGGTATGTCCGCTGTGATAAAGATCTCTTCTTTGTGCTGTTCTTTCTGTATGATGTTTAGAAGGTCCCTGAAATACCCTTTCCATTCTTCTGTTAGTTCTTTATCGTCGATTATCATATGACCTTGATTGTCTCTCAGTGTATGGATAGAATTGGTTCTATGTCCTCTTTTCTCAGTGGAAATTGCTTTATAGAATTCTCTGGAGCCTGATTTGGGTCGATCTCTCTCCATAGCTTCATATTTTTGTTGTTCATGGCTTCTTTTCTTTGTATCATTTTTCTTGTTTCTTTTCGGCAGTCGTCGTATTCCTTTTCACTTTTGTCTCTTTGTAGTTGTATCCATGTCTTCCTTACGATTTGTCTTTTTTCCAGCTGTTTCCGACATTCCTCGTCATACTATGTTTTTGCCCTCTTCTACCTACTCCTTCCAAAGATCTTGTCGGCAGTCTTGGTTATTATTTCGGCAGTCGTTTCCCACAGCTCTTCTATATCATTGTAAACTATTTCAGAGTTCAAGGTTTGTTCAAGTTGTTCTATATATTTTTGATGTTTCCCTGTATTCTGCATTTCGTCCATGTTCCATTGTGGGTTCAATGTTGTTTTGTTGTATTTGTGGCTAGATATTCTGGATTTGACTTTTGCTCTGACTAAGTAATGATCTGTGTCTCCGTCTATTCCTCTGAGGCTTATTACGTCTATGATATTGCTCCCATGTCGGGCATCTACAATGATGTGGTCAATTTGGTTTCGCGTGATATGGTCGTTTGAGATCCAGGTTTTCTTATGAATGTTTTTATGCGAAAACATAGTTGACTTTATTAACATATTATTAGCTGCTGCAGTTTCTGATTTACCTCTTGTATCATAATTATACATAAGTCTAGGCATTATAATTGTGAACTTGGTATACCTGAAAATATTTTTCTCCATCCAAAGTGGCTCGCCACTGAGCATGCTATATTTGAATGTATTAAATCACCAATTCTTTTGCTTTTCTCCTTTTTTTATTTTTTTAATTACTCTTATCACAAATAGATGATTATAATATTTATTCAGTTCACATAATATCTATCTAACTTTTTTAAATCCTATCCCATTGGAATAAGACGTTTCTTCCTATTACAAAAGTATGTATCATGCATTCGCTAAAGGGTTGATCCAATCACTATAATTATGTACAATATTTATGGTTGTACGCTTAGCTCATCAACGTGTAGTAGCTTGCGATGAATGAATGAACACTCCAGAGTCCAGAGCCGTGTCATATGATTTTTATTGGACATGCTGCCATTTACAGGGGCGTAGCTACCGCCGTATCAGCCGTATCAATTATACGGGGCCCCCGACATTCAGGGGTCCCAGCGCGGTATGTCAAAACAAAATCCCATTTAAAAAAATTGAACAATTATTTCACTATTAAAACGCTTTGAAACACTGTATCATTATTTTTCGGATATCGACATTTTCGTGTAATGGAATCTTTATACAGGGTGAGTCATGAGGAACTGTACATACTCCTACCTCGTATAGAGGCTCCTATGGGGAATAACAAATGACCATTAAAAAGTGTCTGCTCCCATTGTTTAATAATATACAGGGCGAGTTTCGCATTTTGACAGAAATTTGTATTCGTCATAATTTTTGAACGGTCAGATCGATGTGTCTCTTATTTTGGTCAATCGTTACACTATTGCTACCTAATCAACTGATTTATTCAAACCAGAAAAAAACCAGGTCCGGCTTTAAAAAAAATAGTTCGTTTGGGTCTTAGAAAAAATTTCACCCTGTATAAGCTTTTTGAAAACTCTGATATGAATTTTAGAAAATAGACAAATAGGCAATTAAAATAACATATTTATTTTTTTCCGCACACGATTGCTTAATTTTTTATAAAAAAATCAAATTTGATTATGAATTAAAAGTTTGGTAAAGTGAACCATAGATTTAACCAAATTAACTTTTATTACCAAAATTATTTTTTTTTAACAAATATTTAATTTTTGTTACCACCAATCAACTGATTTATTCAAACAAGAAAAAAATCAGGCCCGGATTTAAAAAATTAGTTCGTTTTGGTCTTAGAAAAAATTTCACCCTGTATACGCTTTTTGAAAACTAATATGATTTTTACAAATTAGACAAATAGGCAATTAAAATAGCATATTTATTCTTTTCCCCACACGATTACTTAATTTTTTATAAAAAAAAACAAATTTGACTATGAATAATTAAAAGTTTGGTAAAGTGAACCATAGATTTAAAAAAAATAACTTTTATTACAAAAATGAATTTTTTTTGAACAAATATTTAATTTATGTTATCACCCAATCAACTGATTTATTCAAACTAGAAAAAAATCAGGCCCGGATTTAAAAAATTAGTTTGTTTGGGTCTTAGAAAAAATTTCACCTTGTATACGTTTTTTGAAAACTCTAATATGAATTTTACAAATAAGACAAATAGGCAATTAAAATGGCATATTTATTTTTTCCCCACACGATTACTTATTTTTTTATTAAAAAATCAAATTTGACTATGCATAAAAAGTTTGGCAAAGTTTTTGCATAGATTTAAAAAATTAACTTTTTTTACAAAAATTAATTTACAAAAACAACGTTTTTCTTAAAATTAAAAGTTTTACCTTTTTTTTTTTTTTTTTTTTCTATAACACATCTAGATCTAAAACTTCCCATAACACTTCTTTTGGACTCTATAGTTTAACATAGACGTGATCAAATTGATAAATTTTAAAATTTTCCACCTAATTTTTGCGATTTACTAGTTTGCAACTTTTACAAGAAGAAGACTGAAAGTCTACAACAATTTTCATAGTCTTCACAATGGTAAGAGGTATGTGCTGTAAAATTTTCAGAAAAAAAATATTAAAATGGAACAGAGTTGTAGTGAGTTAAACCGTGAGTTCATTTTTTTTTTTTTTTTCATTTTTAGGTTAAAATTCCGATTTTGACAAATTTGATTTTTTAATAAAAAATTTAGTAATCGTGTGGGGAAAAAATAAATATGCCATTTTAATTGACTATTTGTCTTATTTGTAAAATTCATATTAGAGTTTTCAAAAAGCGTATACAGGGTGAAATTTTCTCTAAGACCAAAACGAACTAATTTTTTAAATCCGGACCTGATTTTCCTCTAGTTTGAATAAATCAGTTGATTGGATGGTAACATAAATTACTTATTTGTGCAAAAAAAATTAATTTTTGTAATAAAAGTTATTTTTTTTAAATCTATGGTCCACTTTACCAAACTTTTCATTCATAGTGAAATTTGACTTTTTTATAAAAAAATAAATAATCGTGTGCGGAAAAAAATAAATATGCCATTTTAATTTCCTATTTGTCTAATTTGTAAAATTCATATTAGAGTTTTCGAAAAGCGTATACAGGGTGAAATTTTTTTAAGACCCAAACGAACTAATTTTTTTAAAGCCGGACCTGATGTTTTTCTAGTTTGAATAAATTAGTTTATTAGGTGGTAATAGTGTAACCATTGACCAAAATAAGAGACACATTAATCTGACCGTTCAAAAATTATGACGAATACAAATTTCTGTCAAAATGCGAAACTCGCCCTGTATATTATTAAACAATGGAAGCAGACACTTTTTAATGGTCATTTGTTATTCCCCATAGGAGCCTCTATACGAGGTAGGAGTATGTACAGTTCCTCATGACTCACCCTGTATATATTTATATAAATTATATTTATCTATTTTCTATTCTCTGCCGCTAGCCGTTATTCCATAACAACAAAGCTTTTTTTGTTTTCAAGCTACCTTTCATTGTCCATTCACCGTTGGCTGTGTGTGAGACATTGTATAATGTATAATGCCAAATTACAATATTTGTAATCACTTTACCTTTGAATTTTTGAAACAGTGTGTATTGTTTGGGTATATTTTCGTGTAATCTATTCTTTATCTATAAATTGTATTTATGTATATCTATTTGCCAGCCGCACGCCGCTATATCATAGAACAGACCTTCTTTGTTTAAGCTCATTTTCAATGTCCATTCACCCTTGGCTTGAAAAAATTGAATCTGTCTTCAAACAATGGCTCTCAACAATTCAAATCTATTTTTCGACTTTGATTTATTAGAGTTTATTGGGTTTATTATTATTATCATCTATTAGGTGTTATACGCAGATTTTAGTAGTTCCTAATATTGTATTATGTACCTAATTTGCAATTTATTTAAATTTTGCAATAGATTGGTTTTTTTTCGACTTTTTTGAAGCGTCCATAAAATTGTAAAATTTTTAGTGACAATAAAGCATATTCCTATTCTATTCAAGCGTTTTTGCTTCTTTCGTTGAACATTTTTTAGCAATATTTTATATCAGTCGTGGAAAAGGGTCCCGCGACAAACTTTGATATGGGGCCCCTATGAGGCTAGCTACGCCACTGGACATTTAATTATTTTTGTTATCAATGACACTCCTACGGGAATGTTAGTAGGTGCTATGTAACGTAATTAATTATGCAAGTAGGTAGACTAAATTTCCGCGAAAGAAGTAAATATTTCAAAGAAAGCGATGACTAACAACTTTAGTCTCGTTAATTAATTTTATAAGAAACGTATATGCCTTTTAATTTCAGTTTTGCCTTGCGTGGAGTGCGTTCAACTAGACAAACTTATTCCCCAAATTCAGTTTTATGATTAATGCAATATGTTCAGTTGCTCTGCTTTCAGCTTACTCTTCTCTTCTTCTTCTTAAATGAGGCGAGCCTCGTTAGTCTCTGGCACTTAGTTGTAAGGCATTTGTATCATACCTTGTTTTTTTCCTTAAACTCATGAGTCCTGTGGCCTCAACGGAGGCCAACAGTTTTTTTATTGGTAGAGTTTCACGATACGCTACAATTTCGATACTTTTTAAGTATTGAGTATTGTATTGGTTATGCCAATGAAGTAACGTATCGTGTATCGATATGGGCAATACTTTCTTATAAAAATATAGTATTGATATTGATTTCGATACGATATCGATACAATACTTGATAAAATATCGACAAAATGGATGAAATTAATAAAAAAAACCGATTCTTTATTCATTTATCAGTATCTTTATTAAAAAATCTCTTAAAATATATAGAAATAGGATAAATTACATTGTAATCTCACAAATATTATCTTTTAAAGAGCTCTAGATCCATCTGTTCACACAAATAAGTTATTTGATACTTTTATCTTTTAAAGAGCATCTTTTATTCGTTAGTACTAGCGCTGCTTCAGAAAATGCCGCTCGACTGGTACGGACGTCGCTTGGACACACAGAATATCCCTAGCCAACCGAGACAGAACGGAGAAAACACTACTATATGATTTCCACCATAATAAAATATTTGTCTCTGGTCCAGGTCTTAGAGATTGCAAGTAGTTTTCAATTTACTTTTCAAAAACATCGATATTATCTGATGATTTTAAAAATAAAATATCGAAATTGATTTACTTAGGTTCATCGTCCTTCTCTCTCGCACTAATGAAGGACATACGCGCTTGTGCGTCTTAAGTCTTATAATGTTTTAACTGTATAATAGGCCTTATGCAGCACTCACCTGGCGTTTTTTTCTCGATATCGATATTGTCAATAATATCGAAGCAAGCGTATTGACAATACAAGAATGTTGTATTGATTTCAGATAATGAGTATCGTATCGACATTAATATTGTCAATACCTACGTATTGTATCGGTATCGTATTGATTTTCGATACGATATCAATACAATATCGATATTTTTATCGAATATCGTGAAGCTCTATTTATTGGTAGATTTAGAATCCCTTCTGGTTCAAACCTCAGTTGACCAGTAAATTCCTGCCTCACATAACTTACCACATTGCAATGGCATGGTATATGTATGACAGTCTCTTCTTCCATTTCGCACTTTCTGCACCATGGTTCATTCACCTGACCTAGATTGTATAGTTGGTTTCTTAAACGACAATCTCCGGTCACCATTTCAGTGACCGTTTTGATCTCTCGTTATTGAGGTTCATCAAATTGTTCTAGAGTTTTTTATCAAATTTTTGATTATTTTTTAGTCCTTGAATGGCACTCCATTTTTTTATGATTCCTTATCAGCCATTTCTAAACCTCGTTCTTCGTAGCATTTTTAGTGATGACACAGAAAAGTTCTGGGTCTTTAAAGGTTTCTCTCGAACCTTGTTTTCTCAACATATCTGCTCATTCGTTCCCATGCACCCCTTTATGACTCTGCACCCACTGTATTGTATTTTGACAGGTTGTTGAGGAGATCCTTGCAGTTGAGTAAATGTTGATTCTCTTAGCTTTAGGATCTCCGTCTATGACTTCATCAATGCAGGCCACCAAAGTAAAAACGTAAGCATGTTACACAGTAGCACATTGACCAAGGCTGTAAGATTTATTATAGTTGCATGTTTGCCCAAAGACTCCTGATCCAGTACCGTGGGCAGTTTTAGATCCATCAGTGAACCATAGTAAGTCCCCACTAATATTTGGGATTTTTTGTTTTTTAGATGGTATTAACTCTCAGTGAAGATTACTTTTGGTGTTCTCTGTCATCATATCTGAGTTCATCATAAAGATGGATTCCTCAAGTCCTCAAGTAGTATAGACTTAGTAGTGTTTGTGTGGCTACTCAATACATAGGTCGGCTTCCAAAAATACTGTTTGCTTTGAGTCTCAGGATGGTCATAAAGGCTACCGCTGAAATATATAATTTCAGCGGAGGGAGACCTAGGTAGGAGACGAAGGTACTGTGTCTTCAAAGTTTCTTTCGAGTCTTGTTTGCCGTTCCCGAACCGTTCCATATATTTTTGATCAGAGTTACCTCCATTTAATTATTATTTTTTATATCAATACCACTACTACGGGAGAGAAAGGGTGACTTATAGCTTAAATAATTATGCAATTAGACTAAATTTCGCAAAAAAAGTGAATGTTTCAAAGAAAACGATGACTAACCAACTGAATCATGTTAATTAATTTTATAAAAAAAGGTATATGCCCTTTTAATTTCAGTTTTGCCTTGCTTGTAGTGCGTTCAACTGGACAATATTATTCCCCAAATTCAGTTGTATGATTAATGCGATAATGTTCAGTCGTTGTGCTTTCAACCTACATTCCGAACATAATCGATACAGTTCTCGGAATTGGCTTTATTTCACTTAGCTGAATAAACGGTCTGTTAAGTTGAAGTGTGATAAGATTTGTGGGTACTTTTCCCGGGAAACTACCCCGTTAGCTCTTTCTGGAATTCATTTGCGATTCCATTGAGTAACGACCTTGCTACTATTCACTCTTCATTATTAAAAAGTGTTTCTCGTTAGGAACATACAAACAATAAACATGCGTTCCACGACAGTGCCGACGAAACAGGGATACTAAGGGCAAGGGGAATAAAAATTATTAGGTACAAAAATAAAACTTTTAACCCTAGAATGGTGTCAATAGTTTTTAGGTCATCACTCATGAGTGGTATCGTGCAGGGGCGTAACAGAGGCTCCCGCAGCATGAAGCTTTCGGGGCGGGCCCCAATCGATCAGGGGCCCCATCTTGTCGTCTGATATTATGTAAAAATCTGTTATATATTATATTTTTACATTGTGCGTTTAAATTTAAAAACGTAAATTTCTAAATATGCATATTCGGCAAGTGAACCATCTTATATCTAAAACCTTAATCCTCTCCGGTCTCCCGAACTTTTATGGCGACGACAATAATTTATAATGCTTTGTACGTGACTATTGAAAGATTTGAGAATTGCAATTTGCCGAATTTTAGAACAATATTTCTAAATCTAGAAATGGATTTTCTCTTTAATCTTTACCTACGTTTAGTATTTCGATACAATTATTCAAAGGCGTAACAGAGGCCCCCGTAGCATGAAGCTTACGGGGACCCCAATATATCAGGGGCCCTATATATCTTTCATCTAATATATGTAAAAATGTGTTGTTATATTATTCGCATACATATGTTTTTTAAGCAGTGCAGTATTGAAAATGAAGTTGCCCATCCGAATTAATATAATTTGTAGATATATTCGCTGTTAGTAGGGCACGAAGAAAGTTGTTCATCTCATAGAATAATACTATCTAATGTAATCATTTAGTAATTTTTGTTCTATTTTATTCTAATAAAGATGAAAAATGTAAGTTGTCATAAACAATGCATGAATACACCAATAGTTCAGTAAATGACAGTTTTGGAGTGAAATTATCAGCGTCACGACGGACGTATTTGCTTGACAATTTGGATTTAGGTTCTAGTTACACTCCACTTCAAAGTTGGACTTATGCCGTTGGTTGCTTTTACTTCGGGGCATGACACCCCTTCTTGGGGTGAAAAACATACGTTTAAAATAATTCCGGAAATGTATAAATTGAATAATTATAAGCAACTTTTGTTCTATAGAGTGTCTTTATCAAGTTAATAGGTTTCAAGTCATTTGTGAAATTCCGGAAATGTATAAATTGAATAATTATAAGCAACTTTTGTTCTATAGAGTGTCTTTATCAAGTTAATAGGTTTCAAGTCATTTGTGAGAGAAAATTTTTATATTTTAACAAAAAAACCACGTTTTCAGACAGGTTTTTAATAACTTAAAAATAAGTATTTTATCGAATTAAATATTAGATATCGAAAAATATTTGTAGCAAAAAAAATGTAGCATATAGGATACAAAAAAATCTAGTCGATAAAAGTAAACGTCTATCGACACAGTAAAAGCACAGTTGAAACTCATGAAAAATGATTCTTATTCGTCCAATTCCCAATCGAATATTTCAACCTAAATTAATAAAAAAATTAAGCACTTTTCGGGAAAAACTCATTAAAACTTTTTTAAATGTTTCAAAAAAGAGCTTTATTTTAATATTTTATAAAAGTTTCTAGCACCAAAACTATACCAGTTACGCGCAAAAAAAAGTTGGTCCCTTTTTTGGTAAAATAAATCGTGAAAATCTCCCCCCATTTCGCACCCCAAAAAAATTTATCATTACCGCTTTTCCATTTACTTTAAATATTTATTGTTTATATGATCTGTAAGTTTGACCGGTTCAAAGTTCTTATTTTTGAAAAAGTTTGGTTTCATAGTAAAAAAAGTTTTTTTATTTTGGAAAAATGCCTTTTTTTCAAAATAACTTAAAAAGTATTAGTGATACGAAAAATCTCAAGGAGTAAGGAAATGTAGGTTTTGCTTTTATAAATATTTTGGCTTTATTTTGTTTTTCTTTAAGACAAAAATTGGTTAAGATATGGCTGTTTAAAATTTGCAAATACTCGGGATTAGTGACTCGTTCAAGTCCTTTCAACTAGAACCCTTTCAAAAATAAGCACTTTGAACCGGTGCAGGTCATATAAAAAATTTAGGTAATTTGTAAAGCAATAAAGATTAGTTTCATTTGGGGTGCTAAATTAGGGTGAGATTTTCACAATGTTTTACTAAAAAATTGGACTAACGGTATTTTGAGCGTAACTGGCTTAGTTTTGATGCTAGAAACTTTTGTAAAAAATAAAAATAAAGCTTTTTTTTAACTTCGAATGAGTTTTCCCCGAAAAGTATTTAATTTTTTGGTTATTTCACGTTGAAATATTCGATTTGGAATTTGACGTATAAGAAAAACTATTCATGAGAAGCTACAACTTTTCTTTTACTGGGTCGATAGACTTCATTTTTGTTTCATTTTTTTATAAGCTACATTTTTGCTAACAATATTCTTTTCGATCAAATACTTAGTCTTTGAACTATTTGCGAAAAATCGCCTAAAACGTGTTTTTTTGTTGAACAATAAACCTTTTCACTCATAAATAACTCGAAATGTCTCGAGTTGACCACTTCGATGGTGTCACTGAAAATTAAACGGTATCGCCATATTTTCCGTTCATTTACTGGGCTGTAACACATATTGGCATTTGTTACACATGTCGTATTTAGTAATTTTTTAAAGGGGCCACCTTTTCCATTTCTGCGGGGGGGGCGACAGGGTTTGTTACGCCACTGGTATCGGGTGGCAAATGAAAAAAAATGAAAAATGGGAAAAACATGCACAGAGATAGAACAGCACCGCTGCCGCCCAAAATCCCGACATGTAAATTATTATGTATTTTAAAAGAACAATTTATTTAAACACTTCATTTTATAATACATAATATAAAAGCTATACTTACTGAAATGGAAGGTTGTAAGTGACATGAAAATATCTATTATATAAAAGTAAACTTGAATTCAGGATTTGATTATACATAATATGTATATATTATAATATATTATACATATATTATAATATAATAATATATTATATTATTGGACTATATATCGGCAAAAAAAATAATTTAATTCATATATCCATGTTAGAAATTTTATTTAGAAAATTAGTTCATTTTAAATGGTAAATACATTTGTTTAGTAACAAAAAATAAAAAAACAGATGGCCATAAACAAAAAACAAGAAATAAATGTAATTATATGTTAAAAAGAAGCTTATAAAACCTGTCGGAATAGACGGAATAGAAATCTATACACATGATAAACTCGAATTAAGCCTAGTTGAGGTAAAAAGAACGATCAAAACTCTAAAGAACAAAAAAGAAGAAAGCCCCGGCGGAATACCAAATGAATTGATAAAAAACGGATCGGAAAAACCGTTCCGCATGATACACAAAATGTTTGAGAGAGCACTGAATGGAGAAGACTTACCGGTAGAATGGACGCAAGCATATATGACATCAATATACATATAAGAAAGAAAATAGAAAAAACTGCGAAACCTATCGAGGAATCAGCATAACATAATCTATAGGCAGACTGTATGGAAAGACCATAAAGAAAAAATTAGAAATATATATACAGGATAAAATCGGAGAAGACCAGGCAGGATTCACAGCGGGGAAAGCTTGGGTCACATCTACACGGTCGAACAACTAATAGAAAAACGAATGGCCAAAAATAGATCCGTCCATCTGGCATTTGCAGATCTTAAGAAGGCGTATGACTCGATACCTAGAACCAAGCTATGGGAAGCAATGGAAGACATCAAAATCCCACGAAGATTATTAAAAGCAGTAAAAGCACTCTACAAAAATACCACAGTAGCTATCAAAATGGGCAATCGAATATGCAGTCCATTTAAGACGACAAAGGTACTACTACAGGGCTGTTCCACATCCCCTACCCTATTCAAAATATTCCTGGAAAAGACCCTGAAACCATGGAAAAGAAAGTGCGAAGGAATGGGTATACCAGTAAGGAATGAGTGTCTATATACCCTAAGTTTTTCTGACATAGTGATCGCACGAGACGAAGATGACCTCAGTTTTATGATGAGAAAACTGGAACAGGAATATACAAATAATGGGATGGAAATAAACCTAAAGAAAACTGAATACCTAACAACGGAGAATACAGAAATAAAACAACTGGAAATAGACGAAGGTAAACAAATCAGAGGAACAGATAAGTACAAGTACTTAGGTTTTATAATATCAAACAAAGGAACAACTGAGGAAGATATAAAAAATAGACTAGGACAAACAAGAGACTGCATACGAAAATTGAACCCGATACTCTGGGATAAGAACATCAGCATAAAAACAAAAAGAAGAATATATAATACCATGACAAGAAGTATCCTAACTTATGGGTGTGAAAATTGGACAATAAATAAGAAAACCAAAAATAAAATAACGCTCGGTTTCATAATCAGTTAATGTGTACTTTAAATTTTAAGTTGGTACCTTTATTAATGCAATTCATATGGGTAAATGTCAACGTTAAAGTGAACTTTAGTTTGTTAATGTTCACTTTACGTTGATTATGAAACCGGGCGTAAGACCAACAGAGATGGAATTCCTAAGGAGAAGCTGCAGAGTAACAAGGAGAGATAGAATAAATAACATAGAGATTAAGAGAAGAATGGGAGTGAACTCAGATATAATAGATAAACAAAAAGAAACAAGCTGAAAATGCGAGCATTGTCATAACGAAAACTTTGTATATTTACGTATTTTAATTCATAATATGGAAAATGTCTATTATGAAAAGTAGTTTAGAATTAATAATTATGTTTTAATGTGCAATTATATCATTCTAATTTAAATGTTATGAACTATAAAGGTAGTTTACTCTTGATCGAAATTCATATTTTTTATATACCTCGTATAAAATTAATAAAATTTTATACAACTTGTCCCAAAAGTAGTGGAACGGTCGAATATTTCGCGAACTGAACATCGGATCGAAAAACTGAAAAATACCTGTTCAATCATTTTCAAAAATCTATCCAATGACACCAAACACCAACCTCCACTACACCCCCTGGAGGTGGGGTGGGGGGTAACTTTAAAATCTCAAACGGAAACCCCTAGATTTTCTTGCAGATTTGGATTCGTTACGTAAAAGTAAGCAACTTTTATTCAAGACATTTTTTCGAACTGTGGATAGATGGCGCTATAATTGGGAAAAACGATTTATCCTGATACCATGGGTAAATTATAGAAACGGTCTAATATCTCGAGAAATACACTTCCAAATGAGAAACCAAACAAATTTTTTAATACTTTTCGAAAACCTATCGAATAACACTAAACATGACCCTCCAACCCACCCCCCTGGAGGTGGGGTGGGGGGTAACTTTAAAATATTAAATAGCAACCCCCACTTTTTATTACAGATTCGGATTTGTCATGAAAAACTAAGCAACATTTATTCGAAACATTTTTTAGAATTGTTGATAGATGGCGCTTTAATTGGAAAAATACAATTTATTAGCGCCATCTATCAGCATTTTTAAAAAATGTTTCGAATAAATATTGCTTAATTTTTCATGACGAATTCGAATCTGCAATAAAAAGTGGTGGTTGCTATTTAAGATTTTAAAGTTACCCCCCACCACACCTCCAGGGGGTGGGTTGGAGGGCCATGTTTAGTGTTTATCGATAGGTTTTCGAAAAATATTAAAAACCTGTTTTTTTGGTTTCTTATTTGAAAGTGTATTTCTCGAGATATTAGACCGTTTCTATAATTTACCTATGGTATCATGATAAATAGTTTTTCCCAATTATAGCGCCATCTATCCACAGTTCGAAAAAATGTCTTGCAAAAAAGTTGCTTACTTTTACGTAACGAATGCAAATCTGCAAGAAAATCTAGGGGTTTCCATATAAGATTTTAAAGTTACCCCCACCCCACCTCCAGGGGGTGTAGTGGGAGTTGGTGTTTGGTGTCATTGGATAGATTTTTGAAAATGATTGAACACGTATTTTTCAGTTTTTCCATCCGATGTTTAGTTCGCGAAATATTCGACCGTTCCCCTACTTTTGGGACACGGTTGCATCATAAATCTTAGAACAAGAAGAGCTTTTTATGAAGAATAACTTTTATTTCTCAAATTAAAAATAAAAGAGTTATAAATGAAAATGTTCTTGGTATCCATAATTTGAGAAAAATCTTAAAATATTTTTTTCCATTAGAAGGATGTACACAGACACAATACTGCATGGCTAGTGATTTTAGTCAATAATTTTGCCAATTCGACAAAAAAATAATTTCTATATAGTTAATAATTATTACTAAATAATTAGTAATTTTGCCAATTTCGGCAAAATTCTCAAAAAACAAAAAAATTACCTTCTACAATCACTAGCCAGTTGTATCGAGTTTAGGGAACGACTAGGTTATTAAGGTTATACATAATATTTTAATTTTTTAGCAAATGGAACAGTCCATTTATCATAAAGGGGAGGCCGTATTTATACTGGTATAAACCTTTTTAAAATTGTTAATAAATTATTGCTTTTAAAATATTTATACTCAAATTGTATTTTCGAACATCTTATTTATTTTATATAATAATTAAATTCACTATCAAATGTCATTGATGTTTTATTAATACTTAATTTAAAATTTAGTTTGACATTCACGAAGTGTCAAACTCAAATGTAAATAACCTATGCTTGGCAAATCGAGATTAAAAAAAAAAGTAGCCTACTTCTTAATCAACCATTTGAGCTGACGTTTAGTGCGTCTGTAGGAGATAACCGGATTGTGACGTCACATTTTAGATTTTGAGGTCGATTATCTCGAAGACGGTTAGAAATATCGAAATGCCATTTTCAGATTTGGATTTAGAAGAAAAAACTACATAAAAATCCATCGATAAATCTGATCTGAGTATTGCAGGAGCGGCGACGCAATAACACACAGACTTTTGCAAATTTATAAACGAAAAGTTTTCGTTGAAAAAACTGCGACAACTATCGAGGAATCAGCATTGTATCGCCTATAGGCAGACTGTACGGAAAGACCATAAAGGAAAAATTAGAAGAAGAAAAATATAGGAGAAAATCGGAGAAGACCCGGCAGGTTTCACAGAGGGGAAAGCATGCTTAAATCGCATTTATACGGTCGAACAACTAATAGAAAAAAGAATGGCCAAAAATAGATCCGTCCATCTGGTTTTTTAGATCTTAAGAAGGCATATGACTCGATACCTAGAACCCAGCTATGGGAAGCAATGGAAGACATCCACGAACATTAATAAAAACAGTAAAAGCACTCTACAAGCATAACAAAGTAGCTATCAAAGCGGGAAATAGAATATGCAGTCTATTTAAGACAACAAAGAGACTACTACAGGTCTGCTCCACATCCCCTACTCTGTTCAAATATTCCTGGAAAAAACCCTGAATCCATGGAAAAAAGTGCGAAGGAATGGGTATACCAGTAAGGAATGAATATCTATATACACACCCTAAGTTTTGCTGACGACCAAATAGTGATCGCACAAGACGAAGATGACCTCAGTTTTATGATGAGAAAACTGGAACAGGAATATACAAAATATACAAAGAATGGGATAGAAATAAACCTAAAGAAAACGGAATACCTAATAACGGAGAATACAGAAATAAAATAGATGGAAATAGACGAAGGTAAACAAATCAAAGGGACAGACAAGTACAAGTATTTAGTCATAATATCAAACCAAGGAACAACGGAAGAACATATAAAAAATAGACTAGTAGACTAGGACAAACAAGAGGCTGCATACGAAAATCGAACCCGGCACTGAGGGATAAGAACATCAGCATAAAAACAAAAAGAAGAATATATAATACCATGACAAGAAGTATCCTCACTTATGGGTGTGAAAATTGGACAATAAAGAAGAAGACCAAAAACAAAATAAGAGCATCAGAGATGGAATTCCCAAGGAGAAGCTGCAGAGTAACAAGAAGAGATAAAATAAATAACATAGAGATTAAGAAAAGAATGGGAATGAAGTCAGATATAGACTACATAGAACAAAGAAAGTAACTTGGTAGGACATGTCAGAAGAGCAGATCAAAATCGTTGGATAAATAGAATAACAAAGTGAAGCCCGATAGGAAGAACGAAGAGAGGCAGGCGCAGAAGATGCGCCTGAAGCATCTCAGAGATGCAGTGGACAAAGCAATAGAAAGAAGAAATCTGCAGGAAGGGGACTGGCAAAACAGAATGAACTGAACAGAACGGTTGACGTTGAATGAAGGAATAAAGTGAAAACTGTGGAAATCCTTAGTATACCTATATACCTAATATCTTGTCAATGTATAATTTGTAAGTTATTTCGATAATTTTAAGTTTTTCTTTGATAGAAGAGATCGTAGTGTATTAGTTAATTTTGACGAAAACGTTCGAACGTATTAATTGTTTCAGATCCGCCCTTGTAGGCCTGGCTTCTTCCCCGAATTCCTTAATTGAGCACAGAAAGTTATGTTTCTCGGCGGCTTAAACGGATTCCAGTAATCCATAAAAATTCTTGTATTTTTCCAGATGGCTGGTTTTTTATACCTACATTGATGTTTATTTGATAGGTTTGATATATACTCCTGATCCTAGAAGGCCAATTTTCGATTATTTGTCGCCGATTTTCAAACAAACTGTTCGCTGGAGCGTAATAAATGAATAAAGAGAAATGAGGTATTAGACTTTACTTAGCAATTCTCGCAGTTGGATACAGGGACAACATTGTATAACGTAGTGTTTCAGGAATACAAAACTCTTCTGGGTATCATTATGGAAATTTTTGCAAAGCTACATATGCTTGGGAAGAGAGACAAGAAGGAAATCACTCAAAGGAATAAGAAAAATTACATTGTTCGTAAAACACATAATAATCCAAGTTATATCAGCTGTCTTATATTCCAGGAAACTAAGTCGAAAAAGCATTTGATTGTTGAATCTTCGCAGACTCTGTGTGTGTCAGTGGCGTGCGGTGACTGTCAGTGGCGTGCGGTGACTTTTTCGAAAGGGGAAGCGATTCAATAAGGATATAAAAATATTTTCTTAAGGGTCGAGGGTCGAGCAACTTTCCACCTGATAACACTCTGATGCGCAGGGGCTCTCTATCAGCAAAGTACTTAATTATGTGAGACGTCCTGCGTACAAGGACTCACACACTAAATCCGTGACGCGTGAATGCGTGAGGCACTCTATTCCCGCTATTTTTATTGATTAGTGACCTATCATTGATCTGTATTGCTAGCTCGGGCCTTGAGTCCTCGCGCCGGGCTTGGTTTTCTAAAGAAGAATCCTATTTAAAAAAAAATATACTCCGAGGCATTTTCCACAACACACAACTTTCACTAAAATGACACTTATTTATACTCGAGGTCTATTCTCCTATCAACTTTTGATAATTGTTGAATGCAGTATTTTTCAATGGATAATAGGGCTAACTTTCAAAGTCTGTCTTCGCTTGTTGAATTTCTTTTAAACTCTTAATTTGAAACTTTTAATGCATCTTAATACTGCAAAACTTCGTTCAACTAATGCACTTGTGGCTGGGATCGTTAGTAGTACTAATTCACACAACTTGACCACTTCACACAGCGACTTGTTTAAACCAGTAGGTATAAAGAAATCCCAGATTTCTGGGTATTTCTTTATCATTCATGTCAGTTGTTTCATAAATGATACTTAACTGAGAATGCAAAGCTGGGATATCAAAACATTTTCATTATTTAATCGTAATGACATAAATTCCTCTGTGGGAAATTTTGATGAATTATAATTAGAAATATTCAGATTATATATAATTCTACAAATTTTAAATCGTTAAAATTTTGAAAGCTAGAATTCATTTGTTGTAGAATATTATCAAAAGGTCTCTTTATTTCCTCTGTTTTCTCTGTCTCTCTGTCTCCGAAATTATCAATCTTCATTATTTTTCTTTCATGTTCAAACCCCATATGTTCAGTTTTATCCCAAATATTTTTAAACTGCTCTCGTTTTTTTAATTATCGTATTAATAAAGTCATCAATTTGTCTTATACAAAATGCAATACCATTTGATTTCTGTAAAATGTCAAATAAAAGATCAGTAAAAGGAAATATCTCTGCAAAAAATTTAAAGCGAAATATTCTTTAAGCGAATGTATGTAATACCTAAGCACCCCTTAGCAGCAGTAACAGTCAGAGCATCTCACTTTCGGGAAGGCGATATAACGAGCACTTCCATGGCATACCAAAATTCGCGCGACTAGTGGGTGCGGTCATTGAACCCTGACCAATTTTAAAAGGGACAACTGCATGACAAGCGGCGATTTTGAGATGCGCTTCTGCCAGGAGTGGACCAAATAGTTGAATTGTGTGCATATTGAGTTCGTTCGTACGCGATTAATTTTTAATATTTCTCAATGCCTATTGGCTAGGTGATATGTAGATTATTTGGATTATGGAAAAAAAATTTATTATTAAATATTAATTAATAATATATTTTCTTATATCGATAAATAAATAGGAAAGCGGCGCTTCCCCCGCTTCCATGGACCGCACGCCTCTGGTGTGTGTCGTTCTTCTTGATGACAATCGAGCTGATGTATACCCCATGAATGAATGAATTTATTTAACTACACTACACAATTACAAGCAGTGCCGGATTTACCACTAGGCCGACTAGGCCGCGGCCTAGGGCCGCAAGCAAAAAGGGGCCGCAGCGTTTTGTAAAAAAACTTTTTTGGTAAAAAAAATGTGTAAAAAATCCATGTCCGAATATGGACACGGCTTTGCGCATTCTACTATGCATGATGACATCTAATGCATCTGGAGAAAGATCATTCAGCGTGTTGAAAAGAATCAAAAATTGAGGAAGATTCTAGATTGTCTAGTTTGGTTAGTTTTGTTTAAAATGCTAAGAGCTTTTTCAAGCCTTAGACTTTAAGGCCATCGGTACATAATACGCAAATATTTTACGGCTATCCCTATTTTTACGGCTATTCTGTCTTTACACGGAAAATTACGTGTGGTAAAATTCTCACTGGTATGGATATGTAAAAATTACTACTTGACAATGTCATCATTAACTTTAAAGAGATGGCTTTTGAATGTTCTTGGATAACTGTTACTTGTATAATTGCAAATTATTAATTCAGTTAATAAATATAATTATTTTTTCACTAATTATGTATTTAGTGATTGTAATAATTTATATACTGTTCAACAAAAACTAATACTCACTCGAGAAAAGAGAAAAAGTGTTAAAGTGATTTTTTAATAATATATTGTTACAATGGAACGCTTACAATTTTCAACATCTTTAACAACAAAATACTTGGATCACAGAATATATCCTTGTCAATTCTCTGCTTGGATCGTCCATAAATAACAAACAATTCACTTTTTATTAAGTTCAGGTCTTGAATAAATTATTTATCAAATACACTATCAATATTAGGTATCTAATCAACAACTCAAAATATTCCCGGTCCATGTCAAATATTTAAAATTGTCACTGTCTTGTCATCATATTCTATTTGACTCAGTGCGTTGTATGACAAACATAGCGAATGTTCGATTTGGAAAATATCACCACTGACATGGTCTCCATTTTTTTCAAATCCTGAAAAAACTATTAAATATTTTAAAAAAATTTAAACGCAGAATGAAAGACTAAATTATTATCGAGGGCCGGAAGTCCCTTAGAATAAATAAAGAGTTTTTTTTTAACGAGATATTTGAAATTAAAAATCACACTACATTTTCTCTTAGTTTTTCACCCCTGTAACTTATTAACATAAACATTACAGAAGTTTTCAGGGACTTTCGGCTCTCAGTAAGAACGTAATCTTTCATTCTGCGTTTAAATTTTTTAAAAATACTTTTTAGTTTTCTCAGGATTTGAAAAAAAATGCATCCCCTTAACTATTTGATTAAAGATTTTGCAGCAAAAAAGCTAGAAAAGTGAGTGTTTAGAGCTTAGATATGAGATTTATTATGAGTATGGAGTGGAGTGAGTGTCAATGTTAATAACTAATCCAACTTTATCCAAATTAAGAACATGACATTGACGTTTTTCAGTATAAGAAAATAATCTGACAATTTAACTTTTGCTTGTTATTTTACTTATAATGTCGTTTCAACTCGGCTTTATTTAATCTTTTGCTGTCACCTGTATCTACTTTTCCCCCGGATGAAACAAATGCTATTTAACTTTAACCAGTGGCGTACTGAGCATGGTTCCACGGGTTCCGTGGTACCAGGGACCAAGCCCCGCAGGGGCCCGCTCTAACGGACTTTTGGCTTCTTTTGTTTCTAATTTGATGAAGAAATTTTGAACTACACAAGAACACACTAGGAATTGTAACTGCTTAATAAATTTTAACGGTTTTGTAGGTACTTAAAATAAATAAAAACGAAGAATATCTATTCATTAAAGAATTTGAAAACAAAATTTAAATTTATTAAGAAACACAGGGAACGCTGTTGTAAGGTTCCTTGCTCGTTTTACCTGCTTACCGAAGACCTTGTTTCAACACTTGTTTAAAGACTAACATCCGGCGCCAGTGCCTGCCTACACGTGCTAACTCAAACACTTTTAGCACGTTTAGCACAGTATTTTTTATATAAGCACGACCCATGAATAAGTTGTTGTAGGGAAACTACAGAGTTGCAGAAATTCAGAAACTGATCATCATCATCATCAATCAGCCCTTTGCATCCACTGCTGGATATAGGCCTCCTCTCTTTCCCTTCACTGTCTTCTGTCCTGGGCGCTTAGAATCCAATTAGTTTTTTGGTTATTTCACGTTGAAATATTCGATTTGGAATTTGAAGAATACGAACCTATTTTTCATTACTTACAACTCTGCTCCTCCTAGGTCTAGAGACTTAGTATATACATCATTTTTTTTTTTTCACTTTTTTATAAGCTATATTTTTACTAAGAATACTTTTTTCGATAAAATACTAACTTTTTGAGTTATTTGCGAAAAACTGTCTCGAAATGTGTTTGTTGAAACGTTGAAAAATGAACATATTCACTCACAAATAACTCGAAAAGTATTGACTTAGTGAGAAAACTCTATAAAACTAAAGTTGCTTAGAATTAGTCAGTTTATCCACTTCCGGACTTATCTTGAACGTATGTTTTTCAACCCCGAGAAGGGGTGAAACTCACCCCCAGAGCAAAACTATACATCGGCACAATAGGTATCACTTTTTTTGATATGTTGGCTATGTGTATGCCAAATTTCATCTTCATCTGAGCGGCTCTTTAAAATTTACAGCAAAAACCGTGAGTAAATGGACCATAAATTAGCTTGAGTTTTTGTATATACAGTAGAGCGTCTATAATCCGAACTAATTGGTACAGGGGTAGTTCGGATTATCAAATTGTTCGGATTATCTAACATATGTTCAAAATACATACAAAGCTCATAAACATAGTACATATACGTACACACGTTTTAGTTACAAGGAATAAAACACCTGCATAATAAATTGTATGTATTTCTGCATTAACAAAACAAAAATCCGCAGTCATATTTTGCCCATATAGTCTAGGCGCCAGAGGGGTCACCGTGTCCTTTTCAATTCTGATGGACAAACTCAACGGTTTCTTATGGATTTTTGGCTGCTGATTACGAATTTCGAGGGTGGATTTCGATCCGAATGGTCAAAAAATTGTTATAAACAATTTAATTGTTTATAAATTGTTTATAAGGCTCTGGCTCATAAACTAAAAGAGATAAAAAAGAATGTTTTAAATAAAATTTGTTCGTTAATAAAAAACGAAGAAAAAACCGTTTACTAAAATTACATCCAATAATTATAACTCAAGATATTGTAAAATTAGTGCACAATGCAAATTGCAAATTGTAAAATAAGTATTTTTCGAAGCTTTATTGATAGTAACTGGGCTTCTACGCATGCAAATGAGCTTTGGAAGGTCTCATTTTAGAGCTTCATTAATAGGCTTCCAAACAAAATTTGTTAAATCACTTTATCTTCATTTGTTTTAAAGGTATACCCGTTTGAAGTTATAATTTTCTTAAAAAAATTGTACATTAATTTATTTATAAGGGTTTCAAGTAAATTTGAGCTGTAAACATTTATACTTTAATTAACAATAATGATAGTAGAACTTAAAAGGAATAATTTGAGCTTAAGAAAATGTTCGTAAGTTTATTTTTGTTCAAGATATCGATATTCTAATGGCGCGCTATGAGGCGCAACATCGGCTCACAGTCAAGTATTTTTCGACGCTTTATCGATCGTAACTCAGCTTCTACGCATGCAAATAAGCCAATATGTGATATCCATATAAAAATGGATCGAGTTATTATGCAACATCATCATTGCATATAAAACGACCATTTATGTTGTGGCGGCATACACACAATGGACGTGCCTTGATGATGCTGCAAAAGAACTAGATCCACTTTATATGGATACTATCAACTATCCGCTGGATATCTATATGATATTGATTATACCTATATCATATAGATAATTAGACGCTGAAGCCCCAGAAAGTTTTAGTTTTCCTGCCTACAAGAACAGACTTAGTACCACCATGTAACTGTAATAATTTCTCTAAGAACTTATGCAGATGTAAAAAAGCTGAGATAGCCTGTATATCTCGATTCAGATGAATGAAACAAAAAGTTTGTAAAAATAGTATTAATAATAATATCCAGCTTAATTTTTAGTTCTATTTCTAAAATATTAGTTTTTAATGTTTTTTTCTCATTTAGTACAAAAAATAGAAGACAAAGTAAATAGAATGAAAAGTGATACGAGGTACAGTATGATGATTTAATTATAAGAGATACAATTTTATTGGGATCTTCAACAATGAAAAATGAAGATAACGTATATATACACAGAAATTATAATTTGCATCGAGAAGTCAGCGCGTGAACCTTTACGCGGTGAGCCGATGTTGCGCCTCAGAGCGCACTATTAAAATATCGATATCTTAGCCAAAAATAAACTTACAAACATTTTCGTAAACTCAAAATTTTCCTTTTGAGTTCTTCTATCATTATTATTAATTAAAGTATAAATGTTTATAGCTTAAATTTGCTTGAAACCCTTATAAACAAATTAATGTACAATTTTTTTAAGAAAATTATTACTTCAAATGGGTATAACTTTAAAACAAATGAAGATCAAGTAATTTAACAAGCCCTGTTTGGAAACCTATTAATGAAACTTTAAAATATGACCTTCTAAGGTTCATTTGCATGCGTAGAAGCCAAGTTACGATCGATAAAGCTTCGAAAAATACTTATTTTGCAATTTGCAATTTGCATTGTGCACTAATTTTACAATATCTTAAGTTTTAATTGTTGGAGTTAAGTTTAGTAAACGATTTTTTCTTCGTTTTTTATTAACGAACAAATTTTATTTTAAACATTCTTTTTTAAACACTAAAAGGGAAGTTCCCTAGGTTGGCTGTATACCATATAGTTAAAAAACTCTAATAAGAAGTAAAACCACTTCTATGTAAATTGGTATATTTATTATTGTAATAATTATGTAATTATGTAATAAATATACCAATTTACATAGAAGTGGTTTTACTTCTTGTTAGAGGGATTCTTTTTTATCTCTTTTAGTTTATGAGCCAGAGCCTTATAAACAATTTATAAACAATTAAATTGTTTATAACAATTTTTTGACCACTCGGATCGAAATCTACCCTCGAAATTCGTAATCAGCAGCCAAAAATCCATAAGAAACCGTTGAGTTCGTCCATCAGAATTGAAAAGGACACAGTGACCTCTATTTGGCGCCTAGACTAATATTGTCATATTAAATCCAAAAATTCGGTCCGTGATCATATTTTTTAATTTTATAATTTTTTTTGCGTTCGGATTAGCGATCGTTTGGATTACCAGGGTTCGGATTATCGACGCTCTACTGTAATTATATTTTATGATAAACAAATGATGATTTATATTTAATGTTTAGTAATGCTTTTTACATACAATGTGAGTTTTTATTGGGCGGGCGGATCCGCATCCCAACTGGAACCAGGGCCCGCTGATCTATCAGTACGCCACTGACTTTAACAATATAAGGGCAGAGGCGCAAAATGTCGCCTGTCAAAATGTTCAATGTGATTTACCAATGTACTTCTTGTAGTACCAATTTGTACCAATTTTAAAAAGTAAAATTAAAATAAACGTTATGTATTAATATTATCTGCTTTATGCTTTAATTACATAATCGTGAAGTTATCAGGGGCCGCTCGGGGCAATTTGGCCTAGGGCCGCAAGTAGGTACCCTAAATCCGGCACTGATTACAAGGTTTGTAGCAAGTCAGACTTCAAAGATTTACAATAAACAAGTAAAAACCTATCTATACATAAAATTAGAATATACCTAAAATACACAAAAATACCCGTACCAAGTATCTAAGAGGACGGCGAGAGATGGTACCCATTAGGAAGACGACGAGTGGGAAGTCCACGAAAACGATGGAATGACAACTTAGTGGAGGCACATTGAAAACCAGACAGTCATGTTTACACAAAAAGAAGAAGAAGAAGAAGAAGTATCTAAGAGACACTTGATATTCAGCTCAGTGGGATGCTATTGTTAAAGTGTAAAATAACATAAACAAGGGACCATTTCATAAAACAGGTAGATCCCTTGTTTATGGAATTCCACACCTCCAACAATAGCACCCCACTGAGCTGAATATTAATATGTACTAATAGCTATTAGTCTCATAGATATATGGTAAGTACTTAATAGGTACTACTTTACGGTATTATTATGCTGTTTTATGATAGTCCAGCTCAAATAAGATTGTATGAGAACATAAAGGATCAAACTGATAGTAGTCTTTTAGTATTTAGTCTTGATTTGGAATCCCAGGATATTTTTTGAGTTTGGAACCTACGTTTTTTGAAGTCGGAAGAACATATTGGCGTCTTCAATATATTTTGTTCTGTAAGTCTGTAAGTTACCTCTTTCGAAATGGAAAAGTTCTTCGATTGCTTATCTTTATGCGGAATATTTTGAAAGACAGTAAATATTCTATTATAAATATTTGTTTTTGTTGTCTGTCTTACAAGTGAACTAGCAAACTCGCTTAAATAAACATATCGATAAGTACAACGGAATTTTTAAATTTTGCAGTTTATTAGAAACAAATTAGAATGTATATAGATAATAGATAGGTATCCAATTTACCTAGTTATGTAGATGTAGATAATAAGTCCCTATAGAGACAACAGCCCGACAATTAACAAGCAAAATTACTATTGAATTTATTTTGTGTACTTAAGTTCTGTCTCTAAAATACATAGATCGTTAAAAAAGTCCCTTGCTAATTTTCACTGTATTATTAGATTATGTATATTGTAATCCTAACTGAATATAGGCAACAAATGTTACATTAAGCAAAATTGACTTATAGACTCGCCAAAAATTTTAAAAAAGAACCACAATAAAAGTGTGTTTCTAGTCCACGGTTCTTAGACATTATTACGGTTCACGGTTATTAGACTTTATTACGGTTGTCTTGTCCGACGGTGGTGGGGAGACTTATATTTTTGACTTTACGTCACAAGAGTTTACATTCCCATATTTTTAAATTATTTTTGATCATTGAATGTGTGTTATTGTGTATATGTGTATTATTTGTGTTATTATGAAATAATAAGACAAATAGTACACATTTTATCTTATACCGGGTGGTGAATCGTAAAAAGGGCCATAGGAAACTCAATGTATAATTCTGAATTGTTGAATTCCTGCTTCCCTAATTATTCTACATCAAAAGTCATGAGAAAATACTTGTAGAGAGTTAAAATCTGTATTAAAATCAAAAGTTAAAATTGTTCTACGATTTAAATGCATTCCAAAATTTTGAAAAATATGATACATTTGCCACAATAGGTATGCGTGTAAAAGTAAGGCCACACGTTACTATTTAACTGACAGTGCTCACACCATTGACTGAATAAAAAAATCTTATCTCTCCGCAACTGAGGGTATCTTATCAACTGTATTGTTTTTAAACAATAGATGATAAAATAAAAATATTGACAGTTCAAAAATGTGAACATTATTGCATTGTGTGTTACTTAAGTTTGGGCTGAAAACTAAAATGTATTACATTTTTACAAAATTTTGGAATATGTTTAATTACGTAGACCAATTTTAACAGTTATTTCCAATACAGATTTCAATCCTCTTCAAATAGTTTCTAATGTCTTTTGATGTAAAATAATTATTAGGGAAGCTGGAATTCAACAGTTCAGAATTTTACATTGAGTTAATGCAAAACTTTGACGCATGTCAAAATTCTCAATGTGTTTTAATTGTATTCATTTTTTTCGAATCCTGAGAAAACTAATAAATATTTTTGAAAAATTTAAACTCAGAATGAAAGACTACATTATTACCGAGGGCTGAAAGTCCCTGAAAACTTCTATAATGTTTATTTTAATAAGTTACAGGGCTGAAAATAAAAGAGAAGTGTGATATTTAATTTCAAATATTTCATTCAATAGAATCTGCTTGTTTATTCTAAGGGGCTTTCCGCCCTCGGTAATAATGTAATCTTGCATCCTGCGTTTAAATTTTTCTAAAATACTTGGTTTTCTTAGGATTCGAAAAAAATCATATTACGATTCAAATGACAGTAAACTCTCGTGACGTAATCTCACCTTTAATGCTCATTGGTTAGTCGATTTAGGCAACCGTAGTAATGTCTAAGAACCGTGACTACGGTTGCCTAGATCGACTAACCAATGAACATTAAGGGTGCGATTACGTCACGAGAGTGTACTGTCATTTGAATCGAAATATGATTTTTTTCGAATCCTGAGAAAACTAAGTATTTTAGAAAAATTTAAACGCAGGATGAAAGATTACATTATTACCGAGGGCGGAAAGCCCCTTAGAATAAACAAGCAGTTTCTATTGAATGAAATATTTGAAATTAAATATCACACTTCTCTATTATTTTCAGCCCTGCAACTTATTAAAATAAACATAGAAGTTTTCAGGGACTTTCGGCCCTTGGTAATAATGTAGTCTTTCATTCTGAGTTTAAATTTTTCAAAAATATTTATTAGTTTTCTCAGGATTGGAAAAAAATGCAATGTAAAATTCTAAACTGTTGAATTCCAGCTTCCCTAATTATTTTACATCAAAAGACATTAGAAACTATTTGTAGAGGATTGAAATCGGTATTGAAAACAACTGTTAAAATTGGTCTACGTAATTAAACATATTCCAAAATTTTGTAAAAATGTAATACATTTCAGTTTTCAGCCCAAACTTAGGTCACACACAATGCAATAATATTCACATTTTTGAACTGTCAATATTTTTATTTTATCATCTATTGTTTAAAAACATTACAGTTGATAAGATACCCTCAGTTGCGGAGAAAGTATTAATAATAAAGATTTTTTATTCAGTCAATGGTGTGAGCACTGTCAGTTAAATAGTAACGTGTGGCCTAACTTTTACACGCATACCTATTGTGGCAAATGTATCATATTTTTCAAAATTTTGGAATGCATTTAAATCGTCGAACAATTTTAACTTTTGATTTTAATACAGATTTTAATTCTCTACAAGTATTCTCTCATGATTTTTGATGTAAAATAATTAGGGAAGCAAGAATTCAACAATTTAGAATTTTACATTGAGTTTCCTATGGCCCGTTTTACGATTCACCACCCGGTATAAGATAAAATGTGTACTATTTGTCTTATTATTTCATAATAACACAAATAATACACATATATACACAATAACACACATTCAATGATCGAAAATCATTTAAAAATATGGGATTGTGTACTCTTGTGACGTAAAGTCAAAAATATAAATCTCCCCACCACCGTCGGTCAAGACAACCGTAATAAAGTCTAATAACCGTGGTACTAGTCGACCTCATCAACTCATCACATGAGTAAATTACGCCATTTTTCTATGTTTAACTGAGCAGATCAGTTTTTGGTCGTGGCCCATCTCCATCATATGAAAAATATTACGTTGTTAGCACCATACATCAGTGAAAACTGCATCATTCTGCGAAAAGCTATGTTTTGAATGTTGGTAATTTGTTACTGCTTGCTTCTGTTATAGTCCTCTATTAGCTAGGTATATTGTGGATAGTGGGTCGACACCTTTCTATGATCTCTGTAGAAAATAATAGGATAGGCCTACTTCAGGAAAGCGACCCTGACCACGGGAGCCATGCTTTGCTCTCAATTTCTTATTGAGAGACATTGGTTAAGTCCCACCCCTTTATGCTTCCAAATTTAGTTACCTATTTCCTATCCCTTCCTAGGTAAGGGCAGCAGGGATCAGTTTAAGGTGCAGAGAAAATGATCCTAGACCTGCTTGAAACTGGACTACCACAAGCATGACTGGAGCAGTTTGAATGGTTGTGGTACTGCGATTTGGAAGGCAACGGGAAAACCACCCCATTATATTCCCCATATATTTCCCCAACATCGAAATTGCATAAGTAGGTGCGAAGAATCCCCCTGTCAACCAGTGGCGGCTTGTCCTATGAGGCAGGTGAGGCACTGCCTCACCAGTATATCAATCGACTATTTACGTTATTTCGTTATTTTATAATCAGTTTTTTAAATATAATTTAGCTTTTTGAAATTTCCTAAATACCTTTATTTTTATGAAAAAAATTAAAATCGGTACGGCCCTGACTCTTTATCTTATATATCCGTCTTCCACGTGCCATTCCAACTTTCTCAAATCATTTCAGTTGAAGATAGCCTCACACAATCTGCAACAGTATGGGACAACGCCAACAGTAAAACCGGCAAAATTTGAAAAATGTGCCACCGATTCTAGGAACAAAATTCATCCATCCTTGCAGTGGCGAAGCGTGACTTTTTCTAAAGTGTTACCAAAACTAGATGTAAAAAAATCTTATTGAAAAATAGTTATTTATGAAACCTCTACATGATAATGGACCTCTACATACCATTAGAGTGAATACAGACATCATTGAAGCAGAAGTTATCCCTTGTTTGGAGTGGCCTGCTTGCTCACCCTAGCTTAATCCTATAGAGTATTTGTGGGATATGCTTAAAAGAAAAATTAGAGCTCGACAGGATAACCCACAAAACACCGCACGGCTAATACAAGCTGCTTTTAAAGGATGGAGCAACCTACCACAACAAAATGTTGATAATTTGATTAACATTAATTTGAAAAACAAGTTAAACATTATTTGTTTTACATTGAAATTTTGTATGCTATTGACTTTAAAACAACTACTTTCAATTTGTTTGTTAAATACTTTATTGTTCTATTTAATTGTTATGTATTTGTTATTAAATTGCTTTAAAATAAATATTGCTTAACTTCATGTGTTCGTTTTTTTTTTAAATTCGCACGGAATAGTAAGAAATATCAGATGATTCCATATAAGTTTGGGTGTGTGTATTAAGTTTTATGCTGGACAAGAATACGGTCTAACAATAATGAACGTCAAGAAGACAAACTTTATGAGAATATCGAAAACTCAAAGAAATAACGAGAATCTCTTTATAAACGGATCCAATAGCGAACGAGTCGACCAATTTGCATAGGCACCTTGGAACAATGATCAACTCCACAGGAGATTACTTACAGGAAACCTAGCCATACGATAAATAAAAATAACCAACTGAAGAGACAAAAGGAATATTTTTATATCCCTTCCTCTAAACATGGAGATGACATGCAAGAGATGGCATGTACCTAATCGGCAAACTAAAATTAAACCAAAAGTTGTAACGGGTAACTATTTTTAGTCCCAGAATAGGTGATTTAATTTATTACGTGCTTTTTTGTTACATCCTGTATATTGGCCCCATCGGACCAATGTGGCCTGCTTGGCTTGCTGAGGCAGCATCAGTGTTGGCCCTACGGGACCAACGTGGCAGTGAACGTGTTAAATCAAAAGATAGAAAGAAAATGTTGGAATCGGCAACATGACAGTTGCCTTGCCGTTGTACAGCGCTTCAGTGGACAGTATGAGAACTTGTGCCCAGATGTTCTTTTTGACAAGCAGTCAGCTGATTATATTTCAAACATAGATAACCTATGTAGTGAGTGTACGATAATACCAGACCCGATAATTACAAAGTGATTTCGTAGATCTGATTTTACATTTTATAGTTCACACACAACAAATAAATAAACAAATCAGCCTAGATTACTTATCACGACTTATAAAAGAGGATTTATCAGCTATTGTGGTTTCAGATTGTGTAGTCATAATGGCAAATAAACATGTAGGGTAAGTTTATTGTTGAATAGAATAATAGAAATTGTAAGTTAATTCGACCTTCTTTTTCTTTTATTGCAAAGAATTCACCATAGTAACAAAATTGAAAAAAAACTTTTTAATGCTATCATCAATAATTTAAATATTTGCAATAAAACAAATGCTTATTACACAAAAAATGTTTAGTACCTAGGTACATATTAAAAAAGGGAGATACAAATAAAGAGATAAATATGTTTAGTCATTATTAAACTGATAAAAAAAATGTAAATCCAATACTTTATAAAACAAACAATTCGAAATTATATATACACAGTTTTTATTCTAAAAAATTATTATGGATTTAGAAATTTAACTTTTTTGCATTTTACATAAGATCAGATCTTAACAGAAGTTTTTCATGGGTACTTTAGATAATTTGTGTACACAACAAAGGTCAACAAGTGGTTTGTTAATTTCTTTATTCATCTTATTGTAAAATTAATTGAAAAATTTTATTGTTAAATTACAAAGTCCAGCCATCTATCACAGCATTGACATTAGTTTTTTTCATGTTCATAGATTTTTTCAATTGTTTGTGTTAGTACGTGTATTGCATCTATTGTTGATCTTTCTTTTCTAAAGCCCTGTTGGTATGGTCCTATAATTTTTTCTGTGTATTGATTTAGTTGGTTTCTTATAATTGTGGTCAATATCTTATACGTTGTATTTAGTAGCATAATTTCTCTGTAGTTGCAGCACTTAGTTGGATCTCCTTTCTTAAAAATTGGTGTGATATGTCCATTTTTCCATTCTATGGGCATGCTTTCGTCCTTCCAAATTGTAACCATTAACTTGTGCATTCGCTTCGTGAGCTCCTCTCCTCTGTTGAAGATCAGTTCGTTGTTGATTTCATCTGGCCCTGGCGTTTTATTTACTTTTAGTTGTTTTAGTACCTCCATGAATTCTTGAAAAGTAGGTGCGCCTTCCTCTTCGACTGTGAATGATTATACAAGACTAACTGCAACTAGTAAAACTCAAATTGATTATATTGCTACAAACATAAATCACCAGCAATAAACAATGGTTGTGGAAGGTTTTATCTCTGATCATCGTGCGCAATTGTTCCAATGTAGCATTAACACAGACAATGATGCCTATATATTCATCCGTTCATATAGTGAAAGGAACATAAATCGTTTTGTTCAAACCCTTGAGTCAACAAATTGGCCAGAGGTATTTAATACAATTTCTGCTGAGGATAAATCATTAGCTTTTTTAAATACTATCCAAAATTACTTTCGGTCCCATTTTCCACTACTTAAATGTAAACCTAAAAAATCTACACGTTCGAATTGGTTTAGGCAGGAACTGTACAATTTAAGGGATCAGCTAAAACTTTTAGAAACGATCTGTCAGCAAAATAGTAATCTTAGGCCAGTCCTTCATTTGGCAAAGACAGAATATTCAATTAAATTAAAAGCAGCTAAAAGTAGTCACTTCATGAGACAGTTAAACGAATCATCAAATAAAATGAAATGTATTTGGCATTTAGTAAACTTAACAGTCGGGAAACAAAACAACTCAAAAGTACCTAGTGATAATAATAATAATTTAGCAGACAAGTTCAACCACCATTTTTTTGAAATGGCTCCAAAGTTACTTGCCGCTTTGGATCCTACTAAAATAGGTGGGTTTACATCAGCATAAAAAAACCGTAATATCTGTTCTATGTTTTTATATCCAATTAACCCACAGGAAATAACTAGTATAGTAGGAAGTTTTAAATCCAAACACAGTTGTGGTTTTGATTAGATTTCCCCTAAGTTATTAAAACAATGCATTCATGCTCTCGAAGATACACTGACGGATATTTGTAATGCCTCTTTTCAACAAGGAATATTTCCTAGAGTATGTTTAAACTATCGATTGTAATCCCTTTATTCAAAAGTGGTGATAAAGATGACCTTAACAACTACCGTCCCATAAGTCTCTTATCTGTGTTTTCAAAGATAATTGAAACTCTGGTTTATACTAGAATGAACGCATTCCTAAAAAAGCATAGTGTCTTGCATAATTTTCAACATGGTTTTACATCTTCTAAGTCTACAACTACAGCTCTTGCAAATTACGTCAGCTTAGTGTTGGATGCTTTGGACAGACGAGAGAAGGCATGTGGTTTATTTCTCGATTTGTCCAAGGCTTTTGATACTTTGGATCATAATTTGTTGCTAATAAAACTTGAGAAAATTGGTATTCGTGGTGTAGTTCTAAAATGGTTTACTTCCTACCTAGAAAATAGAAGACAAAAAGTAAAGATAACATCTAATGGACTTGTAAACAAATCAGACACATTGGATATCCATTACAGTGTCCCTCAGGGTAGTGTATTGGGTCCTCTACTTTTTATAGTATATATTAATAAGTAGCTTTGGTAACTAATTCACTGAGTGGAGTTAACATCATCAGTTATGCGGATGATACCAACATTCTAGTCACAGCAACATCCGATCAAAATTTGCAAAATAAAACTACACAGATACTATCCTCCATCAACAGTTATTTCCTATCCAACAAACTAGTTTTGAATGAAGAGAAATCTAAGTATATGATTTTCATGTCAAATAATTTATTAAACCATCAAGCCACTATACAAGCAGCAATAGATAAAACAGACTGCACGAAGTTGCTGGGGGTCCTGTTAGACAGTAATTGTAAATGGTCAAACCACATTTCCAATTTGAAATCCAGATTAAGTAGCGCATGTTATGCATTGAGAATTCTTTCACTTCTCTTTAATACATCAATATTAAAAACAGTATACTTTGCCCATTTTTACTCAATAGCCAAATATGGCATTGAAGTCTGGGGTTGTACCTCTGAATTAGAGCAGATATTCGTTCTTCAGAAAAGAGCTATTAGGATAATGTATAAAATGAAATTTAGAGATTCTTGTAGAGGCATCTTTAGACAAAACAATATTCTTACAATTCCTGGTCTGTATATATTTTCGTGTATAATGTATTTACATTGCAAAATTTATGAATTCAATAAATTTCAATTTAACCATGTTTATTCAACAAGATTCAGAGACAATCACTTTATGCTTCCACAACATCGTTCTGTTTTGTTGGAAGGTAGCACACATTATGCAGCCATAAGTTTCTTTAACAAACTGCCAATAGATATACAAATGAATTTACATCAGCCAAACTTTCAGAGGTGTGTACATCAATACATTTGTGAGCTAGAGCCATATTCTAAAAATAACTTTTAAGTATGTTTTGTCGTATTTATAATTTATATACTTTAAGATGTATGTCTGTATCTTTGACTTGTCTCATACATATACTTTGTATAATGTCGCATGTGATGAATAAATTTGACTTGACTTGACTTCATCTCTTATATCCTCATCCTCTGAATCCGCCTAATAAATACCATAGATAGTATTAATTGATCTTAAGAAAGCAATACGTTGTGTTCCAAGAGACTCTATATTCTTCTTCTGGACTGACTTTATAACTTGGGGTGACTCTTCACTGCATCCACCATCCACTATAGCCTTCCATCTTCTGTGATCTTGTGCTTGGATAAATTGGCTTCAACATCATCCTTCCATCTTTTTCTGAGACAGCCTAATGATTTTCTACCGCCTGCTCTCTCAAAAAACACTGTCTTTAACACTCTGTCTTCCTCTGATATAACCACATGACCTGCTCATTTTATTAGGTTAGCTTTTATATGTTTGACAATGTTTTCAGTGCTATAGAAAGTTACCATTTCAGCATTGTGGCGCCTTCTTCACTCTACTGTCAATTTACCTCTTTGAGGGCCAAATATCATTCTGAGAACCTTCCTTTCAAATATCAGCAACTTATTTATTTCCCGCTGATGTAGAGTCCCTGATTCACTTCCACATGAAGGATCAGGGGGAAGAACGATGAATATCTATCTGGAAGCATATTCATCGTTTCCCCCCTTGCACCCAATCTTCTGGCATGTTTTAAGGTGATTCTCATCGTTATTTCTCCTTAGCCATTCACAGGTTGATAGTACTCTTTCTAGGCTAACAGATTGTGCAAGAATCGCAAAATGACCAAAAATGGACATTCACCGTTTTCCCCCCTGACCCTTCATATGTAACAACTGGGCGAATAAGTGACATGTATAGTCTTAATTTAATTTTCTTAATTTAAAAGACTCTATGATGACCGTAAATAAGAAAGTTCCAGATGAATATATCACAATTAGTGCATTTCTTCCATATTTTATTAGCTTGAAAAATTTCACCAGAGCCAGGGTATTTTTCATTCTTTAACTTCTTGTAGGTTTCTGTTATTTCTGATTCCCGTATTCTTATCAGGAATATCACTATCCTTACATTAGAGTATGTTTTCAGCATTTATAAATATGTCTCTGGTTTCTGTTAGTAGATTTTTGAAGTGTTTTTTTTTCATGGTTCAGCTATTATTTTCATGGTGTGTAAGTTATACCTACTAGTCTGTAAAAAGTAATAATAACTCCCACAATTTGGTCCTCCGCATGCTCTGACGTCACATACATACTAACAGCCGAAATTTTGGCTTATAATGCTGTAGTCTATGATGCATTTGAGGCTGTGTTAAGAGTCGATGTATATTCATGTATACAGGGTGTTTGGTAAAGAATGGGCCATAGCTTAACCTCAGGTTCCTGAGGTTAAAATAGGCCGATTTAAGCTAACTTACCTTAGTACAAAGTTTATAATAACCAAGATACAAGGTTTCAAAGTTAAACTTTTTTTTTATTTATTATTGAATATTTCCTGACAGGTATGAGATAACAACATGAAATTTGGTATATGGGGGTTTTTTGGGTCGAGAAAACTAAATTCCCTACCAAAAATTATGTATTGCCCAGAGGGCGCCACATACGCCTTTCAGCACTCATTTATTACATTCAATTTCTTTTATCCTTTACTCTGTATAATTTTGACATTAAAATTTTTATTCTCCTATTAGTCTTACTTAAAAAAGGTATACTTCTTTCATCTCCCTAAACTCAACCGAAACACCGTCATTGTTAGCATAATATCATTGTAGTTACACCCGAAAAATAACTTAAAACCATAAAATTATCCAAAAATGTATCGCAAATTTCTTCAAATGGAATTTGTGATGCAATGACATAAATTTGAGAACTGGCACAATTATTATGGTTTTAAGTTATTTTTCGGGTGTAACTACAATGATACTATGCTAAAAATGATGGTGTATCGCAGATTTAAAATGCGTTTTATCTCGAAAACGGTTGAGTTTAGGGAGATGAAAGAAGTATACCTTTTGTAAGTAAAACTAATAGGAGAATAAAAATTTTAATGTCAAAATTATACAGAGTGAGGGATAAAAAAAATTGAACGTAATAAATTAGTGCTGAAAGGCGTATATGGCGCCCTCTGGGCAATACATAATTTTTGGTAGGGAATTTAGTTTTCTCGACCCAAAAAACCCCCACATACCAAATTTCATGTTGTTATCTCATACCTGTCAGGAAATATTTAATATTAAATAAAAAAAAGTTTAACTTTGACACCCTGTATCTCGGTTATTAAAAACTTTGTACTAAGGTAAGTTAGCTTAAATCAGCCTATTTTAACCTCAGGAACCTGAGGTTAACCTATGGCCCATTCTTTACCAAACACCCTGTATATTCGTGCTGATAAAAGCCATTTAATATCTTCGGATTATTTTGTCTTCTTCTTCTTCTTCTTGTAATAGGACTATGTCCTGTTTCTTCTGTTACAGTCTTTGCTGCGATCCGGAGCTCCAACTCTTCGTTTTTTGGGTCTTCCTATGGGTCGCTTGGTGTTGGGCTTCTGTGTTTTCGCCCAATGCGCCATACGTTCAGGGTCCATCCGATCTACGTGGTCCCTCCACATGCGTCGTCGCGCTCTTGTCCATCTCACTACGTCCTGAACGCCTAGCTCTCTCAATGTGTCTTCGTTTCGTACTCTATCTCTGAGTGTGATACCTCTTATGGATCTTAGGGTTTTCATCTCTGTTGTTCTCATTATCTGTTTGGTCTTTGTTGTCTCGGCCCTTGTCTCAGCTGCGCATGTCAGTACGGGTCTAACACATGTCTTATAAATGCGGACTTTGCTTTCGGTGCTCATATATTTATTCCGCCAGATTATATCCCTCAGGAAACCAGATATTCTCGCTGCTTTCATTGCCTGCTGTTTTGATTCTTGCCACAGATGCCTGTCGCTAGATATTTCCACACCTAAGTATCTGCAATCCATTACCTGTTCGATTATATGGTCGTCCACTACTAACTTACATCTAATTGGGTTCCTGGATATTACCATCGATTGGGTTTTCTCTTTGGATAGTGTCAGGTTATACTTTTCGGCGGTTATTTTGAATTTTTGTAGTAGGCGTTGTAAGTCATCTTCGTTCTCGGCTATTAAGATTGCATCATCTGCGTAGCAAAGTATTCTCATGGTTCGGTTACCCATTTTGTATCCCTGATTCATTATGTTAACACTACCTATAACTTCATCCATTATTAAATTAAATAGGCATGGACTGAGGCTGTCCCCTTGTCTAATGCCTGCATTGATTTTGATTTCTTCCGTGAGCCCGTGTGTGGTTTTAATTCGTGTTTTGTTGGATCTATTGAGCTCTTTGATTATGTTTCTATACCTCTGACCTATGTTTTTCTTTTCAAGGATACTGAGCACGTCCTTTAATCGTACTCTGTCGAATGCTTGTTTCAGATCTACAAAGCATGTGAACATGGGCTTGTCGAATTCTATTGATTTCTCAACTAATTGTCGCATTATGAAAATAGCGTCTATTGTAGATCTGTGATTATTTTGTGTACATATGTATTATGATTTTAAAAACGGTGATTACATTGGTATGAACTTTTTCTTGTCTGAAATAAATTGGGAGTTACTAAAGGCGTTGAATATTGAGGACGCTGAGCAGTTTGTACTTTACCAGCAATTCCAAAATTATTAGATTATTTAGTTACTAAGCAGCTTACTTGTGAATTCAGTTGTATTCTGGTGAACGAACAACACGGTTTTGTACAGGGTAAATCTACAGTAACTAATTTACTTTTTTATCAGAATGACATTGTTATTGCTTTTGAAAACAAGTTACAAGTAGATTCCATCTCTACTGACTTTTCTAAAGCATTTGATAAGGTCAATCATAATATCTTACTTGCGAAACTCACACCATATGGTATTTCTGGAAGTCTCTTTGATTGGATGCAAAGTTACCTGACTAATCGAAGTTTAAGTGTAAAAATAGGATGTTTTCTTTCTTCTTCTTTTACAGCTACATCTGGAGTACCGCAAGGTTCCCACTGTGGCCCCCTTCTATTTAATTTGTTCTTGAATGATGTTCACTCTATTTTTAAGGAAGTTAACTTTTTAATGTTTGCTGATGATGTTAAAATATATAAGACTGTCTATGATGAGGATAACATTTTTCAGCTTCAGTCACAAGTAAATGATTTTTATGAGTGGTGTGGTAGAAATGATATGGAACTTAATATTAACAAATGCTTTTTAATAACTTTTGCTAGATCCCATTCGCCTATTCACCATCAAAATTTTATTAATAATACTCATGTCACACGTGTGAACGAAATTCGGGATTTAGGTATAATATTTGATTGTAAATTAACATTTTACTCTCACATTGACCATACTGTTTCGAAGGCATTTAAGATGTTGGGTTTTGTATTACGTTCATCAAAAGATTTGTCAATTCACACAATAAAAATCTTATATTGCAGTATCGTGAGATCAATTATTGAATATAGTTCTATTGTCTGGTCACCTAGTTATGCATATCAAATCCTAAATATTGAAAAGGTTCAAAACAAATTTTTACGTTTTGCAGCTTTTAAGATGGGTTTAACAGTTAGAAATTATGCTTATGACAATATATTAATGAGATTAAATTTACAAACTCTTGAACGCAGAAGAGTCATGTTGGATATTTGTTATCTTCGCAAAATTATCTCTGGTGTTATTAACTCCTAAGAATTGTTAAGTCTTGTACACTTTAATACACCTGCTAGATTGACATGAAATCCACAAATATTCAAGGAACAACGGCATGCTACAAATTATGGTCAATATGCACCAATTAGTAGATTGACCCTGTATGGAAACAAGTTTAGTCATCTAATAGATCTGTTTGGTTCTTCAGTTTCCTCTATTAAACAAGAACTCGGGCGTCTTGAATTTTGAATTTAAAAAAAATTAAATAGATTGAACTGCTTTAATAATTGATTCAGTTATTTTCATCATTTGAAAATAATTTATATTCTTATTATTTTTATGTTCGTGTATCTAAATGTTATATTTTCATTATTATGACGAAAGCTGTGCTTTATTGTATTTTGTATGTATTGGGTTTATTCCGTTAATAAATAAATAAATAAATAGATATGTTTATATAGGTCATTTTCTCCATACTGTCCTATGGTCTACTGTTGTGTATTCTTACCGAATATAATATTATTTCTCTACTGGTTCCAATTTTTACGATTTCATCATTTAATTGTTGGTATAATTCATGTTTTATGGCAGTGGTGGCATCATCATTCAGCCTGTAAACTCCTAGTGTTGTTATTTTTGGAGTGTGGATAGATATGTTAACTTTTGTCAGTCTGGGACTGATTACTTCCCATGACGTGGTATGCTTTCTCAAACTCATCTCATCTCCTGCGTTAGTAGCCTAAATTTATCAAGCAGAGACAAAAACTCAACATCCCCCAAAATAACCCAACGTGGTTGATGCGTTAGTGTAAGCAAAAATGAATGACCAATTGCCCACAAAAATATTTTAGATTACTTTAGAGATCCCCTGTATGTTTTATTCTATCAGAAAAATATTTTTGAATTTAAATTTATTTTACTTATAGGAACTTATCCGTAAAAATTTTGCCCTACCAAAAATTATGCTCATTTTCCAAGTTAATTTTCTGGTGAACGGATTAACAGATTTTGCTAATTTTTTTTTATTATTTTAGATTGTTCATTGATACTTACACTGTTGGACAAATGTTTACTCAAATTTAGTTTTGGAGCTTATACGGGATGGAAGAAAAGAAATGATTTTCTTATGCTATATTTGAGACACCCTGTAGGAAGGACAAGGCACAAGGTTGGGTATACATCAAAATCGTGGTGTAGTCTTGTATTTTGTGAACATTTTGATTTTTGAATATTTCTGATATCTTTAAAAACAAAGAAAATAGACGGTTTGATTCTACAATATGTGTTTTAACTGAAACAATACTAAATTAACAATAACAAATAACAATAGCCAACAAAAATTGAAAAACAGAAAGAAATATAACATAAACTAATATTACGTGTTCTCCCTCTAATTCTAGTAACACCTTCCCACATAACAATGATGTTCGCATCATGTTCAAAGCATATACTAGCAACATTCGATGGAGTATATTCTTTTTAGTACAGTCGAACCCGCTTATTGGAATGGCCTTCGTGCAAAGCAAAAGTATTCCTATAACCGAGATATTCTAATAAACGATCATTGGTGGCTAATAGAAACATTCTGGGACCTCAAATTTCTATTCCTTAAAGCGGGATATTCCTTTAACAGGTATTCTAATAAGCGGGTTTGACTATGCGTAGTACAAGCAAGGCATGTACCATAAAAAACATTCTAAATTTCATGTTCTTTGCATGTACTTCAAAGAATACTCTCGTACCGAATTTACTGAGCACATTCGTGTACGTAGTATCTCGGAATATTCGTAAAAGTATATTCTTGGAATGTGCTTAACACATACTTGTAAGTACCTACGTACTTTTAAAATATCTTAAAAAGAATATATATAATACAGGAAGAATAATGTTAGCCTTACAGATTATCAACTTCGTTATTTTTAGAATAATTAATAAAATTTATGTATGTAGGTATCCTCGACGAATTCATTTCTTAAAATTGTTTTAATTGTATGGTAAAAAAGTTTAAAAATTAATTTGTATTAACGAAAAAAATTTCATTTTCATGAAGTACCCCGCACAAACCTTACGGAAATTAGGTCCCAGTGGATTTCGTTCATACTTTGGGAAAATAGTCTTTGAAGCATCCTGATAAAAAGTTCTCATGGACACAACTCAATCGTATGAAGGATTTTCAAGATATAGAGGCACAAACTCGGAAAATTATAAGATTTACTGGGTATTCCAATTCTCTGAGTTACTGGTTATCTGGCAACATGTAGAAGTTTGGATCAAGGAAATGTACTGGTAGTCTAGGATTTTTTCCTGGCTATCCAATGGCGACCTTTACTTTGACCTTGACCTTCAACGGACGTCATCTTCTAGAGTTTCGAGGGTTTTCGACATTAAATTGATATAATTAGATTACTCATGAGTTTTTGGGATCGCTAAATGACGAATATGCCATAAGAATTGACCTCCGGAGGACGTGGTGGCCAGGGCCACTCTAAGGGACGTCATCTTCTAGAGTTTCGATGGTTTTCGGCAGTTAATTGATGCAAATGAATTACTGGAGGGTTTTTTGAGGTCGCTAAACACGAATATGCCACCAGAACCGCCTCCCGGAACACCTGGTTTCCAAGGTCAATGAAAGACGCTCCTGGAATTTCGAGGGTCTTTGGTACTACATTAATGCAAACGGATTAGTTATAGGTTTTTAGGGTTGCTGAACACGAATACGTGATCAGCACAGACACAGGAGCACCTGATGCCTAAGACAGCGTATCTTCTGGAGTTAAAAACTACAGAAGATAACCTGTCTTGGCACCAGGTGTCCCTTGGTCTGTGCTGATCACGTATTCGTGTTCAGCAACTTCAAAAACCTATAACTAATCCGTTTGCATTAATGTAGTACCAAAGACGCTCGAAACTCCAGGTGCTCCGGGAGTCGGTTCGGATGGCATATTCGTATTTAGCGACCTCAAAAAACCCTCCAGTAATTCATTTGCTTCAATTAAATGCCGAAAACCATCGAAACTCTAGAAGATGACGTCCCTTGCAGTGGCCCTGGCCGTCACGTCCTCCGTAGGTCAATTCTGATGGCATATTCGTGTTTAGCGATCCCAAAAACCCATAAGTAATCTGTTTATATCAATTTAATGCCGAAAACCCTCGAAACTCTAGAAGATGACGTCCGTTGAAGGTCAAGGTCAAAGTAAAGGTCGCCATTGGATAGCCAGGAAAAAATCCTAGACTACTAGTACTTTTCCTTGATCCAAACTTCTACATGTTGCCAGATAACCAGTAACTCAGGGAATTGGAATACCCAGTAAATCTTATAATTTTCCGAGTTTGTGCCTCTATATCTTGAAAATCCTTCATACGATTGAGTTGTGCCCATGAGAACTTTTTATCAGGATGCTTCAAAGAGTATTTTCCCAAAGTATGAACGAAATCCACTGGGACCTAATTTCCATAAGGTTTGTGCGGGGTACTTTACCATAGTAAAAGTTTTACATCGTTGGAATTTAAATACATTCAATTGCTGTTTATAAAAGAATACACCATCCATCAGATCGTAAAAGATTGGAATAGTGCAAACGGAAATGGCCCTTCTCATTCTACCTGCATAAGAATAGGAACACAGGTTTTATGAAAACGCAAACACTAAACAGACACAGTGTAGAGAAATTTGTATCTAATCTATGCTGTGATGTGTTAGGATGAATACGAACCACAAAGTATACTAGGAACTAGGACTAGGAACATACATATACATAATATAATCCTTTTATTTTGTTTGCGGTGCTTGAAAATATTGAATCCCTTTTTTTAACTCAATATTATTTAAATAGTAGGTAAGTACATAATATATAAATTTTAGTTAGAGTTTAGTTCAGCTAAATATTATATAATATTTATATAACTAAAATTTATATGTACTTACTTACTTTTTAAGTAATATTATCTGTGTACCTACAAACTACATTCTCGTATGTAATTTGAATATGTAAATATGATAGTTAATAGAACCTAGGATGACATTATTGTGATGCTGAAAACATACTTCTGAGCAATATAGCACTTGCTTGGAATATTCTGAAAATTATATTCTTCCCTTATACTAAAAAGATGTGCGGTAGTATATTCTAAGTATATAAATAGAAGGTTTATAGCACTTCCTTGGAATATTCTCAAAAGTATATTCTTGGTATATACTAAAAAGAAGTGTGGTAGTACATTCTAAGTATATAAATAGAACGTTCAAGTACTGTAATGTAGTATATACTCAGCATCTGCTCTGCACATTCGTAATGGTAATTACGCATATTCTCAGCATATACTTTTTCTGAAAAGTATGTTCTATGAATCTACTAAGAACATGAAATTGTTATGTGAGTTACAGCATAGGCATGCTGAATATTAAACAGGCTGTGTGATTTTGGTCTATGGAGTTTCAGATAGCAGTAACGATAGTTTCTATTTCTTGCAGGGACAAAATCTTGTTGCGTACCGACAATATCCCACAAGTCGTCAATAGATTCATTTTGGGACTGTGAGGGGCCAATTCAATATCTGAATATTTACCTGACTTAAATATTGAGTAACGACACCAAATTCCATCTTGCCGTCAAGGAAATTCCATCCCAAAACATCACAGGGCCTCCATTAAACAATTTCGTCTCTCTTATGTTGCTCTGGGCATACCGATTACCTGGGTGACACCTGAATTAACACTTGCTCATTCGCTTGAGCCATAACGCTTGAAAGGCCCACTTGCTCATTCGGAGTTCAACTCAAAGTTCAGCGCCATAACCGAGTTCAAGGCATGAATTGCCGTTGTACATGGTACGCACTTCATGCCTTGAACTCGGTAATGGCGCTGAACTTGAGTCACACTCCAAATGAGCAAGCGGGCCTTATAAATGTTGACCAGAACTGTTTACGTTATGTTTTTTTTTTTCTGGTTTTAAAGTTTTGTTAATTGTTATTTTTTGTTGTTAATTTAGTATTGTTTCAATTCAAACACACGTTAAAGAATAAAACCGTTTATTTTCTTTGTTTTTAAAGATAGGGTAATTTTAAAAACAAAATGTTCACAAAATATAAGACTATATTAAGATTTTGATATATACGCAACCTTGTACTTTGTCCTCCCTACGGGGTGTCTCAAATTTACCGTAACAAATACATTTCTTTTCTTCCACTCGGTATAGGCGAGATGAAGTTTAACCAAACATTTGCCCAACTTTGTAAATACTAAAGAATAATATAAAATAATAAAAATTAGCGGAATCTGTTGATGTGTTCACGAGAAAATCAACTTTTAAAATGAGCATAATTTTTGGTGGAGCAAGACTTTTGCGGTTAAGTTTATACAGACATAATTATCAAATAATCAAAATTTATAGAAAACTGTCTATGGGCGCTCACACTTTCGAAATTCCACCCATACTATATGAAACCAATAGAAAGAGACTTGTGGAACGATTGAAAAAAGATATAGCAAACTCTGTCGTAGTTCTCCAAGGTGGATCTGAGGTGTCCATCTATGACTCAGACACAACATATCTGTTCAGACAGGTAAGTGTTTTTCCATTTACTTAATAAAATTAAAGCATCTGTGATTTTTTATGTGTATAATAGTACATCACCTGTATTCATAGATCATCTGAGAGTACACAAGAAAACTTTGTCATAGCTCTTCATAAAATTCTATGGCTTTTTCTTCTTACATTTCCTCCACTCTACATCTGTAATTATTTGTTTATTATTCTTGAGTTATGGTTTAACATTTTATTACTTCGTTGTTTAATTTCACTATAAATATATTATACCCATACCCACTTCTTCATTTGCTCAGTTTGGTGCTTTTCTACCAGAATAAGACAGAGTGAGTTTCTAGTGCTACATTGGACAATAATTCCCTTATGGGTACATAATATCCAAAAAATAGCCAACAGAATTCTACAGGGTCATTAATAACTATGTCGTAAATCAGAACTACAATTTTTTAAATATGACCCACAATGTCCCACTCAAAACTCACCCTGTATGTGTATATAAATTAGTGTTGTCGTATATTCTTTTTGGATTCACTTATTCCCAATATTTGAATATTATAATGGTCCATTTCTATTCTTCTTTCCCACTTAGTGATTTTATATTTCAAGTGGCAATTGTTATCATGTTGTATTTAAAAGCTTTCATACTTTATTATTTTGTCGACAATATATAGTTGTTATTTCTTCATAACATTTGTTCTGTATCTAGATTTGTTCTAATCTATAATAGATGTTCTTTAATAGATACGAAAACCATAGATCTGAAAACCATGCACATAAGACAATGGAGGAGAAGGGCACAAGAGAGATCTGATTGAAAGGACATAGCCAGACAAGCTAGGACTCATCCAGGGTTATGATGCCAAAAGAAGAAAGAAGTTAATATTAGAATTGTTTTTTTTTTATTCTCGAGGTTTTATCTTCATTGTATGCATTGAGTTTTTTAGCTACTTTCTTAAGCTTACCTATATTTGTTGTTTAAACCAGTATCTATAATTTTTTAGGAAGCATACTTCAATTGGTGTTTTGGAGTCGCTGAACCTGACTGCTATGGAATCATAGATGTAGTAACAGGAGATTCCCATTTATTTTTTCCCCGTCTTCCAGTAGAGTATGCAGTATGGATGGGTCCCCTCACTCCTCTGGATGAATTTAAAAAGAAGTATAAGTCACATCATGTACACTACGTGGATGAAGTAAGTACAGAGTGTATGTTAAATTTTATTTTATATTTTACTATTCTAATGGAAATCAATACTATCCATTCAGATTTTGGACATATGAATAGCATTACTACTAATAACAATAAATCTGAATTCACGAAAACTGAAAACGGAACTTTAAAACGATGGCGCTTGAAAAACTGCAATATCTCGGGTTATACGTAACGTAGAGCATTCTTTTTATTATTTGGGGTAGCTTGTTGTCTAAATAATAAGTTCTATATTTCACCTCTATGAAACCACCACAAATCCCCTACGTATTGGGAGTTTTTTGTTTGTCTTTCTTATTCCCACTTTAATATCTATACACACGGTTTCTTATAAGTACGTTATTATACAATTGTACTTAAAAAAATTGAATCATGGACTAATGGCTTTATCGTTACGAATGAGGAGTATGTTATTTACATAGAAAGTATTGGAGAATCAAAAAATTGCACTAAAATAGCAATTTCGCCAGTGACATACACTTAAGTAAGGGTCAACCATTCACGTTCCCCCGTCGTACGCCTCTGGTAGTAGGCAGAAACGTTTGTTTAACATAATTTAGTAGATTGTATAATACCAGCACCACTTACCAAATTTCGTGTTGTTGTCCCATGCCTGTCAGAAAATATTCTAAAATAAACAAAATAAAAGTTTAACTTTGACACCCTGTATTTAGGTTATTATCAACTTTTTTATTAAGGTAAGTTAGCTTCAATCGACCTATTTTAAGCTCAGGAATCTAAGGTTAAGCTATGGCCCATTCTTTACCAAACACCCTGATAGATAGATAGAATTTATTCATCCATAAAGTTTACACAATTCTTACAAAAAATGTATAAATCTTATCGGACTAGTCAAAGTTTTAGTACAATATATAGTAAAAGTAAATATGATTAAAATAAAACAGTGATTACAATAAAATAAATAAGAAATAAAAGTTACAAATAAAAATTTAGAACTGTTGTTGCAAAAATTTTAAAATTTTAAAAATCCATCAATACTGTAGAATTTGTTGTCCATTAAAAATGAATACACAGTTTGGCGAAAACCTTTATGTGAAGAATTACTGAGAGTTAATATATTGGCTATTTTATTGTAACATTTTATTCCAATATATTCAGATGCATGTTGGGATACACCTAATCTAGAGAAAGGTTGCCGAAAATTTGATTTACCTCTAGTATCATGTGAGTGAATGTCCTCATTTCTGTCAAACTTAGCTTGTCCTCATTGTGCAATATTAATTGGAAAATTAAAAGGCTAGGTAGTGTTAAAATATTAGACTTCTTAAATAGTGGCTTGCAACTATCCGAAAATGGAACGCCATAAATACTTCTTTAAACTTTCTTTTGAGCTATAAACGCCCGTTCAAAATGAGATGAGCAACCCCAAAATATTAAGCCATACTGAAGTACAAACTGGACTAAACTAAAGTAAATCATTCGCAATATATCAAATGAGGCAGTTTCTCTATAAATTACGCATTATATAGCTACATGTACCTAACTTTGCTGATACATGATTCACGTGAGTTTCCCATGTAAGTTTATGATCTAGGGTTACCCCCAAAAATTTCGTTGTAGTATAGCTTTCTACTGATTTGCCATCCACATGTAAATAAAAGTCGGAATTTGGAGTTAGGTTTTTTGGTAAGAAACGCATAAAATGTGTTTTTGTTACGTTGAGCTTGAGTCCATTATTTTTACAATATGTGCTAAATTCAGCAGACGCAAAATTGGTATTTTCCACCAGTTGTATGGGTTCACTGTGAGACATGAGAATATTTGTATCATCAGCATACTGAACAATTTTATCTGGCATTGAACAAAACGTGTTTAGGTCACTTACAAATATAATGAAAAATAAATGCCCCAGTATTGAGCCTTGAGGTACACCCATCGTACATTGAAGTGGCCTCGACGTTATATTATCCACTGTGACTACTTGAGTTCTATTACTTAGATAAGATGGGGTCCAATTGTACAGTATACCACGTACTCCAATACCCTGCAATTTTTGTAATAAGAGTTCACGATCAACGGTATCAAATGCACGACTAAGGTCATAAAAAAGACCCAATACATTTAATTTATCATTTAATGCTTTATAAATAAATTGAAGACAGTCAGAAATATCAGTATTTGTAGATTTCTTTTTTCTAAACCCGTTTTGAATAACAGGAAGAATTTTAAAATGTTCTAAATAATCTGTTAATCTATTTGCATAGGCTGCTTCAAATATTTTAGAGAACTGACTTCTTGACACACAAATCAGCCTATAGTTTGTAATATCCGTTGCAGATCCTTTATTTTAAAAAATAGGGATTCCTTTTGATTCCTTTATATCTGGAAATATTCCGCATGTAAATGATTCATTTATGAGATAAGATATTGGTAGAGCTATATAAGTGGCAACATGTTTCAAAGCTTTTCCATCAATTTCGTCTACCCCTGCATCTGTTTTAGAAGCAGTTTTTAACACAATAGATATAACTTCTTTTTCAGTGGTTGGTGATAAAAAGAAACTTGAATTGAATTGGTCAATTTGTATAGTACGGTTAACAACTGATAGTTCATTATTTTTTACAGTATTAATAAAATAATTGTTGATTTGATCAGCTTTATGATAATTTTGTAAGTCACCGTTGTTACTAAAAGATATTAAATTTTGATTTGATTGACAGTTTTTACCTCTTTTTATTAATTATTTTCCAACTTTCCTTCATTACATTATTGCTATTTCTAAAGTTCTCTCAGTGTCCGCTTTCCACAGTTCTGCTGGGATATCGTCCATTCCCGCTGCTTTGTTGTTCCTCAGATGCCGGATTGCTTCAGCTATTTCTTTTTTCGTTGGAATTTCCTCGTTTATCCTTAGATAATTTTCATTTGGCTCTACGTCGTTACCCTCTTGGAACGGCGGCTCATTTTCTTCTTCTGTCATAAGTTCGCTATAGTACTCATGCCATCTTCGTGTTTGCTCTTCAGTTGTTGTAAGCAGTTGTCCTTGTTTGTATTTTAGTGGTTTGTCACTGTTGAAGTTCTTATTTGCAAGACGTTTAGTGGTTCTATATAGCTCTCTCTGATTATTTGTTTCGGCTGCCTCTTCTGCTAAGCGCGCCATCTTCTCTGTCCATTTTCTTTTGTCATTTCTAGCGCTCTTTTTTACTTGTTTATTTGTATCTGCATATTCTTGGGTTATTCTGATTCTATCTTCTAATTTTTGTATTCTATTTAGTTCGGCTTTTAAGTCTTTCCTCTTTTTTATCAGTTGCCATGTGTTATCACTTAGCCACTCTGATTTCTTTTCTTCGCTGTAGCCCAACACTTCTTGTGCGGTTTGGTGTACAGCCTCTTTGATCATCTCCCATTTGTTTGCTATATTTGTCTGTGTGTTGTTTACAGTTTCTGTGTTCAACTTTATTTTGTTACTCCACATTTTTTAGGTTCCACTGTCTTTCAGTCGTTGTATATTGTATCTTCTTCGTTTGTTATATTGTTTACTCCCTCGTTTTGCCTTAATTTTTACTTTTATTTCGGCTATTAGTAGGTGGTGATCACTTCCTACATCTGCTGATCTTTTATTTCGTAGATCTAGAAGGCTACTTCTCCATTTTTTATTAATCAAAATGTGGTCTATTTGATTTTGCGTTTTATTATCTGGTGATATCCAGGTTATTTTGTGGCAGTCTTTGTGTGGGAAAATCGTTCCTCCAATGACAAGATTATTTTCTAGGCTAAGTTCTATGAGTTTCTCTCCATTGTTGTTTCTATTCCATAGTCCATGTGTTCACATGCATGTTTCCACTCCCTTGTTGTCTTTGCCAACTTTCGCCTTCAGATCTCCCATGACTACTAGTATATCTCCTTTGTTCACCTTTCCGATAGTATCTGTTAATTGTTGGTAGAAATTTTCTTTCTCATCTTCTGCGCTTACCTCTGTCGGTGCGTAACATTGAATAATGGTTATCTTTCTTATTTGAGAATTGAATTGTGCTACTATTAGTCTGTCTGATATAGGATGCCATTTTATTAGCCCTCTTTTTGCCTCTTTACTTAGAAGGATCCCAACTCCATTCCTCCTGTCTTCTTTTATATCGTTTCCTGAGTGTAAAAGCACTCCTCCGTTTGATGTTGTTGTCTCTCCTTGCCCAGGCCATCTTATTTCAGATAGCCCCATAATGTGTATCCTTAATTCTTCCATTTCTTTTACTACTTGCGCTAGTCTTGACGCTTCATACATGGTCCTGACGTTCCAAGCTCCGATTCTGTAACGTTTTTTGAGATAAAAGGTATTATTGGGTTTGTTTTGCTTCGCTTCAGTTTCATTGATTTTAGAGTTTAAGGTGAGTGAGTAATCAGCTCTCTGCACCCGAGAGTCCATTTCTTCTTCTGTTTCCTGATTGTCCTCTTCATTTTGCCAATAATCTGTTTTATTTTTGTATGATTTTTGCATTCTATCTGATAATTCATTTTCTTCCTCGTTTTTCCAATTTCTTTGCCTAATCGTCATCATAGTTCTGGGTTTCGTTTCGGCCTTTAGTTTTTTAACTTGTTTGCCTCTGTGAGTTTCTGGGACCTATGATCCCACTTCATTTTCTTCCCGTTCACTTCTAATTTCTGATAACCCACTTTTACGATAGCACCTTTTTTCTTTTCTTCTCTGGTTATATCTCTTATATTTTTCTGGATTTTTTGTTCATTTCTTGTAAGTTTCGAGTCTATGAAAATGTCTTTCCCCTTTCACCCCTTTCAACTTTCCTTCATTACATTATTGCTATTTCTAAATTGATTATCATATTGTTCCTTGTATATAACTTTATCAACAAATCATTAAAATTTTGTAATAATTCTGATTAATTGTATCTAACCATAAATATCAGCTGTCAATCTTTATTTTATCTGCTATTTACTATATCTCTAATTGGTGATTAAAATGTTTAAAGTTGGTGTGTAATTTATATCTATAAAAACACAAATCTTATAAAATTAGCGATATATCTATGTATACTACATTTTTAAAAGGATGATAGTGAATTATATATTCAATAAGATAGCTATCGCCTCCAGCTCAATTCTCCAATTAAGACCATAATATCATTATCATTCTCTTTGCTTTTCTTCTTATGCGGGGTCGGTTACTCTGATTACTTTTCTCCATAATTTTCTATCTTGGGTCATATCAATATTAATCACCTTTACCGACATGTCCTGCCTAATCGTCTTCCCCCAGATCTTCTTTGGTCCTTCTCTCCTACTCCTTTCCAATAACCCGCAGATCAGCAATTCTTATATCAGGTGATTAACGTCTCAACGTTGAACATGACCAAACTATCTTAACTATGCTCTCTAATTTTGGCATCAATTGGTGCCACCACTAGATTTCACGTAATATACTCATTTTTAATTGTATCTTTTTTTGACCATAGCTGGATGTATAACTTCGGCTCAGCCGAACCAAAAACACCAAATTAAAAATAATTCAGAGGGATGCACAATCGCCGGACTGCTGTTTCCACCATTTCAGGCTTTTTCAACAGCGCTAGCGTGCACTCCTCTGAATCGAAAAACAGCTCAACCATCAATTTAAGGGGAATTTGAAAGATCATTCAAATTCCCATTGGGACGCAATCCAACGACATCTCTTAACAAATTGAAGAGTCTTAGATGCAGAATCCACCATTAAAATGGTAAATAGTAATTTAAATCTGAGACTTTTCATGTTGAAAGTTCTTTCTGGTACATCCTTAATCTACGACTTTAACAATTTATAAGACCGCAGATGACGAATGTAGAAAATAAAAAGGATTCCTTGCAATCACATTCCGTTTTCATTCGTCTCGGAATGAAAACGGAATTTCAGAAAACAGAAGTTCCTCTTCTGTCCTTTTCCGAGACGAATGAAACCGGAATGTGATTGCAAGGAATCCTTTTTGTTTTCTACATTCGTCGTCTGCGGTCTTATAAATTGTTAAAGTCGCAGATTAAGGATGTACCAGAAAGAACTTTCAACATGAAAAGTCTCAGATTTAAATTACTATTTACCATTTTAATGGTGAGACTCTTCAATTTGTAAAAATAATTCATTTCTGTAAACTACACTAACTTCCCGGGAGACCTAATGACGATGCTTTACTGACCGATTCGTTTGATGGTTAAACTGATAAGCATTTGAGATTAAATGTTGACTGTATGAGGTGACTCGAATGAATATAAAGGCACATCTTTACTGTTTGAATTGACTCGAAGGAATGATTCTAAAAAGCAAAAATATTGACAGTCGTGACATGAAAATTATATCTAATATATATTGGAATCAAACTGCCAAGATAAGAGTTGACAACCAGGACACCCAAGATATCAAAATACAGAGAGGAGTCCGTCAGGGTTGCGTGCTGTCTCCACTACTTTTCAATGTCTACAGTGAAGCGGTATTTCAAGAAGCGCTCTCAAATTCAATAGAAGGTATATCTATCAATGGAGAAGTTTTGAACAACTTACGTTTTGCAGACGATACAGTAATAATAACAGATAACAACAATGATTTACAGAACGTAATGCAACGCCTTAATGAACGCTGTCATGAGTACGGACTAAAGATGAATTTAAAGAAAACTAAATGCATGATCATAACTAAATCGGCACACGTAAACATCCAATTAACTATTGAAGATACTGTGATTGAGAGTGTGGATAACTACAAATACTTAGGAACATGGATAACATCAAATGTAGACCAAACCAAAGAAATTAAGACACGTATTGAAATAGCACGTGCATCATTCATTAAACTTAAAAAGTTTCTTTGTTGTCGGGATATAAGGTTAGAACTACGCCTAAGGATGCTTCGATGTTACGTGTTCTCTACTCTTCTTTATGGCTTGGAAGCGTGGACGTTGAAACAAGTCCATTTGAATAAGTTGGCCGCCTTTGAATTTTGGTGTTACAGAAGAATCCTACGAATATCATGGATTCAAAGAATGTCGAACGTGGAAGTAACTAGAAGGATAGGAAATCAACCGGAAATAATACTAACTATCAAAAGACGAAAACTTGAGTACTTGGGACATGTGATGAGAGGGCAAAAATACTCATTATTACAATTTATTATGCAAGGCAAAATCCGAGGAAAGCGAAATGTGGGAAGACGAAGAACATCCTGGCTTAAGAACTTACGGGAATGGTTCGAATGCAGTAGTGCAGAGATATTTAGAGCGGCAGTCAACAGGGTCCGCATTGCCATGATGATTTCCAACCTTCGATAGAAGATGGAACTTAAAGAAGAAGAAGAATGATTCTAAAACGTATGTTATCTCTTGGTGTCAATATGAATTGGGTCATAGCCCACGCGACTAACTAACAAAGGATTTTATTTAGTCATCACATTTTTAGTGTGCCCTAGCCAAAAATGTTTATGATTTGTAATATTCAACTAAATTAAATAGCCCGCACATGTTTGCAATATAATAACAATTGCGTTAGTGTGATATATGGGGTGATAAAAAAAATGTTTAATATCGAATATGAAAATGTTTGAGATTAAACACTGGTCGTGGCTGTTTTTTAGAATTTTACCTTCAGCTTCATTGGAATTATTCTTTGACACCACTCGCTTCCTTCCACTTCATCAATCCAACCCTAATTCTACTGAAGGCATCTCCATTTATTTCCCCATTCTTTGTTTCCCGATTAAATCTCATCATATATCGATACTAGGTAGCTAAAACTATTACTTTTGACAATCACAAAGATATCATTTTATTTGTATTAACTCCATCTTTAAATGAACATTCCAAAAATTCTGTTTAGTTTTAAACCTATTTCCTCAAAAGCTTGTCTCCACTATTCCAGTTTTTGTTCTGAGTCGCTTTCCTTACTTCCTACTAATACTACATCATCAGCATACATTGAGCACCAGGGAATATTACCCTGTAGTTTCGCTGTTAGCTGATCCAACAGTAATGAGGATAAATAAGGACTAAGCACCGACCCTTAGTACTATCCTACTTTCACATGAAATTTATCAGTCTATTCCACACCTGTGCTAACACTAGTTGTTACTCCATCATATATGTCTCTCACAATCTTTACATATTCACTAGGAACTCCTTTCTTATGGAGTACCCACCACAGAATCTCTCGATGAACTCTATTATATCCTTTCTCAATATCAATTAATATCATATGAGCGTTTGTTTCTTTATTCCTGTATTCTTTCATCAACTGCCTTATAATGAAAATTGTCTCTGTTGTTGAGCTACCTTGCATAAAGCCAAATTGATTATCGGATATTTTGGTTTCTTCACCTATCCTTCTATCATTTACTCTATCCCATATTCTCATGGTGTGACTAAGTAGTTTTATGGTAGTTTGTATATTGTTGTATATCTCCGTTGTTTTTATAAACATGTAATAATATACTGTTTCTCCATTCGTCTGGCATTTGTCCCACTTCCATAAAATTGTATTAAATAAACCTGTTAGCCAACTTGTTCAGCTCTATTAATGCTGTCCACACTTCTCCAGGAATATCATCTGGTCCAACTTCTTTTCATGTCTTTATTTTTTTAAGTGTTTGAATCCCTTCCTCATTTGTTATTTTGGTGACCATTGGTGTTACTGTTTCCGTTACCCATCATTCAGCCTTGTGATGGATGACCGAAGTTATCGTTAACGTAAAGTTATCCTGTAGTTATGTTATAATCATCGAATTGGTGTGATGTATCATACTTAACTTAACTACTTGCGTTATTTCTTGACAGTTCTTGAGTTATCTGGTGTATCAACTGTCACTTTATAACGCGACGTTAAACCTCAAGTTATGAGATAACTCTGTAGTTATGTTAAGGATTGTAAGGTTAGGTTTATGTTTTGATTTGTTTTTAGATAGAAATCAAGTGAATATTTAACGTAGAACGCTGCTTCAGGTTGTCCCAGGACCTTGTGCGGCATTTTATTTTTAATAAATCAAACTTAAGATCAAATATAAAGCAGCACAAAATTATCAAAAACATAGACCTAAGATAACAATTAAAAACACGTAGGTAATAAAATTAAAACAATAATAAAAATGAAAAAGGAAGCTAATAATTTAAAACTAGAAGGGTATTGCAATTTTAAAAGTTATGCGAAAATCAAATCGAGAGATCCAAATTGAAATTTATATTTATAAACATCCAAATCCAAGCGTTTTATACTAAATTTACAATCAAGATGCAGTAGAAATAAACAAACCAAGACACGTTAAATGCTACTAGAAGCACTCCCTAATCGTAATTTACAATGTACCAATATACATTGTAAATCCCAAATCATGATTTCCAAAGTTTATACATTGTAAATTATGATCCGGGAGTGCTCCTAGTAGCATTTAACGTGTCTTGGTTTGTTTATTTCTACTGCATCTTGAATGTAAATTTAGTATAAGTATCTACTTTTACGATTCACCACCGAACCACACCGAACAGCGAACAGCTGTTCAGTCATCGGTAGCCGGTAGGTAGGTATACCAACTTCTCGTGATTCTCTTTCTCGCTCCAACTTGTACAGATTCTACATAAGGTTCTCTTTTTAGACAACTTAATATTTTCTTCCGCCCGATAACGTCTGAGAAATAACTCATCTCATAACGGTGGATGATCCATCACACCGAGTTTTCGTTTTATAGTTATGGAGATAGTTATATGTTATAGTTATGTTAATTTTAACGCAAACGTTAAAAATAACTTCGGTAATTCATCACACGACTGATTTTCTAGGTATCATTTTCCTAAGCGTAATTTTTTCATTATCCTTGTTAGCAACAAGGTATCTTAATTTTACTTTACCAGTGACGTAGAGCTAGGTCAAACAACTCCAATAATGTAACAGTCTACAAGAAATATTCTTTTATTCTTTACTTTTAAATTTAAAGCTGTAAAATTGTATTTTTTTTTTTTTTTTTTCAGCTGAAACAAGTACTCGAAAACCTAAACAGAGAGACTTTACTGACATTGGTAAGTTAAAATAGGTGTATATATATTTTGTAACATAAACTAATTGTATTTTTTAAGAGTGGTGTTAATAGTGACAGTGGTCTTACAGCTAAAACAGCTACTTTTGAGGGTATTGAAAAGTAAGTAATATTCTAAATTATAAGTACTCATCCTATTTGAGATAAATCCTATCAACTCTGATATTAATTGAAACCTGTAAATTGGTGTTCATACGAATATCTTCTATTTGAATAGATAACTGTTGCTGAATGCACTCATTGTCACACGAATACATATTTACATGCACCTAATTTATTTACCTCACTTTGACAATTTTCTTTCATATGGAATTTCACTAAGAAATTTAACATCTCAATATATTCATTGCCAAATAAGTTTTATAGAAATTTTCCTTTTGTACACTCCGATTTATACAGGGTGTTTCATTGGTAAACGGAAATACTTTAATGGTGAATAGAGGTCACCGAGGCGGTTCTAGATATACTACATTTTTTGCCCTACCGACTTTTATAACCGAGTTCTAAGCCATAACTTTAGAACCACCCTGTATATTTTTTTTATATTTGGTACTCATATGTCTCATTCAAATCTTAAACGACCGCATACTAATCATTGGAAATTCCAGGTCCGCATTAACAAAAAATTATAAAGTAATTGTGACCTTAAAACAACACCCTGTATATTGAAATTTTGAAAATCTATTTACATATTTGAAAAGAGCACAAACAATTAAGTTTACTGGTTCACTTCAATTTTTCGGCCAGACAATTTTTTGACTTTCATTTTAAAATTATATTGATTTTTTTATGAACTCTACATTAAAAAGCAGGTATTATTATCTTTTAATTATAAATTATTAAAGTTAATGAATAAATACTCATTTTAAAAACAATCAATAATTATTTACCATATTGGAACGACCCAATTACTAATGACAAGAAAGATCCAGGTCCGGATTAACAAAAAATATAAAGTAATTGTGACCTTGAACTAACACCCTGTATTGAAATATATGTATAAATGTATTGAGATATAACACATATTGAAATTTTGAAAATTTGTCTGCGCATTTTAAAAGGGCATCACAGGATTTAATTACATCAATTTGGAAATTATATTGAAAATGTAAAGAATTCTGAGAATAAAAACCAGGTATTATTAACTTTTAATAATTTAATATTACTGAATCAATACTTATTTTAAAAATACTTAATACTTATTTACTACGCTGGCTTCATCGATTCTCTGGATTTGTAGCTGTATGCATATCATTAAAAATTATTGATATTATTTATAATTTAAACAAAATTATAGTAAAGTCAGAATTTGGTATTAATTTTGAGAGTAAATTAAATGTAAGACCAAATACTTACGATGTCGGGATAGTATCACGAGGTTTTTCCTGGTTTTCCCTTGTGATTTACTATGAGATCTCTAACGCGAGAATTTTAATGTCACCGTTGCATGTTGTCTTTTTAAAGACAGGTCACATGCTATGATTTTTTTGTGACGGATATTCTTGAGTTGGGGTTGATTTCATGTAATCGAATGAACTATCTTTCAGTAAAGTCGTCCCAGGAACGCAACTCATAAATATTGGCAATATCATTTTAAAGTCTTCTACTTTAAAATGTATCATATGTATCTGAATTGCCGATATAAATGAGTCAAATTAAATAAATTATTAGAAGAATTTTTTTACTAAGCAACAACATTTTTGTTTATGTTAGTAGTATTTTGTATTTTGACAACGACACCCGATTTGGGCTTCGAAACGTTAATAAAAATCATTTTTTAATAATATTGTGGCTTATTTCCCATTATAAATAGTTAAAATTGTAAAAATGTCACAAGAAAATAGCTTCAGAACAACATTAAAAATTAGAATTGCGAGAACTGGGATATTTTAATGCTTTAGTAAAGAACTTAAAAAACAGCTATATCTAATAAAAAAAATTCGTTTAAACAATTCAACAATTTAACATAAATTAAAAACATTTGAACTATAACAGTTGCTCAAAATGTCCGCCATTTTGTTCGATGCATTTCCTTGCTCGTTTTAAAAAAAATTCGAATCGATTTTCTGATTACATTGTTTTTAATTTTTCTGGCAGCTTATTGTCACCTTGACATAATTAATCAATATAATTTTAAAATATCTGTAATTAAATTATTTGCACAAACATTCTATATGCACTTTTTACCACAGTTTTTTATGCTTTTTTAAAATACGCACACAAACTTTCAAAATGTCAATATGCAGGGTGTTGTTTCAAGGTCACAATTACTTTATATTTTTTTTGTTAATCCGGACCTGGATTTTTCTTGTGATTAGTAATTGAGTCGTTCCAATGTGGTAAATAAGTATTGATTAATTTTAAAATGAGTATTTATTCATTAATTTTAATAATTTATAACTAAAAGTTAATAATACCGGCTTTTTGATGTCAGAGTTCTTAAAAAATTCAATATAATTTCAAAATTAAAGTCATAAAATTGTCTGGCCGAAAAATTTAAGTGAACCATTAAACTTAGTTTTTTGTGCTCTTTTCAAATATGCAAACAGATTTTCAGAATTTGAATATACAGGGTGTTGTTTTAAAGTCACAATTACTTTATATTTTTTTGTTAATCCGGACCTGAATTTTTCTTATGGTTAGTATGTCGATCGTTTGGGTTTTGAATGAGACATATGTGTACCAAATATCAAAAAAAAGTATACAGGCTGGTTCTTAAGTTATGGCTTAGGAAAGAAATGGGTAAAATCGATAAAACACCCTGTAACTCGCTTATAAAAGTCGGTAGGGCAAAAAATGCAGTGTATCTAGAACCGGCTGGGTGACCTCTATTCACCATTAAAGTATTTCCGTTTCCCAATGAAACACCCTGTATAGGACCCATATGTTTTACATTTTAGGGCCCGGATAGCTCAGGCGGTATCATGTTTGACTTCCACTTAGACATTTTTAAAATGTCTATAGGGCCCAGGTCGACTCAGCCTGAATAAAAATGAGTACCTTGGGTAAAACCAGGGGTAATAATAGGCGGTTGAAGCGTAGCACTGTTCCTGTTACCCTCCTTGTATACCGTAGGCCAGGGGTCGGCAACCTTTTTTGCTAGGAGGGTACATTTCAAAAATTGTGAAATTCGGCGGGCACCACCTGATGAAAGCTAGCGCCCCTCTCCCCCCGGCGAGGAAACATGAAAATAGTATAAAATAAAAAAAAATGTATTAGCAAATTTTTATTTCACATCAAATTCTAATATAAAATATAAGCATAAGTAGTCCACTAGTGAGATATTTGGCACCGTAAATTTGAGGCCAGCTCGTTGTAATGTGGAATATAAGTAGAATTTCCAGTTCGCAGGCATTGGTCTAAATGAGCATCAGTAAGGTTTGATCGGTACCTTGATTTTAAGTATTTCATATTTGAAAATAAAGATTCACAGGCGTATGTCGAGGCACAGAGGGAATTTAACTTTAGGGCACATTTTCTCAACAAAGGATAAATATTTATATCCACTAAATTCCAAAAATTATCTTCGTTACAGTATGATTTCAATTGGATGTCGTTGGTGATATTTATAATTTCCAATCCAAGTCCTCCTTATCTTGAAATACTGAAATATCTTGAAATCTTTTCACTCAGATCTTCATTTCTATGAGAGTGAGGATTAATGAAAAACATCAAAAATGTCTCTAGTTCAGAAAATTCTTCGAACCTTTTGTTAAATTCTGTCAACAAGAAATCAAAATGTTTGGCAAACTGATGGGTGGTAACATTTTCATCGCAATGACTTTCTATTACCATTCTCAAATTTGGGAAATGTGATAAATTATTGTTCTCCATATGCAACTTCCAGAGCGCCAATTTAGCTTTAAATGCATTTACCGCACTTACCATGGAAGTAATATGATGATTTCTGCCTTGTAGTTGTAAGTTTAATTCTTTTAATTTTACAGTTAAATCAGTTTAAAAAACAAGCCGAATTAACCAAGGTGCTTGTTCTAACTCCGGACAAACTTCATTTCTGGATAATAGAAATTCTCTTACTTGAGGTAATAAATCTAAAAACCGCTCAAGTACTTTTCCTTTACTCAGCCACCGTACTTCTCTATGTGTAATCAGATCGTCAAAGTCTGCGCCATTTTCTTGCATCAATAATTTAAATAACCTGTGTTGCATAGCTCCTGCTATTATTGAATTTATAATTTTGGTTACAGTTTGTATTATATCTTGGAAAGGAATCACCTTTGAACATAATACTTCCTGGTGAATGATACAATGATAAGAGGCAAATTTGGGAAACATCGATTCTCTCTTACACAGAGCGATGAAACCGCTATTTCTTCCTTTCATTGCAGGTGCGCCGTCTGTTGTAATTGAGGACAATTTTTTCAAAGGTATGTTAGTTTCCTCTAAAAAGTCATATAAATATCTTCACCCCTTGTCCGCCCTTTTAACGGTAACATTTTTAGAAATTCTTCTTTAACAATAAAATCTTCGAAAACCATCATTTTAATAATACATAATTGGACACGTTTGTTGACCCATCAACTTGCAGTGAAAAGAATACACTTTTTTGAATATCAGTGTTTAATTATTGTGACTCAATGTCTGTAACCATCATTTCAATTCTTCAAGTTACTGTTCTGGCTGATAGCTGGATGCCTTTTATTGCTGTTACTATTTCATTTTTACTGTTATGGTCGTCAAAAAGTGTTTCGGCACTTAATAACATGGCTTCCTTAAAAATCTCACCTTCTACAAACGGTTTCATTTTCTTGGCCAAAAGGTGCGCAATCTTGAAAGAGGCAGTAGTTGGTTTTGTTGATTGGGAAATTGGTCTGGCAAATAAGTTTTGCTGCTTAGTCAACTTGAGTTTAAGTTCCGATATCTTTTTCTTTCTAATTTCCGAGTTTATTGGAAAAGTTGTGTTAAAATTTTTGTGAGTGGTAATGAAATGTCTCTCCACATTACACATTTTTTGGAACAGCTACGTTTGAATTGCACAATATGCACATACTATTTTCTTTATAGTAAATGAAGCAAAACTGTTCTTCCCGCTCGACATTAAAATAATGTGTCTTTATCTTCTTTCTTTTATTTTCCATGGCATGACGGCTAGAATAACAGTAAAATAATAAATATAAAGAATTAAACAATCACAGATATATACTTACAACTCCAAATTAATATAAATTCACGATAAGAATAAATTCACACAGATTAGTTAGCACGTGGCGCATGAAATGGTAGCAGGCAGGTACACGGAGTTATAGTAGACGCGCGGGGGTGAGGAAAAGATAACGGTGCGTATAGATATGCCGGCGCTGCTCGAAGCGTTTGTATCATGTTCGTTAGGTTAGTAAGATGTGAGCAGGGTCGTAGCCAGTTTGTCGCTGAAATTCAGTTTTAAAACTTTAGTTTTGAATAAGCTTTAAATTATTAAAGTTCCGTTTTTAATTAGTTTTGTAAATAGTCTTTAAATTAAGATGGTGAAAGGAATGTCGGTCACTTAAAATTGCTTCGCGGGCACCTTGGTGCCCGCGGGCATCACGTTGCCGACCGCTGCCGTAGGCCCTAGATATAGCAGAATATTCTGCTATAAAACCCAAAACCGCGTCAGCGGTATAAAACGGGAGACTATTATGTTTTACATTTTTCGACACAGCGAATCATTATTTTCTCTAATAATGGGAACAATATATCAAATTTTCTGATAAATACAGAACTGATTCAAATATTGAATGGGTTGCAAGTCCATATTAATTAAGTAATGAAATAAAAGACGTTCTCACAATCTGTATTATCTACCCCGGACAAAAGGTTTCGCTGTCTATAATATGCACAGCATCATCAGGTTCCGGTAACAGTAAACTAAATGCTACAAATTACAAAAAAAATTGTTTCTAATTTGTAGCAGTTAGTTTACTGTTACCTTGGAATTTGTATCATTTAGTTTACTGTTACCGGGACCTGATGATGCTGTGTATATTATAGACAACGAAATCGGCCGTCTGGAGTAGATAACAAATTGATTGTAAGAACGTCTTTTATTCCATTACTTACTTCATTTAAATAGTCTCCAGCTTTCACAACATCTTTGTTATCATTTTATTTCTAAGTAACTATAGCCTGAAGACACTAATCACTTTGTTATTTTTCATCTTTTTTTACATGTTATTTTATTTGTAGGTTTAAAGTGAACAATAAGGCTCTATTTCCAATAATAGCAGATCTGTAAGTATTCACAATACAATTTTACAATCATACAAATCGTTAAGCTAATAATTTATAAACAAGATCCGACTCAGTCTTCTGATCTAAAGATCAGTAGTCGGATATTGTTTATAAAGGACTATATTTTAAATGAGCACCAAAGTAATTATTGAGCCCCAACATTACTACCAAGTTTTACTGTCTCCAAACAGTATTTGGCAACCAAAAATAATAAACGAGCACCAAAGAACCTTTACTAGAAATAGAATGAAGTTGACGTAAATATTTAAGCCGCTCCTAAAGTAAGACATGAACATCGAAAATACTAAATAATCTCCAAAATTAATGAAGATATCCAATAAAACTCAATGAGCTGTAAGTTAAATTAAATGATTACTACATACGCAAACTCCAAAATAATGGTTGGGAATAATATTGGGCACCAAAAAATAAGAACGGATTATCAAATGGTAACTGAATTGTCAAACAAATATACATATATAAACTGCAAAACTACACAGTTTCAAAGAAGCCAACTTTGAATCTAATATAATGGACTGGTGCCTACCAGTGAGCTTAAATGTCTAAAAATAACATGATTACGAAGACAAAACTCGTTTTAGAATTCCGAGTGAGGATGCATTATAATTTCTATCGTTCGACGAGTCATGGACCAAATTTGATGATTACAGGATAGTCTTTTAGTGAATGGGAAGTGTATTTGCCGAAGAAAAATATGACTGAAAGATAATAGAACTACAACAAAATATGTATATTGGAGATGATTAACTTAAATAACGATCAAAATTGTATCAATCACAAGACCGATATCAGGGATCTCTCCAATATACAGTATGTCCCTGTAAGTTGTATCCATATGGAAAACTTTTTTATTATTAATTTTACGAAAAAAAGTTATTCTCTATAAAAAGCTCTGCATGGTCCAGAACCTAAGATTTAACCATCAAATATAAAATTTTTTGAATATTATACGAGGTATGTCAAAAAGTTTGAATTTCACTCAAGAGTAAAGTAGCTTTATTTTTCACATTATTGAAAATTGCTATTATGAAAAATTGTTTGGAATTAAAAACTATATTCTAATATCCAATTACATCCTTCTAATTGAAAATTTTTTTTTTTTAAATTATGGATAACTAACATTATTTTCAGTAATTTTAATTCTAATAACTCTTTTATTATTAATTTTACGAAAAAAGTAATTGGTAATAAAAAGTTCTGCATGGTCTAAAATACTCTAAAACCTAAAATGCAACCATCTTATGTCAATTTTATACGAGGTGTGTCAAAAAAGATAAATTTAGATCAAAAGTAAAGTACCTTTATAGTTCAAAATATTTCAATAAGAAGGATGTAATTACATACTGAAACATGGTTTTTAATTCTTAATAACTTTTCATAATAACAATTTTCGATATTGTGAAAAATAAAGGTATTTTACTCTTGAGCCAAATTCGTATTTTTTGACAACTTGTATAAAATTGATAAAATTTGACATAAGATGGTTGTATTTTAGGTTTCAGACCATGCAGAACTTTTTATTAAGAATCACTTTTTTTTCGTAAAATTAATAATAAAAGAGTTATCAGAATTGAAATAACTGAAAATAAAGTTAGTTATCCATAATTTTTCAAAAAAAAATTCAATTAGAAGGATGTAATTGCATATTAGAATATACACTACGCGTCATAGAAAACGGGCACCCTAAAAATGGCTAATTTTTGAGGTTGCGTATCTCCTAAACCTGTTGTCCGATTTAAGTGATTTTTTGAATATCTTATTCTTTGTCAATATCGCTGTAGTAATATTTTTGCTAAACAGGTAAATTTTCATTGTATACCGGGTGTACGAATCAAACTGTGTTTTTTTCTCAAAGTTCGCAACGCCCTGTGGAATATCCTAGTATTTATAAAATACTGAAATTAAAACCCAACTATAGCCCCAGGTTTTCTCAACATTCTGTTTTTTGATTCATTCGCTTATGTCACATAATACAAAAGTTAGGTACTTTAACAATTAGCCATGTTCTTTTTCAGTACAGGGTGTTTCTAAACAAGTGCGACAAATTTTAAGGGACTATTCTGCATTAAAAAATAAGGACAGTTTGTTTTATAATCGTATGTCCGCAAATGCTTCGTTTGCGAGATACGGGATGTTGAATTTTTTCTTACAAACTGACGATTTATTTATTGCTTTAAAACCGGTTGAGATATGCAAATGAAATTTGGTGGGTTTTAAGACGTAATTATAGCACATTTTTTGACATACAATTAAGAATTTTATATTCACCATTGGCGTGCATACGGGTAATATGATCGGTCATATTGCCCGTATGCACGTCAATAGTGAATATAAAATTCTTGATTGCAAGTCAAAAAATTCGCAATAACTATCTCTTAAAACCTACCAAATTTCATTTGCATATGTTAACCGGTTTTAGGGCAATAAAATAAATCATCAGTTTGTAAAAAAAAATCAACATCCCGTATCTCGTAAACGAAGCATTTGCAGACATAATTTTATAAAGCAAACAGTCATTATTTTTTTATGCAGAAGTGCCCCTTAAAGTTTGTCGCACGTATTATTTACAAATAACCTATACTGATGAAGAGCATTACTAGTTGTTAAAGTACATAACTTTTGTATTATCCGACATAAGAGAATGAATCAAAAAACAAAATGTTCAGAAAACCTGAGGCTATAGTTGGGATTTTATTTCAGTATTTTTTAAAGGCTATAATATTCCACAGGGTGTTGCGAACTTTGAGAAAAAAACTCAGTTTTATTCGCACACCCGGTATACAATGAAAATTTACCTGCTTCGTAAAAATATTATTACAGGGATATTGACAAAGAATAAGGCTATAAGATATTCAAAAAATCACTTAAATCGAACAACAGGTTAAGGAGATACGCGACCTCAAATATGGCCCATTTTTTAGGGTGCCCGTTTTCCATGACGCGCAGTTTAGTTTTAATTCCAAACAACTTTTCATAATAGCAAATTTCAATATTGTGAAAAATAAAGCTACTTTACTCTTGAGTGAAATTCAAACTTTTTGACATACCTCGTATAATATTCATAAAATTTTATATCTGATGGTTGAATCTTAGGTTTTGGACCATGCAGAGCTTTTTATGAAGAATGACTTTTTTTCGTAAAATTAATAATAAAAAAGTTTTCCATATGGATACAACTTACCTACTTAATAAATTTACCTTATTTTGTAAATGCACCAGATTTTAAATACGACCCTGAAACGGTCGTAGTTTAAAGTATCTGCCATGTGGCTAGGGTCAAATATGACTTTTGCATTCCATCACAGATTAACAACAATTTTTGATTTTTTAGTCGAGTAATTAAAACAAGCTACGAGCTGGATGTACTGAAATACGTTACTGAGGTGTCTTCAGCAGCACATAGGCATGTAATGCGATTCGCCAAAGCCGGAACATTCGAATATCAGTGCGAATCAGAATTCTTAAACCACTGCTACAAACATGGCGGATGCAGACATGTTGCATATACTTGTATATGTGGATCGGGGATTAACGGGGCTGTTTTGCACTATGGCCACGCTGGAGCTCCCAACAACTTTCAACTGGAAGATGGAAAATTGTGGTAAGTAAAAAAAACCTTTTTTAATGAAACAGATTTAATGTGTTACAGTGTTCCCAACCCTCGAGAGTGAGATTATTGTGCCAGTGTCATAAAATTATAGTATATACAGGGTGAGTCATGAGGAACTGTACATACTCCTACCTCGTATAGAGGCCCCTATGGGGAATAACAAATGACCATTAAAAAGTGTCTGCTCCCATTGTTTAATAATATACAGGGCGAGTTTCGCATTTTGACAGAAATTTGTATTTGTCATAATTTTTGTACGGTTTTGTACAATCGTTACACTATTACAACCTAATCAACTGATTTATTCAAACTAGAAAATATCAGGTCCGGCTTTAAAAAAATTGGTTTGTTTGGGTCTTAGAAAAAATTTCAACCTGTATACGCTTTTTGAAAACTCTAATATGAATTTTACAAATTAGACAAATAGGCAATTAAAATGGCATATTTATTTTTTTCCGCACACGATTACTTAATAAAAGTTTGGTAAAGTGAACCATAGATTAAAAAAAATAACTTATTACAAAAATTAATTTTTTTTAAACAAATATTTAATTTGTTACCACCCAATCAACTGATTTATTTAAACTAGAAAAAATCAGGCCCGGATTAAAAAAATAAGTTCGTTTTGGTCTTAGAAAAAATTTAACCCTGTATACGGTTTTTGAAAACTCTAATATGAATTTTACAAATTAGACAAATGGGCAATTAAAATGGCATATTTATTTTTGTCCCCACACGATTACTTAATTTTTTATAAAAAAATCAAATTTGACTATGAATAATTAAAAGTTTGGGAGTTTTCTTAAATGGAACACCCTGTATTTTAGTATTGTAATGAAATGATATTTTATGGTATTTTTTTATTTCTTAAGCATTCCCTATACCTAACTGCTTTAATTTGTGCTTAATTGTTAGTCGCACCAACAATCTTAACTACATAGGTATTTTGATAGCTAAACCATTATTGGTAATTTTAAGGATTAGTCTGGATTAATATGTATTTATTTCAGAAAAATTATTTGTGATTGAATATTTTCACGGCCAACCTAATAAAATTTTACGTATTTTTTGTTGCAATTAATGTTTAGCTTAAATCACCAATAACTCACAAATTAAAGCAGTTAGGTATAGGGAATACTTATAAAATAAAAAAGTACTATGAAATATCATTTCATTACAATACTAAAATACAGGGTGTTCTATTTAAGAAAACTCAGAAAATATTCATTTTGAGTTTCGACCAACCCTGTATACTAAAATTTCAAAATTAGCTATACTAATGATTCTTAACAATAATAGACTATATTAAAATTCACTTGAACGTAAGCAGAGTTTTTAATGTCAATCTATTACAATTCTACAGGGTGTGAATCTTGCTACGGAATTAATAAAAAAATGTAAATATCTTTGAAAATACCCTGTATAATATTACAAAATCTCATATTTTAAGAAAGAAGATATTGAGGAGAATCACAAAATGTAAAAATATACAGGGTGTCCCATTTAAAAAAACTAAGTTATAAGCAACTTCCGGTATAACCGGAAGTTGCAAAGAGATGAAAATATTTTCAAATATTGAATGGGTTGCATATGTGAGTCCATATTAAATGTAGTAATGAAACACAGACTTACTCACAATCATTTAATTATACTTTGACGACCGGTTTCGATCTCTACAATATACAGATCATCTTCAGGTCGGCATTACAAGTAGTTAAATGCTACAATAAAGAAAACCAGAGTTAGAACATTATCTGGTTGCACAAGTGTTAACAGAAAGCCAAATTCGAAAAAATTTTTGCAATAAAGGTTTTCAATTGTTGACATTTCAGAATATTGATACCTACAAATGCACACCTATGAGTTAAAATGCTCATAAGCATATATGAGCAAATGGGTGCATGTAGTTTGTGAGTTTGTGTTGAAATTTAAATTATTAACAATTAAAACAAATTAAACCATCAAGCAAACTTAAATATGCATCCAAACTCAAAATAGCAATTACAAATAGATAGTAATATTGTTCAAACCTACTTACATGCCGTTACAAGGAATGCGTTGCCACTTAGTTGTTATCATATTAATTCGTCCAATTTATGCTGATTGGTTTGCTGGTAGGGTTATACGGCAAACAGACATGTTACGCAGGTCAAAACAAAGTAAATTTTTGAATTTGGAAAGGATCCTGAAGGAAGATGCGTGCTGTGAAACTGGTGATGTCTTGTTAGAATGGAGAAAGACAATGCTCAAGTGGTTGTGTATTGAATGTAGCCAGGTATGAAAATCTTATTGTAGACACTTGTACAAATGTGATGGTCTTAGCTCGTAGATGTTTTACGATACGGGCAGAGGTCAAAGCATAGGAAATGACAAACAGGAAATTATTTTAATAATTAACTTGAATTATAATGTCTTGTTCCCGGTCAAATGACTAAGGGATGTCATAAATTCAATAAACTAGTAGGTGCCAGACACTTTGAAATCTATGAACTGCATAGAAATTATAAGAAAGAAAGCTAATTAAATGAAAAAGTAGTAAAAATTATCAAAAAGATTGGTTAAGAACTGTAAAAGTAAATAATAAAAAGATCAGAAAAACCAGGGTTATTTTGTTTGAGCTATTGTTTAAAGGAATAAGTTCAAAGAAAAGAAAAGATATTGGTAGGGTGTTGGCACTTACTTGAGAATATTTTTTTAAAATAAATAAATAAATTAACACATAACACACAGGATTAAAAAGCACAAAGACATAACAATTATTGATAAAAAATTGGAGGTAGCACTACATTTCCCCAATTCACTGAATATCTTATTTTTTATTTCAATACATTTACATTCAACATTCGTACATTCAATACACAACCACTTGAGCATTGTCTTTCTCCATTCTAACAAGACATCACCAGTTTCACAGCACGCATCTTCCTTCAGGATCCTTTCCAAATTCAAAAATTTACTTTGTTTTGACCTGCGTAACATGTCTGTTTGCCGTATAACCCTACCAGCAAACCAATCAGCATAAATTGGACGAATTAATATGATAACAACTAAGTGGCAACGCATTCCTTGTAACGGCATGTAAGTAGGTTTGAACAATATTACTATCTATTTGTAATTGCTATTTTGAGTTTGGATGCATATTTAAGTTTGCTTGATGGTTTAATTTGTTTTAATTGTTAATAATTTAAATTTCAACACAAACTCACAAACTACATGCACCCATTTGCTCATATATGCTTATGAGCATTTTAACTCATAGGTGTGCATTTGTAGGTATCAATATTCTGAAATGTCAACAGTTGAAAACCTTTATTGCAAAAATTTTTTCTAATTTGGCTTTCTGTTAACACTTGTGCAACCAGATAATGTTCTAACTCTGGTTTTCTTTATTGTAGCATTTAACTACTTGTAACGCCGACCTGAAGATGATCTGTATATTGTAGAGATCGAAACCGGTCGTCAAAGTATAATTAAATGATTGTGAGTAAGTCTGTGTTTCATTACTACACGAAAATATTTTCATTTAATAGATCATCCCTCAAAACCCCTTTATTCCAATTTTCATGATTCTGTTGCCTTTAGTTCTCGAGATATTTCTAATAGGCCAGTTATCTGCCTCACCCTATATACAGATACAAGTAATTCCTTCGTTTGAATTCGTAATATTAATGTTTGAAATAACTTATATGCACTTATCACTGCAGTGACTGTCAATATTTAATAATGTATTACAAATCCTTTCTTCTACAACTTTTATCTGTCAGTTTTTAACTCAATCTTCTCACTAACATGTTGTACAAGTTGATTGAAAGCTACGATAAGGTCTTCGTTTTCAAATTCCTTTACAATATTTTCTTCCCAGAGACTTATTTCAGCACGTCTAGTTTCAGGATTTTTTCTTGTTGGTGGTTTTGGGTTAAATAAATATGAAAGTTGCTTTTCAAAAATGCTTGGGATTGCGTTCTCTTTCAACTTCGGGTATGTCAAATTTCGGTAAAGAAGTCAGTTTCAATATGTCGGTCGAATCAAAATGTTTTTTACAAACCACTGAACTAGCAGTTACTGTAAAATTTTCACGGTTAATAGATCTAATCCACTGATTACGAAGGTGATCGTTTTTGGGAAAAGAGAATGTACTTTGGGCCTGTTCATATTTTAAAGTAAGTTGCATAATTTGATTTGCCATTTGGTACACTGCAGTGTCTCGACATCTCTAATTTAATGTGTTATAATAAAGGATATAAAAGAAAAATGAATTAATTGTACCTGTACCAATGAATTAATTAACACTTATCGAGATGGGGTTTGTAGTTACTAAAGGGATGTTGTGGTTGTGAATTTAACAGTTTGTACTATATCTTATATACTATTATTAGTAATCACACAAATATTACAATATACGTAAGAGGTACACACTTTTTCTTTTTTAATCAAATAATTCACCAATAATACACTAAAAATTAACAAAATTAGCATAAACTCCCAATGTAAACAAAGTAAATATGGACTACCATCGGACTAGCTTCAACGTTGCCAATTTTCTCATTTCACGGCTTGTAAGCTTTAGGAGGCTGTGGTTGAGCGTGAAGATGTGATCGATGCAGGATCGTCCTGCTCGGAATCCTGCTTGTTGTTCATCTGTAAAAGTGCATATCAGTCACTTTCCTTTTTTATTTAAAATATTTCATAATTACAGCAACAAAAACAAGCACGACATCCCTACCCAGGGCCTATTTTACCAATAGGCCCGTGAGGCACCTGCCGCGGGCCCGCATTTTAATGGGGCCCGAAAGATCACCAAAAAAAAATTTTTATTGTAATAATAAAATACGTTTTCAAAATGTTTTCATTTTACGAACATGAAATGATAAATGATGACCCCACTGTTGATTTTCAAGCGACTTCACCTGTCACAAGTACATCTCCTTAATTCTCACAATAAAACACTGAAAAACGTTTGTTTTATGTTCAAACGTTTGTTCAGTGTTTTATTGTGAGATAAAATGAACTTCCATCAAGTAACGGTCGAATCCATCAATTATCTCCTTAATTTCCTATAGAAAACGACAATGTCAATACTTAACTCTTTTCCTAGCGACATAGCGATAACCAAAACATTTAAATCTGGAATTTCAAAAATATCTTATAAATATAAATAATCGACCGAATCAATATATTAATAAAATTAGTGAATGTGTTACAGAACTGGATAATAACAAAACCAGACATTTGCAAAGTGCAAGTTTTTATAAAATGAAAGTTAATTGGGAAAACATTCTTCGCGAGGGGTTAATGTACAGTCCTAAATGTGGCCGTGTTTATTGTTACGTTTTTAAACTAAATTTCCACGAAAAATATTGTTTTTTTAACTTTCGATGGGTATAATAGAGAGTTATCAAGTAACTCTATGAGAATACGGTAACGTTATAAATAACATGTAAAGTATACAGTAAAATAGCGTTACCGTATTCTCCTGGGGTTACTTGATAACTCTCTAATGACTGAAAAAATATCAATAGGATAGTTATTCAACATGAGCGATCTTCTGAACACATTTCATCAATTGGTACGTTAGTCAAGAGAAGTAGTACAGCAGGACAAATTGTATCATTAATGGAAAAAAGTTATTTAGAAGAAAAGGAACATTGGAGAAACGTTCTTTAACGAATAATAGCAACCGTTAAATTTTTGTCCATTCTTTTATGGTTCAACAACCAAATTATTTACAAAAGGAAATGACATATATACAGTGTGTCTATGTGTCGCATTTAAGATGAAGACAACCCTATATTTTGGCTTTCAAAATAAATACAGATTTGAAGTTTTGCACAGTCATACAGGTTGAATGTTCATATTTTTTAAGATACCTACTCGCTGAAATTTAAATTTTAAAGGCAGCCTACTGCCTACTGCGACTCCACAAACAGGGTAAATTTTCGATATTTTGCTTCCTGTTAGAAATATCGGAAAAAGTTATTTGAAAAAGATGCTCCCAATATTATTCTATCTCCAAATACCAAATTTCATAACAAAATTCGCACTTTTAGTTTTTTTATTATTTGATGAACTTTTTCCGATATCTTTAACGCGAAGCAAAATTTAAATTTCAGTAGAGTACCTTAACGACGTTCTACACCTTCGTTGCGGGGTATGCCTCTCAGAGGAAAGGGGGGGGGGGGAACTTATGCAAGCGAAAGTTGGTAACAATGCATTTATAGCAGAGTACTCAAATCATATGTTTCAGTATTGAATACTTTATAAAAATAAATTATAATAAAATTACGGAAATTACGGAATTAATTATAATAAATAAATTAAAAATGGTACGGTAAACAATCCTCATTTTTTAATATGTTATTCATTACAAAAAAACCTTTAATTTAAGCACTAATAATTAAAAATCGTAAATTTGGTCAAAAGTTATTAACTTTTTAAAAATTCCCATAAGAGCCCATGTTAAAACTTAACTTTGACCCTTAATAGTAATTAAACGGCACGGTAAAACAATTTTTAAAAAATCAAGTCTTAGTTTTTTTAAGTAAACTATAACATACTAAAATTTCATGCAAATCCTTAATTCTTTGCCGAAGGTGTAGAACGTCGTTAAGAAATGTGAAACTTCAACCTGTATGATTGTGCAAAACTTTAAATCTGTATTTATTTTTTTATTTTTTTTTTTTTTTATAGCTGAAATATAGAGCTGTCTTCATCTCAAATACGACACAGTGTATTTAAACAATGTTTAATTGTTTAAATATAAATTTTATTTATTGTTAATAAAAATTTAAATTTCTGGTGCTACTATATTTCTATTAATAAATAATTAATTCATTTAAAAAAGTTATTGATATTATTATTAAATCATATTTAGGGGCCCGAATATTGTGTAGTGCCTCGGGCCTTATTTGAAATAAAATAGGCTCTGTCCCTACCATCATGTTATTTCGTTGTGAATGGATACTGACAGCCCGAATTTTAGTTTGTTCAGGGATAATCAAATATGCACTCTCTGGTGATAACCCAGTAAGGTTCGAAATCGGTTAAAAGTGCTTTTGATGATCTCTGAACAAATTGAAATATAAGACGGCTCTTGTTTCGTTTTACAACGAAATGATTATTTATTTAGGTACTTCATAATTACTTCAATTTACATTTTTCTTTGTAGCCTATTTGATATGGGAGGCGAATACTACGGTTACGCAGCTGACATTACAGTTACCTTCCCAGTTAACGGTAAATTTTCTCCACAACAAAAAATCGTATACGAAGCTGTTTTAAAATCAAATGAAGCTGTCCTCAAAGCTGGTAAACCAGGAGTGTCATGGACCGATATGCATTTATTGGCCAATAGAGTCTTGCTGGAGGAACTTAAGAAAGGGGGACTTCTACAGGGTTCAGTAGATGATATGATAGCAGCTGATATTGCACCTATCTTTCAACCTCATGGTTTGGGACACTTTGTTGGTTTGAATGTGCATGATGTTGGAGGTTATTTGGAAGGAAACCCCGAAAGACCTACAAAACCTGGATTAAAAAGTTTGAGGACTGCTAGGATTTTAGAAAAAAATATGGTTCTGACTATTGAACCTGGATGTTATTTCATTAATATCGTAAGTATTTGTATTTCTTGCTAATATTTAGAACGGAATCAAATCAAATAACAGGCAAACGTTTTAGGTTCGTTTTGGCGGTCTACCAAAAGAACACTTCTCAATTTTTTTCCTTCTATTAGCGGAAGGCCACACGAGTGATAATTTACGACGCCGTAAAAGCAGTAAACTTGACCTGAACCAATTGTAGATTAAATAGGAGTTAGTCAACCAATGCCTCGTCAACTCATCTGGTTTACTGCTCTTGCGGCGCCGTAAATTATCGCCCATGTGGCCTTTCGCTTACTGTTAAATCTAACCTGTTTTTGTCTCTGAGTATCACGTTTATGTGCCATTGTTTTTGTGTATTTTCTTAACTTACTACGTATTACATTTTCCAATTTGTCCCTTACACACTTTCTCTTTATTTTGTCTTCCTCACTTGTTCAATTCTTCTCACTTCTTCTTCTTCTTCTTTTTGTGTAGACATGACTGTCTGTTTTTCAAATATGCCTCCAATAACATGTCAGATGTGCCTCCAGTACGTTTCATCGTTTTCGTGGTCTTCCCACTGTCGTCTTTCTATCGAGGAACCGTTTCTCGCCGTATCTACTACTCTATTTGTTGTCATTCGGCTTATGTGGTCGTTCCGTTCTACTCTTCTGTTTCTTACCCAGTTATTAATTAGCCCAATAAAATAAAATAAAGTCAAAATGTAATTCCGTACAGGTTGGAATAAATTTTTGAATCAAGTTTAGGTCAAGACACAAGATATTTTTAAGAAAGTATATGATTCATATGAGGGGATCATTGTTTAAATAATTAAAAATTGGTAATTTTTGCACAAAATTTACTTTTTTAACTGCTGCGACAATTCTTGTTTTTATTAAGGATTTTACAATTTTTTTCTGCAAAGATGAAGAATTTTATACAGGGTGTCTGCGTAACTTGGGACCATATGGGAAACTTCTTTAATATCAATTTTACGAAAAAAAGTCATTCTTTATAAAGTGCTCTGCATAGTCTAAAACCTAGGATGCAATCATCAGATATCAAATTTTGTCAACAGTATACGAGGTATGTCAAAAAATATGAATTTCGCTCAAGAGCAAACCACTTTTATATTTCAAAATATCAAAAAATTTTATAATGAAAAGTTATTTGTAATTAAAAACCATATTCAAATATGCAATAACAGCCTTCTACTTGAAAAAAAAATTTCTGAAATTTTCCTAAATTACCGATTCCGAACATCATTTTTATTTATTAGACATGTAATAACTCTTTTATTAATAATTTTAGGAAAAAAAGTTATTCTTCATAAAAATCTGTGAATGGTCTAAACCTCAAGATGCAATCATCAGTTATCCAAGTTTGTTAATTTTATACGAGGTGTGTCACGAGGTTTGTGAATTTCTAAATTCTTCTAAATTCATATTATTTGACACACCTCGTATAAAATTAACAAACTTGGTTAACTGATGGTTGCATCTTGAGGTTTAGACCATGTACAGATTTTTATGAAGAATAACTTTTTTTCCTAAAATTATTAATAAAAGAGTTATTACATGTCTAATAAATAAAAATGATGTTCGGAATCGGTAATTTAGGAAAATTTCAGAAATTTTTTTTTCAAGTAGAAGGCTGTTATTGCATATTTGAATATGGTTTTTAATTACAAATAACTTTTCATTATAAAATTTTTTGATATTTTGAAATATAAAAGTGGTTTGCTCTTGAGCGAAATTCATATTTTTTGACATACCTCGTATACTGTTGACAAATTTTGATATCTGATGATTGCATCCTAGGTTTTAGACTATGCAAAGCACTTTATAAAGAATGACTTTTTTTCGTAAAATTGATATTAAAGAAGTTTCCCATATGGTCCCAAGTTACGCAGACACCCTGTATGAGATTTACTAAATTAAATTTAACCCGTAATTTATTTAAATAATTTTAAATCAAAATTGAAAAACAAATTTCCAAAAAAATATTATTTGCAATATAAATAAGCACTATCAAATGTTTTGTTTGGCAGAATAAGTTGCGCTATATCACTATAAATTGACAAACAAATTGGTTGATAAATATTGAGTAGTTTATGAGAGATTTAATTTGTTTATAAAAAATTACCATTTTTTCAATTGCAAAAACGCGGTTATTGCCGATAGAGTATACAAGTTTTTAAGGTCTCATTTTTTGGCTTTAATGTATATTTTCGACAAGTGTATTGACAAATTAAAATTTTAATAAAACACCCCTTTAAAATGGCGTTTGGAAATTTATTGTATTTGTTTAAAACTTGTTTTTTTAATAACATCACCGGGATTACAAATTTTGAAATTTTTTTTCGATATTCGTGTTCCTGGTAGTTTTTGACACACTTACAAAAAAATTCTAGATCCATTTTTTGCCGAGATAGCTTTTCAAAGTTTAAAAATTATTAAATATTAAAGTAACGTTTACACATATCCAGTAACTAGCGCCAGTCTCACTGGAATGCCAGTGGCATGAAAAATAGACCACCTTTCTATTCGAGACGGCGCTGACAGACAGCGCTGGACTGGAGCATACTGGAGCAAAAAAATGTTTACATGATGCCACTAAAATGCCAGCGCTGTCGTGTCAGTGCGACTGGCGCCAGTTACTGGATACGTATAAACGCGCCTTAACATTTTAAAGATTGTGAGTACATATGTCAACCGTACTACTTGACAATGTCATTTATACATAGAGTTAAAATTTTAGAATATTTAAAAAAATAACGATTTTCGTAGCGACCTTAACTGAAAACGTTTTGCATAAAGAGTGGTGCAGTAGTGCAGTTAGTACTAGCTAAAAAAAATTTGGACACCCTGTATAAATAATTATGTTAATGTTTATACCGCTGAATAGAGGATTAATTACCTTTCAAATGAGCTATCACACGACTCCCATTCTCATTTAAAAAATCATCGATGACGTCATCACGCCCAGATGGGTGACGTCACTAGCATGATATATATGCCAAAAATTCGTAATTTAAAAATAAAAATTGACCATTTTAGGGATTTTTTTACAAAATTGTTCATTCTCGAGAAAATGAATTAATTCCAACCTTTACGTGCTCACTGTATGTATTTTACATTTAATTTTATAATCTTTTTAACAGGTAATACACTAAAAATTGTGTATATATTTGTTAATTTTTATTCACTTATATACATATATTTATATAGAGGTTGTCCTCAATTTTTTTTAAATATTATATTTTGTATTCACATTATCTTTGCGAGATTTTGCCAATGATTTGTACAAAAGAAAAGTTTTTATGATTCTTTAAGAAAAATTCACTATTTTGTTAAATTTTTAGAATAAAAATTTGTTTTAATACTCTTTTGTGATAATCTTTGGTGCCAACTTTTGTTTATTACAATACTAGAAAAAAAATTGTCTATAACTAATTATTGATTATTTATGGCAAAAAGGGTCATGCAGATGCTATTATTTTTATATGCTACCCCAAATTAAAAGAAAACATTGAAATTGGCCCATTATTAACAGAGATATTGGAAACTTCACCTCCGCAAATTTTCAGACAAAAAGTTTTCATTTAAGGTGCTACGAAAATCATCATTTTTCAAATTATTCTACAATTTTGATTATGTGTATAAATGACATTGTTAAGTAGTAAGGTTAATAGATGTAGTCACATAATACTTTTAAATTCAATATTGATAAACAAATTATGAATTTTTAAACTGGGTAAAGCTATCTCGGCCAAAAATGCTTCTAGAAAATTTTTATGCTTTTGTGGATATGTCAAAAATTACCAGTAATACGAATATCAAAAAATAATTTCAAGATTTTTACTCCCAGCGATGTTATTAAAAAATTAAGTTTTAAACAAATTACACCAATTTTCAAACGCCATTTTGGAGGGTGTCTAATTGAAAATTTGGTTTGTCAATACATTTATCGAAAATATACATAAAAGCAAAACAAGTGAGACCTTAAAAACTTGTATACTTTATCCGGCAACAACCGCGTTTTTGCAATTAAAAAATGGTAATTTTTTATAAACAAATTAAATATCTCATAAACTACTTAATATTTATTGACCTTTTTTGTCAATTTATAGTGATATTATAGCGCAACTTTTTCTGTGAAACAAAATATTTTATAGAGCTTATTTATATTGCAAATTTAATTAAATACTAAATTTAATTTAGTAAGTCTCATATAAAAGACTGTTTATTCATCTTTGCAGGAAAAAAAAGTAAAATCTTTAATAAAAACACGAATTACCGCAGCAGTTAAAAAAGTAAATTTTGTGCAAAAATTACCCATTTTTAATTATTTAAACAATGAACAACTCATATGAATCATATACTTTCTTGAAAATATGTTTTGTTTAGACCTAAACTTTGATATATTTATTCCAACCTGTACGGAATTACATTTTGATTTACATGTATTGTAATTTTATTTGATCAGTCTAAATGTTCTCCACCTTACATCTTCGTCGTATATCTATACTTCTAGCTCTGCCCCATAGTGTCACCATCAATTTTTCCAAGAGTTGTTATCTCTGCTGTTTCTAGTATTATTTTTGTCCTGTGTGTGCCAGGTCGTGTTTCTGCAGCCTATGTCATTATTGGTCTGATAACTGTTTTGTAAATTCTGCCTTTTTTTCCCTATATATATTTATTTCTCCACATTTTTTTATTCAGGAAACCTGCTGCTCTTTTGGCTCTATCCACTTGATCTTCCACTTCTACTTCGAGATAAGTGATGTCCAGATATTTTAACTTGTTACTTGTTCTATTATCTGACCTATAGCTGTAATTTACATCTTATTAAATTTGCTGTCATAACCATGCCTTTTGTGGGAAGATTAACATGTTAAATTTTCTGGCGGTTATTCTGGCGTAACTTGGAACAATATGGGAAACTTTTTTAATATCAATTTTACGAAAAAAAGTCATTCTTTATAAAGTGCTCTGCATAGTCTAAAACGTAAGATGCAATCATCAGATATCAAATTTTGTCAACAGTATACGAGGTATGTCGAAAAATATGAATTTCGCTCAAGAGCAAACTACCTTTATATTTCAAAATATCAAAAAATTTTATTATGAAAAGAGGAGTGTGAATTTCGAGAGTTGTCACGAGGTTTGTGAATTTCTAAATTCTTTCTAAATTCATATTATTTGACACACCTCGTATAAAATTAACAAACTTGGTTAACTGATGGTTGCATCTTGAGGTTTAGACCGTGTACAGATTTTTATGAAGAATAACTTTTTTTCCTAAAATTATTAATAAAAGAGTTATTACATGTCTAATAAATAAAAGTGATGCTCGGAATCGGTAATTTAGGAAAATTTCAGAATTTTTTTTTTTCAAGTAGAAGGCTATTATTGCATATTTGAATATGGTTTTTAATTACAAATAACTTTTCATAATAAATTTTTTTGATATTTTGAAATATAAAGGTAGTTTGCTCTTGAGCGAAATTCATATTTTTTGACATACCTCGTATACTGTTGACAAAATTTGAAATCTGATGATTGCATCTTAGGTTTTAGACTATGCAGAGCACTTTATAAGGAATGACTTTTTTTCGTAAAATTTATATTAAAAAAGTTTCCCATATGGTTCCAAGTTACGCAGACACCCTGTATTAAATTGGTACAGCATACGTTGTAAATCATCTTCACTCTGAAAGATGTGTATTACGTCATCTGCGTAGCAGATTATTTTAAGTTGTTTTTCTCCCATTTGGTATGATTTCATTCATGATCAGTTTGAATAATAGAGGACTTGGGGAATCCCCCTGTATTATTGCCAGCTTCAATTGTGTCGGTTAGTTCTTCCTCTACTTTTACTCCTCTTTTCACAACTCTTCCAGACTATATGCGCCATACTTTCAGAAACAGATAAACAAATATGAACCCTATCAGAACGTCTTGAAAATACAGGGTGTCCCGAAAAGAATGGTCATAAATTATACCACAGATTCTCTGGTCAAAAATATGTCGATTGAACTTCACTTATATACAATAGTGCACACAAAAAAAGTTACAGCCCTTTGAAGTTACAAAATGAAAATCGATTTTTTTCATATATCGAAAACCCTTCGAGATTTTTCATTGAAAATGGACATGTGGCATTCTTATGGCAGAAACATCTTAAAAAAAATTAAAGTGAAATTTGTGCACCCCATAAAAAATTTAAGGGGGTTTTGTTCCTTTAAACCCCCCCCCCCAAACTTTTGTGTACGTTCCAATTATATTAATATTGTGACACCATTAGTTAAACAAAATGTTTTTAAAACTTTTTTGCCTCTTAGTACTTTTTTGATTAGCCAGTGCTTATCGACCTATTTTGAATATTTGTCGAATCCATCACATATTCGTATATGGTTAAGTACGATTATAGAGACCTGTTAATAATCTGAAAATGTATTTATAATTTACATTTTTAGGTATATTTTGAAAAAGAAGCCATATCTCGATAAAAGGTAATTTGTCAAAAAAGACTAAGAGGCAAAAAAGTTTTAAAAACACTGTGTTTAACTAATTGTACCACAAGAATAGTGTAATTGGAACGTACACAAACATTTGGGGGGTTTAAAGGAACAAAACCCCCATAAAATTTCTATGTAAATATATTAAAAAAGAAGCTGCATCTCGATAAAAACTGGCTTATTGAAAAAATACTAAGAGGCAAAAAAGTTTTAAAAATGTTGTGTTTAACTAATGATCCACAATAATGAATTAATTGGAACGTATACAAAAGTATGGGGGGGTTTAAGGGAACAAAACCCCCATAAAATTTTTATGGGGTGGACAAACTTCACTATAATTTTGTTTTAAGATGTTACTGCCATAAGAATGATACATGTCAATTTTCAATAAAAAATCTCTAATAGTTTTCGATATATTGAAAAAAATCGATTTTCATTTTGTAACTTCATAGGGCTGTAACTTTTTTTATGAGCACGTTTGTACTGAGGTAAGTTAGGTTCAATCGAACTATTTTTGACCGCAGAATGTGTGGTATAATTTATGACCAATCTTTTCGGGACACCCTGTATAAATAGCCGCAAAGGATTTGATTTGATTTTGCCAACACAAAAAATACACAAATATGCCTGGGTCCAACCAGCGAGAAACACCAAGTCAATTATAGGTTATGTTATAACAAAACAAGAAGCACACATACTAAATGACAACCAACCAGCACAACCAAAACCACTGGAAACGAATGCACCCAAATACAATATTGATGCACTGCAAAACGACTCAACATAATTTTTATATAAGTTAGAACTTGTATAAAAATAAATCCAAAAATTAACAAGCCTGATGTACTCCTCAGCCCAGAATACCTACCAAGACATAATAAATAAAATCAATGAAGCAGCTTATGAAGGTCTCAGCACGATCCTAAGGAACAAAAATGATACACCATTGTGGTGGACAAATGACATCGAGAATTCACACAACAAAAAACAATCACATCAAAAGTGGCTGCAAACAAATGACCCAAATGATAGACGAACATGTGCAAGATCAAACAGAGAAGTAAAAAAATCTAGTAACTAATGCCAAAAATAACTTGGGAAAGTAAATGCAAAGAGCTCAACAAATATACAGGGTGTAACGAAAATACAGATCATAAATTTTATCACATATTCTGGGACCAAAAATAGTTTGATTGAACCTAACTTACCTTAGTACAAATGTGCATATAAAAAAAGTTACAACCCTTTGAAGTTACAAAATGAAAATCGATTTTTTTCAATATATCGAAAACTATTAAAGATTTTTTATTGAAAATGAACACCTGGCATTCTTATGACAGTAGCATCTTAAGAAAAAATTAAAGTGAAATTTGGACACCCTATAAAAAATTTATGGGGGTTTAGTTCCTTTAAACTCCCCCAAACTTTTGTGTACGTTCCAATTAAATTATTATTGTAGTACCATTACTTAAACACAATATTTCTAAAACTTTTTTGGCTCTTAGTACTTTTTTGAAAAGTCAGTTTTTATCGAGATCTCGAGATCAAATCCACCACATATTTGTATATGGTTAAGTACGATTATGGAGACTTGGTAATAATATGAAAATTTATGTATGATTTACATTTTTAGGTATATTTTGAACCGTATTAAAAAAGAAGCCATATCTCGATAAAAGGTGCCTTCTCGAAAAAATACAAAGAGGCAAAAAAGTTTTAGAAACATTTTGTTTAACTAATGGTATCGCAGTAATAGTTTAATTGGAGCGTACACAAACATTTGGGGGGTTTAAAGGAACAAAACCCCCATAAAATATTTATGTAAACATATTAAAAAGGAAGCCGCAACTCGATAAAAACTGCCTTATCGAACATAATTTTTATATAAGTTAGAACTTGTATAAAAAAGAGCCAAAAAAGTTTTAAAAATATAGAATTTAACTAATGGTATCACAATAATAATTTAATTGGAACGTACAGAAAAGTTTGGGGGGGTTTAAGGGAACAAAACCCCCATAAATTTTTTATGGGGAGCACAAATTTATAATTTTTCGTTAAGATGCACCTGTCATAAGAATGCCACATATCCATTTTCAATAAGAAATCTCTAATAGTTTTCGATATATTCGAAAAAATCGATTTTCATTTTGTAACTTCAAAGGGCTATAACTTTTTTTCTGTGCATATTTGTACTAAGGTAAGTTAGGTTCATTCGAACTATTTTTGGTCCCAGAATATGTGATTTAATTTATGACCTGTATTTTTGTTACACCCTGTATAAAGCGTCAGTAACAAGAGAAGCATGGAAAACGGTAAATCTGAGAACAAACAGAAAATAAACCAGTAGAATAGACAGAAAGACAGAAAAATATATTTTGCCGTTGGCCATTTATGTAATTTTTACTTATTATTAGGATACTATTAGCAGAACTTTTTATTTTACATTTTATTTGTTTTAGCTATTAGATAATGCCCTAGCTGATCCGATCAAGTCTAAATTTTTAGTCGCAGATGTTATTAACACTTATAGGAATTTTGGTGGTGTCCGCATTGAGGATGATGTCGTAGTTACAGAAGATGGTATTAAAAATTTAACCAAAGTGCCAAGAACGTAAGTTATTTGTATTTTTGTTAAATTCACATTATTTTTTCATATTGTCGGTAGTCAGATGTAGATAGAATCTGATGTCGGATGTATGAAAAGAGTTGAGGCGGACAGATGCCATTCTTCTTCTTCTTAACGTGCCCTATCAAGTCCCCTTGACGTTGGCGATTAACATGGCGAAACTGTCTCTGTCTCGAGCTATTCTAAATAGGTGTTCTGCTTTCTTTATTCCTGTCCACTCCCGGATATTCTTCAACCAAGAGGCCTGCCTTCTACCAATTCCTCTGCGTCCTTCGATTTTACCCATCATAATAAGTTAAAGAAGATTATACCGGTCTCCCCTTACTAAGTGTCCAAAATAGGCCATCTTTCTATATTTGATGTTATCAAGCAGCTCGCGGGTAGCATTTGCTCTCTTAAGGACTGCCACATTTGTCAGCATAGCCGTCCATGGTATTTTCAGTATACGTCTGTGCAGCCACATTTCAAAGGCCTCCAAACGGTTAATGGTGGATATTTTTAATGTCCATGTTTCGACACCATACAAGAGGACTGAACAAATGTAGCATTTAATCATGCGCTTTCGAAGTTGAAGTTGCAAGGTATCATTACAGAAGAATGACCTCATTTTTAAAAATGTCGTGCGGGCTATCTCGATTCTACATTTTATCTCTTTATCTGGATCTAGTTGTTCAGTAATATGGCAACCAAGATATTTAAAACTGGGTACTCTTTGAATTATATGACCATCAACATATAACCGTGAATCTTGATGGGCCAAACGGCTAAATACCATGTATTTTGTTTTTGGACAGTTTATATTTAGGCCAAACTCTCTTCCCACTGTGTCAATGGCATTTAAAAGGTGTTGTAATCCGTTCATATGATCACTTAAAATAACTGTATCGTCTGCATATCTGATTGTATTTATCAGAATTCCATTAACTTTCACACCCCATTCCAAATTATGGAGCGCTTCCTTAAATATTCTATCTGAATATAAATTGAATAACGGTGGAGACAGTATACAACCCTGTCTGACACCTCTTTGTATTTTGCATATTTCTGTTGATTTTCCATTTATGCAAGCTGTCGCTGTTTAACGCCAGTATAATTTTTCTATGATTCGTACATCTTGACTATCAACTCCTTTATCCTTTAATATTTTAATTAATTTGTGATGTTGTACTCGATCAAAGGCCTTCTCATAGTCAATAAATACAGCAAAGACGTCTTTCCTTTGATCTCGGCATTTCCGCAATAACACATTTAGTGCAAAGAGTGCGTCCCGGGTTCCCAGTCCATTTCTGAAGCCAAATTGTGTTTCATCCTGGTTTTCTTCACATTTATCTTTGATTCTACTGTGGATGATACGTAGAAAGATTTTCAAAGTTTGGCTCATAAGGCTTATCATTCTATAATCGCTACAGTTTTTCGGACGTTTTTTTTTTTGGTAGGGTTATGAATTCGGACTTTAACCAATCTTCAGGGATATCACCAGTCGAATAAACATCATTGAAAAGTTTGACTAGTATTCCAATGTTTTCCTCATTTATGAGCTTTAACATTTCTGTAGGTATGTTGTCGCGACCAACGGCTTTCTTGTTTTTTGCCAATTTTATAGCATGTAGTATTTCTGATTTTAGTATTTCTGGTCCTTCACCTTCATCTAAAGTCTCCAGTTCTTCGGGTCTATCATCATTATACAGTTCATTTATATGATTATACCAGGTAGTTCGAATTTCGTGTTCGACTATTATCATTTTTCCCGACGAATCGGTTATAGTATGTGGAGTTTTCTTATGATAAAGACCAGCTACTTCTCTAACTTTTTTAAACATATTAAACGTATCATGTTTTTCATTTAACTTTTCTAATTCCTTGCATTTTTCCTCCATCCATTTTTCTTTAGCTACCTTTATTTTTTGTTTAATTAGTTTCTGTTTTTCTTTGTATTCTGTTTTGTTATCTTTCAGTTTGCTTCTCTGCTCCATCAATTCCAGGATTTCATCAGTCATCCATTGTTGTTTTTTGTGCCTCTGCATCGTTGTTGTATATTTTTCCATTACTTTCCAGGCAAGATCTTTAAACGTGTTCCATATTTCTGTATTGTTTTCATTTGTTGAATTCTTTAGCTGATTATTCAGGTCATTTTCTATTAGCGTTTTGTTGGATGCTGATATATGTAATTTTGGTGTTTTGGGGCTTTCTTCGACTTTTTTGAGCTTCACTTGGATGTCAGCTATTAGAGGGTTATGGTCTGAACCGATATCTGCACCAGGATATGTCGTTGATCTCTTGACACCATTCTTAAATCTCTTGTTTACTAGAATATAATCTAGCTGATTTCTAATTATATGAAGTGAGTTATCTCCTGGTCCCTTCCATGTATATAATCTTCTTTTGTGTAATTTGAACCATGTATTTGCGATTATCATGTCATGTTCTTGACAGAACTGGTATAATCTATCGCCTCTTTCATTGCTCTCCCCGAGTCCATATTCACCTATCAGGTCAGATCTTCGTCCTTGACCAATTTTCGCGTTAAAATCTCCAATAATATATGTGATTTCGTTCCTTTTTAGATTGTTAAGTGTCTGTTTTAATTGACTATAGAATGATTCAATATCATTGTCAGATGCCATACTACTCAAATTCGAATTCGAAACACCCTTTGAAGTGGTCATAAAAACCACCAAATAGGGTAAACACTCGTATGATATACGGATGGATCTAAGATAGATGAAAGGACAGAAGTGGGAGTTACTTGGCCCAATTTCAGGCTATCTAAATCTCTTGGTAACGCCCCAATTATCTTTCAGGCAGAAATACGTAAGGCTAAGTCTTTATTTTATCAGACAGCTGCCTTAAAGGCTGTAAGTAACTTTGATGTGAATGCCAGGTCCCAAGAGAATGGCAGAAAATGAGGAAGCTGACAGCCTAGCAAAAGAAAAGGCTAATACCCGATTCCAGGGTTCAGAACCCTTCTGTGAACTATCGAAAAGACACATCAAAGAGGAACTCCGTACCTGAGAATTCAATCAACTATGATTACATATTTGAATGTAAGCGACAATGTTGTAAGCGACAATGGCTGCAACAATGTTGTAAGCGACAGAATTAAGATTATGCAAGAGATGGAAAAAACTTATGGACAAGTCATTTATGACAATACGGATACCAATACTGCCGTAGGAAAAACTCAGGGAAGGCAAAATGTTTTTAGCCTGATTGAAAGATGCTCGCATTTGTCTTTGGATATACAATAATATTGCATTAAAACCTCACTTTGACCCAATCTGTCGCTTACAACATTGTTGCAGTCCATCATTCATTTGTCTAACACACCAGGATAAAGGCAAGCAAAAGGCTCTGAAGGTGTCGCATATTGCAACAAACCGCCTTCTTGAAATGAGTAAATGAGATATCAAAATGGTCACTGGCCTTCTCACTGGTTTCTGCCCTCTGTATATAGATTGTGTAAATTGTTACTCTGTACAGTCTGATACGAAATAATTTTCATCCGTTAAACAAATTAGTGAAGGTAAAAATAAATTAAGGGTAGAGTGACGTTAACACATTTTAACTATTTCTAATAGTTCTAAACTATTTTTAGTATTAAATTTTTAGTAGTGTACGTAATAAAAAATAAACCAAAAACAAAACAAAAATAAACAAAAAACAAAACAAAAAAGACAGCTTCTAAACTCGCCAGTACTTTGTGCTGTCAGTCCTAAGCTTGGATAAAGGGTGAAGGGAGGTTGATGTTACCCTTGCTCAGATTACAATCCTGTTTGAGCACCCTGTATTATGTGCCTAATGCTTTTCTGTCTCCTGCTTTTCGGTCTCCTACTGTTCGGTCTAGTGAGGTTTCGGTAAAGAGCTTTTCGGTCTAATGAATTCAGTCTAATGATTTCGGCCTCTTTACAATAAACCAGTATACAGGTTGATTGATTAGTGGGGTAAAGCTCTGTAGATCCGTTATAGTAATAGATAGCAATAAAAGTTAATAATTAAAATTGTAGCCAACTTTGAGCCTCATATTTCAAAATTAATTAGAATATTACAGGGTGTTCGATAACATAGTGGCAGACCAAACTTATGTTTTTTTAAATGGAACACCCTATATTTTATTTTATATTCGAAATCTTTTTAACTTCTCCATTACAAAAATATTAAGTTTTGTTATGTTCTGCATGGTATTTACCAAATTATAACCAATTTTATATAAAAATCGTAACAAGTTCAACTCACCGTATAAATAAAAATAAGCACAAAAGCAATGGATTATTGATATCATATTTTTTATATATTGTCAAAATTCTCGTAAATGATTGTTATTGCTAATTTTCTTTATATTGAATACAGGGTGAGTCACAATGCAAGTACATTATTTTCTCAGTAATTTTAAATAGAACACCCTATATTTTATATCACTATCGAAAAGTACCATTACTGTACTTTAATTTTTACGTAACATTCCCTATGTCAAAATTTATTAGTTTTCGGGATATTTTCATTTTTCAGAGCAAATTATTAATTACGGGTCTAAATCTTTCTAAATTTTAAGTAAGCCATGACTGAATTGTCTAAAACTGACAACAATTTACGATTACTGATTATCAATTTGTTAATAAATGTATCAATGTAGTAAATAAAGAAAGAAAAATAATTTATTAGTAATAAATTTTATAAAAAAAAATCAACCACAACATACAACATTTTTGAAACAATTAAAACTACTTTTGTATGTATATATAACAATGTAACAAATAAAGAACGAAAACTAATTTATCAGTAAAAAATTTTACAAAAAAAAAACATGAACATACAACATTTTTGAAAAAAGTAAAAGCTACTTTTAATAAAATATTTTAAATATTTAATTACATAAGTTGTTCAAAATGACCTCCTAACACATTTTTAAGCATGCCTACCCAGATAGCACAAGTACGTTTTATGGACATCCAATGGACGTACATCTGTGTACATTGGAACGTCCAATGGACGTCCCGCTAAGGTACAATGGACATCCGATGGACGTCCAACGAATGTCCAGAGTTCACAAAATTGGACGTCCATAGAACGTCCGCTACAAACGTACATTGTACGTTGTATTGAAGCTTTCAGTGTACACCTTATGTACATTCAATGTACGTCTTATGGACATTTGTAGGGCACTTTTCAGAAAGAAATCTAGTATCCATAATTTTGTGAATACATAGCAAAAAGCCTTTATAGGAAATAGTTCCTTATAATACTAAACTTATACTTAAAAATATTACACAAAAGACCTGTTTATTTCTCTTTACTATAACTTCATTATAATATATACTTTATTGTAGGAACTAGGAACTTCATTAATGCACGACTGCACTTGCACGATAAACAGAAAACACAAATATATCACAGGATGTATTTTCATAAAGACGAGATTCAGATAATGACGCCCTAGGAAGCATGCACATTAAAAGAGGTTTAATCTCTGTTCTGTTTCTGTTCCAAACTATTTTTAGAGTCAGTACCGTTGTTGTATATTACAAGCGCGTTTGCCATTCTGTGAATTATCATAAATAAACCATCCTTCAGTATTCCACAACAATTAACAGCGATAATCCCCTAAAAGTACCTGCCTAATACTTTCACGACTGATAGCGCGAAGAGCGACAACGTTGTCAAGAAGATTCTCATTTAGTTTGTATTGGGACTTAATATAATAGTCGCGTTTTGTGTAAAATATCCATGGACCACAAATGGATGTCCAATGTACGTTGAAATCAAACGTCCAATGGACGTCCCGTAATGTACGTACATAGTACGTCCAGTTTTGGTCCATGGACGTTTGGACTTTAAATGTGCGTTATATGGACGTACATCGGACGTTGTGTGCTATATGGGTAAAAACGGTCATGGAATGAGTTACTTACACTACGAAGCATTTGTAAATTAACACTTCGAAATACACTTTGTATTCTATTTTTCATCTCATCTCTTATTGTTGGAGGCATTTTATAACCTTTATTCTTAAAGTAACCCCAAAAAAAATTAGTCCAGTTTATTAAATTCTGGTAATCTGGGTGGCCACGCTATTGGTCCATGGAAAAATGAAAATATCTCGAATACTAATACAGTACGGTAATGGTACTTTGCAATAGTGATATAAAGTACAGGGTGTTCCATTTAAAATTACTGAGAAAATAATGTACTTGCGTTTTAACTCACCCTGTGAGTTAAAGAAAGAAAATTAGCAATATTAATCATTTTTAAAAATTTTGACAATAAATAAAAAAATATGGCATCAATAAACTGTTATTTAAACTGTATAACATACACAACCTTTATATTTTTGTGATGAAGAAGTTAACAGGATCTCGAATATAAAATAAAATAGAGGTTGTTCCATTTAAAAAACATAAGTTTGGTATGTTATCGAACACCCTGTAACATTCTAACTAATTTTGTAATGTGAAGCTCAAAGTTGAATACAATTTTTGTTATTAACTTTTATCGCTATCTATTACTATAACGGATCTACGGAGCTTTACCCCACCAATCAATCAACCTGTATACAGATAATAAGCCATTTTTTATATATTGTGGATCTGTTAATCTAAACTTATCATTATATCATACATACATATATTATACATCCCTTTGCAGGTAAAATAAAAAATACTTCCATACATACAAATAATGTATATTGCATGAATATATGCAACCACGTATACATATATCATGACATGGTTGCCTATGTTATGGATCAATTTGACCAAAACGTCCAAGATTTTTTAACTATTATTAAAAAATTGACAACTTTGTATTTATGTGAAATGTTTAATCATTTAGATCGTACCTTGTTGTGTTACAGTGTCCAGGAGATTGAAGACTGGATAGCGGGAACAGATGACGACAAAAAGTACTCCTAATATTGAAAATAACGCCTAGTAATAAAATATGCCAGGAACTTTATATTTGGATAATCCTTCGTCTTCATATTATTTTTGTTATTATTTTACCAAGATTATTCTAGTATTACTATAACTATGTGATACAGTGTTTTACAATATTCGTATTAAAGTGTCAACTTTGAAATATTGTTAAGAGTTATTAAAGTATATTTATGCAGATCTTTTTTAATGTCTTCATCCATCCAGATATGGAAATACATGGGGAGAAAGTGACTTAAAGTGAGATGGATGAAATGCAAGGAGGCGAATGATGTGTTGTATGAGAGAAAGCTTACAATGAAACTGAAGGGAAAATTCTATAAAACTCATACGTCCAGCTATGATGTATGGAACTACATTTTGGGAAATAAAACGAAAAATAGAACAACGAATGCATTTGGTTCAAACGAGAATACGTCGATGGATGAGTGGAATGACCAAATAATAATGATAATGGTAGAGATAATGTATATATAGCTCATGACTTTTTGAAGAATCACTAGGCACATACAAAATTTGAAGATCAAAGTATGTTAAGCATTTAGACGTTAAGTGTGTTAAGTTCTTTTGCTTTATTGTGGCTAGATTTGGATTCTTCGAAAGCATGCGCAATCGCTAAAGAAATTTCCTCAAATCATATAATGTCTTTTTGATGATCAGCCTGTAACAGATCCCGATTTTATGTTTATGCTCCCACTGCTGACGCTGATAAGCAGAAAATTGAAGAATTTTACCATCAAATAGAAGAAGTGCTAAAAATAACAAACAAACATAAAGCAATACTAATTATGGGAAACTTTAACGCTAAGTTTTGAGGGAAGATAACGCAAAACGTCAGTGGAAACTGTGGCTTGAGAGAGATATCAATGAGGTGAGCTTATAATCGAAGGTTATCAAGAAAATGACTTCGTCATTACAAGTACCTGGTGTAAACTTCCAGAAAGGCTTCTGTACACCTGGAAATCCTCTCAAGATAGACAAGATAGAATAGTACGGAATCAAATAGATTAGATCTTAATAAACCACCGATATACAGAGTGTTTGGTAAAGAATGGGCCATAGCTTAACCTCAGGTTCTTGAGGTTAAAATAGGCCGATTTAAGCTAACTTACCTTAGTACAAAGTTTATAATAACCGAGATAAAGGGTGTCAAAGTTAAACTTTTTTTTTTTTTATTATTGAATATTTCTTGACAGGTATGAGATAACAACATGAAATTTGGTATGTGGAGGTTTTTTGGGCCGAGAAAACTAAATTCCCTACCAAAAATTATGTATTGCCCAGAGGGCGCCACATACGCCTTTCAGCACTCATTTATTACGTTCAATTTTTTTATCCCTCACTCTGTATAATTTTGACATTAAAATTTTTATTCTCCTATTAGTTTTACTTAAAAAAGGTATACTTTTTTCATCTCACTAAACTCAACCGTTTTCGAGATAAACACATTTTAAATCTGCGATACACCATCATTTTTAGCATAATATCATTGTATGTAGTTCCACCCGAAAAATAACTTAAAACCATAATAATTGTGCCAGTTCTCAAATTTATGTCATTGCATCCCAAATTTGAAGAAATTTGCGATACATTTTTGGATAATTTTATGGTTTTAATTTATTTTTCGGGTGTAACTACAATGATATTATGCTAAAAATGATGGTGTATCGCAGATTTAAAATGCGTTTATCTCGAAAACGTTTGAGTTTAGGGAGATGAAAGAAGTATACCTTTTTTAAGTAAAACTCATAGGAGAATAAAAATTTTAATGTCAAAATTATACAGAGTGAGGGATAAAAAAAATTGCACGTAATAAATGAGTGCTGAAAGTCTTATGTGGCGCCCTCTGGGCAATACATCATTTTTGGTAGGAAATTTAGTTTTCTCGACCCAAAAAACCCCCACATACCAAATTTCATGTTGTTATCTCATACCTGTCAGGAAATATTCAATAATAAAAAAAAGTTTAACTTTGACACCCTGTATCTCGTTTATTATAAACTTTGTACTAAGGTAAGTTAGCTTAAATCGGCCTATTTTAACCTCAGGAACCTGAGGTTAAGCTATGGTCCATTCTTTACCAAACACCCTGTATAAACAATATTATAGATATAAAAACTTACCCCGGCGCTGATATAAGCTCAAATCATAATTTACAATGGTCCAAAATTCAAATCAAATTCGAGAAATTAAGACAGCCAAAGAATCTTGCTTCGAGAATTCATGTAAAGAGATAATAGAAGTGCTTAAAAAAACATGACAGTTTCAACCTCCACAATTAAATACACCTCCAAAATTAGAAAACTGAAAAATGCTCACGTACTTAAAAACGCAGACGGAAAAATTTGTTATCATGAACAACAGTGCCAAAGAATGAGAGATATACCAGTGACTTACAGTCAAATAGAACAGTAAATTATTGTACCTACATCAGAATTCCAGTATAATGTAAATAGTTTGGTAATATTTATTTGAACATTTTACTGAAACTAGGTCATTTGTTTATCTAGTTATTAATTGTGGTGATCACTGTATTTCTTAAATTAATACCTACAAGATTTGTTTGTTTTGCTTTATTAATAGACAACTTAAAAACAATAAAATTTTAAATCTATTATGAAGTTCCAATTTCCAATTACAAACACAGAATAATTTTACTGAAATAGACTAATATAGACTATAAACCAATAACCAATATAACCTTAAAATGTTTATAAACGGGTCGTACGCTGATGAAATGTTCATTTGGTAGGTAATCGGGCAAGATCCTCGTGTGCATTCGGTGACTTTCGTCTCGATAGGGATGCGTTCTCACGTACGTATCGGAGCGTTACTTTAGGTAATACGTATTGAGATACGGGAGTTCAACCATTAATGCGCAAGCGTACATGTCAAAAAGATGCGTTACGTTTACGTATTTGTGTGCACAAAAACTCCCTATTATTTCGCGCAGCAACCGATAAAAAAAGGTTTCAGGAAATTGTTAACATGATGACGACCAACGTCTGAATACTAGGACGACACCTAAAGAAGTACAGCAGGTATTGTGTATGGGATGGCATACAAAAGGTATTGATAATTTTATACTTTAAACGAGTATATACTAAATTTATAATCAAGATGCAGTAGAAATAAACAAACCAAAACACTTTAAATGCTACTATAGGAGCACTCCCGAATCATAATTTACAATGTAATAAATTGGAAATCATTATTTGTGATTTACAATGTATATACATTGTAAATTATGATTCCGGAGTGCTCCTAGTAGCATTTAACGTGCCTTGGTTTGTTTATTTCTACTGCATCTTGATTGTAAACTTAGTATAGGTATCTGTAAATAGGTGTGTAACAAAAATATTTAATAAATTAAAAGAATAATATATTTTAAAAATTGAAAACTTCTTAACGTATTATTACATATTATTAAATATAAAACAACTCATACATATTTTATTGATTGTTGTTTATCTTAACATTAACCTTTACTTGTTGTTTAGTTCTAGGATTAGCCGCTTTTGGAGCTGCTTTTGGTTTATCTCCAGATGCATTATTGTTAACTCTTGGTCTACCTGGTTGTTTCTTCGGAACTTGAGCAACCGAAGTGTTTGCCAACATTTGCTGGGCTGCTATTATGTTTTGTTGCTGTAGCATCAAAGTCTGCTGCTGGATTATCATTTGTTGTTGCTGTAACAATACCGCTTGGTCTTGTTTAAAGATTGGTGGGAGCCCAGGCTGAGCTCTAGGCTGGGGAGCTCTTCTTGGTTTAGGTGCTGCATTTCCCTAAACAGGCAACAGAAGAAGAACATATTAATGTGTTATCGAAAAAGTTTTTTCGAAACAAGAAGTTGATATAACAGAAGTTCAGTAACAACAAAAAAATGTGAAATCGTTATTATAGAAACACGGAATGTGTGTAGGTAGGTACCATAGAATAAGTTCAAGTTACTTTCATAAAAATCACAGAGGGAAATAGCAGGAGAGATTCGCTATTTGGCTTTCAATTGATCAAAGCGGTAATAAATCTAAAGCATTTGCTGAAATCTGGAAACTTTTGCAAATTTCGTAAAGTTTCAAAGACAGAAAACGATATTAGCAAATCGTTCTCGTTTATGACCACCACAGTAGATGGCACTTTTGTAGTTTACCACTTAGAGTATTTCAGGGGCCTTCTAAACATCATGCAGGAAGAACAACACAAAGAAGAGATCTATATCACAGTCAAAAATCCCTCTTTTGAAGAAACCCAAAAGGCCTAAAATAGCTGAAAAATCAGAAAGCGCCGGGTACGGACGAGATACCAGCAGAATTTCTGAAATATGGGGGAGACGCAGTACATGGCCAAATCCACGAGTTAATAACGCATATATGGTTAGAAGAAAGCATACCAGCAAGATGGAAGGAAAACAAAATAGTGCCGATCCACAAAAAAGCAACAGAATAAAATGCGCAAATTATAGAGGAATTTCACTCCTAAATACGGCATATAAAATCCTCTCAAACAACATTCTTAGTAGACTAACCTGTTATGCTGAAAATGTCCTAGGAGAGTATCAATCCGGTTTTAGGGCAAACAGATCAACTATTCAAGCTGAGAAAAGGGATGGGGGTATAATAAACCCATACATAATCTCTTTATCGACTTTCGATAGGCATATGATAGCGTAGAAAGAAGCCAAGTATGTAATGCCATGGCTGAGTTCTCAATACTAAAGAAACTCATTCGGATCACCAAAGTCTGTATGGAGGGTTGAATATCTAAAGTACGTGTGAAATTAGAACTGTCTGGCAGCTTTGAAATCAACAGTGGACTCAAACAGGGTGATGCGTTATCCCCACTACTTTTTAACCTTGTATTAGAGAAAGCCATGAGGTCGGCCGAAATAAACACAGAATTGCTATCGGTTCAAGGTCCCAAGCTATTATTAGCATATGCAGATGGCATTGATCTCCTTGGAGACTCCATCCTATCCATAAAAGACATTTTCAACCAGGTGGAAGGAGCAACAAGTGAAGTAGGGCTGAAGATTAATGAAGGTAAGACGAATTGACAACTAAAACTCTAATTACGTTCAAATGATTTTTAATATAGTCTACTATTGTTAAGAATCATTAGTATAGCTAAATTTTTAATTTTAGTATACAGGGTTGGTCGAAACTCGGAATGAGTATTTTCTGAGTTTTCTTAAATGGAACACCCTGTATTTTAGTATTGTAATGAAATGATATTTTATGGTACTTTTTTATTTCTTAAGCATTCCCTATACCTAACTGCTTTAATTTGTGCTTAATTGTTAGTCGCACCAACAATCTTAACTACGTAGCTATTTTGATAGCTAAACCATTATTGGTAATTTTAAGGATCGGTCTGGATTATTATGTATTTATTTCTGAAAAATTGTTTGTGATTGAATATTTTCATGGCCAACCTAATAAAATTTTACGTATTTTTTGTTGCAATTAATGTTTAGCTTGAATCACCAATAACTCACAAATGAAAGCAGTTAGGTATAGGGAATACTTATAAAATAAAAAAGTACTATGAAATATCATTTCATTACAGTACTAAAATACAGGGTGTTCTATTTAAGAAAACTCAGAAAATATTCATTCCGAGTTTCGACCAACCCTGTATACTAATATTTCAAAATTAGCTATACTAATGATTCTTAACGATAATAGACTATATTAAAAATCACTTGAACGTAAGCAGAGTTTTTAATGTCAAACTATTACAATTCTACAGGGTGTGAATGTTGCTACGAAATTAATAAAAAAACGTAAATATCTTTTAAAATACCCTGTATAATATTACAAAATCTCATATTTTAAGAAAGAAGATATTGAGGACAATCCAAAAATGTAAAAATGTACAGGGTGTCCCATTTAAAAAAACCAAATTATAAGCAACTTCCGGTATAACCGGAAGTTGCAAAGAGATGAAAATATTTTCATTTAACAGATCATCCTTCAAAACCCCTTTATTCCAATTTTCATGATTCTGTTGCTTTTAGTTCTCGAGATATTTCTAATAGGCCAGTTATCTGCCTCACCCTATATATTTTTATATTTTTAAAAGCTCCTTAACAACCTGATCACAACGAACTATATCGTCTAGGATATGTTTAAAAATTACAGGGTGAAATTTTGAAATTATACAGTGTGAAACCACTTCTGGAATAAAATTGTTTGCGTCCTTATTTTGGAAAATTACAGAAAATGCTGGGACATGTCGACTTATAAATTCAAATCTGCATTTTTTAAACATAAATATGAATGTACAGAGTGATTTACGCGAGTTTTGCATAGTCCATCTTCTTTATTTTAAATAGAACATCAGAACACCCTGTATATTTTATACTTTTAAAAGCTCCGTAACAACCTAATCTTAACAAACTATATTATGTAAGGTCTATTATGGTTATGAATAATACCTACAGGGTGAAACTTATGTATAATTTTGGTCAACAAATTAAATACAAAACTCAATATACATGATGCTTAGTTTAGAAAACTGCTGTCTGTAGTTAGCTATGTATTTTTAAAAAATACCATTATTTAAAATGTGATACTTATAAATTAATTTCAAAATTCTATGTATTTAATTTCTTTACGAAAATTTTTCAAAATTTCTCGTTGTATTATTCATCACATGCTTTACATAATAATACTTTTTTGAGATAAGGTTGTTAAGTAGCTTCTAAAACATAAAAATATACAGGGTGTTCTATTAAAAATAAAGATGACGGACTTTGCTAGATTTGCATGAGTTTAGTTTATTTTGTTTTTTATAATTTATTAAAATAAGAATAAAAACAATTTTATTCCATTAGTGGTTTCCACGTTTTATAATTACTAAATTTCACCCTGTATTATTTTTAATAGACCCTTTATGATATAGTTTGTTAAGATTCGGTTGTTACGTAGCTTTTAAAAATATAAAAATATACAGGGTGTTCCAATAAAAATAAAGCTTGTAGACTATACTAGGCTTACCTGAATCACTCTGTACATTTAAATTTCTGTTTAAAAGCGCATATTTATATATAAAAATCTACGGGTTTCGGCGTTGTTATAATTTTTTAAAACAAGGACAGATTTAATTTTTTTTCTTAAGTAAGTTTCACCCTATACAGGGTGAGGCAGATAAAGGGCCTATTAGAAATATCTCGAGAACTAAAGGTAAGAGAATCATGAAAATTGGAATACAGGGGTTTTGAGGTATGAACTATTTAATGAAAATATTTTAGTCTCTGCTACTTCCGGTTATACCGGAAGTTAATTGTAACTTCGTTTTTTCAAATGGGACACCCTGTATATTTTTACATTTTTGGATTCTACTCAATGTCTTCTTTCTTAAAATATGAGGTTTTGTAATATTATACAGGGTAGTTTAAAAGATAATTATTACGGTTTTTTATAAATTTTGTAGCAAACTTCACACCCTGTAGAATTGTACTGATTTGATATCAAAATCTCCATTTATGTTCAAGTGATTTTTAATATAGTGTATTATTATTAAAAATTATTAATATGGCGAAATGTTTCGTTTTAGTATACAGGGTTGGTCGAAACTCGGAATGAGTATTATCTGAGTTTTCTTAAATGGAACACCCTATATTTTGGTATTGTAATGAAATGATATTTTATAGTAGTTTTTTATTTCTTAAGCGTTCCCTATACCTAACTGCTTAAATTTGTAAGTTATTTGTAGTTATTTAAGCCTAACATGAATTGCAACAAAAATTACGTGAAATTTTATTAGATTTGCCGTGAAAATATTCAATCAAAAATAATTTTTCGAAAAAAAAAATTAATCATAATCTAGCCTGACCTTAATTTATTAATATTGGTTGATATATCAAAATACCTACGTAGTTAAGATTGTTAGTCTGTTTAATATTAATAAAAAATAAAAACATACAATATTCTATCTAGTTGGCTATGACTGACACTAAAATATGCTTAAACATTTGCTTTGCTTAAACATTCTACCATTTTTAAAGTTCCAGTTGCTTTGCTACCATTGCTAATATGAATTTTTCTAATGAGGAACTGATTCAGATGTTTTTTTGTTCTAGGAGAGTATAACAAATAAAAATGTGCTACTAGCAATAAGAGTTTATCATCAGCAATTCCACGATAGATGACAACCAAAAAAAGAGAAACTTTTCAAAATTTACTAGAGCGGTTTCAACGAACTGGAAATTTAGATTACGAGAAATCTGATCGAAGAAAAATTATTTTAAATGATTAAAATGAATTAAATGTTAGTGTCACTGAGAATCTGCATATTAGTATGAACGTTCTCGTAATCTAAGTGTCTAGTACGTCGAAACTATTCTAGTAAACTTTGAAAAAAACCTCTTCTACACTTTGAAAAGTTTTTCTTCTTGGCTGTCGTCTATCAGGGAGTTGCAGATGATAAATTCTTATTGCTAGTAGTACATTTTTGTTATACTTACTCTCCTAGAACAAAAACTTTACTAATCAGTTCCCCATTACAAAAATTTATATTAGTAATGGTAACAAAGCAACTGGAACTATAACAATAATATAATGTCTAATGTTTAATCAAGTTTAGTGTCAAAGCCATAGCCAACTGGGTAAAATATGGTTTGTTTTTATTAATATTTTATGCACCAACAATCTTTACAACGTAGGCATTTTGGTATGGTATCTCATCCAATATTCATAAATTAAGGATCACTCTAGATTAACATGTACTTATTTTCAAAAAATTATTTATGATTGAATATTTTCACGGCAAACCTAAGAAAATTTCACGTAATTTTTGTTGAAATTAATGTTTCGCTTAAAGAACTACGAATACCTTACAAATTAAAGCAATTAGGTATAGGGAATGCTTAAGAAATAAAAAATTACTATAAAATATCATTTCATTACAATACTAAAATATAGGGTGTCCCATTTAAGAAAACTCAGATAATACTCATTCCGAGTTTCGACCAACCCTGTATACTAAAATTAAACATTTCGCTATAATAATAATTTTTAATAATAATAATAGACTATATAAAAAATCACTTGAACATAAATGGAGTTTTTGATATTAAATCAGTACAATTCTTCAGGGTGTGAAGTTTGCTACAAAATTTATAAAAAACCGTAATTATCTTTTAAACTACCCTGTATAATATTACAAAACCTCATATTTTAAGAAAGAAGACATTGAGCAGAATCCAAAAATGTAAAAATATACAGGGTGTCCCATTTGAAAAAACGAAGTTACAATCAGCTTCCGGTATAACCGGAAGTAGCAAAGAGCCCAAAATATTTTCATTAAATAATTCATACCTCAAAACCACTGTGTTCCAATTTTCATTATTCTCTTACCTTTAGAGGTAACACAGACAGGGCGGCGTACGTCGACTGAACCCCCGCTGAGATGTTGATAGCGACGCATCCCTTACTATAATTTGATGCAGTAACACACACCAGACGCTCTTAAAATTTTCGATGCAGCGGCTTTCTGGCGACATATCCTGGAACCCATCCACCGCCAATCGGTTTTATGACTTCGACGGCATATCATAAATGCGTGTATCGTGCTGCAACACAGACGTTTGAGCTGTTTTCTAGCGAATTCTGTAGTGAGTGTTGTCAGATCGTGTTTTTGTGATGGGAAATACACAGTAGAAAAATTAATTAATGAAATTCAGATGAGACCAGCTATTTGGGATATGCGCATTGATGAATATTCAAACAAAATAATAAAAAAACCTTATGTATTATTTTATTTATTTATTTATTATTTTATTTATTATGCTCTACAGGCCTTGTATTTACAATTTTAGATAATACAGTTTATGCTAATAATTTATATATAATTTTATTTGATGTCTATGTAAAAATTGCCGAACTATGGTTCTCCACTATATCCTATTTTTCACCTCCTCTTTCCAGTGTGTAATTTCCATCGATACTACACCTTCCTGAAACTTTCTTGCCGTCTTTTTCTTGGTCTACCTCGTCTCCTAGTCCCAACTGGTCTTCTGTGCAGTACCATCTTTGGCATTCTTCCTTTATCCATCCCCTCGACATGACCTGCCCAGCTGATTCTTTATGACTTTGTGTATCTTGTTACACTTGGTTCCTTGTAAAGCATCCTTAATTCTTGATTGGTGCTTCTATGCCAGCCGTCTTCTGTATCTGTATTCTTTCTCCTGAAAATAGCTCTTAGAACGTTCCATTCTCAACTCTATATCTTTTTTTTCTTCTGTTTTATTTAGCACCCATGTCTCACATCCGTAGGTGGCTGTTGCTCTTATTACGGTTTTGTATATTCTGGTTTTCGTCTTTCTTGATACGTACTTTGGCTTTAATTTGAATAATTTTTTTAATCAATTTAACACCTGTATTTGCTCAGTGGCGTACCATATAATGGAATGCCTCTTAGCGTTATAAATAGTTTTTATTAGGTGATATGCTTTCCCTCATAACGGTGTTATTTCTTGAACACGGCTTTTTAATACTCACTAATACTCCTGAAAAGATTATTTAGATATTCGTGTAAAATTAAAAAACATCTCTGGGCCTTTATTATATTAATTTAGTTAATATAATGTGTAAAAAATCCCTTATAATTTCGTTCCTTTATTATCGGATGTATCCAATATCTGCGTTTCTTTTTTTCTTTAATCTAAGATAAAATAAACTTGTATTTATTACAAAAGACAAATCGTCATAACTTTCAGACATCGTATCGTACAGCAGCCAACACGCGACTCAATTTGGCAACAACGAAATACAAATACTTTAAATCGTAGCATAGCTGCCGCTGTTATACCGCGCCATATGTTTTACGCTGCCTCGACGTCGATTCGACGTGCGCCGCCTGGTGTGTCCTTGCCCTTAGTTCTCGAGATATTTCTAATAGGCCCTTTATCTGCCTCACCCTATATATTATGAATTTATGGCATATAATACGAATGTGATAACTTGACAAACAAGAAAAAGACACTGCACACCTAATACATATCTAATTAGAAGACACCTGGAAGACACACTATCCAGAATTATGAACAGAACAAGGGTCAAGAAGCACGCATAGAACTAAATGTGAAGAAAACGGAATACTTATCAATATGGGAAGAAGACGTCAAATATTTGGAAATAGAAGAACACGTAGAAATAAAAGGAACGAATAATATTTGAGTTTTATCTTCTTCTTCTTCCTTCTTGTATGTAGGCTTTAAAGCCTGTTTCGTCTTCAATATTATTTGAGTTTTATAATGTCGAAAAATGTAACAACAGAAGAGATAAAACATAGATTGGGACAAACAAGATCTTCCTAGTAGATATATACTTCTATAGTAGGTAGATACTTCCCAGTATAGGTATTCCTAGATTCCTAGATAAGTATCTTCCTAGTAGATATATACTTCCTAGTAGATATATACCGGGTGTCCATTTATATTTTCCCTCATTTTAACTACCTATAACTTCTAAACGGCTCAAGATAGAAACATGCGGTTTTCGCTGAAATGTTTTATTTTACTAAAAGTTTTGTACGAATCGATTGAGTTTTTTTATATCGCTTTCAATTACGAAAATAAAAATGGCGGATTTTTGAAAAAAACTTTGTTGACTTTTTTTTAATGGAACACCCAGTATACTTTTTTGTAAATTGAAAGAACAATCATTCACCTATCCAGCGATATAAAGTTTTTTAAAATCGGTTGTCCAATCACTGAGTAATTAATTTTTAAAATGAGAGGTGCAGCGTGGATATCACATACAGTCGGAAAAATGAAAGAATACCCATGAACGAACATATAAAACACGCTGTATTTTCCTGTCACCGTGTCACAAAGAAAATTGTCCAGTACAAGTACATGTAACAATAATTATTACATGTACTTGCGCTGGCCAATTTTTTGTGTGACACGGTGACAGGAAAATACAGCGTGTTTTATATGTTCGTTCATGGGTATTCTTTCATTTTTCCTACTGTACCTAAATAACATGTAACTAAGCAAAATGATATTATGTTGTGATTTTCACATTGCATCTCTCATTTTAAAAATTAATTTCTCAGTCATTTGAGAACCGATTTTAAAAAAAATTATATCGCTGGATAGGTAAATGACCATTTTTTCAAGTTACAAAAAAATATACTGGGTGTTTTAATAAAAAAGGTCAACAACGTTTTTTTTTCAAAAATCCGCCATTTTTTATTTAAAAGCGATATGAAAAATGTCCATTTACCAAAAAAATTGAAAAAACGATCATTTACCTATCTAGCGATATAAAAATTTTCAAAATCGGTTGTCAAATGACTGAGCAATTAATTTTTAAAATGAGAGATGCAATGTGGAAATCACATAACATAATATCAATTTGCTTAGTTAGAGAGTTGCACCTCTCATTTTAAAAATTAATTACTCAGTCATTTGACAACCGATTTTGAAAAACTTTATATCGCTGGATAGGTGAATGACCTTTCTTTCAATTTACACAAAAATATACTGGGTATTCCATTAAAAAAAAGTCAACAAAGTTTTTTTCAAAAATCCGCCATTTTTTTTTCGTATTTGAAAGCGATATAAAAAATTTAATCCATTCAGACAAAACTTTTACTAAAATAAAACATTTCAGCGAAAACAGCATATTTCTATCTTGAGCCGTTTAGAAGTTATAGGCAGTTAAAATGGGGGAAAATATAAATGGACACCCGGTAGTATATACCTATAGATCTTCTATAAGACCACTTCCTAGTGCAATCTGGAATAAAAACATCAAAGAAAAAACAAAAAAAAGATATACCAAACAATAGTACGAAGTATTATGATCATATGTGCAGCAGTAATTTGTATCATAAACAAAAAATACCCAAGGAGTATTTTGGCGACCCAAATAGAATACCGGAGACGATGCTGTGGCGCAGGGCCCCCGCTACCATATGTGCAAAGTGTGCAATGCACACGGGCGCCATCCTTTAGGGGCGCCAAAACCCAGGGTAAAAAATTGCAAAAAATTTGAAAAAAAAAACAAAAATTAATTTTAAAACAAAAGTTGAGAAGTTAAATAAGATTACGTATAAATAGAAGAAAACATGAGAGAAACCGAATACTTCGGCCATATAATAATTAGAGAACCTAAATTCCATCTACTTCGCCTTATAATACAAGAAAAAGTGGAGGGAAAGAGATGGATTTTTCGAAATCAACTTTCATGGTTGTGAAATATTAGATAAAGAAGACGAAGGTATAATAAATACACACAAATTTTTTTTAGTAGGTATATCATCCAGTTACTGAAGATTCCTATATGCAAGACCATGTCGGAAGTCAGGCATTTTAATTTATTTTGTTATGATTTTATTATGTTTCTTTCATTTTGATATTTTAGTCTACAAATAATAGTCCATTTACCCACAGTTTTTGCTGTGAATTTTAAAGAACCGCTTGCATTGACATGAAATACACATTGGCATACATAAAATACATATAGCTAACAACACTAACAAGTCACAGAAAAAAATTGATATTGTGCCGATGTGTGCTTTTGCACTGGGGTGGATTCCACCCCTTCTCGGGAATGAAAAACATAGGTTCAAAATAAGCCTGGAATTGGATAAACTGAATAATTCTAAGGAACTTTGTTTCTATAGAATTTTTTCACTAAGTTAATACTTTTCGAGTTATTTGCGAGTGAATATGTTCATTTTTTAACAAAAACCCTGTTTTTAGACGGTTTTTCCCAAATAACTCAAAAAGTAAGTATTTTATCGAAAAATGCTCTTATCAAAAAAATAGCAGTAGAAGCACAGTTGTAGCTAATGAAAAGTTGGTTCTTATTCTTCAAATTCCAAATCGAATATTTCAACGTGAAATAACCAACAAATGAAGAACTTTTCGGGGAAAACTCATTAAAACTTATTTAGAGTGTTTAAAACAAGCTTATTATATTTGTTCTTTATAAAAGTTTCTAGCATCAAAAGTAAGTAAGTTATGCTCAAAATAAAGTTGGTCTCTTTTTTTGGTAAAACTAAATCTTTTGGACAAATTTTTTTTATCTTGAAAAAAATTGCTCTTTTTAAATAGCTTAAAAATTATTAGTGATACCAAAAATCTCAAACAATAAAAAATGTAGGTTTTTCTATTCTGAATATATTGAATTTTTTGTTTTCCTGTAAAACAAAAATTTGTTAAGATGTGGCTGTTCAAAATTTGCATACACCCGTGATTAACGACTCGTTCAAGCCCTTTTAACTGGAACAGCCTTTTCAAAAAAAGCTCTTTGAACTGATGAAACTTCAGATCATATAAACAATATAAACAAAAAATATAAACAATACATAATATGTAACTTGTAGTGAAGCGGTAACGATTAATTTCATTTGGGACGCTAATTAGGGGGTGATTTTCACGATTTTTTTTTATCAAAAAAGGGACCATCATTATTTTTAGCGTAACTTACTTACTTTTAAAGTTAGAAACTTAAAAAACAAAAAAAAAATAATGTTTCACTTTCACCTTTTTATAAGCTTTATTTTTGGTAAGAACATTTTATTCGATAAAATACTTGCTGAACTTACTGAAAAAACTCTATAGGACAAAAGTTGCTTAAAATTAGTCATTTTATCCAATTCCTTTTTTGAACGTTTCTATGTTTTTTTACCCCCGAGAAGGGGTGAAACTCACATCCAGGGCAAAAGCACACATCCGCACAATATCACTTTTTTTATTTGACATGTTAGGAATGGGTATGCCAAATACCATGTCAATGCAAGCAATTCTTTAAAATTCGGAGGTTTTGCAATATTTTACCGTGAGTGACTGGACTATAAATATGACTTCTAAAGTTCAGTTTTTTGCTTTATTTCAAGCACCTACCTACCTACCTTCAAAAAATAAATAGAAAAACATGATCCAAAATGCTTTAAGGGGCGCCAAAATCCTTTTTTGCACACAGGCGCTAGTTACCCTTACGGGGGCCCTGCTGTGGCGTCACCAGAGGAGACAGGATATCAAATGAAGAGATGAGGAGAAGAATGAAAGTGGAAAAGATGACCCTGCCTGCAGTATATCGATGAAAGAAGACATGGTACGGCCACGTACGTAGAGCAGAAAATACATGGATAAACAAGGTTGCAGAATGAATCCCAAGAGGAATAAGAAAGAGAGAACGACCGAGAAGATCGTGGAAAAATGAAGTAGACGAAGTCATGTCAAAGAAAGGATAGGAAGACTGGAAAGGTCGTGAAAAAGGGAAGTCCTGGCTGACGGAAACGAAATGACACTAGCTGTAGACAACCCTTTAATACACCTATACAAGAAGCAAGTCAAAAATACGAACATTGGAAGAAGATGGTAAGACTGAAGACGGAACAGGCTAGAAGCCCAATCCTTGAAGTGAAAAAGAAGAAGAATAAAACAAACAAGTTATTAAGTGGAAGCCAGGGAGAAAAATAAGACGAGGACGACCGACCCAGAAGAAGTTAGATATGTAAGTTATCCTAAGAAATAAAAACAGACGTCTGGGATAATATACCGAATGGAATGACAGCGGTGATTTTGAATCTTTTTAAGATCTATTTTAAAGAATGCAGAAAAACAAAGGAGTCATTAATAAGTTATGATTAGATAAAATATATGTATATTTATGTATTAGTCACAGAATCAATTAAATATTCACAAATAACACAAAAACCGGATATGAATTTTCCAATATGCCTAAAAATTCATAAAGGCATAGAAGAAGAAAAGGGGAAGTACCGTGACCGAAAAATAAAACTACAAAACTAACAAAACCAGTGTGAATCTTAAATGACTAATGCAAAGAATAATTATCTTCAGAAAAGTCCCGATAAAATTAATACAATATGGCGGACGCTGTTATCTACTGGAACTCATTTGACAGTATTCAAAATAGAATTAATTAGTAATTAAAAACTTACCACATCTAGTTTGACTTGAGTTTTATTTTGAGTTTTGGCGGGTCCTGTAGTAACCTTCTGTTGTTTTACAGCAATGTTTATTTGTACTTCTTGTGTAGCCTAAACATATTTATTTACAATTAAATTCATATTGCATGTTGAAATGACTATGTAATTAAGTGATAAAAATTAATTAACTATGAAAATTGCATAATAAATACAGAACATAGTTTCGACTTACCTTTTTTGTTGGCTGATTTTTACTAGCCATCTCGGATTGATTATTTTGCAAATGCTTCTAAGCTAACTATAAAAGAATAGTATGTAGTTCTTACTTAAGTATTATACGCGAACTTTTAAGTCGGTGATTGATATGAACATTCAAGGTTGAAGATTCAGGAAATGACAAATGCACTACAGAAATTTTATTGGAGTTTAGCAAATGCGTTTTCTTTTTATCTTGCGAGGCAGAAAGAGACAACAAATTATAGTTGATACAACTAGAATCAGTTTCAAACTCGTAAACACATGATGATTCAATCGCAATATTATGTATGTGGATTTGTTAAGATGATCATTTAGGCGGGAAAATGAAGCAATATAAAGTCCAAAACCTACCAAATTTTTGGATTATCTCAATGACACTTGTTGCAATCGATTCATAAGAGCCTTAGGAAACTTTGTGAACTAAATTGATGATTACGAAATGAAAATTGCATTATTGAACAAGGAAAATGAATTTTTCAAAAAGCGTTTTGAAGTGATGAAAAATGATAAATTTGTAATTCGGAAATAATTTGCAGAAATAGTTCAATATTACTACTTGGGGTTTTTGGAATCGCCGAACACGAATATTATGACGTCGGTACAAAAACACTCGTTACTCGGTGGTTTTTTTCTTCTTCACTATTTTCTTTTCTTCACTATTGCTTCATAAGTTCGAATCTTGGCAGCCCTGGACACGTTTTTGCCTTCAATAGTGCGTTTAATGATGCTACTACTTTGCTACCTTTCAATAACCATCTATCTATGTATTTCTCTTTCTTTGTCTCCTCTATTAAAGGGTATTGGGTATGCTTAAAATCTTAAAATGGAAATAAAAATGCAGATGCAACATTAAATGATGTGAAATAGTGCAACATTAAATGATGTCGGGAGCCAATAGGTATTCACGGTGTCAGAACAGCCTACACAAATCTGTTAAAAATATTTAATCAAAAAAGAACTTTTTTATCTATGAGGTAAGGTTGAAAATTGTTGAGGAAATTTGACAGGTTTGAGTTCACGAGTAAATAGTACTTTTAGGAAGAATTGGTTAAATGAATAAAAAAAGAACAACTTTGTGAATATTTAAAAAAATAATAATTTATTAACAAATTGTTACAGGACGCATACATACAGGGGCGTTACAGAGACCCCGCAGCATGAAGCTTGCGGGGGCCCCAATATATCAGGGGCCCCATCTTGTCGTCTAATAATTAAAAATATATCATTGATAAATTTTTTAAGTATGAATATGCAACGTTTTTCAGCAGTGCCTTGAGATCTTCAAAAAATTTCCTCGATTCGATTTAGCAAACAATGCAGAAAAACGTCCAACCAATTTAGAGTAACGGTATCGGTGACTAGGTGGTCATCCAGATTACAAACTGTTCTTGGTGTAAAGCAGAACTACATAACAATTTTAAAAACATGGTGTAAAATAATATTAACTATCACAGATCGTGAGTAGAGAATGACAACTAATAATAATTATGGAACAGTTTGAATTTGTCTTGGTCTTGCCGTCTATTTTACAAAATAAAGTGCTACTTTACATTACAATTGTAAAGAATTTTTCTCAAATCTTTAGACAAAACTATATGTCATTTTTACAAGAATCCAAAGATTTTGCTACTAATTGTGGCTTTTCCTGTACTTTTAAAAAGGTTTGATAGAGTTACGAAGGATTTTGGATTTAGGCATGTTTTTCGAAAATCTCGATGTAGTCATTGAACAAATTCAAACTGGATTTATAAGTATGTACAAAGTGAACAACGATTTTAAAGTCTCACATCCTAGAAGTGGATATTATTTTCAAATCGGATCCAGAAGTTTTTGCAGGAGTCAGTAAATTAGTTAGTGCGTACCCGTCAGATTTAAGTAATGAGTTTTTCGAGCAACTGCAATTTGTTAGAAAATCATTGAGGATACAGTTGGAATCGGCGAACTCTATTATTTATGATGCAGCGAAAAATTATTCTTATAGATTTTCATTGCACTAGTGATTGTATCTTGCATACCAGAGGTGTGTCCTGCGTACATTTTGTTTTCAACTTTACCCGTCAAGACCACTACATAGTTCAGACCTTCGTTGCTACGAAAAAATGAACATTCAGAGACATTAATGACAATTAATGTTTTACAACGTGTCAAGAAGAACACCAGGAACAGGTTTAGGAAATATTGAGGCGAGGATATTAATACAATATTAGTTAAAATGATTTAAAAAACAGTTTTATTCATGAAATAATCTTAATGTTGTTCTGAAGCTATTTCCTTGTGGCATTTTTATAATCAACTATTTTCAATGGGAAATAAGCCACAGTTATACCAAAAAAATGATTTTATTATCTTTTCGAAGCCCAAATCGGGTTTCGTTGTCAAAATACAAAATACTACTAAAATAAACAAAAATTTTGTTGCTAAGTAAAAAAATCTTCTAATAATTTATTTAATCTGACTCATTTATATTAGCAATTCAGACGTATATTATATATTTTAAAGTAGAAGACTTTAAAATGATATCGCCAATATTTATGAGTTGCGTTCCTGGGACGACTTTACTAAAAGATAGTTCATTCGATTACATGAAATCAATCCAAACTCAAGAATATCCTTCACAAAAAAATCATAGCATGTGATCTGTCTTTAAAAAGACAACCAAATGCAACGATGACAGTAAAATTCTCGCGTTAGAGATTCCATAGTAAATCACGAGGGAAAACCAGGAAAAACCTCGTGATACTATCCCGACATCGACATCGTAAGTATTTGGTCTTACATTTAATTTACTTTCAAAAAACTAATATCAAATTCTGACTTTATATGTTTAAATTATAAATAATATTTTCTTTTTATTTAATTTAGCGTGCTTGTGACAGCTTTGGCCATTAACACGAGGTACAGTACACAGTGAATTCATTTATATAGATACAATAATTACATTATAATATGTATACAATAGTTAAATTGTATTTAATAAATTTTCAAGCTTCAGGAACTGGATCGCTGTGTTGACTTGACTCTGGTTCTATAAAATGTCTTTGATGTCGTTCTTCATTCTGAGGTCTTGACGTCGTTTATCATAATGATGGCAGTCCACAAGGATGTGTTGAATACTTAGTGGGGATTGGCAATAGTGGCAGGTTAGCTGAGGTGATAAATCCATTAAGTGATCATGTGTAAGTCTGGTATGGCCGATACGTAATCGTCTAGCAACGACCATCTCATTTCTGGGTAAACCAGGGATATCAAACTGTTCAATCGTCTGGTCTATTTTGGATAAAAATGTTGTCGATTGGTTCCAATGATTCTGCCAGTAATAACGTATTAGCTTCTTCATATTTGTTTTTAGGTCACTGGCGATTTGTATACTATGTGGTGTGCTATTTGGACACAGCAGCTTCTTTGGCAAAGCGATCGGCGATTTCGTTACCAGTTATCCCGATGTGAGAGGGAATCCATATGATCGTGATATGTATGTCGTGGATAATAAGGTTACGGTATGTGTCATGAATTTTTTGTACCAGAGGGTGAATAGTAAACAAATTATTGATGGACTGGACAGAGGCGAGGGAGTCTGTACAAATGGCAATATGTTGGTGGGGTACTGTGCAGAGTGTAAAGGCCTGGTAGATAGCATACAGTTCACCTGTATGAACACTGCAAGTGGCAGGAATTTGGCATGATATAAAGCGCTTCCTTAGTGGTAACGGCACAACCAACCCCCGTTCCGCTCTTCGATGCATTAGTGTAGAGGACCCGATCGAATTGTTTAAAATTAAGAATTTCCAAAAAGGATTTCTTGAGGAAATCACGGCTGGTGAATTTCGTGAGGGAAACGTTAAATTTAGGAAGAGTTTTGCTCCAAGGTGAATTCGGTGGGATCGGTAGAGGGTTAGTTTGGGATAATTGTATGTGTGGTATTAAGGATGGAAGTGTGAGGGGGATTGTATGTATGCGTGGGGTAGGAGGATGAGTACTTATTAAGTCAGGTAATGTCAAAAGTGTGTGAACTGGATTAGAAAGGTTAGATGAAGTAGAGGCAGCATAAGAAAGGAGCAGATATTGGCGCCTGAGCCAAAGAGGGGGTTTATTGGCTTCGCGGTAGAGGCTCTCAGCTGGACTGCTACGGAAAGCACCTAAACAGAGTCGTATAGCAGTATTGTGTACTGAATTAAGAATTTGTAAGGTTGATTTGGATGCTGACATTTAAATAAAGCTACCATAATCAAGTTTAGAGCGAACTAGAGACCTATATACTTTTAATAGGGTACATTCACTAGCGCCCCATTGGTAGTGGGAAAGTGTTTTGACAACATTTAAACGTTTTAGACACTCAGCTCTAGTTTGCTGAATATGCTGTTTCCAAGAAAGTCGGGAGTCGAATATTAGTCCTAGAATTTTGCGGTGGTCGACAACTGGGAGAGGATGATTATTCACTAAGATTTTAGGGGCAGTGGAGAGTGTTTTCTGGTGAATTTGATTAGTTGTGATTTTGTAGATGAAAGAGAGAGGCCAAGGGCAGTTAATCTATTTTGTAATAGGTCCACGGCTGTTTGGAAAAGTTTTCAAATAGTAGTAGTTGCAACACATGGCAATAAACTACAAGATCATCAGCATCAGCATATGTAGTAAATTTAACAGGGGAGGAAAAATTGTGACATATATGGTTAATCGACAAAATGAACAATGTGGTGCTTAATACAGAGCCCCTGGAGGAACTCCGTCTTTTTGTACATGAGACCATTTGCAGAGACTCTGATGGATCTAGAGCCAAGAAAGTGATTGATGAATTTAAAAATATTTCCAGTAAGGCCGTAGAATAATAGTTTATCAAGAATAATCTGTGTAGGTATATTATCGAATGCAGCTTCAATATCAAAGATGCAGACAATCCCCTCTTGATTGTTATTAATGGCGTCGGCAATGTGGGTATGAAGGAGGACGAGGTTATCGCTTGTATAACGGTGTAGGCGGAATCCAGATTGTTCTTTAGGTAGAATTTGGTGTTTTTCAATATACCACAAAAGACGCCTATTTGTCATCTTCTCCATAAGTTTACACATGGTGCAAGTGAGTGAAATCGGTCTGTAGGACTGTGGCAGGGTTGGTGTTTGACCTTGTTTTAGAACAGGTATAATTACGGATGTGTTCCATTGAGTAGGAAATATTTGAGAAGACCAGATAGAGTTATATAAGTCTAACAGGATAGCGAGGCAGCGGTTGGGGAGGTTTTTAAGAAAAATATAAGGGATGTCGTCAGAGCCAGCGGAAGTATTTTTGCATAAGGATAAGGCGGATGTAAGTTCAGTCATTAAGAAAGGAGAATTAATATTGTCGATATCTTCTAAGTGTTCTGAAGTGAGATTGGAGGAGACCGGTTCTGGAGTAGAGGATGAAATAATGGGATTGAGTTTGTTTTGAAATTTTTCCTCGAATTTATCAGCCAGGGTGTTGCAAATAATGTGGCTGTTGCTAGAAGAAGTTCTGTTAGAAATTAAATGGGTAATTTTGGTGTTAGTTTTTTGTCCCTGGGTCGAATTTTTTTCCACATTTGAGAGGGATTTACATTATCGTTCAAAGACTTAGGATCACATTTGCTTAGATCGATAGCAGAAAAGGTACCAGAAGCAATATTAAAGTGGATGTATGATCTTGTATTGAGGACACATCGCACACATGAGCTAGTGCAGTCAAGAATATTTTCAACAACTTTACCACGTCCAACTGTACGCGAGGAGCCCCACATAGTGTTGTGGGCATTGAAGTCTCCTACAATTATGAAAGGTTGAGGGAGTTGGTAAACCAAATCAAGGAGTTCTTCTTCTTTTAGAGCGTAGTCAGGAGCAATGTAAATAGAGCATATGGTAAGTTTGTTAGGGCAGTATGTTGTAATGGCGATAGCTTCGAGATTGGTAGTCAGAGGGAGAAGAGTGGAATAATAGTCTCTAAATGCAAATATGGATGCACCTCCACTAGCTCTGGAGCAGACAGATCTGATATAATGATACCGTTCAACATTTTTAAGAGTGTGGAGTTTAGTTGACGTGAAATTAGTTTCCTGTAAACAAATGAAGGTTGGATTGTGGAGAGATATAAGTAGCTGCAGACGTTCTAAGCGCGGATAAAATCCGTCGCAGTTTCATTGAATTATAGTGAATGTAAATTTTTTTTTAAATTAGGCCAGGTCGGTTTTGTCTAAGGTGGAAACACTGTCATTGGGGCTAACAGATGAGAGACTAACAGTGTCAATAACATCGTTCGGATTCATCTTAGTCTTAATTTTCTTTTGTAGGCGAGTTATACGATTTTTAAGTGACCTATCTGAGATATTAAGGTAGATTTGCTTGAGGTCTTCAAAGAGGGCGTTAATATTCGTGGTAAATTGGTATGCTTCCGCTAAGGGGTCATGACTATCGAAAGAATTTTCCAGAAAAGCAATTAGTTGTAGCGAGTTAAGTGAAAAGGATGATGGGTTTGCTGCTGTAAGATTTTCTATGATTAAGCGGGCAGTTGGGCTGATAGCGGCTAATGGTTTTGTATCTTTTGTTTTCGATTTTTTTTAGGTTGGGACTTAAGGGCCTGAAAGGAGTTGTCGTGGACGGAATGTGTGTCAATTTGACTGTAAGTGGTAGGATCTGATGTGGTAATAAGAGGGGGAGAACGTTTGAAACATTCGAGTCTGTCTGATGTAGTAAAGATTCGGGAGTACGTGTTCTCAAAATGTATCAATACGGAGGTTTGTATTTCGAAGTTTTCTTTTTTCGTTTGTATTTCGAACAGCCTTTTAGATGGGGTAATAAGTCTGCGAATGTGAACGATTTCATTTTTAACGGAAACTGTAGGATTATTTTTAAGGAGGTTATCGACATCAGAAGTAGAGGCAAGAAAGATGCAAACGCGTTGGTTTGATATACGAGAAGCATGGGTAATACGCTTTGGTGTTACGATTTCACCGACCGCTTTAACGTATTCGAAGAGAGCTGTGTCCGGAAGAGCGTTTAGTACAATCGCTTGATATCTGCTCGGATATAATATGGGTGCCGGTGTAGGTTTTCTAGTGTTAGATTTAGTAACAGCTGCGAAGCTTGATGCAGTAGGTTGTAGAGACATGTTTAAATATTCTAGATGCCAAAATATTTAATAAAAACTGGGCTTAACGCCTAGCCTATTGGTGTGTTTCTTTCAAGTATCAAATATATTGAAAAGGCACATACCTAGTTGTTTAACAAAAACTTATCACTTAACTGTAGAGAAAAAACGTTAATGAGCTCTCGAACGACAAGACAACCTTCTCGTAAGGAGGCCACACGTGGAATGATAAATAATATTAATAATACATAGATATACAATAAGTGATACTAAAATATAAAATTTGTACTAACTCGATATGTTATTGACTTACTAATCGTGGTATTTTATTTCTATTGACTTCCTCTTTCAGTATGGGTAACCAGATCCTACTGCATTTTACTGAGGAATTTGCGACACAATTGGTTTCATTTAGCATAATTAGAGCCGCTTCTTTGATTTTTCTCTTTTTATTATCTGATTCTTTCAGGACTATACTTGAATCTCTCCACTGAACTCTATGTTCATTATCCCATGCGTGTTGACATATTTGAGATCTATCAAATTCTCTATTTTTAATATAAGACTGATGTTCACTTATTCTAACGTTTAATGGTCTTGATGTTTCACCTAAATAAAATTGTTCGCATTCACAAGGTATTTTATAAATGCAATTCTTTGTTCTTTCTTGTTCATTGTTAGGTTTAGTTTTCGATAGAATAGATCTCAATGTGTTTGTGGTTTTTTTGATGTCGGGATAGTATCACGAGGTTTTTTCCTAGTTTTCCCTCGTGATTTACTATGGAATCTCTAACTCGAGAATTTTACTATCATCGTTGCATTTGGTTGTCTTTTTAAAGACAGATCACATGCTATGATTTTTTTGTGACGGATATTGTTGAGTTGGGATTGATTTCATGTAATCGAATGAACTATCTTTTAGTAAAGTCGTCCCAGGAACGCAACTCATAAATATTGGCGATATCATTTTAAAGTCTTCTACTTTAAAATGTATAATATACGTCTGAATTGCCAATATAAAATATAAATGAGTCAGATTAAATAAATTATTAGAAGAATTTTTTTTACTTAGTAACAACATTTTTGTTTATTTTAGTAGTATTTTATATTTTAACAACGAAACCCGATTTGGGCTTCGAAACGTTAATAAAATCATTTTTTTGGTAAAATTGTAGCTTATTTCCCATTGAAAATAGTTGATTATGAAATAATCTTATCGAATTACACTCGAACTTGAATAAAAAATTATTGATTTGTGTTGCCCTCGTGACACTTTGACATAATTTCACTTCTCTTCGGGTCGTGCAATTAAAACTGTCAAATTATTTTTAATTTAGAAAATGATCTTTCACTGTGCGCTTCTGTCACTGGCAATGTGAGGTAAATCCTAAGAGCAGTGAACAAATTTGGGAACACTGAAAGTAATTTACCACGCGACACGTGTACAAACGCCTTTGAAAATGCCCGGCAAGTCCCAAGCAATTTGACCTTTATAGGTTCCACAACCGATTTCGAAATCATTGTCCGTAACTATGTTATTTGTGTAACAATGTAATTTTTCATTAATCGTTTTAAAGCTTATTTTAAGTTGAAACAAAGTAAAGGACCCGCTCTTTGGCGCTCGGGCCCCTTAACATCCCGGCGCCCGTGTGCAGGGCCGTCTTAAGCATACACGACGCCGGGGTGCAGGACCCATCTTTGCGCCCCCTTTTTTCAGAAGACTATTTTATATAGGTTATATTTCTTTATTTATATATTAAAAAAACATGGTTTTATTATTCAAAAAAGATCAATCTTATAACACTATACTATATCAAAGTCAACATTTCTAACTTTTAAGTTGGCAAAAGTTTTTATTACTTCGGTGATATCTATTTTTACTTGATTTTCTTCTCTATAAAGCTAGGTTTGTTAATCTGTCTTGGCCCATTGTTGAGCGCAGATAATTTTTGATCAATTTAAGTTTAGAAAAAGACCTTTCTCCTTCAGTCATTTTTAATGTCTCGAATTTCCTAAACCTGTTGTCCGATTTAAGTATTTTTTTTAATATGTTATAGCCTTATTCTTTAACAATATCGAATATCGCAGTAATAATATTGTTGCTAGACAGGTAAATTGTCATTGTATGTCGAGTGTACCAATCAAACTGTGATTTTTCTCAAAGTTTGCGTAACCCTGTGGAATATTCTAGCATTTATAAAATACTGAAATTAAAACCCAACTATAGCCTCAGGTTTTCTCAACATTCTGTTTTTTAATTCATTCGCTTATGTTGGATAACAAAAAAGTTCGGGACTTTAACAACTAGCCATGTTATTTATCAATATAGGGTGTTTCTAAAGAAGTGTAACAAGGTTTAAGGGGTAATTATGCATGAAAAAATAATGACCGTTTGCTTTATAAACGTATGCCCGCAAATGCTTCGTTTCCGAGATACGGGATGTTGAATTTTTTCTGCTAAACTGACGGTTTATTTATTGCTCTAAAACCGGTTGACATACAGGGTGGGGCATTAGTGTGACAAAGTCCAATTACTCGTTTGTCGTAAGAGATACGAAAAAAAGTTATTTAGATAAAGGTTGGGGCACGCATAGTACCATATTTTAAAAATATTTTCAAATATACAGGGGCGTCCGTATTGACAGGATGACACAAACTTATGTTTTTTTAAATGGAACACCCTGTATATTTTTACATTTTTGAATTCTCCTCGATGTTTCCTTTCTTAAAATATATGGTTTTGTAATATTATACGAGGTAGTTTAAAAGTTAATTACGTTTCTTTGTTAATTTCGTAGCAAAATCTACACCCTGTAGAATTGTAGTGATTTGACATCATATTTTTTATCTACATTCAAACGATTTTTAGTATAGTCTGCTACTGTTAATCATTAATAGTATAGCGAAATGTTTAATTTTAGTATACAGGGTGGGTCGAAACTCGGAATGACTATTTTCTGAGTTTTCTTAAATGGAACACCCTGTATTTTAGTATTGTAATGAAATTATATTTTATAGTACTTTTTTATTTCTTAAGCATTCCCTGTCCTATACCTAAGTGCTTTAATTTGTAAGTTATTCGTCATTCTTTAAGAAAACATTAATTGCAACAAAAATTACGTAAAATTTCATTAAGTAGCCGTGAAAATATCCAATCAAAAGTAATTTTTCGAAAAAAAAATACATAGCAATCTAGCCTGATCCTTCATTTATTAATATTGGATGAGATATCCAAATACATTCGTAGTTAAGGTTGTTGGTGCTTAAAATATGAATCAAACATACAAAATTCTGCCTAGTTGGCTATGTCACAAAATTTGCTTAAACATTTGACATTATACTATTTATATAGTTCCAGTTGATTTGATACCATTACTAATATTAATTTTTCTAATGAGGAATGGATTAAAATGGCTTTGTGCTAGGGGAGTATAACAAAAATGAGCTACTTGCAATAGAAATTTATCATCAGCAATTTCCTGATACACGACAACCAAAAAGAGAAACTTTTGAAAGTACAGTAGAACGTCAATAATCCGGATTAATTGGGACCGGACCCCATCCGGATTATCAAATTATCCGGATTATCGAAATTATCTAAAAAAAGGCCAGTATACATATTTATATACAACGAACATTTTAAAATTCAATATTTTCTCTTATACAGTCAAGTGTCTAGAAGTAAAGTTAATCAAAACATTTTTTTATGTTCAAACACTGTATTGTAATTTATTTATAGCAACATCTGTAAGTACAGTAAAAACATTAGACACTATTTGAGCTTTAAAAAAATGTGTAAAAGGTTTTTGAATTGCAGTAGAGGTTCGTTTTTTCGCAGCGAAGTTCTTAATTCGTTTTAAAAGAATCGGATATTTTTGCTAGATACAAATCCGGATTATTGACGGTCCGGATTTTTGACGTCCGGATTATCGACGTTCTACTGTATACTAAAACGGTTTCAACAGACTAGATACTTAGATTGTAAGAACGATTGTACTAATATGCAGATCCTCAGTGACACTAAGGATTACATTTAATTGTTGTTTTCTTCACTTACAATAGTTTTTATTCGAGCAGATTTATCATAATCTAAGTGTTGTTGTCCGTTGAAACCGTTCTAGTATATTTTTAAACGTTTCTCTTCTTAGTTGTCGTCTATCAGGGAATTTCTGATGAAAAATTCTTATTGCTAGTAGCACATTTTTGTTATGTTCCACTAGCACCAAAATCTTATTATTCAGTTTCTCATACGAAAAATGCATATTAGTAATGGTAACAAAGCAACTAGATCTATAAAAATAGTATAATGTCAAATTTTTAAGGAAATTTAGTGTCATAGCCGACTAGGTAGAATATTGTATTTCTTTATTAATATTTTGCGCACCAACAAATTTAACTACGAATTTATTTGGATATTTCATCCAATAGTAATAAATTAAGGATCAGACTAGATTATGATGTATTTTATTTTCCAAAAATTATTTTTTATTAAATATTTTCACAGCCACCTAATAAAATTTCACGTAATTTTTCTTACAATTAATATTTGGCTTAAAGAATCACGAATAACTTACAAATTAAAGCACTTAGGTATAGGGAATGCTTAAGAAATAAAAAAGTACCATAAAATATCATTTCATCACAATACTTAAATACAGGGTGTTCCATTTAAGAAAACTCAGAAAATACTCATTCGGAGTTTCGACCCACCCTGTATACTAAAATTACACATTTCGCTATACTGTTAATGTTTAACAATAGTAGACTATATTAGAAATCGTTTGAACATAAAATAAAAATTTGATGTCAAATCACTAAAATTCTACAGGGTGTAGATTTTGCTACGAAATTAACAAAAAAACGTAATTAACTTTTAAACTACCTCGTATAATATTACAAAACCATATATTTTAAGAAATGAAACATCGAGGAGAATCCAAAAATGTAAAAATATACAGGGTGTTCTATTAAAAAAAACATAAGTTTGTGTCACCCTGTCAATACGGACGACTCTGTATACTTGAAAATATTTTTAAATTATGGTACTATGTGTGCCCCAACTTTTACCTAAATAACTTTTTTTCGTATCTCTTACGACAAACGAGTAATTGGACTTTGTCACACTAATGCCCCACCCTGTATACAAATTAAATTTGGTGGATTTTAAGAGGTAGTTATTGCGCTTTTTTTAACATACAATGCACGCCAATGGTGAATATAAAATTTTTAATTTTATGTCAAAAAATGCACAATAACTACCTCTTAAAACCTACCAAATTTAATATGCATATCGCAACCGTATTTAAATAAATAAATAAAGCATCAGTTTGTAAGAAAAAAATCAACATCCCGTATCTCGGAAACGAAGCATTTGCGGACATATGTTCATAAAGCAAACGGTCAATATTTTTTCATGCAGAATTACCCCTTAAAGAATACCCCCTTGTCGCACTTATTTGGAAACAACCTGTATTGATGAAGAACATGGCTAGTTGTTAAAGTCCCCAACTTTTTTATTATCCATAACCGGAAGCTATAGTTGGTTTTAATTTCAGTATTTTATAAAGGCTAGAATATTCCACAGGGTGATGTGAACATTGAGGAAAAAACACTGTTTGATTAGTACACCCGGTATACAATGACAATTTACCTGTCTAGCAACAATATCATTACAGCGATATTGTTAAAGAATGAGGGCGCGTCCATAGTGCACGCTGCTTTCCGAAGTAAGCGCCGAGTCCGTGTGCAAATAATCCTTCGTATTTAAACGGGTCTGTGCAAAGTGCACCAGCGCGCTGTTATTAGGATTATTCGCACACGGACTCGGCTTTCTGACTCGGAAACCAGCGTGCACTATGGATGCGCCCTAAGGCTATGATATATTAAAAAAATCACTCAAATCCGACAATAGCTTTAGGAAATTCGAGACATCAAAAATTACCCATTTTTGGGGTGCCCGTTTTCTCTGAAGAGCAGTGTATTTTCCTATTATTACAGATAGGTTTGTTCCAACACAACGAGAAACCGTACATGTAGCGATCACAGTCCCGTGCAGTACCATGGAACGTATTACATATGGAACCCGTGTTGAGCTGCCCCCCCCCCACTTGCAAAAATCAAAAAACAGGGCTATTAGCCCTGATTTATGAGCTCTCATATTCCGCAAACTAAAAATTTTGAGCTCGTTCCACTGAGCAGGAATTTAATACTTTAGTGTGGGGGGGGGCTGAGTCAGCCCCCCCACTACTTAAAAAAAGGAATATTGAATCGGTTTTTGCGGCAGAATTACGAGCTATTTATGAGCTCTTGAAATTATATAGTTTCGATTTTTGAGCTCATTCCCTTCACCCCCAAACAACCCTTTAATTGATTTAACTTAAAAAAAAATGCTGAGAAAACTTAAAATATATCATATTGCGGATATAATTCCTATAGCTTATATACTCTAAGAATAAACTATTAAATCACGTGCATTTAGATTATTGAGCTACAACCCCTTCGCAAGAAAACTACCCTATCTTCCCGGCTTAAGAGAAAGTTGTACTTAAAATGCATTAAACTAATCATTTGGCGACTACATATCATTTAATAATTTATAAGCTTCCAAATTACGCGCATTTAGATCAGTAAATTGAAATTTATTTTGTATAGTGCAGTCACTGAAAGTAAAAATCAACGATTACTTTCAATTTCGGTGAACCTTCATCGATTTTCACGAAAATTGGTCAGTGGTTAGAGGATACGTCAAGAAACAAAGGTGACATGGTACCACCTTGCGCCTTTACCCTGAGGGTGGATACCGTCCCTTCTCGGGGATGAAAATTATTTTATAAAAAATAACTGCACAAATCAATAAAAGAACAAATTAAAAGCAAAATTTATTATATAAAGTTAATAAAATAAGTCAATACTTTTTAAGTTATTAAAGATCAAAAATTGTAATTAGGTATTCGTGAAAAAAATGCATGTTTTGAAGCGGTTTTTCGTAAATCACTGAAAAACTGTAAGTTTTTACAAAAAAGTTAATAGTAGTTTAATTCGTATAGCTTATATTATAAGAATAAACTCTTAAATCACGCGCCTTTCGATTATAGAGCTACAACCCCTTCGCAAGAAAACCATCCCATATTCCCGGCTTAAGAGAGAGTTGCACTTAAAATAATTTAAATTAATTATTTGGCGACTACATATCGTTTAATAATTTATGAGCTTGCAAAATATACGCATCTCAATTATTGAATTGCCATTTTTTTCTATAGTGCAGTCACTGAAGGTAAAAATCAACTATGACCTTCGATTTCGGTAAATCTACATTCATTTTCACGAATTGACAATAACAACTTGGGGTTTTAGCCTGAGGTATATGTCACCCCTTCTCGGGGTTGAAAATTACTTTATTAAAAATAACCCCACAAATCGAGAGAGGGACAAATTGTAAGCAAAATTTGTTATATAATGTGATTAAAATAAATCAATACTTTTTGAGTTATTAAAGATCAAATATTTTAATTTTTGTGAAAGAAAATGCATGCTTTAAAGCGATTTTTCATAAATAACCCAAAAACTGTAAGTTTTCACAAAAAAGTTTTCATCACTAAAATTGAAGATAATAAAAAATATAATAAATTGCATACTTGAAAAACCTTTTAAGTTTAATTTATAGTAAGTTATTGGTATTTAAATGTATATTTTTTTCTGCGACTGTTCAAATCTAAGGATTCAAGTTTAAATAACGGGAAAGAGATGCATTTTATAACACTTAGGTACTAAATACTTGTTAAAGTACTTAGAAATACCTATCAAAAATGAGCTCCAGAAAAAGTTGATAGTATCAAAATCCGCTCACCAATTTTCGTGAAAATGAATGGAGATTTACCGAAATCGAATCTCAACTAAATCAACTATTTTTACCTTCAGTGACTGCACTATAGAAAGAAAATGGCAATTCAATAATTGAGATGCGTATATTTTGCGAGCTCATAAATTATTAAACGATATCTAGTCGTCAAATAATTAATTTAAATTATTTTAAGTACAACTTTCTCTTAAGCCGGGAATATGGGATGGTTTTCTTGCTAAGGGGTTGTAGCACAATAATCGAAAGGCGCGTGATTTAAGAGTTTATTCTTAGAATATAAGCTATACGAATTAAACTACTATTAACTTTTTTTATAAAAACTTACAGTTTTTCAGTGATTTACGAAAAACCGCTTCAAAACATGCATTTTTTTCACGAATATTTAAAATTTTTGATCTATAATAACTTAAAAAGTATTGACTTATTTTAATAACTTTATATAATAAATTTTGCTTATAATTTGTTCTTTTATAGATTTGTGCAGTTATTTTTTATAAAATAATTTTCACCCCCGAGAAGGGGTGACATATACTCCTGGCTAAAACCCCAAGTTGTTATTGTCAATTCGTGAAAATGAATGGAGATTTACCGAAATCGAAGGTCATAGTTGATTTTTACCTTCAGTGACTGCACTATAGAAAGAAAATGGCAATTCAATAATTGAGATGCGTATATTTTGCAAGCTCATAAATTAATAAAAGATATGTAGTCGCCAAATAATTAATTTAAATTATTTTAAGTACAACTCTCTCTCTTAAACCGGGAATATGGGATGGTTTTCTTGCTAAGGGGTTGTAGCACAATAATCGAAAGGCGTGTGATTTAAGAGTTTATTCTTAGAATATAAGCTATACGAATTAAACTACTATTAACTTTTTTGTAACTACTTACAGTTTTTCAGTGATTTACGAAAAACCGCTTCAAAACATGCATTTTTTTCACGAATATTTAAAATTTTTGATCTTTAATAACTTAAAAAGTATTGACTTATTTTAATAACTTTATATAATAAATTTTGCTTATAATTTGTTCTTTTATAGATTTGTGCAGTTATTTTTTATAAAATAATTTTCACCCCCGAGAAGGGGCGGTATCCACCCTCAGGGTAAAGGCGCAAGGTGGTACCATGTCACCTTTGTTTCTTGAGGTATCCTCTAACCACTGACCAATTTTCGTGAAAATCGATGAAGGTTCACGGAAATTAAAGGTAATCGTTGATTTTTACCCTTCAGTGACTGCACTATACAAAATAAATTGCAATTTACTGATCTAAATGCGCGTAATTTGGAAGCTTATAAATTATTAAATGATGTATATTCGCCAAATAATTAATTTAATGCATTTTAAATACAACTTTCTCTTAAGCCGTGAAGATAGGGTGGTTTTCTTGCGAAGGGGTTGTAGCTCAATAATCGAAATGCACGTGATTTAATAGTTTATTCTTAGAGGATATAAGCTATAGGAATTATATCCGCAATACGATATATTTTAAGTTTTCTCAGCATTTTTCTCTTAAGTTAAATCAATTAAAGGGTTGTTTGGGGGTGAAGGGGATGAGCTCAAAAATCGAAACTATATAATTTCAAGAGCTCATAAATAGCTCGTAATTCTGCCGCAAAAACCGACTCAATATTCCTATTTTTGAGTAGTGGGGGGGGGCTGACTCAGCCCCCCCCACTAAATTATTAAATTCCTGCTCAGTGGAACGAGCTCAAAATTTTTAGTTTGCGGAATATGAGAGCTCATAAATAGCTCATAAATCAGGGCTATTTGTTTTTTAATTTTTGCAAGTGGGGGGGGGGGGCAGCTCAACACGGGTACATATGGAAGTATATGCAGTACCATGGAATCCATGGAACCCATGGAACTTTAATTATATTATAGTAACGTGATCGTTACATGACGGTTCTTCGTTGTGTTGGACGTAATACATAACATCTAATGCGGCGCTTTTACATAATATTATTATCTACATTAGCTCCCCAAATGGCAATTATACTTTTGTCGGCAGAATCGGATACATTGATAATTTTTATAAGATTAGTGATTTATTGTCACTCGACATTCAATATTGGTCAAAATTACGCGTCACCTTCTTGAAATTATTGTCGGAATAATCTAAATGGGTTTCATATTTCATTTGCATATCGTTCGTAGATGTAGTAAGCATTAATAGTCTTTGTAAAAAATACCGAAAGTGCACTTGTATATTTTTGTTATTTATAGTTTTTTTAAGGACAAGAAGCGTAAGTTTGAGCCTATAAAGTGTTCAGCCTGCGCCCCTTGGACTTGGCGCCCGGGTGCCTCGCACCCCTTGCACCTCTGGGTTGAGACGGTCCTGCCCGTATGCACCGCACACCCTACACAATAGGTAAAGCCGCCTCTGATTTCTATATAGGTATGTACTTGGTTTTTTCTTGGTTTATGTCAGGCCATATTTTCCAGCTTCTTAAAAAAACATTTTTTGAAGTTCTATTCTTAAACTTGTCAGAAACACAAAGTCATCTGCAAAACTTATGAACCGTTGTCTTTTGTTCAGAATCGTAATTATCTCTTCTAGTACCTACCTACTGGGTTGAATAAGTCTGTTGACTGTAGTAATATTCTATCTCCTTGTTGTCTCCTTGTTGTAATATTCTATCCTATCTCGTACCTTTAATATCCCTGCTGGCACTCCGCTTTCTTAGGTACTTTTATTATTCTTTAGGTCTTTTATTAATGCTATTAGGTATCTCCATTCCTGTCGGTTTTTGTGTTTGTTGTTGTTCTCTTTCTTGTGCTTGTTGTTAAATTTCTGTTTCGTGTGGCCTTTATCGTTTAATAATTCTTCGAAATAATGTGCCCATCTGTTTAACTTTTCTTTTTCTGTCTTGTCTCCTAGTAGGTATTCAATATTTCCCATTTTCAATGAAGATAAAGGTTTTCAATAAATTTTCGTTTGTCCGAACATTATTTAGTTGTTAGGGTTCGTATATTGTTTTATGTATATTTTTTTTTTCTAAAGTCCATTTTTTTAATTAAGTCTAAATCGTTATATTAATGAATTTATAATAATTAGTCACTGCACGCATAACACGCACAAACACAAACTTACTATATTTTCATTCAGATGTCACCACCGGTTATTTATTTGGTTATTTTATAAATCCGCAAAAACCAGTATAATGACGCAAGACAAAATTTTAGGTATTTAAACTATTATTAGCAATTCCATTGACCTTTGGCGGTCAATTTACTTTTGTAGAGTTCATTTAAAAAATAATATTAAATGCGCATTAAAAAATATATATAAAAATAATGTGAACTGCCGCCGGTTTAGATTTGCGTTAGATTATGGCAAGTTATGAAATCATTCAAGAAAAATAATTTTTTATGGCAAAGATGGGGTTAACGTATTATTTGAATTTATGAATTATAAAAATACATACTACACTCGTGCCCAACAATATCCGGACAATTGTATTTTATATTATTTTTTTTTAATTGTGTAGAAGCGGATTAAATGTGGAGAAGTAAATAGTATTATTAATAACAAGCTTAAATGCGAGCATTATCATAACGAAAACTTTGTTTATTTATGTATTTTAATTCATAATATGGAAAATTGCTATTATGAAAAGTAGTTTAGAATTAATAATTATGTTTTAATGTGCAATTATATCATTCTAATTTAAATGTAATGAACTATAAAGGTAGTTTACTCTTGATCGAAATTCATATTTTTTATATACCTCGTATAAAATTAATAAAATTTTACATGATGGTTACATCATAAATCTTAGAACATGAAGAGCTTTTTATGAATAACTTTTCTTCGTCAAATTAAAAATAAAAGAGTTATAAATGAAAATGTTGTTGGTATCCATAATTTGAGAAAAATCTTCAAATAAACTGCTCGTCAAAAGTTAGGGATATAGAAAATTATGCTGATTTTCATAGTTGATTTTTTCGCGAACAGACGGATTCCGCTATTTTTTTTTTATTTTAGCCTTTTCTTTAGTATTTACACAGTTGTGCAGAGGTTTACTCAAACTAATTTTTTGTACTTATACCGGGTGGAAGAAAAAAATAAGTTTTTCTTGTGTTAAGTCTAAGACACCCTGTAGGGAGAACGAGGTAAAAATGTGAGTATACATCAGAATAATATTGTAGTCTTATGTTTTGTGAACATGCTGTTGTTTGAATGTCCCTGATATCTTTAGAAACAAAAAAATAGACGGTTTTGTAATTTAACATGTGTTTTAACCGAAACAAAAGTTTGAGACACCTTGTAGAGAGAAAAAGGCACAAAGGTGAGTATACCCCGATATTATGTTGTAGTCTCATATGTTTTTAATATTTTATCTTTTTAATTTTTCTGATATCTTTAATAACAAAGAAACTAGACGGTATTACTCTTTAATATGTTTTTCTATGTGTCACATGTGTGATGTTACGCATGTCGTCAGTTAAAACACATATTAAAGAGTAATATCGTCTAGTTTCTTTGTTATTAAAGATATCAGAGAAAATAAAATATTCACAAGATATGAGACTACAACAAAATATCGAAGTACACTCACCTTTGTGCCTTTTTCTCCCTACAAGGTGTCTCAAACTTTTGTTTCGGTTAAAACACATGTTAAATTACAAAACCGTCTATTTTTTTATTTCTAAAGATATCAGGGACATTAAAAAAACATAATGTTCACAAAACATAAAACTACAATACGATTTCGATATATACTCCCATTTGTACCTCGTCCTCCCTACAGGGCGTCTCAAACTTAACATAAGAAAACCATTTATTTTCTTCCACCCGGTATAAGTACAAAAAAAAAGTTTGAGTAAACCTTTGCATAACTGTGTAAATACTAAAGAAAAGTCTAAAATAATAAAAAAAAAATTAGCGGAATCCGTTAATCTGTTCACGAAAAAATCTACTGTAAAAATTCAGCAGAATTTTCTGTATCCCTAACTTTTGACGAGCAGTTTATTTTTTTCCATTAGAAGGATGTAATTGCACGTATCAGACCATAATTTTTTATACCAAACAATATTATTTCATATACTGTCGGTTCGCTAAACTCAGACACAACTGGTTAGTGATTTTAGTCAATAATTTGGCCAATTTGGCAAAAAAAAAATTACTAATTAGTTAATAATTACTAAATAATTAGTAATTTTGTCAATTTTGGCAAAATTCGCAAAAACAAAAAAATTACCTACCAAAATCACTAGCCAGTTGTGTCGAGTTTAGCGAACCGACTATATTTTAATTTCATTGCAAATGGAACAGTCCATTTATCATAAAGGGGAGGCCGAATACTCGTATAAACCTTTTTAAAGCTGTTAATAAATTATTGCTTTTAAAATATACCCAAATTGTATTTTTGAACATCTTATTTATTTTATATAATGATTAAATTCACTATCAAATGTCATTGATGTTTTATTAATACTTAATTTAAAATTTAGTTTGACATACACGAAGTGTCAAACTCAAATGTAAATAACCTATGCTTTGCTTAACAAATCGAGATTAAAAAACTAGCCTACTTAATAGTAACGATTTCAGCTGGACGTGTAGTGTGTCGGAAGAAAATAAAACGATTGTGACGTCACATTTTAGATTTTGAGGTCGATTATCTCGAAGACGGTTAGAAATATCAAAATGCTGTTTTCAGATTTGGATTCAGAAGAAAAAACTACATAAGAATCCATCGATAAATCTGATCTGAGTATTGCAGGAGCGGCAACGCAATAACAAACACACTTTTGCGAATTTATAAACGAAATGTTTTCGTTGAAAATCGTTTATTTAAAGACTAAAAAAGCAATATATGTAATAATCAACTATTTTCATTGGGAAATAAGTCACAATTTCACCAAAAAAATAATTTTATTAACGTTTCGACGACATGAGGTTTGTTCCAACTCGATACAAAACCGTTCTTGAATCGTTACGCGCATGCGCAATAACGAATAATTATGCGCAGTAACACATTTTTCGTTACTGCGCGGTTCACGAACCGTTCAAGAACGGTTTTGTATCGAGTTGGAACAAACCTCAAGTCGAGTGTCGTTGTCAAAATACAAAATAATACTTTAAAATATGTAATAGGAAAAATAAGTACTGACCCAAAATAAAGTAATAAGCAACGCAAAAAAATTAGCATTGTTTGAAAAATTAAACAAAAAAATTTTAGTTGTCCAGTTAGCTGTTCTCTAGGTTTATTATCGAGTATTGTCTCCCTACATCTGCGGAGGACTTCAATACGCCTAGGCATACCTACTTGCAATAAGTAGCTGAATCTGTTCTTGCGGTATATCTTCTCATTGTTTAATCAACGCTATTTTCAGCTCTTGAATTGTTTCTGGCAATGGTTGCCCCTTTTTAATCCTTTTCCCTAAAATGTCCTATTGAATTCATGTCAGGACTACAAGCGGGCCAATTTAAAACGGGAATTCCGACAGTATTTAGGTAGTCCATGACGATTCGCACAGTATGTGGACGAGCATTCATCATCATCATCATCAGCCTCTCTCGATCCACTGCTGGACATAGGCCTCCCCTGTTTGTCTCCAAAGTGTTCTATCTTGTGCTTTCTGTATCCAGTTTTTTGTTGTCTTTCGTAAGTCGTCTTGCCATCGTGTTGGTGGTCTTCCTCTGCTACGTTTATCGGCTCTTGGTCTCCATTCAACCAGTTTGCGAGTCCATCTTTCGTCCTTCATTCTGGCAACGTGTCCAGCCCATTTCCGTTTTAAGTTACAGACAGGGCCGTGCCGTGCTATGATGCGGTGAGGCAGTCGCATCAGGCGGCATCACAAGGGGGGCGGCATAATCAGTAAAATAAAAAAAAATTGTCAGTTTGTATAAAAATGTTGTAAGACACTATAGAAAAAATGAAAAGTTTCAGGCAATGTGGCTAATGACCAAATGAAAATTTAATGAGAAATTGCAGAAAATTTTGATGTAAGTTCCGAATTTCCATCTGAAACTGAAATTCAAGCCAGGAGAAGAAAGCGTTTATTTGATTACGGAAAATCTGTGGACTAGCTCTTAGCAGATGAAGCTAAATTTAAAACAAACATTTGTTCATTTATATTTTAGACATTGTCATTAGTCGAGGAAATGAAGCTGAAAAAATGGCAAAACCTCGCAATTTTTTCGTCCAGCATCGATTTGTACAAAAATTTGGGATTAGGCTCATTTCACCCTCTAATTCATTTTCTATATTGAGCCGTTGTACGCTTTTGGTTTTTTAGGGGTTAAAACTACCCCTAAAAACTACTTGTAAAAAATTATAAAATAACATTTTAAACTATAATATTGTCAACACTTGGTTCTAATTAGTTACATAATGATTGTTTTATGCTTTAAGATATACTATCATAATATTTCAACTCTTAAAACCACCCTTGTTGGAGCTATACATAAAAAACTACTTATCCTAAAAGAATAATTTCGGCTTGCATCGATTTGCATAAAAATTTTGGATTAGGATCATCTTACCCTGTACTTCATATTCTATAACATGCTCAAGGGCGTCGATTATTTTTAGGGCTGTAACCTACCCCTTATGGTCAAAAATTATATAAAAATATTGTAAACTATAATATGGGTAAAGTTTGGTTTTGATTGGCTAAAAATATTGATTGTTTTATGCTTTAGGATATAATATCATTATATTTCAACCCTTAAAATCCACCCTTAAGAACATTACAATTTTTATAAATAGATATTTTAATAGATCTATACAGAAAAAAACTAGAATTAAAGAATTACAAAAACATTTATTTACACAAAAATACAAATTTTCAAATATGTAGAAGTACAAATACAAAAGGTTTTTAAGTCATCTTCCAGTATACGAACCAGTTCTGTGATATTATACATGCATTGAAAATGTTCCATAAGCGGACTATTCAAATATTTCGAAAAAAAAAATTCATTTTATTACATAGATCCTTCATTTTTGGCGATAGAAAGTTTTTTCAAAAACGATTTTGTAGGATTTTTGAAGAGCTATAAGTCTATGTAAATTAAATTCCGTTAGATCCCTTAGTTTTTAATTGGAGTGGGTTTAAAAGGCTCGAATAAGGGGGTGTTTGCTCGTAAATAGAGGTTTTAAACAGCTATATCTCGCTAATTATTCACTTTAATGAAAATCTATGCAAAACATAATTTTAAATATTAAAAAGCTACAATTTAATTGTTACTCATTTTTTTCATATCTCCAGTATTTTCGGAGATATTTTGAAGGAAAAGGTGAAAAATACGAAATTGCAAAAAATCAATTTTTCGTTAAACTCCAATTTTTCTAAAATTATGCTTTTTAAATAAATCAAACTTTTTGGTTGTATTGACAATACAAATATACAAGGAATTACAGAAAGGAGAAGACCAATTTTTAATTAGGAGGGTAGTTACGGGGTTATTTTCACTGATTTTTTCGTAGAGAAAAGCAGGTACCGACCTTTTTTTGATCATAAGTCGCTATATTTTCATGCTAGAATTTTTTTATTATTATTTTCTGAAAGAATTAATTGTATACTTGAAAAAATATTATTTAAGTTTTCCTCGAAAAATGCAAAGTTTTCCCGTTATTTGGCTTTGAATATTTCAAATTATGCATTTGACGAGAAAAGCTAACCTTTAACATGCCGTATCTCGGTGTGTATTGGTCTTAAAGATATTATATAAAAAGAATTTAGTTTATGATACTAAAAGATATAATTTTGTTGTTTACAGTTTTTTTGAATAAATGCGTATTTTTCGAGGTATTCTCAAAAAACCCTCTAAAAGAGTCGATTTTTTCGACGAAAAACTGTTACTTTTAAGCGCGAATAACTCGAAAAATATTAGTTTTACGAAGAAAATGTAAAATACATTTTTTTCTTAGAATCACTTTTTACATCGATTTGCATGGTTAAAATGTAATAAAAAATTCCCACCCCCGAGATGGGGTGGTAACCACCCCCAAGGTTTTAGCGTACAGCGACATTATATAGAAAATGATCCTTGGACTATTCATTACCTTGTGTGAAAATTTCAAGTAAATCCATGCTGGACGAAAAAATTGCGAGCCAAAATGCTTCATTTCCTCGACTGCATTAATTCTTTGATTGATCGATTTTCGCTTCTGGAAACTCATAATAAAAATTTTAAATTAAGGGAAATAGTTGATAAAACACTTGAAAAATATTTAGATATTAGACACTTATTTCAATACAGTCGGATTACACCAATCCAATTGATCAATTTGCCAAAATTAAAGTCCAATGTTTGTAAATGTTACTTAATGTATTGTTAATACGTATTTCATTTAATTTAAAGTATGTTTTGTTTTAAAATAGAAGTTTTCATTCATTTTGTGTAGTTTAATTTAATCAAAATGAAAGTTAATTTTCAGTAGTAATTGCACAAGAGCTCTAAAATTATTGAATTTTTCCCGAGGGACACTTTGACAGTTTTAATTTCACGAGCCGAAGGCGAGTGAAATTATGTCAAAGTGTCACGAGGGCAAAAATTCGATAATAATTTTAGAGATCGAGTGCAATTTGTTGCGATTATTTCATGAATAAAACTGTTCAAAACCAAAATTTTATTGTAATTTATTTATGTAAGTACAAATTAGTACAATTAAACACACAGTTGTTATAAATATTTTACGGTTGAAAGGTATCACCTTCACTTTTATAATTTTTAAAACATTAATTGTCATTAATGTCACTGAATGTATTTTTTCATAGCAACGAAGGGAATCTGACGTAATATACTTGACGACGGGAAATTATCAAAAATTATCGGTTTAATTTAGATTTCTGTAGCTTTCTATTGGTCAGAATCTCCTATGAATGAAATAATCAATAATATTTAGGAGGCGGCATTTCGAAGGCTTGCATCATATTGAAAAGATGTACCGCACGGCGCTGGTTACAGATTCTTTCAATGACGTCTATGACTTTGGTCTTAGCTCGCATATAGATCTTCGTTTCTAATCCTGTCTCGTAGAGTGGCCCCTATCATTGATCGCTCCATTCTTCTTTGCGCTACTCTTAGTTTTTGTGAGTTTTTCTTTGTGAGCGATAATGTTTCTGCACCATAGGTCATCACCGGCAGCACGCATTGGTCGGAAACTTGTTTCTTCATATTAGCTGGAATGTCACTCTTAAAAACGTTCCTATAAGAGCTCCGTATGCTGCCCATTCTTCTGGATACATCGTTTGTTTGATTGTCTTACCTATCTTAATTTCGTGACTCATATATATTTGTCTACCAGTTCTATTTGTTCATTTTTTATTTCAAGGTGTTTACTTGGTACTAAGTTCGTCATATATTTTGTTTTTGATATATTCATTTTTAAGCCTATTTTATGACAGACTGTACTAGGTTCTTCCAACATTTTCTTTATTTGTCCCAAATCGTCTGCAACCAAAACTATATCGTCTGCGTAGCTTAGATGGTGTAGCATCTTTCCGTGCACATTTATTCCTTTGTCACTCCACTCGAGGGATTTGATCGCTTTTTCTAGATCCAATATGAAAAGTTTAGGCAGTGGCGACGCGTGACTTTTCTAAAGTGTTACCAAAACCAGATGCAAAAAATCTTATTTAAAAAATGAAGATCTGGCTAAATGTATATATAGCTTCAATCTTCAATAATATCATTTTGTAGGTATATCACTTGAAACTCTCGAAAAAACAGTTGATGTTTCTAGATGTTGGAAAAATTTTTGATCTTTTTTGGCAATTAATGTTAACAATTCCCTAAAATTGCCTCGATTGTCAGAGTCGTCACCCTCAAAATGACCACGAAACGCTAATTCTTGTTTGGCCAAAAAACATACGGTATCTATTTTATATGTGTGCTAAGGATATACCTATATATTTTTTTAACAAACTCATTATGTTTAGCAATATTTGCTTTAAAAGCTTGGTTAAGAGAACTTTCGATTTTTGTTTTATCAAACTGAATAAAATTTTATATATTTTTTTAACAAACTCATTATGTTTAGCAATATTTGCTTTAAAAACTTGGTTAAGAGAACTTTCGATTTTTGTTTTATCAAACTGAATAAAATTGAGTATACATCTTACATGTAGGTAACGGAGGTTGTCTCCTTTTTAAAACTCTTCTTCTTCTTGTGCCACTCCTATCGGAGATTGGAAATCATCAAGGCTACCCTGACTTTGTTTACAGCTGACCTAAAAAGTTCATTAGTGGTGCAGCCAAACCACTCTCTCAAATTCCGCATCGACGACATTCTTCTACGGCCCGGATTCCGTTTTCCTTCTATTTTTCCTTGCATTATATATTTTGAAGTAATGCGTATTTATGACCTCTCATCAGGTGACCCAAATACTCGAGATTTCTTCGTTTTATCGTTAATAAAATTTCTGGGTCTCTTCCTATCCTTCGTATTACTTCAAGATTTGTGATTCTTTCAACCCAACTTATCTTCAGCATTCGACGGTAGCACCACATCTCGAAACTTTCAATATTTTTTATGTTGTTCTGTTTGAGAGTCCAGGCCTCTACACCGTATAATAGCGTGTTAAATACGTAGCCACTTAGCATTCTTAATCGTAGAGGGATGCTTATATCTCTGTTGCAGAAGAATTTTCTCATCTTTATGAAGGTGGCCCTGGCAATTTCGATACGTCTTTTTATTTCATTGTTTTGGTCTCCAGTTTCGTTTTTTAAAGTTCTTAAGTATTTATAACTTGATACTTTTTCAATTTGAATGCTGTTTATACTAACATGTGCTGGTTGTGTCATGATTTTACTGAAGACCATATACTTGGTTTTTTTTATATTAATGTTTATGCCATAATTGTTGCAAGCAATATTTGTTTATTGAGTTTTAAAACTCTAAAACCATTTAAATCGTGAACCTGGTCCACCCATTTTTCTGTAGAAACCAGAAGACATGGCAAACAATACTGACATACTGTTTATTTTTCTTGCAACCACATAACCAAGGATTTTCACTGTACCAACTAAATTTAAAATATCGAACAACTTTTTTTGATTCCTTTTTTAAATTGTTTAAAATACGTCTTTCATTTTCAATATTCTCATTTTTTTTCTTCAAAATTATAACGAGGAGAATTACTTTTCAAGTACATAGTTGATCGATTACGCAGCGACACTCATCCATGGTTAACTGCACTCACACTTTTTATAGGTACTGTAACCAAACTTAAATCTGGTAACAGGGCTACTGTATACCGCGCCGTCGCGTCGCTTCTTCAAAATTTTCAGACACTAGCCGGTCCCGAGCCACAGCGAGGATATAACCATTGCATTATAACCACAAATGAGACTGGTAACAGAGTATAATAAAGTGCAACTGAGTCACATAAACTTGCCAATATTTTCGTGTGTCTACGAGTAGTTGGCTATTTATTGAATTAGGTACTATTAACACATAATATAATAATATATTTCTATTGGTAAATGGAATAATTCATCGTCATAAAATATTTATTTGCAAGATTTTTAACTGTTACCAATGGTAACAGTGGTTACATGGACGCTTCGCCAGTGAGTTTAGGTGACAACGTATCACTTTGTCGGATTTCTCTTTGGATTTTTATTTGGTTGCTGTTAGCGTGTAGTTGTATCGAACTTGTCGCATTTTTATATTTATTAGCCTCGAATATCGGCTATCAATGCGGCTCTCGTTTAGTGCTTCTATAACACTATTAGTCCAGGGTAATAAGGTTTTTTCCATGACACTTCAACAGCCAGGGTACTCAAGCATTTTTTCGACAGGTAATACCTGTAAGAACAAATTGTAACTATTGCCTGCTTAGGATCTGGCGGCTATTTTTATTTATAAACAATTTAGTGTCAAAAAACGGTATTTTTTTTGCAAATTAATGGAAAACAGTAAGGCTTATGGTTTTCTTAGTACAAACATCTTCGAGAGAATGGAAAAAGCTTTAAAATGGCGTATTACAAAGTTTAATACACTCATTTATTGTTGTAGACAAAGATGTAGAAATTTCAAAAAAATTAATTTCGCAATAACTATTGTAAAAATAAATATAGAGCTTTGAAATTTTTGTCAAATGAGGGTTCTTTGGTGCTCGATATGTGACAAAAAGTTCAAAGCGATTCAGTCAATTGTTTAAATTTTATTCAAATTGTTTATCCCAGAGAGCTTTTTTTACAATAAGTCAGAAAAAAAATAATGTTAGAACCATTCTACAGGTGTCAAATGAAAGAGCATAAGCTAAACTTTTAAATTGGTTTAAAAAAGTGAATAAAAAATGCATTTATCAGTAATAAATAATTATGCAAAAGTATGTTTAATTTTTTCTTATAAACTTTTTATTTTTTTATATAATAAAATTTTTATTACAATTTTTCATCAATTATCATATAAATAACATTACTTTGTAATTATTCATCAAAAAAATGGTAAAAAATAGATTTTTTACAAAAAAGTTATTCAAAAAGTTTAAAGGATTCAAAAAAAGAATAATTTACGATACTTTTGCGTAATTATTTATTACTAATAAATGCATTTATTATTCACTTTTTTAAACCAGTCTGAAAGTTTAGTTCATGCTCTTTCATTTGACACCTGTAGAATGGTTCTAACATTATTTTTTTCTGACTTATGTTATTGCAAGAAAAGCTCTCTGGGATAAACAATTTGAATAAAATCCCTTATTTGCCAGAAATTTCAAAGCTCTATACTTATTTTTACAATAGTTATTGCGCAATTAATTTTTTTGAAATTTCGACCTTTTTTCGCAATTATATTAACAATAAATGAGTGTAATACGCCATTTTAAAGCTTTTTCCATTCTCTCGAAGATGTCTGTACTAAGAAAACCATAATTCTTACTGTTTTCCATTAATTTGGAAAAAAGGGAAAATGGCCGTTTTTTGACACTAAATTCTTTATAAATAAAAATGGTCGCCAGATCCTACGCAGGAAATAGTTACAATTTGTTCTTATAGGTATTACCTATCGAAAAAACGCTTCAGTATCCTGGCTGTTGAAGTATCACGAACAGGGTATATTTTTGTCTTATTACCCTGGCCTATATCGAGTTCCACTGAATCGAACGCTTCTTGTGGAAATCTACGAATGTTAAAACTAAGGGCTTGTTATATTCTATAGATTTTTCGATGAGTTGTTTTATTGTTTGAAGGTGATCGTTGGTTCCAAAGTTTACTCTGAATCCAGCTGGTTCTCTACACTGGCGGATCCAGGGGGGGGTGTCACGGGGGTCATAACCCCCCCCCCCATAATTGTAAACCCACTTATCCTAGGGTTGGTAAGACTAAGTGACCTTGCATCTGAGAATAGTAATTAAATCGCCCTCAAGACCCATGACCCCCCCCCAAAAACAATTTCTAGATCCGCCACTGGTTCTCTACTTTGATATACGTCTAATTTCTTGTCTAATCTTGTGGGGATTACTCTCGTGAAAAGTTTATAAAGATGGTCGGTAATTTTCCAGATCTGTTTTTTCTCCTTTTTTGTACAGAAGAATTGTATTGGCTCTATTCCATTCAGATGGTATGGATTTCTCTATCAAACATAGATAAAATAGATCTTTTATTTTTCTCATTAGAGCTTCACCTCCATTCTTAACAGCCTCGATCACTATTCCATTGTCTCCTTCCTACTTCCGGACGAGCATTATCTTGCATAAATAGGAAATTATCCCCAACGAAATGGGCGTATGTATATATGTATGTATATAATGTCGTGTGTATATGACTGCTGTTAGAGTTCCATGTTCAATGGAAATTAATTGGGTGCGTCTGTTGAAAGAAATACGTGCACAGCTCCACCACCAAACATCTTTCTGGGTGAAATACAGCAAGGCTCTATGAGCTCCTATCAGTGGCGGATAATTATCCGATTTGCTTACCTTTTTGAGAGTTGTCGTATCTTCTTCGTATCTTTAAATAAATCGGATATTTGCGGATATTTTTCAGTGTATCTACCATCGACTAAAACTTTCTCATCCATATATTCCCAACACCAACAACACATTAATTTTGTTTGGTTCCGCCCAAATTTTTATAAATAGTCTATACTGGATGAATGTTAGTGACATCCGATACTTTTCATCTTTTGACAAAGGGGACATGTGCCAATTCTTTTGTTTAGAATTTAAATGCACAAGTGCGTCCACTTAAGGCATACTAATCCAATTCAAATTTCAAAAACCGTCTGCTAAATGTTATTTATGAGTTTTTAGTTTTTAGTCTTCAAACTTATGAAAGCTAATTCAAGCACGATTTAGTTTTATTTTCATTTTATGTAGTGCAGTGCAGTGCTTAAGTAAACGTCTGTTGAAATAAGTTTTGGTTTGTGAAAATACTTTTTAATAATGGATAAATGGTTAGTAAAAATGTTAAAGTGGGTAAAAATTTTTACCAACATGTGGATATTGAAATATAATATTGGATTTGTTTTAGACCAAATCAAATAATGAAAAAAATATAATGCAATGCCTTAATTGTAGTTATATACATTGTAACATTGGAACAATTTTGAATAAAAATTCTAGGAGAGTTGGTCACGGGTTTCCACCATACTTCATTCGACGTATCTTGCTGAGATTGCTAAATACTTATTGGTTAATTGATAATTATAAAATGTTTATTAAGAATAAAATTGTAAAATAAAACAGTTAATAATTGAATAAACAATAAATAATTTAATTTCTATTCGATAATTAAGACTAATATCACCTGTCTTACAGGTTATATATTTTTCTACACTTTAACCACAGATGTACACAGAATATATAACGTTACTCAGAATAAGGTAGTCATTTGTAGAATACCTAATGTAAAGTTCAAAAATAATGTGTTAAAATAGCGAATTTTCCAGATTTCTCGGACATGAGATGTAGTTAAATCGGTTCTTTTTTTGTAAAGTTCTGTCAAATCTAATATTATCTTAAACAAAACCATTTAATCAGAACATGATTGTTATACCTAATTATATTTATGATATTTTTGAGAAATGTAATGGTACTATGCAGAAATGCACTTTCCGGCACAGAAACGTCACATTTCTGCACACTACTGTCAGTTATTCTGTGAGAAAATATTAAATTTGTTAACATAAAATTGTGCATAAAAATGCATTTGTAATAGTGGTTGTAGAAAAATCTACTTATTTGAAACTAGTAATATCTAGATATCTACTAGTTAACTCAAAAATTCTTCAAATTTTTTGCCTATAAAAATTATTTAGTCGGGCATTAAACGTTGAACGCACCACGGGTATTATGGATCATAACCTTGATATCTTAATAACTACAAGACTGTCAAATACATTTCTATTGTTTTAGTTGTAGTAAATCTTTAGTTATTAAAAGAGCGTAGGCGCAAAATTTCGGACAATAATCTTTAAACGTATTAATTTTTTTCGAATCCTGAGAAAACTAATAAATATTTTTGAAAAATTTGAACGCAGAATGAAAGATTACATTTACCGAGGGCCGAAAGTCCCTTAGAATAAACAAAATGTTTCTTTTGAACGAGAGATTTGAAATTAAAAATCACACTCAATATTATCTTTTCCTTTCACCCCTGTAACTTATTAGAATAAAAATTATAGAAGTCTTCAGGGACTTTCGGCCCTCGGTAATAATGTAATATTTCATTCTGCGTTTAAATTTTTAAATAATACTTATTAGCTTTCTCAGGACTCGAAAAACTAATGCATTTTAAAAACATTGACCAGAAATTTTGCGCCTACGCTATTAATGTAGCTGTAGTTTTTTTTGTATTGATTTATTTATTGTTTATTATTCTAGTACATACCTAGTTTTAGGTAGTTATTACGTTTTAATAAAATAATATTTAAAAGTGTTTTTTTTTTACTTAAATAATTATAATAAATATGACGATCCAAATAATGAAATATTTAGATTTATTTATTTAGAATTTACCACTTATGCAATGCGATAATACGAATAATATAATAATAGTAAGTAAATAGTATTTACATACATGAATTAGGTAATAATCAGCTAGGATACGAGATTTTCATCTATAAACGAAAATTTTTAAACTGTGAAACAGAGAATCCAGTAGATTAAAGGCCGGTTGTTCGAACGCTAATCAGAAATGGAATCAACTGATCATTATCAAATATTTAATTACTGTCAATGTCAACTTTGATTGGGTTGCTGAAAACATAATTGATTACAATTATGAGATTATTTGATTAATTAATCAATTATGTTAATAATTGTTACGTTAATTGATAATTAATAATTAATTAATCAAATAATTATGTTAATTATTATTATAATGGTAATTGATTACAATCAACTGATTGGCGTAAGAACAACGGATTTTGTTATTTGATGGTTGTTAAGGGGACTAAAAGCAACAGAATAATTTTTGACCTAGCGTACCTTTTCGTGACAAATCGGATATTTTTCGAGCGATCATCGGATAATCTAGAGAAATGCGATTGGCAACACTGCAGTGGCGGCTCGTACCACTTTAAGAAGGTAGTGCCAGAACTCGGGGAGCCGCCAAAATTTTTAGTGGCTGATTCACGGTATTGTCAAAAAAGGTATACTTACAACAAAAACTGAAAAAATATATGCGCGGATACTTTTATCTTATGTATCTTATGTTTATTGATCTGAGGTGCCAAGCAATTGTCCAACATTGATCAAAACAGTTCCGTAAATTAATTAATAATAAAAACCTCTTAACCTACCACCAGCATTTACTGCTGATAGTGCTTGAAGTTTGTTATTAAGATTTAGTCTCTATTTAACAATTTATAAAAATAATACTATTTCATTATTCACACACATGCACAAATTTTTGTAATGTCACTTTTAATGTTTACGATATATGAAGTTCATTCTTCTATTTTTTGGTTGCAAAGTTTTCAATGCCTTTATTATTAAAATTATCAATACAATTTACAAAATGCTTTTCTGCAGATAGCATACCTAAAGCACTATGTTTTAACATCGAAAAACAGCGTTCTGCTTCAGATGTTGATATAGGAATGGTAACTAAAATACTTAAAAGTTTAATAGTTTCTTCAAATGTGCTTTTTAATCCTTCCCTCCACAATAAAACCGATAGCGAAACAGCCTCAGAGGTAGTACTTAATTCGTCTCGCCAATACAGTATCTACTTCTAATTCAGTTTTAAATCGAATTTTGTTGCTTATAAGCAGAAAACTTCTCCGACATAAATAAATTAGAAGCAACTAAATGTCCGGAGAAGGTAGACCTTTGAAAGATCTGGTACTTTGAATAATATGAACCTTTAAGTCGTTGTCTAATTCGGCGCTAAAATTGACCAGCTCCTTAAATATGCCTCTATTTTCTGAATTTTCTTTTTCGTCGTGACCTCTTAAAGCTAACTCGAAAGCTCCACAAAACCTTATAACATTTTTAGTTTTTTTTTAAATATTTAAAAAAATATTCTTAAAAATTTAAATTTCTTAAAATTTTTTTAAGATACTAATCTTCATTGTCAATTAATAAATTAAACTTAAGAAATAATCAAAATATTATTTATACTACACACTACACCACGATCATGATGCCCTAAAAATTTAATTATAAATACAAAACTTTTTAACAGAAAATATACATAATAAAAGCGACAAACCAGCACGTAAAGAAACTCAACCTCGTGCCCGGCACAGAGATTCACATTTAAAGGTATACTAATAGTCCAATATAGCTCTTTCTCTGTCACTTAAATAGAATGCTCGTAAAATCTTTCTCTCTTTAGTCGTGTCAGTACTGACTTTGGCACGAAGGAGAGATTCTCCTGTCGAATAATCTCCGCTGTGGCAGGGATTGTATTACGCCCATAGTTGCCATATTTTATATAATTTATGAAGATCAAAAGAAATACACACAAAAAAATTAACAGGAATTAAAAAGTTTTAAAGATAAAAAATATGTTTCTGCATAGTTAGCAAGGTAGTGCCATGGTTCTATGGCGTTACCTCACGGGCCGCCACTGGCTCCTATTAATTTAGCGCACGCTCCTGGCTTACGAGAACGTAAACCACTTTCATGCATGACTCATCTCACTTCTTCTTCTTCATGTAGGTACCTTGTTCGTTGCAGATGTTGGCTATCATCATAGCAATTTTTATTGTGTTTGCGGCGTTTCTGAGCAACTCGATCAATGTTAGTCCAAACCATTGGCGTAAGTTTTGAAGCCATGTGTGTCTTCTTCTTCCGGGTCCGCATTTTCTCTCTCTTTTACCTTGTATTATCAGTTCGAGTACACGATACATATTTATCATGTCTCATAGTATGACCCAGGTATTCAAGTTTTCTTTTCTTAATATTGTGAAAGAGATTTCTTTTTGTTTTCCCATTCGGAGTAATACCTCTAAGTGGGTGGTGTGGGTCGTCCAGGATATTTTAAGGATACGTTGGTACACCCACATTTCGAATGCCTCTAGCTGTTGCTTTTTCAATAATGTTTCCGTTATTGTCCAGGTCTCTGCGCCATACAGCAAGACTGGAAATACATAGCATTTTACTCTTCTTATCTTACAGTTCGTGCAGAAATATTATGAGTTCCTCGAGCTTTTAACAAACCACTAGCGACAACATTTGACGTTAAAGAGCGGTTCCGAAAAAGATAAGACGAAAATCTTTAAAAAATGTTCATCACGCTGAACTCTGCACCTTTTTCTACCTGATCCTTGTCTTCTAAATAGTGTATTTTCCAATCTGACAATACTTCGTAAGAGCCTTATGGACGGTACTTTGGGAAACATTTAAATGATTTGATTTGCAATATTTTATACTGCGACCATTTTTGCATTATTTTCGGGAGTCATACTAACACCACAGTATAAAGAGGGACAGTAGAACCACTCTCCGAAAAATTGGAAGTAAAATCTGTAGTCGCGCATGCGACCGCGCAATGTTCGTAGTCGCTTTTTGCCCCACTCTCGCATTGCTAGTCGCATAGAAACATACAGATTTTAACAGGGAAGACCCGCATCCACCACTGGTAAATTACCAATTGCGTACTGCCGGTATTACTTCTTGAGATCAAAGCGCCGACAAAGGAGTGGTTTTACTGTGGAACCTCTATATACTGTGCTAACACGATTTGAAATGAAAACACTAATGAACAGTGATCTGACTTTATCAGAATAAACGTGAAAATTATTGTAAATGCAATAACAAAGAATGCAAAAGATCTGTTGGTAGTAAACAAGATACAGTATCATTTTGTATTAAATGTCACAATTTTTGTGGTGACGCCATCATTTAAAAACATTAAAAGAATCGTTTTTATTCTTATGAATGAACGTTTTTTATTATTAATGTTTACTTCCTCCCCATTAAAACCATTATACACTGACAAAATTCTAAAAAAACATAGAAAATACAATTGTTCGGATTTTTTTTTTGGCATGAGTGTATTTATCTGACAGTGTTTGGTGTTTAGTCTGTTTTTTGTATTTCTTAACGTAATTCACTAGAAATTTCGTCTAAATAAAATATTGGTTTACCTTCGCCACGTAATTTAAAACTGGTTCTGAGGTATCTCCGTTACCAACAATTTTCTCATTAATAACAATTTCTGTCACGCTTTGCCCACTTGGAATTCGAATTCAATTCTCTTTTCCATAGTTTTGTCTATCCTATTTTAGGGTGATATAGATATCAATTGATTGCGTCATGCCTGTCATTATAAGGTGTGTCATTATTACTTGTCTTTTCAACGATATACACCAGGGAAATAAGGCAAAAATATACCATGTTCGGGACACTTGAGCAGCCAGGTTGCAAATAGGTTTTTTTGGATACTATATACCTAATACAAATTATAAATACAAAAATGCCCGTCACAGTTTGGACGAGAAATTTAGTTATTAACAAATAAGGGTCAAAAATGAGAGTTTTTTCGTTTAAATCGCTACAGGTAAAAATAGGGCAATTAAATGTCTTATTTATAATATTTTTCTTTTAGTAGATGAGCCAAGGTTTAAAATAGCGTTTTTTTGAATTTTTTGGTCCGATTATTTGTTGCTTTGGATATTGCAAAATAAAACTAAAATTTCGAAACTAAAAAATTTGCTATAACTTTTGCGAAAATGAATTTAGGACTTTCGTATTGTATGAAAAGTTGAGTCAAACAGTCTATACAATGCACAAAAAATTCTAAGACGATGCGTCAATTATTTTAAATTTTATTCAATTTGTTTATCCCAAAGAGATTTTTTTTTCGCAATGTTATTGTTCAGAAAATAATAACGATACAGCAATTCTGTAAAAACAACATGAAAGAAGAATAGTCACATTTTCAAAGCACTTAAAAAAATCATTCAAAAGTCATTTTTATCAGTCAGAAAACATTTTACTAAAATAGAGTCATTTTTGGCTTATAAACAATTTGAATAACTTTGTTAATATTGACTGTAGGCTAAACCTACAATGGAATTTAAAAAACTGGTATTTTTATACGAATTTTCAAAGAAAAACTTTTCGCCTAGGTTAATTACGGTCAAATTTAGCCACTTTTTTTTATTTAATTGACGGATATTTTGTTTATAACAATTAAGCAACCTAACTAGAGCCATTTTGAAATTGAAGATATAATATAAGTTATGTGTAAAAGTTTGAGTAAACTTTGAACCTCAACAGACTGGTTAATAAAGCTTTAAAAATGGCGTCCGAACGGAATTAATTCGTGGTCGGTGGAGAGGAATTACTAAAATACGTGCACTCAAAAAATGAAACTGATTCTGCAAACATATGCTGCGATTAACATCGCTGGAACTTGTTGAGGGATTTTAATCATAATTTTTTAATTTGTATGTACTCGTAGTCTTATAGAGTACGTTATGTACACACAACCCCACCTAACATTACAAAATGTTAGGGGGAACTCCCCTTATCACTCAGGGATATGAAAAATAGATTACGACCGATTCTAAGGCCTACCGAATATACATATTATATAATTTCATAAAAATCGGTCACGCGGTCTCGGAGGAGTATGGAAACTAACACTGTGACAGGAGAATTTTATAGATGTAAATATATAGATGGCTATTAACAAATAGGGGTTGGTGATAGAAGAGTGAAAATTAAGGGCTGTATGTATTTTTTAATTCTACATCATATAACATTAAGATAGATAATTTTGCTCAAAAAAATTTTTAAAAAATGTCAGGGGGCAACCCCTCTTATAACTTATGGGTATGAAAAATAGATAAAAACCTCTTCAACGTCCTACAGGATGAACTTGTAAAATTTTATAAAAATCGCCCAAGCCGTTTCGGAGTAGTATGGTAACTAACACTGTTACAGGAGAATTAGATGTATTTAGAAGTAACTGCGAATTAAATAATAAAAGTGGCTAACTTTGAACCTAATTAACCTAGGCAAAAAGTTTTTTTTCTGAAAATTTGTATAAAAATACCAGCTTTTGAAATCCTAAAGTAGATTTACTCTATAGTCAATATTAACAAAGCCATTCAAATTGTTTAGAAGCCAAAAATGACTCTATTTTACTAAACTTTTTTCGGAGTAATAAAAACGACTTTTTAATGATTTTTTTCAATACTTTAAAAATATAACTATTATTCTTGCATGTGGTTCCCACAGAATTGCTATGTCATTATTATCTTCTGAACAATAACATTGCGAAAAAAGCTCTTTGCGATAAACAAATTGAATAAAATTTAAACTAATTGACGAATCGTCTTAAAATTTTTTGTGCATTATATGGACTGTTTGACTCAACTTTTCGTGCAATATAAAAGTCTTAAAGCCATTTTCGCAAAAGTTATAGCACATTTTTTATTTTTGAAATTTTAGTCTTATTTTACACTTTTCGAAACAAAAAAGGATAGCACCAAAATTCAAAAAGTGCCATTTTAAACCTTGGCTCATCTACAAAAAGAAGAATATTATAAATAAAATATTTACTTACCCTATTTTTACCTGTAGCGATTTAAACGAAAAAGCTGACATTTTTGACCCTTATTTGTTAATAACTAAGTTTCTCGTCCGAACTGTGACGGGCATTTTTGTATTTATAATGTATTAGGTATATAGTACCCAAAAAATCCATTTGCAACCTGGCTGCTCAAGTGTCCCGACAAAAACGTTATTTCTCTGGACTAATATCATAAAGAATTACATTCTCTTTAACCGATAATGCCCACGTTCTTTAGGTAACTTTTGTCAGGTATAAATTTTGAACCATTCTGCATTTTTATACAGGTAGTACAACCACAGCTAGTAAATACTTCTCGTTATAACGTAAAACGGTAAAAATAATCAAAATTCTGAAGAATTAATGAATTTTTGCTGATTTTGATCAAAATATAACTGGAAGTATAATACCGTAAAATGGGGTTACTTTGACCGCTGGGGTGAATTTGACCGAAAACGTAGAAAAATATCTATTGTGATATACTTCAGCCACCCTGTATAATTTTTAAAATTATTTTTAACGATTCAAATTTATAAATATCTAAGAATTCATTTTTAAAAATTAATATTCCAAGGGTTGTTAAATCCACCGATATAACGAATTAAGAAAAAATGATTTAAAAAACGGTCAAATTAACCCCACTTACAAGAAAAATAATTTTACAGGCAAAATGCATATACGGTCAACTTCCCACCAGATGGGGTGAACTTGACCAAAGGCATTTTTTATTTTTTTTTCTCAGTCATGATTATTTTCTTGTAATTATAATCTAAGCTACTATCTAAAAGAAATTACTGTCAGCAACATAATGTATACCAATATTGTATTGGTGGTTGTATATGTAGAAGGGAAATTTTTATTTGAATGTAGGTGAAAAGTTAAAATAAATAAATTGGAGTTAAGATATAGTCAATCTGATAGTAGGAAATGTATGATTAAAGGAAAGTAATTATTATGAAGCATTATTTATAAAATTGAGAGAATTCTTGTGACAAAATGGTGAATATGTAAAATTGAAGATAAATAATTGTAGGTTTATAGGTGAGCCAAGTTGATACAAAATAAAATTAAGATTAAATTAATATAGAAAAAAGAGGTGTAGTGAATAAAATAGAATTAGCAAAACAAAATTAAGAGAGTGAATATTATTATAATTTAAATTGCAATAATGACTGAGTTTAAATGTGAGATCTGAAATAAAGTGATGGAATGTTAGGTGTGGAGGTAAAATATATTTGGAAAAGGTCAAAAACAAAAAACAAAGGAATGTGATGTAGGGTCAAAGCAGTGGCGGATCCAGAAATGTTGTTTGGGGGGGGGGGTCATGGGTCTTGACTGTGTTCTGCCGATCGGGTGGAAAGGGATCTGTAAGTTCTACCAATGTAGGTAGCATCGCAGTCTGAACAAGAGAGTCTGTATACCCCACTACGGCTCATGTAATGGATAGGGTCTTTGGTGTTAGTTAAGCTTTTGTTGAGGGTGTTATTGACTTTAAATGAAATTCTGATGTTGTCACAAGAATTAGAAATGATTTGTTTGACTCTTTCAGATAATTTGGAGTTATTAAAAGGTAAGGAGGCATAAATTGGAGTAGTTGTGGAAGATGATGAGAAAGCGGATTGTTGAAGTAACTTAAGTTCTCTCTTCTTCATTTTTTCATCTGGATTTTTGATCAGTTTAATTTTATTTTATATAGTCAATTTGTAGGTACAGTTAAAAATAATTTTTATTTTGTAAAACACATTTTTTAAAAAACAATAGTTTTAAATAACAGACATTTTCAGATATTAAAATCTTTACCATATCATTCTTTTTGGATCATGACTTTTGTTCTAAATTCTGTTGAAAATCGACTACCTTCTTCCTTAACTGCCAATGTCACATCAAGCATTCCCTTAAAACCTTTGACAGTTGGTAGTCATCGTTGACCTAAGATGGTGATTGGGTCCTCGGGTAGAGCATCACCATGTTCCCAGAGGTTATATCCTTGAACATCGGCGTTTAGCCTTTACAATATTATTATAACACAATGTAGACTGATTTATAATCACAACCATTGTTTGGTTCTGGGGCTATTTTGCAAGTATTTTAAGTAAGTAATCATAACCGCACTTTTGTAACTTTCAAAATTTCAACCATCTTTTCAATTTTAATAGTGGTATTGCTTATTTGATTTTAGATACACTGATGATGGACCGATAGGTTCGAAAACGTTCTGATGAACACATTTTATTCAATCCATTGGGATTTTTAAAAATTTTAGTAAATATACCTTTCACATAGAAGTGGTTTAACTTCATGTTCCAGTTTGTTTAACTATAAGGTATACAGCCAACCCAGGGAACTACCCCTTTTAGCTTTAAATAAAGGTAGACTCAATGATAAGCTCTGAGAGACGTTTAAAACTACTGGAATTTCTTGGAGTCAAAGAAAAGGGGTTGCAGATGTTGATGTAAATATACAGGGTATCCAGAAACTCTACCGACAAACGAAGACTGATGATGGACCGATAGGTTCGAAAACGTTCTGATGAACACATTTTATTCAATCCATTGGGATTTTTTAAAATTTTAGTAAATATACCTTTTACATAGAAGTGGTTTTACTTCATGTTCCAGTTTGTTTATTTAAAGCATTGCCTAGACATTTTTCCTGGGGATGTTTAAAGTCATGGATTTTGTATAGCCTATGGTAGCAGAATCCTTTTGCTATATTCTTCGATTTCTCTTAGTGGCTTTTGTCGAAGTTTTCTTGTAACCATCGAACTATTTTGTCCATAATTTTTTAATATTTATATCAAATGAAATATACTTATATTACAAATGTCCTCAGATTTTCCACCCAATTGCCATTTTACCTTATGGTGCATCATCCTCCGTCAATAACGTATTTTGTATCCGGACTGAATCATCAAGACATACTTACGGAATCAATGATTCCCTGGTATAATTATTATACTAGTGGTAGCAAGAAAGCGATCTCTAAAGCAACTAAAATTTTGAGCGGGAGTTCAAATTGACGAAAAAAAATTTTTTTACGATTTGTTGAATTTATTAAAATATTTCTTCTTCTTCTTCCTCTTTTGGCATCATAATCTTGGATGGGTCTTTGCCTGTCTGCCTATGTCCTTCCATTCAAATCTCTCTTATGCCCTTCTTCGCCATTGTCTTATGTTAATGGTTTTCAGGTCGTCTTCCACGTTATCCAGCCATCTCGTTCTTGGCTTTCCTTTTTTTCGCCTTCCTAACGGCTTCCATTGTAATATTTTCTTTATTGTTTTTGTATCGTCCTGTCTCTGTCCAGCCATGAAAGTCTTTGACTTTTCACAAATATTACAATATCATAACCTTCATTCAATTCATTAACCTTGTCGTTTCTCCTGATTCTCCATGTGCCATCTTCTTCCTGCACCGGGCCATATACTTTTCTCAGTATTTTTCTTTCGAATGTTCTAAGTTGGACTTCATCTTTTTTGTCATTACCCAGGTTTCACAACCATAGGTTACTATGGCCTAATCGATGTTGTGTAGTGATTTTAGAATAGAATAGAATAGAATAGAAATATGCTTTATTGTCACTGAAAATTTTTACAATTTTATGGACAAAGCTTACATACAGTCAAAAGAAAAACATAATATAAATAACAAATAACAACTACAATTTACTAAAATTAGATAAATCGTCAATAATGTACAGTATAAAATATAAAATCCAAGACAAAAACAATTTATTGCAAAATATATATAAATTGCAAATTGAACATACAACAAATAAAATAAAATAGGTACAATATAAGGAACTGACAAGTTTATGCTACTGCGTATGGAACCCAATTTTCTTAGTTATTCATTAAGAAATTCTTCTATTGAATAATATGGTCTTTTGGATAGATAGGCTTTTGTCATTTACGGAACTTAGGGAAAGATGTTGCAGATTTAAGTTGTAACGGAAGATGATTGTACAGTTTCTTTGCGGAATATAATACAGATTTCTTTACTAACTCGGTGGATGGAATCGGTAAATAAATATCAAAGATTGAATTTCTGGTGGAGTAAGGATGATTGGGCCTTGATGGAAAGACATGAAGGTGTTTACGAATTAAACAAACCGTTTCTAGAATACAGTAGACTCGCGATTATCCGAGTCTCGGTCATCCGAGCCACTCGGTTAACCGAGGCAAAAGAAATAACAGGTGAGTTACAATTTTCAAGCTTGACGCAACATCGCCGATTCAAAATCAAAAAGAGGAATAAAGCTTATGCAAAATCAAAGACTTTTTTAAACAGTAATATTGATAAGGTAAATGTTTTTATCTTTTATAGACAGTACTGTATTAATTTTGTCTTTAAAATATCCACAGTTATGATTATTTACGTGTTTTTCTATCAATATAACCAATCTCAGTGTTAACCGAGTTTTTCCGTATCCGAGGTAGTCACGGTCCCAGTTACTTCGGATAATCGCGAGTCTACTGTATATAAAGATGGAAGTGTTAAAATTTCTTGATCTCTGAAGTAACTTCTGCAATGTGTAGATCTTCTGAGGCCAAACAAATATCTTATTTCTCTTTTTTGCAATCTAAAAATGACATCAAATTGAGCAGCTGTACTAGAACCCCAAAAAGGAAGACCATATCGAAGATCAGACTCGAACAACGAAAAATATGTTATTTTAGAAGATGCTAAATTGAGTTCCCTTGAAGCAGATCGTATTGCATAGCAAGCTGAGGCAAGTTTCTTACTTAACGAATCGATATGAAGGGACCATTTGAGGTTGCTGTCTAAAAAAATACCAAGAAATTTTACAGAATCAACGGTACTGATCTGGCTGTTATTAAGAGGCAAAGGTTGAAGAGCTCCTTCATAGGATAATGCTACTGTTTTATTCACGTTAAAAGAGAGTAAATTAGAGTCAGACCAGGTCTTTATCGTCAGTAGATCCGAAGTTATAGTTTCATGAAGAGATGCAATAGTTGAGTTGCTCCAAGTGATACTGGTATCATCAGCAAAAAGAAAAATTTTCCCATTGATTTTTAAATTAGTGATGTCATTTATAAAGATAAGGAACAGTATAGGACCCAATACTGAACCTTGTGGTACTCCAGATACGATGTTTTTGAGACTAGAGTCAGTATCATTTGCTCTAACTAGTTGTTTCCGATTATTCAAGTAGGATTGGAACCAATTCAAAGAAATACCTCGAATTCCATAGAAATTTAGTTTTGTAATCAAGATGTCGGGATTTACACAATCAAAAGCTTTGGAATAGTCGCAGAAAACAGTGGCAGTATAAAGATTATTGTTTAGTGCTTGGTAAACCTCATGTAGTACAGAAAACATGGCATCAGTGGTACATTTATTTGTTAAAAAGCCGAACTGATTTTGTGATAAAATGTTGTTATCAACGATAAAGGACATAAGTCGAGTTTTAATGAGTCTCTCAATAATTTTGGAGAGTACCGGTAGTAAGGCAATAGGTCTATAGTTGCAGGCATCAGATTTTCCGCCACCCTTATGAAGAGGCATAATAATGGCTGTCTTTAGGCACTCTGGAAATTTACCTTTTTCGAAGGAATCATTAATTAGTGAGAGGAGGATTTTCAACACATTTTCTGTGAGATTAGAGAAAATTTTTATAGATAGTCCATCAGTACTACAGGATGATTTGCTTTTGATACTATTGATTGTTTGGATCAGTTCAGAGTTATCGACTGGTCGTAAAAAGAATGAATTCCAGACCTGTCTTCAATTAGGACGATAGGAAATGGGATCTTGTTGCGGCAAAATTGTTGATGTTATATTTTTACTCACATTAACGAAGTAGTCGTTTAGACTTTCAGGATTTGGAAGGGAAAATGATTGAGCTGTGTGAGTTTTATTTCGAAGATCGTTTATTATAGACCAAGTTTCTTTTGCAACACTTTTAGAGCTTCCCAGACGATTTTGATAATAGACTTTTTTAGCTGACCTGACAAGTTTTAGATATGTTGTCCTGTACTTCATGATATATTCAGTGACAGCAACATTGGTAGTAAATTTCTTGATGTATAGTAGTGAACGCATATTCTTAGCTGATATGCGAATACCTTTCGTAACCCAAGGTTTTCGATGTTTTGGCTTAATAGGAATTAAAGGAAATTCCTTATTGAAGATGTGGAGAAGCTTATCTAGAAAAACACTGAAATTATAGTCCACGTCTATGGAAGGAAATTGCCACTCAGAAGTTAAGCATAAATTTTGGAATTTACGAAAATTCTGGGCGGAAAAAATCCTACCTAAACGTCGGGTTTTTGAGGAGGGTTTGCTGAAGATGTTAAACTTCGTATACACTGCTTCATGATCAGATAGTCCCGCATTAATAACTGTAGAGCAGACATCAAGGGGTGAGAAATCTGAGACAATATAATCGATTATGGTAGATGTAGATTTTGTAATCCTTGTAGGAGAATTAACGTGCATTGAGAGACCATACGATTCAAATATGTTTGCCAGGGACACTTGGGTAGCACTAGCAGCAGAATAATTAATGTTAAAATCACCGCATAGAATTTTTCTGCTTTTATGAGGCAGGTCATCTAACAAATTTAGCAGGTTCTGAAAAAATAGTTCCACGGTAGAATCAGGTGATCTATAAATGCAAATAATGTAAAGATTAAGATTTTTATTATAAACTAAGGAAAACTCAAAGAAGGATTCACTTAACAAAAAGTCATATTTTGTTACCAGAGAAAAATCATTATTTCTAGAGAGAATCAGGGTGCCTCCATGAGCCGAACTTGGACGATCATACCTGGCAATTGTGGTATATTTTTCTACAAAAAAGGCTCGTTAACTTCAAGCCTGTGCTCTGTAACCGCAACTATCGGTGGAAATCCTAATTCCTCCAGAAACAAAAATAATTCATCAGTTTTATTTCTTATAGAACGAATATTAATCAGAACCATGCCAAAGTTGTCATCACTAAAATAATTTGAGGTTTCTAGTCCCTCAGAACACGTCGTGTTGTTTAAAAATTTCGCTTTGGAGAGCCAGTGGAATAATAACTTCGGTGACATTCCCCTGACTTTTGTAGGTGTATAATTCTTTCCGAAGTGAGATAGGACCTATAAGCGGCAAGATCAGCTTCCACTTCAGCTGGACCAATTCCATAGGCATGGTTAAATTCTAGAAGAACTTTTCGTAGTTCTTCAGTCTTAGTAGGTAGTCCTTCGGAAGCCAAAAAGAGTTTCACGCTGGTGTTGGTATATCCGTCGTTTGGTTCTTTTGTCTAATAATTTCGATGTCAACAATCTTTTATTAGCATAGTATGTACGATTTCCACTGGAAATACGTACATTAATTTTGCTACTTGCGGAATTCTTCTGATTGATTCCTGCGCCCAGATAATATATGAAGGTATCTACACGTTCAATTGTCTATTGTGATATTATTTTCATTGTTAGCTGTTATTTTGACGGTCATTTCGTTTTTGCTTGCTCAGTGACGGTTTAAGGCATCATGGGGCCCTAGGCGGCCAGAACTTTATATCGACCATTTACTTAAAACAAATTTACAGATATTTATGTTGTTTTGGGAAGTAGTTACCCCAAAAATGAATTACGACAATGAAAAAAAGATCATTTTTCTTTTTTTTACATTTCGCAACAACTTCTCATTAATATTCCATAGCTAATATGCCAAAGAAAAAAAGGGATATTGTGTCGATATGCGATTTTGCCCTGGGTATGAGTGCCACCCCTTCGGGGGTGAGAAAAACCATACATTCAAAATAATGGATAACTGATTAATTCTAGGTAACTTTTGTTCTATCGAGTTTTTTCACTAAATCAATACTTTTTGAGTTATTTGCGAGTGAATATGTTTATTTTTCAACAAGAAAAGAACACATCTTTAGACGGTTTTTCGCAAATAACTCCACAATTAAGAATTTTATCGAAAAAATATTCTTAGAAAAAATATAGCGTATACAAAATTAAAAAAAAAATGGTGTATGTATGAAGTATGTAGACCCAGTATAAGCAGAACTGGAGCTAATGAAAAGTAGATTCTTATTCGACAAATTCCAAATCAAATATTTCAACGTAAATTACCAAAAAATGAAGCACTTTTCGGTGAAAAATCATCACAACTTTTTAAAGTGTTAAAAAAGTATTATTTTTGTTTTTTTTAACAAGTTTCAAGTATCAAAATTAAGCAAGTAAAGCTTAAAATAATGTTGATTCCTTTTTTTTGACACAAAAATCTTGAAAATTTATGAAAATGTTGAAAAAACTTATAAGGGTATTGTTTATATGATCTGTAAGTTTCACCGGTTCACAGTGCTTACTTATATTTCAAAATATTGGGATTTAAAATAAAACAAATTTTTTGAAATTTTGAAAAAAAATGCCTTTTTTTCAAAATAAGTTTAGTGGTACCAAAAATCTTAAAGACTAAAAAATGTAGGTTTTGATTTTCTGAATATTTCAGATTTTTATCTTTTTCGGAAGATAAAAATTGGTTAAGATATGACTGTTCAAAATTTGAATATTCTGGCTAGAGAATTATTCATTTATTAAAAATTAATAAATGAAAATAGTTTCTATCCTTGTGGGATCGGTACTCACCGTAGGGACCGCAGACGTTCGAATACAATTAGAGTCTCTTTGCAAAAACAATGACGACTTTGCTAAGTAACAAGACATTTACTCAACACACACACTACCCACTACACTAGGTACCTACCAGATTGGAAAAATCCACTGTACCATGCCAATGGCCATTAGTTGTCGAGGCATTAAGCTAAATAAAAAAAATTGCATACACTCGTGATTAGTGACTTGTTCAAGCCCTTTCTACTACAGCCCTTTTGTAAATAAGCACTTTATACCGATAAAACTTACAGAGCATATAAATAATACATAAGTAAAGTAGCTTGTGAAGCGGTAAGGATTAATTTCATTTGGGATGCTAATTAGGGGGTTATTTTCACCAGTTTTTTTTTGCCCAAAAAATGGGATCAACTTTATTCTGAGTGTATCTTGCTTACTATTTATGATAGAAATTAAAAAAAAAACAAGGAAAATGCTTTTTTAAAACATTTAAACAAGTTATGATGAGTTTTCCATGAAAAGTACTTCACTCTTTAATTATTTCACGTTGAAATATTCGGTTTGGAATTTGACGAATAAGAACCTACTTAAAATTAGCTACAACTCCGCTTCTACTGGGTCTACAGACTGCACACATACACCATTTTTTCAATTTTTTAAAGCTATATTTTTTGTACTGACTTGATGAAAAAACTCTATTGAACAAAAGTTGCTTAGAATTAGTCAGTTTATCCACTTCCGGGCGTATTTTGACGGTATATTTTTTCACCCCCGAGAAGGGGTGGACTCAACCGTAGAGCAAAAACACACATTGGCACAACATCACTTTTTTATTTGACTTGTTAGCTATGCTTATACCAAATTTCATGTCAATCCAAGCTCTTGTTTCAAATCCAAAGGTTCTTTAAAATCCTGAGGTCTTGCAATATTTTACCGTGAGTGAATGGACTATAAGGTAGTGGTGTCATGGTGCCGGACGGCGCGGGAACGCCGTTCCGACACTGGTTAAGAAAAAAAAATAAATAGAGAATTTAGGTTTTGTAAACAAAAATTAGCAGTGCGTTCCGGCACTGCTATAAGGCCCATTGGTGGGTAGAAATTGAAAAAAAAAACGTAACCTACCAAAATAATTACCAGCTTTTATCAAAATTTGCTTGCCTTGCAAAATTGATTACGAAATTGAGGGAATGATTAGAACATTGAATATAAAAATGCCTTTGAAGATAACTGTTTAATTTGTCTTGAAGTCCGTTGTATTTTTTTGATATTTGACAAAAGACAAAGCAAAAAACTGAGTTTGATTGGAAATAATAAACTAACCATTTTCTTTTTTTTTGTCTCAGTTAGCCCTATTTGATTTTTTTAACATTTTAATTTTTTTTTAAATAACTGCTTAAATAATTAAATATTAATTAATGCATTTGTGTGGGATGCGAGCCCCATCAAGTGCCCGGGCCCTATTCGGCGGCCTAGTCCGCCTAATGGTTAATCCGGCACTGTGCTTGCTTTATTGTGCTTTAGGATCAATTTCTTTGAACGCTTCCATTAGTCTTGGCTTGTCCCTACTAATGATAGCTACATCGTCTGCATATGCAGTAATTTGTACTGTATTGGTGTTTATGTGACCGGTTACATTGGTTTTTCTGATGATTGCCACAAGAACTAGGTTGAACAGCATGGTTGAAAGTGCGTCTCCCTGTCTCACCCAGTGGCGTATTGAGCATGGTTCCGTGGCTTACGTCGATTTTTACTCCTTTTTTTCTCTCATTTGATGGGGACATTTTGAACTACACAAGTACATACTAGAAAATGTAACGGCTTAAATTTTTTTTTATTTTTGTGTAAGTACAATACTTTTATATAAAAATTAAGAATTAGGGCCTATTTTACCACTAGGCCCTTGGGGCCCCTTCCTCGGACCTGCATTTTAATGGTCCCGAAAAGATCATCAAAAGAAAATTTTTATTGCAAAAACAAAATAAATTTTTAAAGTTATTTCATTTTACGAACAGGAAATATACATGAAAATGAACAATAAGAGTTATATTCTTATATTCATAAACCATAAAACGTTCTGATCATAAAAATGCAATAAGGGTTGGTAGATTGCCTTATCGGCAATGTCTGCATCAATATCAATAGGCAAATTTTGTTAGACACCACTCCGAAGGATTAACAAGAGGTAAGACCAACAATAGGTATTGTCACGTTTTTTCATAATATTGATTCAAAATGAACTTTTAAATTTAATTGTTAGGTAGATTTTGATGCCGTTTTCTGCAAAGATAAAGTATTGCTTGCTCGTGTTATTTTTCAGATCTGTGATTTTTAAATTAGTTCAATTTAATCTAGCCATTAATCATTTAGTTTTATTAAATTTCTTAAAAACTTATTTTTCTTTACTAAGTAATCGTTTCGTTATTATCATGAGTTAGTAGAAACATTTAAGTGGCAGTGAAAAACGAAAAAAGCACAAATTAAGAGATAGTGAAAATAAATTATTTGTTGAAGGGCGAGTTGCAATCAAAGAAAATGATGACTCCACTTTTGATTTTAAAGCGACTCCACATGGTACAAGTACATCTCCGTCATCTGCTATAGAAAACAACAATGTAAGTAACTCTTTTCCTAGCGATATATGGGATTGGCCAAAACATTTAAATCTTGAATTTCAACAATATTTTATAAATAATCAACCGAATCAAAATATTGATAAAATTGGTGAGTGTGTTACACAAATTGGATAATAATAAAACCAGACATTTGCAAAATGCGATTTTTTATAAAACAAAAGCTAATGGGGAAAAAATTCTTCGCGATTGGTTAGTGTACAGTCCTAAATGTAGCCGTGTTTATTGTACCCGTGTTGAGCTGCCCCCCCCCCACTTGCAAAAATTAAAAAACAAATAGCCCTGATTTATGAGCTATTTATGAGCTTTCATATTCCGCAAACTAAAAATTTTGAGCTCGTTCCACTGAGCAGGAATTTAATACTTTAGTGGGGGGGCTGAGGGGCCCCCCACTACTTAAAAATAGGAATATTGAATCGGTTTTTGCGGCAGAATTACGAGCTATTTATGAGCTCTTGAAATTATATAGTTTCGATTTTTAAGCTCATCCCCTTCACCCCCAAACAACCCTTTAATTGATTTAACTTAAGAGAAAAATGCTGAGAAAACTTAAAGTATATCGTATTGCGGATCTAATTCCTATAGCTTATATACTCTAAGAATAAACTATTAAATCACGTGCATTTCGAATATTGAGCTACAACCCCTTCGCAAGAAAACCTCCCTATCTTCCCGGCTTAAGAGAAAGTTGTACTTAAAATGCAATAAACTAATTATTTGGCGACTACATATCATTTAATAATTTATAAGCTTCCAAATTACGCGCATTTAAATCAGTAAATTGCAATTTATTTTGTATAGTGCAGTCACTGAAAGTAAAAATCAACGATTACCTTCAATTTCGGTGAACCTTCATCGATTTTCACGAAAATTGGTCAGTGGTTAGAGGATACCTCAAGAAACAAAGGTGACATGGTACTCACCAATGGTGACAAAGATGCGTATATTTTGCAAGCTCATAAATTATTAAACGATATGTAGTCGCCAAATAATTAATTTAAATTATTTTAAGTACAACTCTTTAAGCCGGGAATATGGGATGGTTTTCTTGCGAAGGGGTTGTAGCTCTATAATCGAAAGGCGCGTGATTTAAGAGTTTATTCTTAGAATATAAGCTATACGAATTAAACTACTATTAACTTTTTTGTAAAAACTTACAGTTTTTCAGTGGTTTACGAAAAACCGCTTCATAACATGCATTTTTTCACGAATAATTAAAATCTTTGATCTTTAATAACTTAAAAAGTATTGACTTATTTTATTAACTTTATATAATAAATTTTGCTTTTAATTTGTTCTTTTATTGATTTGTGCAGTTATTTTTAATAAAATAATTTTCACCCCCGAGAAGGGGTGGTATCCACCCTCAGGGTAAAGGCGCAAGGTGGTACCATGTCACCTTTGTTTCTTGACGTATCCTCTAACCACTGACCAATTTTCGTGAAAATCGATGAAGGTTCACCGAAATTGAAGGTAATCGTTGATTTTTACTTTCAGTGACTGCACTATACAAAATAAATTGCAATTTACTGATCTAAATGCGCGTAATTTGGAAGCTTATAAATTATTCAATGATATGTAGTCCCCAAATAATTAGTTTATTGCATTTTAAGTACAACTTTCTCTTAAGCCGGGAAGATAGGGAGGTTTTCTTGCGAAGGGGTTGTAGCTCAATATTCGAAATGCACGTGATTTAATAGTTTATTCTTAGAGTATATAAGCTATAGGAATTAGATCCGCAATACGATATACTTTAAGTTTTCTCAGCATTTTTCTCTTAAGTTAAATCAATTAAAGGGTTGTTTGGGGGTGAAGGGGATGAGCTCAAAAATCGAAACTATATAATTTCAAGAGCTCATAAATAGCTCGTAATTCTGCCGCAAAAACCGATTCAATATTCCTATTTTTAAGTAATAGTGGGGGGGGGCTGACTCAGCCCCCCCACTAAAGTATCAAATTCCTGCTCAGTGGAACGAGCTCAAAATTTTTAGTTTGCGGAATATGAGAGCTCATAAATAGATCATAAATCAGGGCTATTTGTTTTTTGGTTTTTGCAACTGGGGGGGGGGGGCAGCTCAACACGGGTGTTTATTGTTACGTTTGTAAACTGTTTTATACGAAAATTGTTCTTCTAACTTCCGATGGGTATAATGACTGGAAAAATATCAATAGGACAGTTAATCAACATCAGCGATCTGCTGAGCATATTTCCTCAATTGGTACGTTAGTCAAGAGAAGTAGTACAGCAGGAAAATTGTAACATTAATGAAAAAAAAAACTATTTAGAAGAAAAGGAACATTGGAGAAATGTTCTTGTGCGTCCTTTTGAAGCACAAATTTGAATATGTGTGTCCCTTTTTTCGAAATCCTGAAAAAACTAGTTAATATTTTTGAAAAATTTTTACGCAGAATGAACGACTAAATTATTACCGAGGGCCGAAAGTCCCTTAGAATAAATAAAAAAACATTTTGAATGAGATATTTGAAATTAAAAATCACACTCAAATTTCTCTTTTTTCCCCCCTGTAATTGATTAAATAAACATTAAAGAAGTTTTCAGGGACTTTCGGCCCTCGGCAATAACGTAATCTTTCATTCTGCGTTTAAATCTTTTAAAAATACTTATTAGTTTTCTCAGGATTCGAAAAAAATTAAAGCATTTAAAATGCATTGGGCCAAAATTTACGCCTATTCCCTTAAATGTTTGCGAAAATTGCTTTATTAATTTCTTTTTAAGAAAATCTCGTCGTTTGATTAAATATATCAAACCCACCGTTATCCAAGGTTTTATTTTTGCTATTTTTTTTATTTACGCCTTTTATCTCCCTAGGGGTTTGTATGTAATTATTTAACTTATTGTTGTTCTGTAGCTATTAGTTTGTGGCATTTTTATGATTAACTATTTATATGGGAAATGAGCCACAATTAAATTGAAAAAATAATTTTATTAACGTTTCGACGCCCAAATAAAAAAAAATTGACAACGACACCCGATTTGGGCGTCGAAATGTTAATAAAATTATTTTTTCAATGTAATTGTGGCTTATTTCCCATATAAATAGTTAATTATTTAACTTATTTATAAATGTATCATACATAATATATTATGCAATTTGAGAATCAATTTTGTTCATTTCTTAAAAGCTGTTTTAGTTTTTCGATATTAAGGTTTTTAGTCATGACTGGAGATTTAGATGTAGAAAATTTTTGAGTTTCATTATTTATAAAAACAGCTTGAGTAAAGTGATCATCCATGTCAGTACAGTGGCGTAGCGTGAGTGTCGGCTGCCTGGGGCGGAAGACAATTTTGCCGCCCTCTTATTTAGGTATTTTAATTTAATGTATACTATACATTACACACATTAATTATAGAGAACTTGTCGGCGAGAAAAGTCATCATTATTTTGCATTATACAGGTCAGATTTTAAATAAAAAAATTTATCTAAGTTTTACAGTCACGTTTATTAATACAAAAAGTATTTTACTTTAACCCATTAGATACATTGATCATTGATATAACTTAGGTATGGTCCTTCTCAGAGGCATTTTTCAGTACCTCACAAGTGACCGAAAAAAGGTATACTCTTTCTCAGAGGCATCTTTCAGTGCGTCACAGTTTTTCGATTTCTTTCTAACGCATTAAGTTGGAAGTGACAGAAAAAAGGTACGTTCGTGATCACAATAATTTATAGCATTAATTCTAGTTGTAGATAGATGGCGATATAATACAAAATGATTTACGAATTATATATACGAATATAATCTGTACAATTTATAAGACTATACAAATTAAAGAAAATACCATTTTATAAATGCAATAAACACAATTGATTTGTTTTTATACCAAATTGCAAATAAATGGGTTATACTGCAATACCCTTTTAATATTTGGCTGATTACGATTCTGAAAACGGTCACATTTAACTTAAATGTCATGTTACAATAAATGTTATAAATGTGTATTATCACGGACTTACCTTTTTTTCGGTCACTTGTGACGTACTGAAAGAGAAGGACCATAAGTCAAGTGAGTCTGCATTAATTAATTTATTTTCGTTGCCTGTAGTAACAACGAAAGTCCCCAGTCGAAGTCTTTCCAGCTTGAAATCCTGCTAGTCAATTTCGTCAGATGCGTAGTCTAGATTACATTCAGTGATGTCTGGATCTAATAATATAGCCGGCGTTAGATAAGAAAACTTATCCGTTAAATTCTGTGGCTGTTGAAAACGCTTACGAATTTCTACAATAACTCTATCTAACGAAGAAAACAGCTTTCGTCTCAACTCATTTTCACAAGACAAGTTAGCATCTCTAGTTCCGTCATCAAAAATATGCTTTCTTGTTATGCGCCTCTGAGGTGTTGTGGAAATTCCCTTCACACATATTTTTTGCATAACCTACAGCGCCATTTGACCATTCCTCTCTTTTCTCTGTCAATATGATCTGCAAAGCATTTACTTTCTGAGTTCACAGGCTTATGTCAAGTCCCCTTGTTTGTAAATATTTTTATGCATCATTTACTTCATGTAGCACCGGTTGCCACAGGCCCAAAAAACAAAGAAAGGAAAATGACTGCATCGAAACTAATAGTAAAGCACCTGCATCTGTCATCCTAGTGTTTAAACTTTCACCTGCCTCTGTCAGATTTTACAAAGTGACGAGAATGCCTTTGTAATGATGCATTATCACATCTACGGCGTCGCCTCTTGCACTCCACCGCGTGTCTTAAACCCTTTTTAAGCTTTTGCCTTTAGCTGCTATCAGCACTCCCCAACGGTGTGTCGATAAGGAAAAAAGAATAGCAACGTTCTAAAGTGTCGAAAAAAGTTACTGAATCCACCTCAACTGAGGCAGCGTGTAAACAAACTAGGTTTAACGAATGATTTGAGCAAGGTACGAATTCAGCTTTAGGGTTTATTTCTTGAATTCTTTGCTGAACTCCTGAATACTTTCCAGCCATAACAGCAGCATTATCATATGCTTGGCCTCTACAGTTGCTTATATCTAGGCCATTATCTTGAATCTTGTCCAAAATCATCTTTGGAATGAGTGTAGAGACGATCCACAACATGAGTGGATTGTGTCTCACTGGTATTCAAACACAAAGTATTTTCTTTGTTCCACACACTGAGTAACGTATAGGGTAGTAAAATAATTGCCGATGTATGTAATAGAAGTCATTCTTGCTGATTGTTAGTCATAAACGGGGAATTCCCACAAATCAGTATAGACGTTGTTGCCAGTCGCTGCAAAATATCATTCAAAGAAAAGGAATTCTCCGAATTCGTCACAAAATAAGGAATGAAAAATTCCGTGCTCCTTTCAATCGGTCCTAATTTGTAGTTGCGATAAAAATATAAAATGGTTCAAATATTTACAAAATATTTTATTATTTATTGTTAAATTTTGCCGCCCCCTAAAATGTGCCGCCCGGGGCGGACTGCCCCTGCCGCCCTCACTACGCTACGCCACTGTGTCAGTATGAAAAACGATAGGCTTAATATTAATTTACTGTTTTAAATTAGTTTGAGTTTTTATAAATATATGATGATTTATATCTAATGTTTATTAAAAACTTTTGATATACAGTGTTTGTTTTTATTGGGAGGGGAGGGGGGTCCGCATCCCAACTGGAACCAGGGCCCGCGGATCTATCGGTACGCTACTGAGTCTCACCCCCATTTTAATGTCAAACAGGGGAGTCAGTTCTCCATCTACTCTTACTGCCGCCGCCTTTGAACCTTGCAACGTCATTTTTATGAGGCTGATATATTTATTTTTTCTTATGTATACCTATTATAAGATTACGAAGATCTTCCAGCATTTTGTCTCTCTTCACACTATCAAAAGCTTGTTTAAATTCTATATACATATTATATAGTTCTATGTCGTATGCATAAGCTTTTTCTTGTATCGTTCTTAGTATGAATATAATATATCATCCGTAGTGCCTAGTGCCTCTATTTGGTCTGAATCCATTTTGATGATCACTAATTATATTTTTGGGGTATTCTAACTCTTAAAATAACTATGTACTTTATTAATTTTTTTAAAATGATTTACAAACATAAACTCAATTTAGAACTGACTATTATTTTCCTTCATTTCAAGATGGATTTACTATATTCTAATTTGATGGTGTTATTATTAGGCATTGACGTTGTTCTTCGTCACCCTGGACACCTGATACTTCGGAAGCCTTCACTTACCATATTCGTATCCAGCAACCCCAAAAACCCCCAGAACTTTGTTTACATCAATTTAGTATCGGAAAGCATCGAAATTACAGATCATTCCAGAGCACCAGAGCATTCCAGGAAGTATTTTCACAAGGGACTCTAATATCCAAGAAGAAATACGTAGAAGAATTATGTTAGGTAAACGTGCCTTATATGCTCTTAACAGGCTGTTGAGAAGCAAAAATATATCCCGAGGAGCAAAGTTAAGAACCTATAAAACCGTAATAATGCCAATCGTAACTTACACTCAACGAAAAAGGTACGTAATACATATCACTAAAAATGTTAATTCAGACAACAAACGCAATACTTAAAATTTGTCCAATTCTTGGTTTTATTGGGACAACAAAACGATGTTCATCAATTCATTATTTTCGTTCGTTGAGCCAATGTATTACGTTTATTGAATGGATGAACATTCATTATGTATACCATAATATCACTTTATTGGTATTACGAACTCTGTTCACTGAGTCAACGAACACTATTTATTATATTACGAACTCTGTTCACTGAGTCAACGAACACTATTTATTGAAACAACAACGTCGTTAATTGACCGACGAAGACTATTCGTTGTGTCAATAACAGTGTTATTTCTCCTAACGTATTTCGTTTATTTGTACAATTATTTCCGTTTATTGTTACAATTAATTCCGTTCATTCCCACAATAAATACGGTTTTTCTTACAAGCAATTCTATTCATTCTTACAATCAGTTTCGTTCATTCCTACTATGAACGTATTTTATATTAATAATTAATGAATGCAATAGCCCAATGTATGATATTAATTGATTAATAATAATTTTTTAAATCCCCCTTTTTTGTCCTTAACCTAAAGGACTTTACACTGTGTGATTTTTCATATGATTTCACTTATACAGTGTACTGGAATAAGTGTTACACTCCCCCCACCCCCTTATTAACTTATTTATTTTTAGCACATAAACAAAACGCTCGGACAGGTCGATTTTTAAAATAATCAAAGTATATTATAACATCAATGTTTCGAACTTTACGCGATCCCTCTTCAGGTGACAGGCGCGGCGTAACTTTGATTTTTTTAAATGGGAAAGTACGTCATGTGACAGCTTATTTAAAAGCGTTTGAAATAGTGATTCCAAAAATGTATAACACTTTAATCCTTTTTGAGAGCGCAGGTGCAAAATTTCGATCGAATTCTTTTTAAACGCATTCATTTTTTTTGGAATTCTGAGAAAACTAATAAGTATTTTTGAAAAATTTAAACGCAGAATAAAATATAACATTATTATCGAGGGCAGAAAGTCCCTTAGAATAAACAAAAAGTTTCTGTTGAATGGTATGCCTATTTGAAATTAAAAATCATACTAAATTTTCCCTTTTTTACCCCTGTGACTTATTAAAATAATCATTATAGAGCTTCTCAGGGACTTCAGACCCTCGATAATACTGTAATATTTTATTTTGCATTTACATTTTCAAAAATAATAATTCGTTTTCTCAGGATTCGAAAAAAATGAATACATTTAAAAAGAATTCGACCGAAATTTCACGATAATAGACACACACGAACTTCCTTCTACTACGGACTACACTTGAAAACGAAATGCAATTATTATTCGGCACTTCGGTAACACAGAGAAGCTAGGGGTATCAAGATAAGGAAAAGCCGTTAACTTTCAAATGGTCAAGCAAAACATTTATTGTCTCAACAATTACGATTATTGTCACAATGAACGCATTGATTGTGGCATAGCCACCTTTACTTAACCGTAAAGTAAAGGTGGCTATGATTGTGGGTATTAAATGCAGTAGTAGATTGATTAATGCATTCGTTGTCACAACAATCAATTTACATCTATTCAATAATCATATATTACTCTATATTAACAACATTTGTAAATTGTTTTAATGAAATCTGTACGTTGTCACGATAAACCAAGGTAATTGCTTGCCATCTACGAAATCAAGAACGTGAGTTGCTGCCAGAATTAACAGTATTTATTAAATATACGAAACTAAGTTATTGGCTGAATAAATTGAGTGTTATTGATTAATGTACTCTAGTTATTCTCACAATTATTATTCAATCATTGTGACAATAACCAAATACATTCGTCAATGTCTAAAAGTTCGTTGAAATAACAAATTAAATTGTTGTGACAACGAAATACTATTCAGTAATCACTGTTAGTCAATATTACGAACTAAATTTTTTTGAGTGTATGCATCTGAACATGGACCAGATTAAAAAAACAGCAAGAAATGCTATTAGTTTGGGAGCGAAAAGTGATGCGCAAAATCTTTGGTGGGAAGAACGTAAATGAACAATGGATGCGAAGAACAAATAAATAAGGAGCTATCATAGAGCTTTATCACGAACCTAATATACTAGCAGTAACAAGAGCTCACAGAATTAGATAGCTGGCTCATGTCCAGAGAATGAGTTCAGCGAGAGTCCCAAAAATGATAATATCTAGTGCGCTGGCAGGAAGAATTAGAAGGGGAAGACCGAAGTCAAGATGGAGCAATGAGGTGAAAGAAGACATGACAAGACTTAACATAACCAACTGGAAAAGGAAAGCTAACGATAAACGAGAATGAAAGAGAATATTAGTACATCAAGCCATAGGCCTGTAGTGCTCATATATTATTAGTATTATTACCCTGGTCTAGTAATTTGTTCCCTTTTGTCATTTGCTGTTTCTTTTTTGTTACAAGTTATTACCAGTAAATAACATTAACCATTGATCTGTAGTAAAAAAAATAACGATATATAGATGTACTACAAAACCTCACTACGGGACATATAAAGCGGATGTTTTGAAAGCCGCTCTTTTGAAATTGGCATGTAAACTCATTATGTAATTTTTATCTAAGTTGTAGATACAACTATTTCATATTGCAGTTTTTATTCATGTGGTGTTGTTGCAAGTATTAGCTAACTGTGACTTGAACAATGCTATGTCAAGGCGCCAATATTCAGACTATGTTGAGTAAATTAGTCGGATATATTTTGTCACGAACACTGCCGCAATTTTTAAAAGCGAATAATTGATAGTTCATTTAAATAAAAAGTAATTATGAATTAAACACGAATCAAGTTATTTTTATAAGCACCTAATATAGTTTTTATATTTTTTTATTAAATATAATCTAGAAATTAATATTTATAGATTATTGTAATATAGATAATTTACGTCAGCTTTATAGATTTTGAAAAGGGGTTTGATAGGGTCCAACGTGATAGGCTGTTTAGGTATCTAGAAATGATAGCAATAGATAAAGATCTGAGACTTTTACATTATTATTATATTAGAGTCAAGAAGCTTCTATTCTGGTAGACGGCAAAGACAGAAAATTTTCTTTCAAAGAGGTGTCGGACAAGGTTGTGTGTTATCCCCAACTTTGTTTAACGTGTACTCGGAAGAAATATTTAACGAAGCCTTGGAAGGGCAATGTGGAATTCGAATTGGGGGAGAAACTATTAACAACATCAGAGATGCAGATGACACAGCGATCATGGCTGAAAGTATCGAAGATCTTCAATTCCTTATAGATCGAGTCACATGCTCCAATAATAAACTTGGCGTAAATACATCAAAGACAAAGTGGTTAGTGGATAGATGCAACAAAGGTAGTAATTTCCTTAGAATAACATAGAGTGTGGTGGGGTTGCGATGTTGAAACATTCTTATTTTTTTACAGGGCTTATATACGACCCATTATAGATTATGGTGCTACTCTCTATGGTTCTGCGTCCAAGAATATTTTAAGAAAAATTGACATTTTTCAAAATTCTGCCTTGAGGGTCTGCTTAGGTGCTATGAAATCTACCCCTATACAACCACTACATGTTGAAGCTTCTGAGTAGGCCGGGCCGAAAAAGGGCAAAAAAAATTTTTTTGGGAAATTTTAAACGTGCTAGTAAAAAAAAGTTGTGTATGGTAGTCCTAATACTGTGTACCAAACATGGGCCGAATTAAAATATTTTTGTCCGGGCCCCCGGGGGCCTAAAAAAAATTATTTTTTTTTGCTTTATTTTTGGGACTGGCTAGTGTCCAAAATATTAATATCGATGCTACTATCTCATTAAAAAATTTTCATCATAGTTTAAAAAAATTTAACCAGTCCCCAGGACTAAAAATATAAAAGAGGGGTAAACAATTCATATTTATTAACTATTTTTGCGCTGTGAACTGTGCTGCTCTTTGCTTGAATCAATATTCGGCACGAAAGGTTGTTACATTGAACTATTATGGACATATTTAACATTATTTTGTATATTATTATTTATTTAACCCAGAACTCATCACGATGAGGTAGCTGTATGGCGGGCGAGTTCCACCCGCCCACTATGAGATGTATGTAATCTTCTGCATCGAAATTGATTTAGGGATTTGGGATACTATGAAAACGCAATTTTTATACCAGCCTTCCTATATTTAAAAATTTTTCTGACAGCAACCTCTCTAATACGTTAACGTGAATCTGTTAACATACAAATTTGAATGACTTCCGGGTGTGCAAATTAAGCATTGTCTTGAATAACTTTATTGATAATTGATGAGACATTACTCGAAAATCTCTCGAGGCCTGTATTAATTTCCATAGATGCCTGGTACCATATTTTAATCTTGGCTAAGTTTTTATCTCAAACCTCATACGAGAATATACTTGTCTTGTAATACAAACTCAGCTAAAATCTTTAAGCTTTCACAAAGGATCAGTTCTAGCTACATAAACTCCAATGCGGTTCGCTGTCATGAACCAACGTGTTTGTGCCATCCTGGACTTCTCTCTGCCAAACTTTGAGAACATTTCCATCTCAAATTATTATTATTATAATAATTGGAGAAAACTATATAATTATCATAGATTTAAGAAGATAATTATATAGTTTGAATAAATACTGTTGATCTGGACTTAGATCATTTTCGTTTACAAGAGGCAGGATAGCTTCTATGGGTTTAAATTTAATAACAGGCATTTTTTCGAAATTGGGAAGAGGGGATCCAATCAGCTCAGAATATGAATAGTGACATTTTGTGTGCGCATCTAGTTTTTGCAGAAAATATCGCAAGGCAAGTTCAGTAGCGTGCAACGGGCATACATTCCGCTGTAATGGTTTATGCACTCGCCTTTCTATAATTCCAATTATTCCACCTTCCAGCCGTATTGACATTTGTACCATCACATCCCATAACAGCTTAGATCTATATTATGGCTTTGTAAATAATAATAGATATTCCTTCGACAATATCTATGACACGAGAATGGCTAAGAGCTAAGTACCCAAAATATAAATTACCGGGTCCTTCGATTAAATCTATATGGTCTTCAGTTTTCATATATCGCCTCGCGTTTCCGAAGACCATGGTTTGATATTTTCTTTCATCACAGTATAGCCCTTTAATTGGCTTGTTTAAAGTTTTATTCTCGTGCTGGAGTTGCCGTCTGGTTTCCTTAACTCCTCTCCGAATTTTATTTTTGTCGATGACCAGCGTTGTATTATCTTTAAAAATTTAGTTTAGATCTTCTAAACGGCATTTAAAAGCTGTATTCTTTCCTGTCGACTGTATTATCTTTCTTTCGTTTAACAATATAATATGACAACAGAAGCTTTTTTAATAGCCCCTAGCATTTTTTTTAACAAAATAAAAATTCTTTAAGGGCCGGGGGGCCCGGTTAATTACTTTTTAAACCGGCCCAAATTTATTATAGGATTATATAAATAGTAGTTCCAACTTTTAGCAACTAGCCTTGTACAAGAATTTGAAAAAAAAATTTTGACCAAAAAAAAATTTTATGGGCCAGGGGGCCCGGTTAATTATTTTTTAAACCGGCCCAAATTTGGTATAGGATTATATAAATACTAGTCACAACTTTTGGCAACTAGCCGTATAGAAAAAGTATAAAAAATTTTTTTTCGGCCCGGCCTACTTCTGAGCCTCCTCTTGGAATTAGAAGAAATTTGTTAAGCGAAAAATGGTTACTCAAGATACATTCAACAAATTCCGAATTATTTTCCAGTATACGTCAGCTTAACGAATCAGATCTCACTCGCAAATATTGGATTAAAAAGCCTTCTCCACCTTTGTGCACTGCATTACAGAGCAATCCCATTTTTTCAAAGGAATTGACCACCCTAGACAAAAACTTAGACTACTTTGCCCTCTTCCATAAAATTGAAGTAATAATACCTACATAGGTAGAGTGAAAACAACAAAATCAGCAACAACATCCTGAGATCTGTTTTAAACTGCTACAATGATGCCACAATAATATATACAGATGCGTCTAAATCGATAGAAGGAACTGGCTGTGCTTATTTTTTAGCCTCAGGAGGTTCCGAATTCAAGTACAAGCTTCCGAATGAGTTTTCAATTTTCTCGGCGGAGTCATTGGCCATTCTCGAAGCGTTGAAATATGTCAAAAACTCTGATTAAAAAAACGTTAACCTTTCAGACTGCCTTTCAGTTCTACCAAAATACTTTTTTGCCCAAAATTTTTAGTAATCCTTATATATTTTTAATAAAAGACCAGTTAAAGCATTTAGCTGATTCTGGATTCAATATAACATTTATTTGGGTTAAGGCACATGTTGGACTCAAAGACAATGAATATGTAGACTATTTAGCTAAGACCACTTTAACATAAGGTTCTTTATTGTCTTATCATTTATGTATATCAGATGCCATTAAAATTTTTAAAAGAAACCAGCTATCGATATGGCAAGATCAATGGAATCTTTACTGCTTCACAAACAATACTAGATACTCCACTATACAACAATTTATTTCACAAACTACTTGGTTTAAGGTTTTTAGGGCTCCACGTAAATATATTACCACCATAAATCGACTACGCTTTGGACATGCGTGCTATCCAAGTCATTTATTTAAAATAAACATGATTGAAGACGATAATTGCACACATTGCGGAAACCTGGGTGATCTTGATCATATCTTATTTAAATGTACTAAGTTTCATCAGCATTCAAACTCCCTCTATCAAAATTTAATCAAAATTAATATGTATCCACCATTCAATATCCAATCTCTACTAGACCAGGGCGCATCTGTAAAAATATTAGTACATTTGGACGTTGAGAGGTGACTCAAATTTTTTTGCAGAAATTGCTTGAAAATAAATCAAATAATAATATTTGAGTTATCCTTCCTCTCAAAAAGGTCCGGAAGATTGTTTAAATAATCAAAATGTCAAAAAATTAAGGAAAAATTCAATTTTTTTCTTGGTTTTTTGATTATAACTTTAAAAGTATTCATTTCCGAGAAAAGTTGTACTGACATAAAAGTTGCGTAATTAAATTTCCTACAATATAAAATTAGTTGAAAATTTAAAAAATAGTCACCCTTGTTGCAAAATAGCAATTATTGTGAAAAAAACGTACAAAAACAAGTATTCGCATTTTAGGTTTTTCAACCATTTATGATACACTTAGGACCTTCATATTTCACCCTGATAAACCTTATGATACAGTAAAACAATACTGTAAATTTCATTAAGATCGGTTTGATAGATTTTGCAAAATAAATTTTGCAATCCAGCTTTCGTAAAAAAAATTCATTTTTTCAAAATGTTACAGGACTGAAAATGAAGCAGATAGCAAGTTGAAATTTTTTTTGCTTATAGAAGTGTACTGTACCTTTCATTTGCAATTTTGCCAAATTAAAATCGATTAACACCACGGCGTCAGAAATTTTTTTAAATAAACATTAATTATTAGTGCTACGCGCAGGACAGCGGATAGTTTGCTCTGATTGGGCATTCCAATGACCTTTGATAATGATACATTTTAATTTTTATTACATTTCGATATAAATAAATAAATTTATTTATTGCAAAATAAAAACACATACTCTATCCTTTGAAATAACACTTTTATTAGCAAAAACTTTCTTTGTTCATATATTTTAACTTAAATAATAAACGTTTATTATTTTTAAACATATGCAATTGTTTAAACAATATTTCACAAACAATAATAAAGTTAGTTTGATTTTTGTGGAATTAAAATATTAAAATACAACAAAATATAGAGTAAGATAATAATATATTAGATAAAGATTGGAAGAAATTTTGGTGGAAATCAACTTGTGTGAATCGAACACCGCTGTCCTGCGCGTAGCACCAAAAATTATTGTTTATTTAAAAAAATTTCTGACGCCGCGTTAATTAATCGATTTTAATTTTGAAAATTGCAAATGAAAGGTATAGTACACTTCTATAAGCAAAAAAAATTTCAACTTGCTATTTGCTTTATTTTCAGTCCTGTAACATTTTGAAAAAATGAATTTTTTTGCGAAAGCTGGATTGCAAAATTTATTTTGCAAAATCTATTGAATCGATCTTAATGAAATTTACCGTATTGTTTTACTGTATCATAAAGTTTTTTTGGGTGAAATATGAAGGTCGTAAGTGTAGCATAAATGTTTGAAAAACGTAAAATGCGAATACTTGTTTTTGTATGTTTTTTTCGCAATTATTGCTATTTTGCAACTAAGGTGACCATTTTTTAAATTTTTAACTAATTCTATATTGTAGTAAATTTAATTACGCAACTTTTATGTCAGTACAACTTTTCTCGGAAATGAATACTTTTAAAGTTATAATCAAAAAACGAAGAAAAAAATTGAATTTTTCCTTCAATTTTTGACATTTTGGTTATTTAAACAATGTTCCGGACCTTTTTGAGAGGGAGGATAACTCAAATATTATTACGAGGAAAACGAAAAGCCCTAGATACAAATTTACTACTTTTTAAACAATTAGAATAATTGAAATAAAAATAATAAACAATATTTTAAATCCAAGACTTTTCGTTAATAAACTGCTTTCTGGCTGCATCCCATATCTCCGGATTTTACAATATATAATCACATAGAGACGACGAAATAGGAGAAAGCAAATAGAGGACACTTAGGCCACGCATTTACCTTCTCTTCGTCTAGGAAAAGGACCTAAAGACAGTTTCTAAATACTCACAAATTGAGTAAAAATGAAAAAGATAAAAAAGGGTTCAAGGCAGGTTTTGTTTATATTCGATTCAGAGTTGGACTACCATCTCCATATAGTAACTATTTCAGCATCCTTATGCATCATCAGTGAAGATTATGCTGAAGATTATCAGTTGAACCCTTTTTTATGAAATATTATTATTTGAGTTATTTTCAAGCAATTTCTGCAAAAAAATTTGAGTCATCTCTCAACGTCCATCTCAAAACAGATGCGCCCTGGACTATACTGGCTACAGGCTCGCAACAAGTATAAAACATCATTATAAATTTCTTGTCAGACAGATGCACGGTTCTATAAAATTTGTATGCGCGTATGGAATATTTCCTACTCATGTAGAAATTTAGATTTGCATCCTTTGTTTATCCTAAATGTTATAACTTTATAACACCTTATCCGTGGTCTATTGTTTGTCTACTAAAAATGTCTTGATGGGCCCCTAGACGAGAAGCAAGTGACCCTGTATTTTCCTAGTCGTATTTTCTTCTATTAATTATCCGTTGATTTCGTATTAGGGATAGGATTGTGTATTTGTCTGACTGAAAAATCTATTGCAACTGGATGAATGACTAATGTCGATGCCATAAAAAAACTTGTGGTTAGTAAACAAGAGGTTGACCCTAGGCAATTAATTGTCATCAATGAGCCGATTACAAAAGATAACAATTTTAAATACCTATGATGTTGGATATACGAGACACTAAATCCTTATGAAGAAATTAAAACTCATATAGAAATTGCAAGAGGAGCATTTATGAAACTTAGATCTATACTGTGCAATTCCCAGCTGAACTTATAACTAAGAATCAAGTTCATAAAATGTTATATATGTATCATGTATTATTACTAAATGATTGTGAAACCTGGATCATGAAGGTTAATATGATGAACAAATTAGAAGCCTTCGAGATGTGGTCATAACGTAGAATGCTCAAAATATCTTGGGTTCAACGTATTTCAAACATATAAGTCTTAAACAGAATAGGTCAAGGCAAAAGGTGACTTGACGAAGATGGTAAAAAAGAGAAAACTTGAATATCTGGGCCATAATATGTAAGCTCGCTGCTGAGAACATTAGTGACGTAACTCAAAAAATACCAATTGTGACTTAACCTATTAGACATACTCCTAATATTGAACTTGATATTATGCTTTAATGACGGAAGTCTCTATACGTCAGTAATACTCTTTGACTTTTAGTTCCACTTCTGCATGCATTAGTGACGCAATTCACTTTACTACAAACTACGTTTTTGACGTCACTTTACTACAAACTACGTTTTTGAAGTTACGTCACTAATGTTCTCAGCAAGCGAATATAATGAGAGGTAGCAATACTGGATACTGCAGTTAATACTCAACGGAAAGATCCAGAGAAAAAGAGGAATTGATAGGAAGAAATATTCATAGCTACGAAACCTTCGTCTATCTTTCCGAAAGGATAGACCTACTTTATTCAGGGATTTTTATTACCAGGTACTAATCACAGTATTATCCTATCCACACCTCACTCCTTCTCTACATCCTCACCACTTTTCATCTTCGATGGTTTCTATTGTTAGTTTATTTCTAGCTTTGTTTTGTCTAAATATTCTACACCACACTTCCATATTTCCATAGCACATATTTTTTGTCCTATTTATTCTTCTTTTTTAAGCATTATGATACTTTTTACGATCATGTCTGAAAATGTTTATTTTTCTTCCTTTGCTTACGTTTTTGTGCTGTCAAATAATGTTTAATATGTTTATTGTTTTTGTTTCTAGTGATATCTTCTGTCTGTTGTTCTGAAGCTATTTTCTTGTGGCATTTTTATAATCAAGTATATTCAAATGGGAAATAAGCCACAATTTTACCTAAAAATGATTTTATTAACGTTTCGACGCCCAAGTCGGGTGTCGTTGTCAAAATACAAAATAATGTAATATAAATATATAATATATAATTCAAAATAAATATCTTCTGTCTATTCGTACTTCTACAACATCCCCTTAAGGTGACATTTTTGTCGTTTTTGCATATCTCCAGTATTATTCAATTTACATAATATGTATATAATGTATATAGTTTATCTTTTTCTTCTTCATCCTCATTATAAGCAATTCTGCTTGTTCATTGGCGGCAGGGCCGCCGCTAAAGTATTGGCCGCCCGTGTGCAACTTAATATTTGCCGCCCCCTTACAAAACTTAAGTCGTTTCAACGTAGGTACTAGTATTTAAAGAAATATGCAGGACACCATAACGCGTATATGAATATAATTGCTCTGATCTCGACGTTACTAGATTTAAATATATAGGCCTGGATCCCGCGTACCAAAAAAAAGTTGATTAATAGCAAGCTGAAAAATTGTTAATAGCTTAACGGTGTCTATTCGGACAAACTTTGATGTACGGTAACACTGGAACAGGGGTTTTAATTGTGGAACAGGTTAAAAATTTGGAAAGTCAGACTACGAAAACGTTCCATGTATTTTGTCGGACATAACTTCCAATTGATTTGTTACCATTTCAATAAACTCTCATGTGTCTAAAATCATCAAATTCTCAACTTAGACTGAACTATAACCCTATCCATAACAATACATAAGCATAAAGGAACAATATCATAACAGCAACAGTCGAGTAATAAAAAAGACTTTTTTAAACCATCTGGTAATAAAAAAGACTTTTTGATTACTCAATGAGAGCAATTTAACAAGCACTTATTTAAATTCTCGGAAAGTATCCTATTGTCGTATCGTACTCTCTTAACAAATCATAAATGTTCAGAATTTGAAAAAATCGCATATGGGCTACGTAGATAAAAATATCTTAAAGTCCGAAATCCGCCAGCCACTTTAAACTAAAAAGCATTCCCGGAACTACTGTATGACTACAGCTGCAAAAGGGCAGTTCATATAATAAATAGCATTTTCTGGCATTTTTGTTTAGATTGTTTGGAATATTAGAGTTTATAGAAATATCTGAATCATTACTATTTAATTTTTTAATTTATTTTCGTTTTAAAAAAATTATTATCATCAGTGACCTGCTTTTGGCCGCCCCTATAATCGGCCGCCCGTGTGCGATGCACACTTTGCACACATGGTAGCGGCGGCCCTGAATTGATACCTCTATAGAAATAATTGATGGATTCGACCGTTACTTGATGGAAGTTCATTTTATCTAACAGTAAAACACTGAAAACGTTTGTTTTCTATACTTCCACAAAATTTATTACAACTATGTGACTACAGCTGTTTCGGCAGAGTGCCTTTTTCAAGTGATATAATTTACAATGTGTTTGCCTTTTTAAGTCTCTAACTGAAGAGGTTGAGGAGTGGGGAGCTGTTTGTCTCGAGTTGGTCATTCAGAATTATATCTGTATTTTTCAATTTATTAATTTCCATAGATTCTAATAAAGATAGCTTAAGGCCGTTATTTTGAATATGCAGAATTTGAAACTGTTCATTAAAAGAACGATTATGATCTAGAAGGTGAAGTGCGTATGTAGAAGTGTCTGTTTTTCTATTGTTGAAAGCCCTTCTGTGTTCTGCTATCCCTTTGTCAAAAGTTCTGCCAGTCAGTGCCAGTTTGACCAATGTAAGTTTTCGGACAGTCACGACAAGTTAGTTTGTAAACACCACTCTGTAGTTGTTTTCTCTTTCGGCTCTTATTGTTCTTAATATATTTGCTTAAGTTGTTGTTAGTTCTGAAAGCTGGTGTTATTCCTTTCTATAGGAAAGTTATATAGGAGTGTTATAAGTTCTACAGGAGTGTTATTATACTGGCAAGATAACAACAAAAATAGCCAGATACATAAAGAAGAAAGGAATAACACCAGCTTTCAGAACTAACAACAACTTAAGCAAATATATTAAGAACAATAAGAGCCGAAAGAGAAAACAACTACAGAGTGGTGTTTACAAACTAACTTGTGGTGACTGTCCGAAAACTTACATCGGTCAAACTGTCAGAACCTTTCACAAACGGATAGCACAACACAAAAGGCTTAATAAATTGAAAAATACAGATATAATTCTGAATGACCAACTCGAGACAAACAGCTCCCCACTCCTCAACCTCTTCAGTTAAAGACTTTAAATAGGCAAACCATTGTAAACTAAATCACTTGAGTAAGGCACTCTGCCGAAACAGCTGTAGTCACATAGTTGTAATAAATTTTGTGGAAGTATAGAAAACAAACCTTTTTAGTGTTTTATTGTTAGACCTCTATAGAAGGTTGTTACTCCATATTTTGCGTGGTCGGCCGATACTTTTTCTACTGATTGGTGATTTATCTCGTGCTATTTTGCCCACACGTGTCTCCCCAATTATGGTTATGTGGTTGTTTCATTCTCGTTTTCTATTTAGTGTCCATTCGTTTATACACTGTACGTTACATTGTCTTCTGACATCTTCACTCCTCTTTCGATATCGCCGTGTATTTCCTGTAATTCTTCTCAGTACTCTCATCTCCGCCATTTCCAGGAGTCTTTGTGTTGTTGCTGTATCGGGTCTTGTTTCTGATGCATATTTTACATATACAGTAGACTTCGATTATCTGTAGGCGGATTATCCGTGCTATGATTTTTCATTGCTCAAATTACATTTTTGAGGTTTTATCGAAATAGCATCACCGTAAATTTTCTTCTCTTCTTCTTCTACGGCACTACAGCCCAAATTGAGCCTTGGCCTCCTTTATTTTTTGCCTCCACCCTTGCTTGTCTGTGGCTGCTCTTCTCCATCACCGTAAATCACTCTAGGGAAATTATATACGCCGTAAGAGAGATTCATATTGCAATATCGATAGCAGCAGAGCTTTTAAAAATAATTCCCTTGTTATCTGCCGCTGACACTGAAGACCCTACTGTTCTTAACAAGTGTTTCCAAAATGGCAATACCTAGTATAATCTCAAAGAAATGTTTTACCAATTGTTCACCCTAACAACACAAAACATTCCAGGAATGTACTATCAAAGTTCTATTAATGTTTGAATGTCCTGGACATTTACGGAACATTCTGTGAACATCTGATTAGGTTATTGGTGGAATGTTACCACAAGACATTCTATGAACATACTACCAATGTCCTATATTTTAAGAGAGGCCATTTACTATTCAATTTGCATTCATTTTCAAATTTGCCCCGCGTGTATATATGTATTTAGGTTGGCATACAAAAAGCTACAGTTACAGGTTACAGAGGTTATGTTTGTAATATCATTTCATTTCATTGTTTATCGTCGTATTCATATTTTGTCTATTTTGGATTCATTTGGATTTCGTTTGCTGTATTTTGTGAACTTTATAAACTTTACCACACTACAAAGTGATTATTTAAGGAAATTATTATTGGAAACTCCAGATGTTTGGAGAAAGGTAGGGGAAACAATTTTTATTTACTGTTCATTTTTCTCTGATATTTATCAATATTGATGAATTTTTCAAGTAATAACATTATTTCTTTTATTGTTTTAGATATTTATTGAAGCTGAAAATAATTGGGGATTAGATCCATATACAATTCAGTCAGAATTGGATTTTACCATAAAGTGCATTCCACCAAATTACTATTATAGATATTTATACATATCTGGTGGAGTCTCACAGTTACTACTCTAAGCAGCAGATGAAAGCATACCAAAGCCTTCAGGCACATAAATATTTTACAGCTGGATTTGTTTTTAAACTTGGAAGTCACAAGCAACAACTTCGTAAGTACCTACAAGAATATTGAGAAAATCCAGCTCCTCGATACTACTGGGCAAACTACAAGATTGAAGAGGACAAAGCCTTTTGAACTAGTTTGAGTGATAGGTGATAGTGAAAAGCAGAGCGTAATGCTTGTGTGCCTGTGTATGTTAGAATAGTGTGGTTAGAAAAGCAGAGCATAGTGCTTGTGTGCCCGTTAGATTAGATGGGAAGAGACGCTATGGGGTAAGCTCTTCATTTTAAGGAACAGTAGTAATTTAGGTTAAATTAAAATTGCTCATTGGTCAGCGCTATGACCAGATTGTAATTGTAATGTACAATTCAATACAATTAATCGTCATTGTAGTGATGACTATGGAAAAAAATATATGACAAGATTTTGTGCAATAAAAATGTTTATATTTATCAAGGATGTATTATTTGGTATGGCCACATATACTTCTTTTATATCGTCGGTGATGTGACAATACCTCCTATCTGCTTTTTCATGAATTTTGTAGGAGATGAAGAACTTGTTTGGGCCACCTCCTGTTTTCATATATTTTTTGACTTGTTTTGTATTAAATTCAACTATTTACTACAAAACAAGTCAAAACTTACGTATGAAAACAGGAGGTGACCTTAAAAAATGTTTTTCGTCTCCTGCAAAACTCATGAAAAAACATATAGGAGGTATTGTCACATCACTGACGATATATTTCAGAGAATGTCTAAAAATATACTTTGAATGTCCTAAGAACATTCGTAGACATTCATGGAATGTTTCAAGACATTCATGGAATGTTTCAACAAGACATTCAGTCTAAAAAATATACTGTGAATGTTCAAAGAACATTCGTAGACATTCATGGAATGTTTCAACAAGACATTCAAGGAATGTCTAAAATGCTGACACAGCACTTTCCTGGGACTTTCCAGGGACATTCGTGTGCTTTTGGGGACATTCCAGGAATGTTTTCAATGTCCTGTGTGTACCTTCTAGGAACATTCCTGGAATGTTTTGTGTTATTAGGGCAAAAGCTGCACATTTTAAGTAGAAGTGAAAATGGTGAACGTGTCGCATTATTATCACGAATCTTTAAAGTTGGTAAGCAAACAATCCGGCATATCAATAAATACAAAGTGAACCTACAAAATTGTATATCTCAGTCTGACTCTTTTAAAAACATATCTATACTTTATTTCACGTTAAGAATAGAACATTGCTAAGATAGCCCCATGCATTTCTTGTGAACGATAGAAGCGCGCCGATGCCACGCCGCACTGATTAAAATGAATCGTATATCGGCAGTCGAGTAGCGACCCGTGCCCGAGAGGTTTGCCAACACTGATCTCCATAAGCGTAACGTTCTATTTTTAACGTGAAATAAAGTATACACGGAAATCATTGAAAAGATCGAGTTTTCAACAATTCGGCGAAGCACTTTCCATCCAGGTGGTTTCTGCAGAAAAGATCGGAGACCGTAACAATCTCTGGGCCAATGTGTGCTAAGAAAGTAAATTTTCACGAACACTTGATAATTATAGAACGTTTTAAACTGATACAACCGAAAATGAGAGTAAAGACGAAGAAAATTATGGGACGGTATCATTCAAAAGAATAACTAATCAGGAGGATGAGGAAGCTGCCAATATTATACTATTAAGTACCTACCTACTTTTACTACTTACTAAGACTTTTAACACAGCCCAAAATAACTGACTTCTTTTTTAAAAGCACATCTACCTAGGACTACATACTGTTTTTTATGTTATTAATGTTTTTATGTAATTTAAAAGTTAGCTTAAACTTACAAGATTTATTTTTTTGTATCTTTTTATGCAGGGGCGTCATTTGGGCGTCCAGGCATTTGCCCCCCCCCCTGGCCCTAAAAAATGACTGAAATTTACAAAAAATACATCAATATTCATCATAACATCATATATAATGTATTGTATATATAGTGCTTGCCCCCCCCCCAAACAAAATTTCAAATGACGCTCCTGTTTTTATGGTAGGTGCATAATATGCATGTGTATATTTATGTACATATTATGTACATATTATATTAAATAAGAAATACATGTTCGGATTATCCGTGCTTTTCAATTATCCGTGGCACGTCCGGTTCCGTGGAGCACGGAAAATCGGGGTTCTACTGTAGTTTGTTTTTGTCTTGAAATATTTCTTTGTAACTGAATAAGTTAAAAATATCTAAAGTATACGGAAAATTTCCAAATAACGGCAACGCTGTTGAAAATGTGCACCATATACTCCGCCAGAGCAGAGGCCAGGATGTCCAAATCACGTCCTCTCAATCAAAAAACAAAGTGTTATTCACATATTACAGAATTGAATAATAAGTTTTAATTGCGTAAACAAACAACGTAAACAAATTAGATCTGTTAATCTCTCTTTTACATTGTGTAAACATTTTTCGCCAGACAGATCAAAACAATTAAATATTTGATAATTTATAAGTATGTACTTGTATTTTCTATTTTTCCATTTTAAACGCGCGATTAAATGTACAGAAACTTTTGTTGAATGTAACTGCAGGCATTTGCACAAATGCACATAAATAGTCTTCTGTTTATGCCCTTTAAACAGTCAGGATATATATGTGTAACATTATGTAGTACAGTAGTACTCCTAATTTTTGTAGCTAAACCATCATCATCATTCAGCCTCAAGAGTCCACCGCTGAACGAAGGCCTCTTCTTCGTGTTTTCAACCCCGACTATCTCAGTTTTTATTTAGCCTTCTTAAATGGTCAGTCCTGATTCGGATCACTTTCTAGTTGGCACAAGAATTCGAGCTAGAATCTCAAACGCGAAGAAGGAGAGAAGTACCAAAACAACGCGCCTTAATATTGAACTCCTCAAAAATCAGCAAACGGTAGAAAGGTTTCAAAACTATATCGAAACTAACTGCATAATTAATGAGAATCTAACAACCAGCGAACAATGGGAAATGTGTAAAAGTAATATTAAAGACGCAGCAAATAATATTCTAGGGCAAGAGAAACCACCATCACGCAATGACTGGTTCGATGCTGAGTGTGAGGACATTACAAGAAGAAAGAACGATGCATATAAACAGATGCAGCAAAGAAGAACCCGAGAAAAACAACAAAAATATAAAGACCTTAGAAGAGAAGAGAAGTGCATTCATAGAAGAAAAAAGAGAATTTATGAAAATAGAATACTGGAAGAACTTGAGGCATTAAAACAGAAAAATCAAACAAGAAAATTCTATAAAACTCTGAATAATGTAAGAAAGGAATTCAAACCAAGGCTAAGACTATGTAAGGATAAGGAGGGGCACATACTCAATACAAAAGAAGAAATTAAACTAAAAGGGAAGTTCCCTAGATTGGCTGTATACCATATAGTTAAAAAACTCTAACATTAAGTAAAACCACTTCTATGTAATTGGTATATTTATTAAAATCTAAAAAATCCCAATGGATTGAGTAAAATATGTCCAATTCAGAACGTTTTCAGACCTATCGGTCCATCATCAGTGAATCTACAATAAAATAAGTAATCCCACTATTAAAATTGAAAGATGGTTGAAATTTTGAAAGCTAGAAAAGTGTGGTTAGATTACTTACGTGCATACTTGCTAAATAGCCCCAGAACCAAACAATGGTTGAATTTATAATTCGATTTACATTATTTAAAAATAATATTAAACAGGCTCAACGCCGATGTTACAGGATATAACCTACGGGAACATGGTGAAACCCTACCAAAAACTCAATCAACCATCTTAGGCCAACATTGACTATAAAGTGTCAAAAGTGTGTAAGGAACTGTTTGAAGTGACATTGACAGTAGAGAAAAAGTTAGTCGATTTTCAATGTTTATTAACCAAAAGGTCATGACCCAAAACAAATGATAAAGATTTTAATATCTGAAAATGTCTGACATTTTTAAATCTATTGGTTTTTGAAAAGAAAATTGTGATATACAAAATTAATTTAGAATATAAGATTATTTATGTTGACTGTATACTATAACATTAGATTGATCAAAGTGATAGAAAGAAAGTATGAGCTGCTGTCAATAATGATAAAAAGATAAAAACAGATGATGGTGAGAGAAGAGAAAGAATAAGTATTAGCTGGAATGTTATTGTACAAAATGAATAAATAGGTAGGAAAGTTATTTAAGTCTACCTATATTGTATTGGTGGTTGTATATGTAAAAGGAAAATATTGTTATTTAAACAAATAAATGGAAATTTTTCTAAATAATGGATTTGAGTTAGGATACAGTCAATATACTTAATAGTGTGCAATATGTAAATGAGAGGATTGTAATTATTATGACATGTTTTATTTTATTTTAAAAAATTTTTTCAGAGAATTCTTGTGAATTCTCTAAAAAATTTTATCTTGTGATTCACTTTAATTGTGAATTTTATCTTTAACTTCACATACCCTCACTTTGTCACAAGAATTCTCTCCAAAAAATTATCTTCGTACAAATACCTTGGAGCATGGATCACAGAAGATACTGATCAGACAAAAGAAATAAGATGCCGCATTGAAATTGCACGATCCATTTTTAACAGAATTAGGAAACTTTTCTGTAATCGCAATATCAATATAACGCTCCGGATAAGAATGCTTCGTTGTTATATTTTCTCCACCCTTTTGTATGGGGTTGAGGCATGGACACTAAAACAATCCCACATTAAAAACCTGGAAGCATTCGAAATGTGGTGTTATAGACGTATTCTGAAAATATCATGGACAGATCGTAAAACAAACGCACAAGTGCTCGAACAACTAGGAAAACAATGTGAAGTTTTAAATTCCATAAAAATCAGGAAGTTGGAGTACTTGGGGCACATCATGAGAGGTGAAAAATACGAACTATTAAGGAATATAATGCAGGGCAAAATCAAAGGCAGAAGAAGCGTAGGAAGACGTAAAATCTCGTGGCTACGCAATCTCCGTGAATGGTTTGGATGCAGCTCAATTGAACTGTTCCGGCGCGTAACCAACAAAATTATAATTGCCAGAATGATTTCCAATCTCCGATAGGAGCGGAACTTTAAGAAGAAGAAGAATGGATTATACCACCATAGATGGACAAGTAATAACAATATTAATGGAAACATCAAATAAATATACCATTATGGATAAAAATATTAGACTATGAGAAGGAATTTAACTCCATAGAAACAAGGACAATCATCAATGTCTTAAGCAACAATCGAACTGATGATCTATACACAAGTACCTACAAATCTACGATAGTACAACATCGCAAGTAACAGAAGAGGAAAAGATAAAAGGAGTTAGAAAAGAAATTTCTGCTTCACCCAAGCTTTTTACTTTTTTACTTGGGCCTTAGATGCACATTTCAGCATTGTGGAACCATGTACCAGTTTGTACAGGTCTAGTAGATGGGTACCATATATTCTGGGAGTCACTTGATAGTCTCCAAAAATTGTTTGGCCTCTTAAATCTAGTGCCCCACAGTGTACAAGGTATGTTTGACTGTTACAGAATTACAGGTTCTCTGACACGGTCGCGGTGTCTCCAGCATAAATATCCATGAAACAGTTCAATTCTACGTACAAGTTTTTAAATTTAGTAATTGCTCAAATATTATAAAAATAATTATTATTAATTCAACGTAACACAATCTTTTAATAAATAACTTGTTTTGTTTAGATTTAATTGTTTTTGATTACTGCTTTTCTGCTCGTGAAAAAAAAACAGTCTGTTACTATTGTTATAGGATAGAACAAAAATTTGATCTCCTTGTGGTACCTCACTGGTTACAGAATATTTATTATCATTATTAAGAGACAAAATAAAAAAATGGGTTCATTCTAAACCTGTCGTGGAAAATTTCATACGTAAACGATTATTTTTATTTTTAGTATTGTAGGGTTTAACAAATAAACCTCTAGTACTAATATTTCTCGATTTTCACAAAGGCTTTGACACAGATGAGCTAAGCAAAATTCTACAGGCGCATAAAAAATGCAGTATAGATTATAGGTATACAAAATTATTATACAATATATACCTACAGACAACAACCAATGTCAAATTACATACTAATAGTAATCGAATAAAAATAGAGAGGGAGGTTAGACAAGGAGACTCATTGTCACCTACAATTTTTAATACGGTGCTATTTTTAATTCGAAATAAATGTTTTACTATTGTCAGAAAACAGGAAAAAATGTTTATTTCACAAATACATTGTTTATTTTTTAAATAATTTTTTTCTGTTTTCTGACAGCAGTAAAATGTATTTATAATTAAATAAATTACATTATTAATCTTTTTGCGTCAATTAATTCAATCTAAAAAACACTTTTTTTTGGACACCCCGTATAAATAATTATGTTAATGTTTATATTATTGAATGAAGAATTAAATACCCTTTCAAATGAGCTATCACATGATGCCTATTCTTATTTAAAAAAAATCATCAATTACGTCATTACGCCCAGATTGATGACGTCACTAGTATGATATATATGCCAAAAAATCGAAATTTAAAAATAAAAATCGACCAATTTCGGGATTTTTCCTCAAAGTCGTCGGTTTACGAAATAATGAATTTATGCGTTACTTTATGGACGCACTGTATAAGTCATACTTGGCCTAACTACTGTCCTATAAATCTTGGCCTTTGTTTCTGTCCGTAGATGTGTGTTGCGCCAGATAGTGTGTTTAAGACATCCTGCTATTCTGTTAGCTTTGTTTATTTGTTGAGCAACTTCTGTTTCTGTATCTCCATAACTGTGCATTAGTACTTCCAGGTAGCTGATACTTCTTTCATGCTAGATTATTTTGCTGTCACCTTCCAGTTTGCACCTTATTGTTTTCACCCAATTTTGAAAAAATGTGAAAACTTTGGATTATCCACGTCCGTCTGTCCGTCCGTCTGTCTGTAAACACAACTCCTCCGTCATTATACTAGGTAGAATGACAAGTGAGGTGTCAAATGAAAACTTATAATCCAAGGATGGTACTAAAGGTGAGAAATTTGACCTAAACTATCTGTCTGTCGGTCTGTCCGACCGCGAATATAACTCCTCCGTCATTATACCAGGTAGAATGACAAATGAGGTGTCAAATGAAAGCGTATAATCCAAGGATGGTACTAAATATGAGAAATTTGATTTTGGCTGTCTGTCCGTCGGTCCGTCCGACCGCGAATATAGCTCCTCCGTATTTATACCAGGTAGAATGACAAATGAGGTGTCAAATGAAAGCATATAATCCAAGGATGGTACTAAAGGTGAGAAATTTGACTTAGGCTTTCTGTCCTTCGGTCTGTCCGACAGCAAATATAACTCCTCCGTCATTATACCAGGTAGAATGACAAATGAGGTGTCAAATGAAAGCTTATAATCCAAGGATGGTACTAAAGGTGAGAAATTTGACTTAGGCTGCCTGTCCGTCGGTCCGACCGACCGCGAATATAGCTCCTCCGTCATTATGCCAGGTAGAATGACAAATGAGATGTCAAATAGAAGCTTATAATCCAAGGACGGTACTAAATGTGAGAAATTTGACTTAGGCTGTATGTCCGTCGGTCTGTCCGACCGCGAATATACTTCCTCCGTCATTATACCAGGTACAATGACAAATGAGGTGTCAAATGAAAACTTATAATCCAAGGATGGTACTAAAAGTGAGAAATTTGACTTAGGCTGTCTGTCCGTCGGTCCGTCCGACCGCGAATATAGCTCCTCCGTCATTATACCAGGTAGAATGACAAATGAGATGTCAAATGAAAGCTTATAATCCAAGGATGGTATTCAAGGTGAGAAATTTGACTTAGGCTGTCTGTCCGTCGGTCCGTCCGACCGTGAATATAACTACTCTACTATACCAGGTAGAATGACAAATGAGGTGTCAAATGAAAGCTTATAATCCAAGGATGGTACTAAAGGTGAGAAATTTGACTTACGCTGTCTGACCGTCGGTCCGTCCGACCGCGAATATAGCTCCTCCGTCAATATATCAGGTAGAATGACAAATGAGGTGTCAAATGAAAGCTTATAATCCAAGGATGATACTAAAGGTGAAAAATTTGAGCTAGGCTGTCTGTCCGTCGATCCCTCCGACCGCGAGTATAAATCCTCCGTCATTATACCAGTTATAATGACAAATGAGGTGCCAAATGATAGCTTATAGTTCAAGCATGGTACTAAAGATGAAAAATTTTACCTAGGCTGTCTATCCGTCTGTCTGTCCATCCGCGAATACAACTCCTCCGTTATTAATACAGATAGAATGACAAATGGGGTGTCGAATGAAAGCTTTTAACCTAAGGATGGTATTATTAAAGATGAGAAATTTGACGTCGGAGTTCCAGTTTTAGAGTTGCAACCGTAAGTATTTACTATTTTAAAGTCGTCGAAAGAGAATAAGTGATATATTATTCAACGTAGCTTAGCAAGATGAGAACAAATGTAAAATTTTGGTTTTTACGTAATTTCCGCTTAAAAAGTTATAACCGGAAATGCCATTATTCGCGGTGTGCAAGTACTTGGAAGGGATACGAGAAACGATCGTGCGCGAATAGCGGAGAAATATTGCAACTTTCTTAAATAATTCATATTGTCCATTGAAATTGTCAAATTGACGTACATTTCATACCTACTGTCATTGAAGAAGAAAAATTATATGTTGCTCTACAATATTGATATTATATGCAATTATTATATAAAGGTAAATTAAATTAATTGTATTTTGCTTGCAGTACTGCATTTTAATAACTAATTTTGTTTACTACATACAATTGTTTACGTTTTAATAACATAACCTGAATCTTATTTTTTCTTCTTATTATTTTTTTGGACTATGGCCTTGACAATTATCCAGTAACCAGGACTAATATAATTGGCCAATATAATTAAAAGTGCGAATAAAGTTGCAGAGCGTAGAAACCAGGTGTCTTTTTGCTGAACTTGCACGGTCCCAATAGACTCAGAAATAGTAAGTATATGTAACAAATAAATCGAAGCGTATTGAAAGGTTTGAATCTTTAGAGTTATTTCTGTGTAAACAGTTTAGTAAAAATGACTCTAAATTAGTAAATTTGTATATCAATCCACGCAAAGTTACACGAAGAATTCAAATATAGACTTCCAATTGACTTTCGATTACTTTGGGTGAAAACTTAGGACTTACGAAGTCCAATTACTTGTTGGATCTTTGGAGTTTACCATACTTTTTGTTTTATTTGCTGATATTATCGAGTTGAACTTTTTTGCTGTTATATTAAATTGATATAAAAGTCTCTGAAGGTCATCTTCACTCTCTGCAATAAGTATGACATCATCTGCATAGCATACTATAGAGATAATTTCTTCACCCATTCTGTACCCTATACTCAGGTTTTTGACTTTATGAATAATTTTATCCATGTTGAGGTTAAACAGCAGCGGGCTCAATGAGTCTCCTTGACGTATGCCTCATCCCACTGGTATCGACTGTGTTAGTTTGTTATTAATTCTGGCCTGTATGTTAGTTCTGCTGTATATAGGGTGAGGCAGATAAAGGGCCTATTAGAAATATCTCGAGAACTAAAGGCAACTAAATCATGAAAATTGGAATAAAGGGGTTTTGAAAACTGATCTATTTAATGAAAATATTTTCATCTATTTGGTACTTCCGGTTATACCGGAAGTTTCATAAAACTTCGTTTTTTTTAATGGGACACCCTGTATATTTTTACATTTTTGGATTCTCCTTGATTTTTTCTTTCTTAAAATATGAGATTTTGTAATACTATACAGGGTAGTTTAAAAGATAATTGCGTTTTTTTATTCATTTCCTAGCAACTTTCACAACCTGTAGAATTGTAGTAGTTTGACATCAAAATCACTATTTATGTTCAAATGATTTTTAATATAGTCCACTATTGTTAACAATTATAAGTATAACTAAATTTTTAATTTTAGTATACAGGGTGGATCGAAAACCGGAATGAGTATTTTCTGAGTTTTTTTAAATGGAACACCCTATATTTTAATATTGTATTGAAATGTCATTTTATGGTACTTTTTTATTTCTTAAGCATTCCCTGTACCTAACTGCTTTAATTTGTGCTTAATTGTCAATCGCACCAACAATATTAACTACGTAGGTATTTTAATAGCTTAACCATTATTGGCAATTTTAAGTATCAGTTTAGATTAATATGTATTTATTTTCGAAAAATTATTTGTGATTGAATATTTTCACGGCCAACCTGATAAAATTTTACGTATTTTGTGTTGCAATTAATGTTTGGCTTGAATCACCAATAACTCACAAATTAAAGCGGTTAGGTATAGGGAATGCTTAAGAAATTAAAAAGTACCATATAATAGTATTTCATTACTATACTAAAATAGAGGGTGTTCCATTTAAGAAAACTCAGAAAATACTCATTCCGAGTTTCGACCAACCCTGTATACTAAAATGAAAAATTTAACTATACCAATAGTTCTTAACAATAATAGACTATATTAAAAATCATTTGAACATAAACATATTTTATTATGTTAAACTACTACAATTCTACAGGGTGTGAATTTTACTACGAAATTAATAAGAAAACGCAATTATCTTTTAAACTACCCTGTATAATATTACAAAACTTTATATTTTAAGAAAGAAGAAATCGAGGAGAATCCAAATAGGTAAAAATATATAGGGTGTCCCATTTAAAAAAACGAAGTTAGAGTCAACTTCCGGTATAACCGGAAGTATCAAAGAGACCAAAATATTTTCATTAAATAGCTCACACCTCAAAACCCATGTGTTCCAATTTTCATGATTCTCTTACCTTTAGTTCTCGAGATATTTCTAATAGGCCCTTTATCTGCCTCACCCTGTATAATATGTTTTCGATAGTCTTGATAATATCTGATGCTATGTTTCGTTGGTTTCAATCCACCCAACTTCGCCTGCGGGGGCGTTGTGCAGATTGAGTAGCTCAGCGTTCACGTTGCCGGTCCTAAGCCCGGGTAAAGGAGGAAGGTCCTCGGGTGAGGCTAGTAACCTACCCGGGGTAAAAAGAAAGCATATTGACAGACCTGGAAAAATGCCTCGGAATAGAACTGATTTAAAGTTTGCTTATACCAATATCTAGCTATTTGTATAACAAGGGAGCCAAGTGCTGCTTTTCCTCCCGAGAAAAAAGTTTACTGCCCGACGCGTAGCGGAGGCCAATAAAAGGGAAGAAAAGGCACTTTACTCCCATGTTATACATATGATTGTTCCACCACCCTCAAATAACAAGTCATTTTTTTATTGTAAATAATTTATTTATGTAACTGACAAAATTTATTCTAGAACTAAAACTAACATGTAGGTACAGTATAACTGTCAACTAAGTCAAATTAATTATTAATGTAAACATTGTTGAATCTAAATACCAATTTACTGTTTTTTACCATTCTGAAAAATACAGGGTGTTCTCTAAATAAACGTTAAAATGGATATATACTTCCGTAATAGAAAATGAAAATAGAATACTGTATAGGGCGTCAATAAGTTATATCATCAAGGGCCTACCAAAACGTCACTCCCTAGGGAGGAAAAGTAAGAATTTGCTCCCTATAATGAGGTCAGGAAATATATACTTTAGGTCAGGTAGAGGTAGGTAGCAAATTATTTTTCCACCTACCTCTACCGAAAGTATACTTTTCCGGACCTGATTGTAGGGAGCAAAGTTGTACTTTTTCTCCCTAGGGAGGAAAAGTAAAAGTGACGTCATGGTATTTCATTCATGAAATATAACTTATTGACGCCCTGTACAATATCTATTTTCTATTACGTAAATATCTATAAATTTTAAAGTTTATTTATAAAACAACCTGTATTTTGCAAAATGGTAAAAAACAGTAAATTGTTATTTTGATTTAACAATGTTTACATTAATAATTTGACTTTGACAGTTATATTGTACCTACTTGTTAGTTTTAGTTCTAATAAATTTTGTTGGTTAGATACATAAAAAAATTAAGTAAAAATGAAAAAATGACTTGTTATTGGAGGAAGGTGGAAAAACCATATGTATAACATGGGAGTAAAGTGCCTTTTCCTCCCTTGAATGATTACTGCTCTCCGCTACGCGTCGGGCAGTAAACTTTATTCTAGGGAGGAAAAGTAGCACTTTTCTCCCTTGTTATACAGATAGCTATTACCACCTACCTCTACCGAAAGTATACTTTTCCGGACCTGATTGTAGGGAGCAAAATTGTACTTTTTTTTCCTCCTTTAAAAAAGTATTTTTCCTCCCTAGGGAGCAAAAGTAAAAGTGACGTCATGTTATTTCATTCATGAAATATAACTGATTGACGCCCTGTACAATATCTATTTTCTATTACGTAAGTATCTATACATTTTAACGTTTATTTATAAGAATTTTGCAGAATGGTAAAAAACAATAAATTGTTATTTTGATTTAACAATGTTTACATTAATAATTTCACATATTTGACAGTTGACAGTTATATTGTACCTACTTGTTAGTTTTAGTTCTAATACATTTTGTTGGTTAGTTACATAAATAAATTAAGTAAAATTAAAAAAAATTACTTGTTATTTAAGGAAGGTGGAAAAACCATATGTATATCTAACATGGGAGTAAAGTGCTTATTCCTCCCTTGAATGATTACTGCCCTCCGTTACGCCTCGTGCAGTAAACCTCATTCTCGGGAGGAAAAGTAGCACTTTCCTTCCTTATTATACAAATAGCTATTTCCACCTACCTCTATCCGAAGTACACATTTCCTGGCTTCATTATAGGGAGCAAAGTCTTACTTTTCCTCCCTAGGGAGACAAAGTATTTTTACTCCCTAGGGAGTAAAAGTAAAAGTGACGTCATGGTATTTCATTCATGAAATATAACTTATTGACGCCCTGTACAATATCTATTTTTTATTACGTAACTATCTATACATTTCAACGTTTATTTATAAAACACCCTGTATTTTGGAGAATGGTAAAAAACAGTAAATTTTTATTTTGATTTAGCAATGTTAACATTAATAATTTGACTTATATTTGACAGTTGACAGTTCCACTGTACCTACTTGTTAGTTTTAGTTCTCTAATAAATTTTGTTAGTTAGTTACATAAATAAATGATTTAAAAATGAAAAACTGACTTGTTATTTGAGGAAGGTGGAAAAATCATATGTATAACATGGGAGTAAAGTGCCTTTTCCTCCCTTGAATGATTACTGCCCTCCGCTACGCGTCGGGCAGTAAATTTCATTCTCGGGAGGAAAAGTAGAGATTCCCTTGTTATACAAATAGCTATTATCGACCAACATATTACACTACCCTAGAGGGCTGTATATTGTATAGTAGTACCAGCTTTCTAAGAGACTCATTAATATTCAGCTCAGTGGAGTGTTATTGTTCGAGGTGTAGAATTCCATAAAGAAGGGATCTACCTGTTTTATGAAATGCTACCTTGTTTCAGGGCCGTAACTACGATGCTGGGGGTCCCGGGGCAAATGTGATCTGGGGGCCCCCTACCGGGAGGTATGTGGGTCTTCCGTTGGGGCCCCCTACCGGGGGCTTTACCTGCAGCAGAAGGGGGCTCGGGAAAAATGTTTGATATTTAACCCCTTGAAAACGCATTTTAATGCATTCCATGACTGAAGTTTCTAAAGACATACATATTTTTTTAGAAAATGTTCTTACATCTGTTGGCAAATTTGAAACAAAAATGTTATATGGAATGGGCGATTAAATACTCCCCTGAGGCATTCCTTCCTGGACTTGTCGTATCCTGGACATTTTTATATCTTTTCGAATGGTATCGGGGTCCCCAGCTTAGCCCGGGCCCCTCTTCCAATGACATTTTAGGTTTTATTACGCCGAAATAACTAATTTCCTAAGTAATAATTTAAATTTTTATTGTAGTAAAGAAAGAAAGACGTTCTCACAAAAAATTTATTCCCCGTTATTTATTTCACTTATTCCCTGTTAGAGGGCGTTCTAACCATACTGCGGTATAAATAGTTTTATTTTATACCGAGAAACTACGGTCGTGTTGGTGTAAATTTGTCTTCTGCAGAGCCTCCTTGACAACGGGTAGACCTAGAAATAGTACTATCGGGGGATGGCAGGAGACAAATTTAAATCAAAACGAAACCGTAGATTTTCTATTTTTGAAGTTATACTTCTTTAGGCGCGATTGAGGGTGATTATTTATTATTAATCTGCGCGCATGCGCACACCGACAGTATGGTAATAGTCGTTATACGGGCTCTGATTTGGTGTTGAAATGATCTGTCAATAATAATTGTTCAATATGGAGGTAAACAAATCTATAATATGTAAGTTTTATTTTTGTGAGGACAGAAACAAAACAGTTTATAATTGTAGTGACTTTTTAAATAGTTTTTAAAAGCAACAGGTAGGTAATAATAATTGTAAATGTTTCAGTATCGCAATAAAAAATTACATAACCTATTTGAAAAATGTAAAATAAACCTACCTAGTATGTATATAAAATAAACCTACCTACCTAACCAACAAAATTTCTAAAAATATTCATCTAATATTGTTTTCTTACTCCGTTTTGTTGTGTTGTAATATTTGAATTCCGTAGACATCAAACTAATGTGGTTAAATTCGAAAGTGTCAAGTTGTTCAGTTGCTCTATCTTACAGTACAATGCATATATCCCCGCAGCCGATATCCAAAGGTGCTGGAACTTGAACACAATGCACGTGGGTTCAATCCCCAATACATTTTTTTTTATTTTTTTTATACATTTTATGATTGTAAGTATATTATTATATAATTTTTTTTAGAAAATACGTATTTAATTAAAATTTTTCCAACAATTATTGTTCAGAAATCATTTGTGGCATTTTTCAATGGGTTTGTGTGTGTTTTATTCTGTTATAAGTATAACTTCTTACGTGCGTACAAAGTACACACACATTCTTTTTTAATTTATTTTACAACTGACGACCGGTTTCGCTGTCTACAATTTGCACAGAATCCTCAGGTCCCGGTTAAAGTAAAATTAAATGCTACAAACAATAAAAAAAATCTTGTTTTTTTATTTTTTTTAGTTACTTTTTTTTATTGTTTGTAGCATTTAATTTTACTTTAACCGGGACCTGAGGATTCTGTACAAATTGTAGACAGCGAATCCGGTCATCAGTTGTAAAATAAATTGTTTGTGAGAACGTCTTTCTTTCTTTACTACAATAATATGGACTCACACATGCAACCCATTCATTATTTAAATTTTTATGTTAAGGTCTCGGGGGGGGGGGGACCCAGCTTAGCTCAAGGCTCAGGGGCCCCTGCTCTGTTCCAATTTTAGTCGAAAAGGCTAATTTTCCCAGTGAAAAATTAAAACTTTATGTTGAGGTCTAGGGTGCCCTGTAGGTCTTTTTAAAATTGTGTCATTTGAAAATATTTCGTTTTTCTTTGGAATCGCTTTTAAAATACATATTTTTATTTTCCTCGTTAAAATCTATGCACGGTCAAACAAACGAGGGCCCCTGCGGGGCCCCCTTTATCCGGGGGCCCCGGGGCACTGCCCCGGTTGCCCCAATGGTAGTTACGGCCCTGCCTTGTTTATGTAATTTCACAACTAGAACAAGAGCATCTCGCTGAGCTGAATATTAATGAGTCTCTTAGATAGCTGGTACTACTATAAGACGAATATCCTACGCTACCGAGACAGATAAAATGAAATTATTAGTTACGCTTATGAAGGTTGTGGTTGATTATTTGTTAAAATGTTTTATTAATCTATTATACCATAAAAAAATCAAGCGTCAATGCGATCTGGTAACCTCTACTCACTATTTAATCGAATGGCGTTCTCCAAATGTCATTGATTCTTTCAAATAGCAGATCCTACTCTACTACAATTTGTAGTAAATATTAGCAAACCTTACCAGCTTTACCTTGGTGTTATCTCGATTGTTGTTTTAATACTTATTTGTTGTAATAATATTCTTCGATATAAACAAACCGACAGAAATTCAGATTTGTGTAATCTAGTCGAGGTTGTTTATCGCTAATCTATTAGGTAATGTCTTCTCACATCATAGAGCGCGGAGGTTACGTAGATCATTATTGGTTCTACAGTAGTAAACGAAAGTATTCCAGATATGTCACATGAAAATTTAGCCTATTATAATTTGTTTTATTTAGCTTATTTATTCATTATTTCAAGTTATTTATGAAAATACGCTTCTCCAAGAAATTAACGCGCCACCTTAAAAATTTATCATTTTTAATGTCTCGAATTTCCTAAACCTGTTTAAGTGATTTTTTTAATATGCTGCCTTATTCTTTAACAATATCGCTGTAATTATTGCTGACATTATTGCTGACAGGTAAATTGAGGCCCCATGGCACCAGGCAAACAGAAAGCAAAAGCGCTACACTCCAAGCAACCTACCAACAAGATTTTAAAATTTCAAAAATTTTCAATTTATTATACAAATTTATTCTACACTCCTGGCCAAAAAAATCGGGACTAAAAATGGGTCATTTTTGATTTCTCGAATCTCTTAAACCTGTTGTCCGATTTTAGTGATTTTTTTAATATGTTATAGCCTTAATCTCTAACAATATGGATATAGTAATGGTGTTGCTGAACAGGTAAATGTCATTGTATACCGGGTGTCACAATAATATTGTGTTTTTCCCTGAAAGTTCGTAACACCCTGTGGCATATTCTAGCATTTAAAAAATATTGAAATTAAAACTCAATTGTAGCCTTAGCCTTTCTTAACATTTTGCTTTTTGACTCATTCACTTATGTTGGATAATGAAAAACGGGATGTTGAATTTTTTCTTACAAACTGACGATTTATTTATTGCTCTAAAACCGGTTGAGATACGCAAATAAAATTTTGTAGATTTTAAGAGGTAGTTATTTCACATTTTTTGACATACAAATAAAATTTTTAAATTCACCATTGGCGTGCATACAGGTAATATGACCCACATGTACGCCAATGGTGAATATAAAATACATAATTGTATGTCAAAAATGCGCAATAACCGCCTCTTAAAACCCACCAAATTTCATTTACATATCTCAAGCGGTTTTAGAGCAATAAATAAATCGTCAGTGTGTAAGAAAAAATTCAACATCCTGTATATCGGAAACGAAGCATTTGCAGACCTATGTTTATAAATCAGACGGTCATTATTTTTTCATGCCGAATTACCCCTTAAATTTTGTCGCACTTATTTAGAAACACCCTGTATTGATGAAGAACATGGCTACTTGTCAAAGTACCTAACTTTTTCATTATCCAACATAAGTGAATGAGTCAAAAAGCAGAATGTTAAGAAAGGCTAAGGCGACAATTGAGTTTTAATTTCAATATTTTTTAAATGCCAGAATATTCCACATGGTGTTACGCACTTTCAACAAAAAACACAGTATTATTGTTACACCCGGTATACAATGACATTTACCTGTTCAGCATCACCATTACTATATCCATATTCTTAGAGAATAAGGCTATAATACAGGGTGTCCAGAAACTCTACCGACAAACGAAGACAGGAGATTCCTCAGATAATAATTTTAAGACAATTTAACCCAATTCACCTAGTCCGAAAATGCTTCTTAAGGGAGCTAGAGCTCTTTGAAGCTGGTGTCATGAAATTAGTTTTTCTTAAATACCTCCAGAACGCTTCTATTTAGAAAAACAAAAATTGATATTCTTATTTACTTTTCAGAGATGAATCGATTCCATCCATTGCAAATTTCCAGTACCGGTCATAGGCGTCCGTTTTGGGTAGAGCAACGGGTATTTTATCGCATAACTTTTTTGTCCTTAACTTTTATGCATTTTTGACACCGGATTAATAAATTGTGAGGTATTCTAGTACTAAAAGGTACTCTTGCTTTAAGTCGGTAGGACACACCGTTTTCTAGAAAAATCGATTTGAAAGTTTTTCGTTTTTGGAATTTGAAAAAAAATTGAAAGAACTTTTCAACAAAAAACAAAGTATTTTACCAACATAAAGTAAGAGTAACTTTAAGTACTCGAATACCTCTTAATATAATAATCTAGTGTCAAAAATGCTTAAAAATTCAAGACAAAAAGTTATGCTATAAAATAACTGTTCACCTACCCAAAACGGACGCCTATGACCAGTACTAGAAATTCGCAATTAATGAAATCGATTTATCTCAGGAATATAAATAAATGTACCAGTTTTCGTCTTTCTAAACAGTTTTTTTTTAATTTTTTTTTTTAATTCAAATAGCGGAAAATTTTCAAATCGATTTTTCTAGAAAACGGTGTGTCCTACCGATTTAAACTTAACTTTCCTTAACTTTTATGTATTTTTGATACCGGATTATTAAATTGTGAGGTATTCTAGTACTAAAAGGTACTCTTGCTTTAAGTCGGTAGGACACACCGTTTTCTAGAAAAATCGATTTGAAAGTTTTTCGTTTTTGGAATTTGAAAAAAAATTGAAAGAACTTTTCAACAAAAAACAAAGTATTTTACCAACATAAAGTAAGAGTAACTTTAAGTACTCGAATACCTCATAATATAATAATCTAGTATAATAATCTTAAAAATTCAAGACAAAAAAGTTAGGCTATAAAATAACTGTTCACCTACTCAAAACGGACGCCTATGACCAGTACTAGAAATTCGCAATTAATGAAATCGATTTATCTCTGGAATATAAATAAATGTACCAGTTTTCGTCTTTCTAAACAGTTTTTTTTTAATTTTTTTTTTATTCAAAAAGCGGAAAATTTTCAAATCGATTTTTCTAGAAAACGGTGTGTCCTACCGATTTAAAACAAGAGTACCTTTTAGTACTAGAATACTTCACAATTTAATAATACAGTGTCAGAAATGCATAAAAGTTAAAGATAAAAAAGTTATGCGATAAAATAACCGTTGCCCTACCCAAAACGGACGCCTATGATCGGTACTAGAAATTTGCAATAGATGGATTAGATTTATATCTTGAAGATAAATACGTGTACCAATTTTTGTTTTTCTAAATAGAAGCGTTCTAAAGGTATGTAAGAAAAATTAATTACAAGACGCCATCTTCAAAGAGCTCTAGCCCTCTAGCTCCCTTAGGAAGCATTTTCGGACTAAGTGAATTGTGTTAAATTATCTTAAAATTATCTGAAGAATCTCCTGTCTTCGTTTGTCGGTAGAGTTTGTGGACACCCTGTATACTAGAAATCACTAAAATCGGACAACAGGTTTAGGAGATTCGAGACATCAAAAATAACCCATTTTTAAGGTGTCCCGATTTTTTTGGCCAGGAATGTAAATTCACAACTAAGTTTGTTACTAAAATTATGGTTTAATAGGTTATTGTCACTGGACAGTCACCTGCAGGTCTCTTGTAATTTAATTAAACATTATGATAATTGTAAACATTATTACAGATTCTAAATACACTTCTCCAAGAAATTAACGCACCACTTGAAAAATGGGTCATTTTTGATGTCTCGAATTTACTAAACCTGTTGTCCTATTTAGGTGGTTCTTTTGTTATGGCCTGATTCTTTAACAATATCGCTACAATATCGCTCCAATCTACAATCACGATGCAGTAGAAATAAACAAACTAAGAGACGTAAATATTATTACAGATTCTAAATAAATGGGACAGTAAAAAAAAAGGAATTTCTTAAGAAAAAATGTCACTTCTTTGATCCCGAAATTCCAGCAGTTATCCCCATACCACCCGTATGTTCCATAGTTGTACTTGCACTTACTCAATTACTTTCATCAAAGTAATGCAATAACAATAAAAATCAATATCATGCTGCTACCTCTACATAAGCGCGGTGAAGTAACAGGAATTTGTTGTTGCTAGTTGTTCAGGGAACACAGGACTGCCGCAGTTATAAAATATTGTGACACATTTACCTAGAATTCCGGAAATTGTTACATTATTGAAATTCCTGGATACACCATGCCAAAATTATTACCTCGAATTTCTTTAAAAATCAGTTTTAGCTAGTTTAAAACATTCTGGGACCGATTTTTTTATTACAAAAGTAACCAAAGACTGACTAAATTCAAATTATTTAAGAATGGTCAATTGTGTGTTTCTGTCAATTATTTGTGAAGATACCAATCTTCGCTTCTTCCTGGTAGTAACTGTGCTTATTTATTCCGACGCAACTCATCTCGCTCCTTGCTTCATTTTTCCCAAAGAGATTCTACTTTTATCCCATTGACACTTTCTTCTTCTTTGATTACCATGCCAAAATTTTAGGCGTGGGTAGCTTCCATGACAGTTGGCCGATATTGTTTTCGATCTAGCGCGCCATGTAACAATTACTTGTCTGCTGATAGGCCAGTCCATGGGTAAATATTTCGGAGCCTACCCCAGGCTGTGGGTGAAAAAACATGTGATATAATTCAGGAATTTTTGAAACCTATCAGGTGTTGTAAAGGACGATGCCAGGAATAACCTATACTAAAATGTAACCAAAAATTGTGTGCGGTTTTTTATTTATGACGATTTTCATTTGTTAAATTTGCATTTTTTAAAGATTTTTAATTTTGCAGCTCAGGATATTTATTTTAGAGAAAAACTTTTGAATAGAAAATTGTAGTAAATTAAAAAACCTACAATTTGAGCCATGGCAAGTTTAATTTCGTTAATACGTTATTGCAAAGAGCCTGCGAAAGGTCCAAAATGGCCGTTTTTGCAGTTGCCTTATTTATTGTAAAAATAACTTTTATGTATTTTTTTAACGCTTTAAAATGAAGATCTTTCAATACTAAACATAAAAAAAATTTGTAGTGCCCGATTGGTGAACTTGTTGCTTAGATATTATAATTTGTTTATCCCAAGAGGTCAAATGTCCAAGGATATAACTTTTTGAAAAAAAATCGTAAAGAGTTAATCCAAGATCCACTCTCCTTCTAAAGACATGTTTTTATAATCTGATGTAAATAAATGCGTATAACATTTTTCAACCTCTTATTTCGGGTTTGAAAATAAGGGGGCAAATTTCGTTATAAACATTTAGAACTGAAGCCGCCCCTGTACACCCTATGAGTTTCTAACTTGCAGGTTATTGTTGCTGAAGATAAAATGAAGATTCAAAACCAAATAAAAATGTTGTACGACCAACTGAAGCCGAGATAATTGTTTTTGTTTTCTTTAATCGTAGTGACTTTATTTATAACAATTAAGAAATTATTTCACAGTAATTGACTAAAGAAAGACTTATATTATCTTAAAATAAAAATTATTTTACCCAAAAATTAGATTTAATTATAAAAAATGATTTTTAAAGTGTTGTGGAGATTTATTTTTCGTTACGACTGTGATTTATTGTGTCGGTTGTCATTAGCAACGGCTAGCAGATTATAATACATTGAATCACGATTTTTGCTTTAAATTTTAAAGCACCGTTTGGATTGACATGAAATTTGGCAAACACATAGATAACATGTTAAAGAATAAAAATGATATTGGGCCTCTGTGCTCTTTTGTCCTGGGAGTGAGTTTCACCCCTTATAAGGGGTGAAAAATATATGTTCAAAATAAGAGCGGAAATGGATAAAACGTCTGATTCTAAGCACCTTTTGTTCTATAGCATTTTTTCACCAAGTTAATACATTTCGAGTTATTTTCGAGTAAATACCTTCATTTTTCAACAACAAAAAAAACACACTTTTCAGGCGGTTTTTGACAAATAACTCAAAAAGTAAGTATTTTATTGAAAAAAAGAGTTACAACAAAAATATAGCAAATTAAAAATTGAAAAAAATTATGTATGCATGAAATCTCTAGACCCAGTAGAAACGAAGTACTAGCTAATGAAAAATAGGTTTATATCCGTCAAATTTCAAAGTGAATTATTTCAACGTGAAAAAACCAAAAAATCATGCACTTTTTGGAGAAAAATCATTAAAAGTTTTTTAAAGTGTTTAAAAAATATGTATATCTGTTTTTAAAAAAAGTTTATAGCATCGAAAGTAAGCAAGTTACGCTGAAAATAAAGTTGATCTTTGATTTTTTTGGTCAAAAAACTCGGGAAAGTCACCCCCTAATTACAATCTTAAATTAAATTAATCATTACCGCTTCACAAGTTACTTTGCTCATGTATTATTTATATGATCTGTAAGTATCATCGGTTCAAAGGGCTTATTAAAAAAAATGGTTTTAAAGTAAATCTGTTTTAATTTTTAATTTAAAAAAAAATGTTTTTTTTTAAATAACTTAAAATGTATTAATGTGACCAAAAATCACAAAGAGTAAAAAAATGTAGTTTTTGCTGTTATGAATATTTTGTATTTTTTCCTTTTTTTAGAACGCCAAAATTTGTTAAGATATGGCTGTTCTAAATTTGCATACACTTGTGATTATTGACTAGTTCAAGTCCTTTTAACTACAGCCCCTTCAAAAATAAGCACTTTGAACCGATGAAACTTACAGACATAAACGACACATACACGAATAAAACAACATTGAAGTAAAATTGATTAATTTCATTTTTGATGCTAATTAGGAGGCGACTTTCCCGAGTTTTTTGACCAAAAAAAAAAGAGATCAATTTTATTTTCAGCGTAACTTGCTTACTTTTGATGCTATAAACTTTTTTTTAAAAACAGACACATATTTTTTAAACACTTTAAAAAAGTTGTAATGATTTTTCTCCAAAAAGTGCATGATTTTTTCGTTATTTCACGTTGAAATAATTCACTTTGAAATTTGACGGATATGAACCTATTTTTCATTAGCTAGAACTTTGTTTCTACTGGGTCTAGAGATTTCATGAATACTTTTTTTTTTTCAATATTTAATTTGCTATATTTTTGTTAACACTCTTTTTTCCAATCAAATACTTACTTTTTGAGTTATTTGTCAAAAACCGCCTAAAAACGTGTCTTTTTGTTGTTGAAAAATGAAGGTATTTACTCGAAAATAACTCGAAAGGTATTAACTTGGTAAAAAAATGCTATGGAACACAAGGTGCTTAGAATTAGACGTTTTATCCACTTCCAAACTTATTTTGAACATATATTTTTTCACCCCTTATAAGGGGTGAAACTCACCCCAGGACAAAAGCACACAGAGGCCCAATATTATTTTTATTCTTTAACATGTTTTCTACATTCTAAGGCTACATTGTTTCTATGTTCTTACATGTTTTCTATGTGTGTGCCAAATTTCATGTCAATCCAGGCGGTTCTTTAAAATTTAAAGCAAAAACCGTGATTCAATGTATTATAAGTTGCTAGCCGTTGCTAAGGGCAACCGGCACAATAAATCACAGTCGTAACGAAAAATAAATCTTCACTACGCTTTAAAAATCATTTTTAATAATTAAATCTAATTTTCGGTTAAAAGAATTTTTATTTTAAGATAATATAAGTCTTTCTTCTTTAGTCAATGACGGTGAAATAATTTCTTAATTGTTATAAATAAACTCACTACGATTTAAGAAAACAAAAACAATTATCTCGGCTTCAGTTGGTCGTAGAAAATTTTTATTTGGTTTTGAATCTTTATTTTGTCTTCAGCAACAATAACGTGCAAGTTAGAAACTCATAGGATGTACAGGGGCTGCTTCAGTTCTAAATGTTTATAACGAAATTTGCCCCCTTATTTTTAAACCCGAAATAAGAGGTTGAAAAATGTTTTATTTACATTTATTTACATCAGAATATAAAATATAAGTCTTTAGAAGGAGAGTGGATCTTGGATTAACTCTGTACGATTTTTTTTCAAAAAGTTATAGCCTTGGACATTTGACCTCTTGGGATAAACAAATTATAATATCTAAGCAACAAGTTCACCAATCGGGCACTACAAATTTTTTTTATGTTTAGTATTGAAAGATCTTCATTTTAAAGCGTTAAAAGATACATAAAAGTTATTTTTACAATAAATAAGGCAATTGCAAAAAACGGCCATTTTGGACCTTTCGCAGGCTCTTTTGCAATAACGTATTAACGAAATTAAACTTGCCATGGCTCAAATTGTAGGTTTTTTAATTTACTACAATTTTATATTTAAAAGTTTTTCTCTAAAATGAATATCCTAAGCTGCAAAATTAAAAATCTTTAAAAATTTCAAATTTAACAAATGAAAATCGTCGTAAATAAAAAACCGCACAAAATTTTTGGTTACATTTTAGTATATGTTATTCCTGGCATCGTCCTTTACAACACCTGATAGGTTTCAAAAATTCCTGAATTATATCCTGAAATCGACCTATTTTTCACCCACAGCTTGGACTAGCCATGAATATTGCTTCCTATCAATTCCACTTTTTCCCTTGATCTTTCCGTATTATGTAGTATTTAGATTCTGAAGGTTTTACTGTAGTATCCAGTCTCTGCTACCTCTCAATAAATGCGCCAGATATTCAAATTTTCTTTTTTGATCATCTTCGACTTGGCATATCGATTGTTAAACTGCAAAACCTCGTAAGTAAGTTTTATGTAACTTACAGGAGAGACAACAAACATTTTAGCTTCTTTATTTAACATTCAATTTTTTACATTTTTTGTGTGTAGGGTTCTTTTTAGGTAAGGATTACATTACCATTGAGTAAAATTCAGTAATATTGTTTATCGCCAACCGTCACTAAAGTCATTCATTATTGTACTCATTTGCCCTCATTTGCGGCAGTAAAGTAACACTTTATTGTACTGAAAGAAGAATTTTACTTTGCCTGACGCGATTAATCAAATTAACCGAGATTGAATGTAAGTGGTCGATGGCAGTAATCGAATGGTGAGTATTTGAGTGGACTGTTACTTTAATTATCAAAAATATTGTACCCAATTTGCGATATTATCAATTAAATTTATGTCAAAAAGTAAAATTCTGTAGTATTTTGTAATCATATTCATATAAAATAAATTAAAACTTTACCGATTTAGTAATTATTCAATATTGATAACTATCGATTAAAAATCGAAAGCGGCCATCTTGCAGTTATCTGTCATCACTGTCATGAAATTATTATGACGTCTAAAATTTAAAAAGTTCTTAAATTGTAAATTGCAAGTATGTGTTAAAACCAATATCAAATTAAGTTGGCAAATATTATTTTATATCAACAAAAATATATTAACCGATTGTCAAATATACCAGCAAACGAGAAGTAAACTCAACCTTCCCAGAAACATATCTGCGCTTCTTAGAGACAATACAAATATCAACAATATCATACAGTTTTTAACGGAAATAGGAATAAAAGACATTTAATTGTATCACAAATTTTTCAGGTATACTTTTTGTTAGTACATATTCTCCATTGTTGTCGTTTATAACCCCAGTGGTTCGGACGACGTTAAATTTAAAAAAGATATGTTGGTGATTAAATTTTGTATGCACCACGTCAGTAAAGACTCCTTATCGAACTCGTCTGTTACTCGCCTCGCTCGCTACGCTCGCTCTTCTCGTAATATCAGACTCGTTCAATAAAGAGTCACTTTACTGACTTGGTCCATAAATAACTTTTTTTTTCAAAGAGTGGCTTACGAGGTTTTGTCTCATAAAAATGCAACTTACGAGGTTTTGTAACTAAAAATCTTACTTATGAGGTTTTTGTAGATGGCGCTAGTATCATTAAATTTAAATATTGACTTACAAGCTTCCGTAGTTTAAAAGATATATAAAAGAATAAACCAAAAACGTATAAAAGTCATAATTGACCAAAAGTCGACTTACGAGGTTTTGCAGTTTAACCATCGATATTCTGTTTAAGGCTTCCTGTTTCCGACATATTCTAAGGAATGTTTACAATGCGTTGAACCCTCACATCTCGGAGGATTCTAATTTGTTTATCATGATATTAATCTTCATGATCTAGGTTTAACATCCATATTTGGATCCATAACATCCAACAGAGGACTGCCGCAGTTATAAAATATTGTGACATATTTAGCTACATTCGAGTTATTTACGAGTATAAATGTTTATTGTTCAACAAAAAAAAAAAGTTTTTAGACGATTTTTCGCAAATAGTTCAAAGAGTAAGTATTCGATCGAAAAGAATATTGTTAGCAAAAATGTATCTAGCTTATAAAAAAATTAAACAAAAATGAAGTCTATCGACTCAGTAAAAGAAAAGTTGTAGCACATGAAAGTTTTTCTTATTCGTCAAATTCCACATCAAATATTTCAACGTGAAATAACCAAAAAATGGAATACTTTTCGGGAAAACTCATTAGAATTTTTCTAAAGTGTACAAAAGAAGCTTTATTTTTACAAAAGTTTGTAGCATCAAAACTAAGCCAGTTTCGTTCAAATTACACTTAATTCCATTTTTTGGTAAAAAAATTGTGAAAATTTCCCCCTATTTAGCACCCCAAATGAAACTAATCATTATCGCCTTACAAATTACTTAACTTTTTTATATGACCTGTAAGTTTCACCAGTTCAAAGTGCTTATTTTTAAAAGGGTTTTAGTTGAAAGGGCTTGAACGAGCACTAATCACGAGTATATGCAAATTTTAAACAGCCATATCTTAACCTATTTTTGTCTTACAGAAAAACAAAATAAAGCCAAAATATTTATAAAGGCAAAACCTACATAATTTCTTTACTCTTTGAGATTTTTCGTATCACTAATACTTTTTAAGATATTTTGAAAAAAAGGCATTTCTCCAAAATAAAATTTTTTTTTACTATGAAACCAAATTTTTTCAATAATAAGAACTTCCAACCGGTCAAACTTACAGATAATAAATATTTAAAGTAAATGATACAGCGCTAATGATAAATTTTATTTGGGGTGCGAAATAGCGGTAGATTTTCACGATTTTTTTTTAACCAAAAAAGGGGCCAACTTAATTAGAATAGAATAGAATAGAAATATGCTTTATTGTCACTGAAAATTATACAATTTTATGGACAAAGCTTAACATAGAATCACGAAAAAGATATACATAACAATAACAAATACAATTTTATAAAATTAGATAAATCGTCAATAAAAAAAGTATAAACAAGTTAAAAAAGTGAAGTAAAAAAACAAAAACCAATATATTGCAAAATTACTATAAATTGCAAAATTGAACATACAACATAATATAATAAAACACAAACAAAAGAACTAATAAGTTTAAGCTGCTGTATGTGACACCCAAATATAGATAAATACACTTTAGTTACTTGTACATTACTGTGATTTCTTAGTTAGTCATTAAGAAACTCTTCTACTGAATAATATGGTCTTTTAGATAAATGAGCTTTTGTCATTTTACGGAACTTGAGAAAGGATGTCGCAGATTTGAGTTGTAAAGGGAGATGGTTGTATAGTTTTTTTGCGGAATATAGTATAGATTTCTTTACTAACTCAGAAGACGGGATCGGTAAATAGACATCAAAAGTTGAATTTCTGGTGGAGTAGTCATGATGAGGCCTTGCTGGAAAGACATGCATGTGTTTACGAATTAATCAAACAGTTTCTAAAATATACAAAGATGGAAGGGTTAAAATTTCGTGATCTTTAAAGTAACTTCTGCAATGGGTTGTTCTTCTGAGGCCAAACAGATATCTTATTGCTCTTTTTTGTAATTTGAAAATAACATCAAATTGGGCAGCTGTACTAGACCCCCAAAAAGGAAGACCATATCGAAGATGAAACTCGAATAAAGAAAAATATGTTATTTTAGAAGATGCTAAATTGAGTTCCTTCGAAACAGATCTTATGGCATAGCAGGCTGAGGCGAGTTTCTTACTTAACAAATCGATATGAAGGTACCATTTGAGGTTGCTGTCTAAAAGAATACCAAGAAATTTTACAGAATCAACGGTAGAGATCTGGCTGCTATTCACAAGCAGGGGTTGAAGAGCACCTTTATATGATAATGCTACCGTTTTATCCACGTTAAAGGAGAGTAAATTAGAGTCAGACCAGGTTTTTATCGTAAGAAGATCGGAAGTTATAGTTGCATGAAGAGTTGCCATAGTTGAGTTGCTCCAAGTGATACTGGTATCATCAGCAAAAAGAAAAATTTTTCCATCGATTTTTAAATTAGTGATGTCATTTATAAAGATAAGGAAAAGTAGGAGTATTTTGAGCGTAACTCGTATAGTTTTGGTACTAGAAACTTTTGTAAAAAAAATACAAATACATAAAGCTTTTTTTGAAACATTTAAAAAGAATTTTAATGAGTTTTTCCCGAAAATTGCTTAATTTTTTGGTTATTTCAGGTTGAAATATTCGATTTGGAATTGGACTAATGAGTCCAATGGAATAAAATGAGATGATGACATTGAATATATTTAAACATGTTAGCTTGCAACCATCTTGCAACCAACTTGCAACCGACTTGCAACCAACTTGCAACCAACTTGCAACCAACTAGCAACTCAACTTGCAACCAATCGGAATGAAACCAAACACTTCTCGATGAGAATAGGAGAAGCTACTCGCAACGTCGGCCGATATCGGATCTGATCTGATCGGAGAAAAACGGATCCAATGTAGGCACCCACATTTTAATACTAATTATCTACAATTACTAAATATTCGTAAGTTTCCTCTGGATCGCGGAATGTTCGTCAAAATGAAAAATTTTAACGAACATTAACCGCGCCACGAACGCGCGGAGCGGATATGTATCTCCGCCTTTACGTAACGCAGGTTGGGGTAGGGGGGGCAAAAATCTTCAAAATTGCGGTACGTAATACTTGAAGTTAAAGTTTATGCAAAAAAAAAGAATGTGTGTGTACTTTGTACGCACGTAAGAAGTTATACTTTTATTATATAATTTCAAAGAAATAAATATACTTAACAGGTTATTTGTATTTTATTTAAATATTAAACTAACTTTCTTACCTACCACTTTTAAAAATTTTTTATTAAAACAATACCAAAAATAAAAAAAAAGAATATGAATCGTCCGGTATTTCTCGATCTCCGGTCACACGCTCGACCACTCAGCTATATTCCCTTTGCTTTGACAGGTTACAAGATTTCTCATACATACTGACAAATTTAATAGACCAAGTGAAGTATACAAAAATACTTTAAATATACAATTGGATATGGTAATTGAGTCAATACTCGCAATCTATAGTTTGTATTTTTTATTAGTTGTTATGTAATCATGGGGCAACCGGTTTCGAGTCTTACAATATATGACTCATCATCAGGCCCAGTACAAAAAGTCTTCTCTATACAAACTACAAGCTAAAAAAACACAAAACGAGAGACATGTACACATATATATAAAATATGAAAAACAACTTTGTCTTGGTTTCAATCACATACAATAAAGCCAAGCAACTGTTTAGTATTGAACTCAACAGTCCATATCATGTAAAATGAGACATTATATCATTGGGAGCGAGCAATCTGATGAAAAGTGCTTGGTATATAATTTGATATATATGCTACCATCAATCCTTAACTAGTCAAGGGTCGATGGAGTCTTGGTAAATCAAAAGATCGCATACTATTTTACCAAGACTCCATCGACCCTTGACTAGTTAAGGATTGATGGTAGCATATATATCAAATTATATACCAAGCACTTTTCATCAGATTGGTCGCTCCCAATGATATAATGTCTCATTTTACATGATATGGACTGTTGAGTTCAATACTAAACAGTTGCTTGGCTTTATTGTATGTGATTGAAACCAAGACAAAGTTGTTTTTCATGTTTTATATATATGTGTACATGTCTCTCGTTTTGTGTTTTTTTAGCTTGTAGTTTGTATAGAGAAGACTTTTTGTACTGGGCCTGATGATGAGTCATATATTGTAAGACTCGAAACCGGTTGCCCCATGATTACATAACAACTAATAAAAAATACAAACTATAGATTGCGAGTATTGACTCAATTACCATATCCAATTGTATAATGGACTCGCATTGGCAACCCTTTCATCACTTTAAATATACTTACTATTATTATAAAATATCTTATTCCCGAGGAAGACAAATCCAAAGACACAAAAATTATAATAAATAATACATTTACTAAAAACACTAATATATCCTTTTAATGACTTATTTGCGCTGACAGTGCTGATACATACATATCTTGAAAGATTAGCAACGAACTACATACTGTCTGTGTGCGCATGCGCCCGGTATTATAAAATTTCACTCTCGATCGTAAAGAAGTATAACTTCAAAAATTTAATCGAAATAATTTCGCTAACCGGGGAGACGATACAGCCTATAGCGCTAATTGTTAATATGTAATTAAAAGTAACAGCTTCGTAATAAAATAATGACTAAAGTTTCAGGATCTTGAAAGAGAGGGTTTTAATCTTTGATTTGGTCACTTTTTACTTTCATAATAATCATTTTTAATCAAGTGATTAAGCCTTAAAAATAGCCATTTTCGCATTTTGCATTTTTCAAATATTAAATCGCGTATATCTCGACAATAATCAATTTTAGAGAAAAATGACTAGAAACCTTTTTTGCTCAGAATGACCCAAGTTATCTAAAAAATTTGTTCGAAATGAAACAATTATTTTTGTGAATTTGTATAGAAAAATTGTTTAAACAATTTTTCGACCACTGCACCGCCTGGCACCCTGTGGATTTGTTATACGGACCTGTTTTTGAGAAAGTTTGTGCAAAAAAATCGAGTCGGAATAATTTCGCTAACGGGGTCGACGTTATAGTCCCGACTATTTAGCCATTTAGAATGTCGAAAACCATCCTAATTAGGATGCTAACTGACTAAATGCGATTACACTATCCTGAATTCAGAACGTTCTAAATATCGGACACTAAATTTAGGAAGATGTAGATTGATGCTGTGTTAGGAGGAAGACGAACGACAAAGTATACTTACTAGGAATTAGGACTAGGAACATACATAATCTGTTTATTTTGTTTGTGGTGCTTAAAAATATTAAATTCATTTTGGTAACTCAATATTACTTAATTAAATAGTAGGTAAGTACAAAATACATATATAAATTTTAGTTATAGTTTAGTTTCACTAAATATTATACAATATTTATGTCTAGAATCTAGGTATTTTATTAATATATTCAGCATGCTTATTCCGATATGCACATAATACCTAAATATAATATATACTTACCTATATAATATTTATACAAATAACTAAAATTTATATGTACCTACTTACTTTTTAAGTAATGTTGTGAAATGTACTAATTATTACATTCTCATATGCAATTTGAATATGTAAATATGATACTTGGTAGAACCTAGGATGAGATTAGGTGATGCTGAAAACATACTTCTCAGCAATATAGCACTTGCTTGGAATATTTTTAAAAGTATATTCTTCCCACATACTAAAAAGATGTGAGGTAGTATATTCTAAGTATATAATTAGAAGGTTTATAGCACTTGCTTGGAATGTTCTAAAAAGTATATTCTTGGTATATACTAAAAAGGAGTGCGGTAGTACATTCTAAGTATATACATAGAACGTTTAAGTACTGTAATGTAGTATATACTCAGCATCTGCTGTGCACATTCGTAATGGTAATTACGCATATTCTCAGTATATACTTTTTCTGAAAAGTATGTTCTATGAATCTACTAAGAACATGAAATTGTTATGTGGGCGGAACTATGGTGGGACGTCGGCCAGTAGGAAGAACAAGGAAGAGGTGGATAGACGAAGTGAGAACCGAATGAACCGATACTTAAGATATATTGAGGGTGTACAACTGGACGAGAGCAGCCAGGGACAGAGATACTTGGTTGGAGGCGGATGCTGGGGAAAGCCAGAGCCCGACTTGGGCTGTAGTGCCATAGTAGAGAGAGAGGTCCAGAAAGAAGAAGAACATCCTGGTTAAAGAACCTCAGAACCTGGTTCAACACAAGTTCCTTCCAATCGTAGCTCAATTTTTGAACTAGAAGAGTATTTTTGCATATTGAGCGAAAAAAATTTTGTTATAATTATAATAAACTTTTTGCTTGTCATTGGCCAGGAACATTTTCCCAGTGAGTTTATTTTCCCATTTTTGGACATCTTCCAATATGCGGCTTTTTGGAATTCCGAAGAATGGTACATAACATATACATAAATAATAAAATAAATAAATAAAAGATTAGATGATTCTAATAGCTTAACCAAATACAGACATACTCGTTTATAATAATATTTGATATTTGATAATATGTTGTATAACAGCCGACAACAAACAAACATGCTATATTGATTCGAGATGTGGCAACTGTGCCAAGATACATATTATCGTAAATACCCATGACGTGACAAGCCATGTTGATTCCCTCAAATCTAGAATTAAGTATTGCGCAACGTTAAGTGTGGTCATGGTCAAAGCGCGTGGACCCGCTTTTGCTTCGTCACTGATAAACATTCTGGATTCTGACAGTTCATAGCCGCCTGCGCCCTGCGCCCGCTCCGCTCTCTTTAAATGTTTGAATTGAATGTATGTAGCTTAGAATTAGAAAAGATGAACGAACCATGATTTTATAGTTGTTCAAAACTAATTATGTACAATCACCCCTGGTCCTCAATTTCGTAACATCCTAATGAGACTATAGTACGTTAACATTGGGATATTTAAAATTTAGCGCCTCAAATATGATAACAAGCGTGTGTTTGTGTTTGGTGTACTTTATATCTCTGAGATAAAAGTGTTTTTTTATAGAAATTGCTTCAATTGTATATGTACCAGTCTTTTTTGAAATATGCCGTGCAATTTTGTAAAAAAAAACAACCGATAAAGCTTTTAGACTATGACAGGGCTTCCCAAACTATGCGTCGCGACGCCCTGGGGCGTCGCCGAGTTGTCCCAGGGGCGTCGCATGTCAGAGCGGACTTCTAATACAGAAAATATATTTAATACAATACTCATATCCTGCAATTGGCAGATAAAGTTACTGGGTTTCAGAAGAAGTTGCTCTTATGGAAGAGAAAATTAGAAGATCAAGAAAGTTACTGTTAACCTGCTTTACAAGGTATTCTAGAAGAGAAATCGATAGAAATCCTCGATCCCTCTTTAAAAAATATGTTTACACAATACATGTTATCATTAAGTGAACACTTTGACAAATATTTTCCCATAGATCTGGAGTAATATGACTGGGTCAGAAACCCTTTTCAGTTATCCACATCATCGACACTTTCAACAGAGGAAGAAGAACAACTGACAGAATTGTCCAGTGATTCTACTAAAGCTTCAATACGACAAGGACAAACTGTTTGAATTTTAAAGCTCAGTTTCTCATGAACATCATGCTATCAGCACTGCAACATTTAAAGGCTTTATTACCATTTGCGGCTTCGTACTTGTGTGAAAGGGACTTTTCTGCAGTAACAGTAATTAAAAACAAGTACAGGTACTACAGGTCAAACATAAACTTAGAAAAAGAAATGAAAGTGGCAATTTCTAAATTGGAGCCCCGGTTTCATAAGCTGTGCTCAAAAAAGCAAGCACATCCCTCACATTAACCAGCCAGTTACATAAAAAAAATCCCTTTTTATTTTTGCGCCTATGTTTTGATTTTGTTCTTAATTTCTAATAAAAATATAAATATTCAAATAGTTTTTTTGTTATAACTATAACCTGTTACTAGTCTAGTACTTACTACAATTGGTAAGTTTTATTGGGGGTTTTGTTGAGGGGCGTCGCAAAAAATAGCAAAGTCTCAAGGGCGTCACAGTACGAATAAGTTTGGGAAGACCTGGACTATACAGTATGCAGTATAGTTAGTTAGATAAGAGCCATGGAGAAAAACAAAAGAAACAACTGAACAACGCAGTAGTTTTTTCATTACCTATAAAAAATAATTGAGGGTAGCGATTACTCTGGCTCCGCTCTTCTTTATGGTGCCGAAGCTTGGACTGTTAATATTAACTTGCTAATGTTAATGAAAAAGCTGGAAAATTTGAGATGTTGCTTTTTAGGATAATTTTGAAAATACGGTTGGACCGATCATACGAACAAAATGGTGTCATACAGAATGGGAAGAGACAGAGAACTTTTGACATCATTAAAAAGAGAAAGACAGAATATTTTGGCTACATACTTAGAAATTATGGTTTCTCTCTTGTCGTTTCCCCATTACTGAGGATCGTGATTTATTTAAAAATATTCTAACAATTTTTTTGCATTGGTCTCTATCTTCAGCTCAGAGGCGTAGCTACCGTCGTATCAGCCGTATCAATTATACGGGGCCCCCGACATACAGGGGCCCCAACCCGGCGCGGCATGTCGAAACACAATTCCATTTACAAAAATTGAACAAAGCATTCTACAATTATTTCAGTATTAAAACGCTTTGAAATAGTGTATATGTTGTTTGAATATCAACATTTTGGTGTAGTGGATTCTTTATCTATACCTATAATAAATCATATTTATCTATTCTCTTCCCCATAAGAACAGAGCTTTCTTGTTTTCCAGCTACCTCTCAATGTCAGTTCTGTTGGCTGTGTGTGAGCTATTGTACCTATAATGTATAATGGTCAAGTAGACCAGGGAGCACCTGTAAAAATATTAGTACATTTGGACGTTGAGAGGTGACTCAAATTTTTTTGCAAAAATTGCTTGAAAATAACTCAAATAATAATATTTGAGTTATTCTCCCACTCAAAAAGGCCCGGAACATTGTTTAAATAATCAAAATGTCAAAAAATGCAGGAAAAATTCGATTTTTTTCTTTGTTTTTTGATTATAGCTTTAAAAGTATTCATTTCTCAGAAAAGTTTCACTGGCATAAAAGTTGTGCAATTAAATTTCCTACAATATAGGATTTGGTTAAATATATTGGTTAAAATTTTTAAAAATTGTCACACTTGTTGCAAAATAGTAATAATTTCGAAAAAACATAAAAAAACAAGTATTCGCATTTTATATTTTTCAACCATTTATGATACACTTAGGACCTTCATATTTATCCAGAAAAACTTTATGATATAATAAAAAAACACTGTGAATTCCATTAAGATCGGGTCAACAGATTTTGCAAAATAAATTTTGCAATCCAGCTTTCGCAAACAAAATTCATTTTTTCAAAATGTTACAGGACTGAAAATAAAGCAGTCAGCAAGTTGAATTCTTTTTACATATAAAACAATACTGTACCTTTGATTGGCAATTTTCAAAATTAAAATCGGTTAACCACCACGGCGTCAGGAATTTTTTTAAATAAACATTAATTTTTGGTGCTACGCGCAAGACAGCGATTAGTTTGCTCTGATTGGGCATTCCAATGACCTTTGATAATGATTGATGCATTTTAATTTTTAGTACATTTCCATACAAATAAATAAATAAATTTGTTTATTGCAAAATAAAATCAAGTATACTGTCCTTTGAAATAACACTTTTTTAGCAATTTTTTAGCTTTTTCTTCTTTGTTTATATATTTTAACTTAGAGAATAAAAGGTTATTATTTTTAAACATATGCAATTGTTTAAACAATATTTCACAAACAATAACCAAATTAGTTTGATTTTTGGAGAATTAAAATATTAAAATACCACAAAATATCGAGTAAGAAAATAATATATTAGATAAAGATTGGAAGACATTTTGGTGGAAAAAAACTTTTGTGTGAATCGAACACCGCTGTCTTGCGCGTAGCACCAAAAATTAATGTTTATTTAAAAAAATCCTGACGTCGTGGTAGTTAATCGATTTTAATTATGCAAATTGTAAATGAAAGGTACGGTACTCTTCTATATGCAAAAAAAATTCAACTTGCTATCTGCTTTATTTTCAGTACTGCAACATTTTTGAAAAAATGAATTTTTTTAGCTATACCTGGATTGCAAAATTTATTTTGCAAAATGTGTTCAACCGATCTTAATGAAATTTACAGTATTGTTTTATTTTATCATATAGTTTTTCTGTGTAAAATATGAAGGTCCTAAGTGTACCATAAATGGTTGAAAAACGTAAAATGCAAATACTTGTTTTTGATGTTTTTTTTGCAATTATTGCTATTTTGCAACAATGGTGACAATTTTTTAAAATTTTAACCAATCCTGTATTATAGGAAATTTAATTACGCAATTTTTATGTCAGTGCAACTTTTCTCAGAAATGAATACTTTTAAAGGTATAATCAAAAAACGAAGAAAAAATTCGAATTTTTCCGTCATTTTTTGACATTCTGATTATTTAAAAAATGTCTCGGACATTTTTGGGTGGGATGATAACTAAATTATTATTATTTGAAATATTTTCAAGCAATTTCTGCAAAAAAATTTGAGGCATCTCTCAACGTCCATCTCAAAACAGATGCGCCTGGACTAAAGTTGCAATTTTTGTAATCGCTTTATCTTTGAATATTTGAAACAGTATGTATTGTTTGGGTATATTTTCGTATAATCTGTTCTTCATCTCTAATTGCATTTATGTATATCTACGCTTCTCCAAGAAATTAACGCACCACTTTAAAAATTGGTCATTTTTAATGTCTCATATTTCCTAAACCTGTTTTCCGATTTAAGTAATTTTTTAATACATAAATATGTTTAATACATAAATAGTCGTATTCTTGAACAATATCGTAATAATATTGTTGCTAGACAGGTAAATTATCATTGTGTACCGGCTGTATACAAATCAAACTGTGATTTTTTCTCAAAGTTCGCGTCACCCTGTGGAATATTATGCCTCATGTTTTCTTAAAATTCTGTTTTTCGATTCATTCGCTTACGTTGGATATTAAAAAAGTTAGGTCATAGTTTAACAACTAGCCTTATTTTTCATCAATACATGGTGTTTTTAAATAAGTATGGCTAACTTTAAGGGTTAATTCTGCATGAAAAAATAATGACAGTTTGCTTTATAAACGTATGCCCGAGATAGGGAGTGTTGAGATTTTTCTTACAAACTGACGATTTACTTATTGCTCTAAAACCGGTTGATATATGCCAATGAAATTAATTTGGTGGGTTTGAAAAGGTAGTTATTGGGTTATTTTTAATATACAATTAAGAATTTTATGTTCATCATTTGTGCACATATGGGTAACATTACCAGTATGCGCGCCAATTGTAAATATTAAATTCCTAATTGTATATCAAAAAGGCGCAATAACTACCTCTTAAAACACACCAAATTTTACTTGCATATTTTAACCGGTTTTAGTGCAATAAACAAATCGTCAGATTGTAAGAAAAATTTTAACACCCCCTATCTAGGAGAGGAAAAAAGGGCCCCGTGACCAACTTTGATATGGGGCCCCCGTGGGGTTAGCTACGCCACTGCTTCAGCTGCTCTAAGAGCTTCGCAGAATGAGTTTCCAGCTGAATGCTTTATTTGGTCAGACCATCTAGTTGGTGATCGTCCTCTTGATCTTCTCCCCGGAACGTTTCCAGAAACAATTAATCTCTCCAATTGCAACAATTGCAGTATTCGTTGCAGACATTGTGGACAGCCTTTTTTTTAATCTCTAGTTGGTTTAGAATGGAAACGTTTCTCCTATGAGTTATCCAAGATATACGCAGCATTCTTCTCCAGCACCACATCTCAAAGACATCAATTTTTGGCCCCCGCGTGCGCGAATAGTCCAAGTCTCTGCCCCGTATAGAAATATCGAGAATACAAGGGCATTCACCAGTCTCATCTTGATATTTTGAGAGATAGATCTCTTTCCAAACTTTAGTTATGGCACTTTTTGCAATACCAATACGTCTCCGAACTTCTGCTTCACAGTTACCATCGTTAGTTATAGATACTAGACCCGAGATAGACAAAGGTGTTTACAGTGTCGAATCTGTCGACCACCATTATTTTTGTCTTAGCTTTATTGATTTTCAGATCAACTTTATTGCTTTCGTACTCAACTCTTCGCAGCAGATAAAACATTTCTTGCTCATTTGCTGCTATAAGTGTAGTGTCATCAGCAAATCTTAAATTGGAGATTTTCCTTCCAGCTACTGTTACTCCACCCATCGGCCTATCCTTCTAAAGCCCTCCTCATGACATGTTCACCATAAATGTTGAATAAGTCAGGTGACAACACGCATCCTTGTCTAACACCTCTCTAGGTCTTGAATTGGTTTGAGAACTTCTGATCTAGTCGTACTGTTGCTATATTGGACTGGTACAGATTTTTAATAAGTGTCATCAGGTGCATTGGTGTGCCCATTTCTATTAAAATGGACCATAGATTTATCCAGCTTACACAATCAAATGCCTTTTGGTAGTCAACGAAGCATATAATCATAGGTACTTGAAATTCTCTAGACTTTTCAATGGGTTGTCTCAGGTTCAGGATTTGTTTCCGTGTACCTTTACCCTTTACAAACCCGCTTGTTCCTGAGGTATTTGGTAATGTAGATAGGTTTTTAATATGTTTTTGTTGATATGCAACAAAATTTTACTAGCGTGTTACTAGTGACAGTGTGCGGTAGTTAGAGCTTCACGATATTCGATAAAAATATCGATATTGTATTGATATTGTATCGAAAACCAACACAATACCGATACAATACATACCTTAGCGATATCAATGTCGATACGATACTCATTATCTGAAATCAATACTATACTCTTGTATTGTCGATACGCTTGTCTCGATATTATTGAAAATATCGATATCGAGAAAAATAGTAAAACGCTACATTTGTTTGGTTATATTTTGTGGAATAGGTATTTAGATCATAATTATTTACATAAAAGTATAAGTGATCTGCAACCCAAGCATCAGCTGTTATAATATTTTACACTTGAGTGCCTAAACTTGAAAGTCTTGAAAGTGATCGGAGGTGAAAATCTTCGGTGATTGCACTTTCAGAAATATAAAAAATAATTTTAAAACAGGGGTGGATTTCATCCCTAAAATGAAAAAATCGCAAATCGGCACTATGTCACCTTTGTTCCTTAAGGTATCCTCTACTCTAACCACCCACCAATTTTCAAATGAATCTATGGAGGTTCAACGAAGCTCAAATCCACCTTCAGTGACTGCAGTATGTATATTTTAAGAGCTTATAAAGATAGTAATAAATGAATAAAGAGTAGTTTTTGTTTTATTAATTTAATGTCCTCTTAATTATGTCAAGGATTATTATATTTAATAATCATTTTTATGTCGATATTTTATCGAGTATTGTATCGATATCGTATCGAAATCAATATCAATACGATATTTTTATAAGAAAGTATTGCCCATATCGATACTCGATACGATACTTCATTGACATAACCAATACAATACTCAATACTGAAAAAGTATCGATATTGTATCGTATCGTGAAGCTCTAGCGGTAGTTTTCATATCTGGTAGTAGTTCCTTATTTGTGTAGCGGGATATAAATTAAGGTACACCAATCAGATGGCCATTTTCCTGAATTCCAAACAGCGACACAGATAGAATGGATGATATGTAATCTTTTTATTCTGGGGATTTATTTCTCTTTAGCGATTTAATTGCATCTTTGACTTCAGCGAGTAAGACAGTACGTTCTTTAGGGTAGTCAGAGGGCCACTGATTTTCTGTTGGTACCTCGTTATTTTTATATAGCTCGCCACAGTAGTTTCACCATGTTTCCAATATTTCATCAGTCGGTCTTTAGATTACCTTCCTTATCTATTACAGACAACGTTTGAGGTTTAAATTCTCTGGTAAGGAGTTTGATCTTCTGTTCTGAAATAAATCCATCGGTTCATTTCGATAGCCATGTTCCTCTATCTCTCTGCATATTTGAGAGATGTAATCAGCTTTTTCTTTGCGGCACTGTTTTCTGATTTCTTTCGATAACGCTCTGTATTCACCGTTTGTTCCGTATCTAGTTTTATGTTCTTTTCTACGTTGAATCAAAGTCCACATATTATCGGATTCGGATATCAATGGCTTACGGCCCGTGGAAACCGCTGCCTCACAGTCTTTGGCAGCCTCGATTACCTTATCTTTGAGATAGATCCAAGTGCTCTCAGGGTCACTATCTACTTGGACTAAAGAGAGAGAACTTCTTCTAGGTTTTGTTAGAAGTCATTGATTTTTGATGGATTTAAAGAGATGACTTTTCGTAGGGGTCTTCTTTTGGGGACTTTAAAACGAAATCGAACGTTCAATATCAGGAGTTGATGGTTGCTTCCACAGTCTGCGCCAGGATATGTTTTACAGTTGATGGCCGACGACTTCCATTTTGATCTTATTATACAGGGTATCCAGAAACTCTACCGACAAACGAAGACAAGAAATTCCTCAGATAATTTTAAGATAATTTAATCAAATTCACCTAGTCCGAAAATGCTTCATAAGGGAGCTAGAGCTCTTTGAAGATGGCGTCTTTTAATTAGTTTTTCTTAAATACCTCCAGAACGCTTCTAGTTAGAAAAACGAAAACTAGTACACATATTTATCTTCTAGACATAAATCGATTCCTTCCATGGTGAATTTCTAGTACCAGTCATAGGTGTCCGTTTTGGATGGGGCAACGGTTATTTCATCGCATAACTTTTTTCTCTTTAACTTTTAAGCATTTTTGATACTGGATTAATAAATTGTGAAGTATTCTAGTAATAAAAATTACTCTTGCTTTAAGTTGGTAGGACACACCGTTTTCTAGAAAATTCGATTTGAAAATTTTTTGTTTTCTGAATAAAAAATTTTTTCAAAAAAAACGGCATATTTTACCAACTTAAAGCAAAAGTAACTTTTAGTACTGGAATACCTCATATTTTAATAATCTAGTGTCAAAAATTCTTAAAAATTAAAGACAAAAAAGTTATGCGACAAAATAACTGTTGACCTACCCAAAACGGACGCATATGACCGGTACTAGAAATTCGCAATTAATGAAATCGATTCATCTCTGGAGTATAAATAAACGTACCAGTTTTCGTTTTTCTAAATAGATTTTTTTAATTTTTTTTTTGATATTCAAAAAACGTAAAAATTTTCAAATTAATTTTCCTAGAAAACGGTGTATCCTATCGACTTAAAATAAGAGTACCTTTTAGTACTCTAATACCTTACGTTTTAATAATTCAGACTCAAAAATGCTTAAAAATTTAAAACAAAAAAGTTATGCAAATTTGAAGAGAAATTTTCAGACAGGTCGATTTTTATTTTAAATTAGGCCTTTTTGGCATATACATATATACATATGTATAATACTTGTGACGTCATCCATCTGGGCCTGATGACGTAATCTATGATTTTTTAAATGAGAGTAGGGTTGTGTGATAGCTCATTTGAAAGGTTATTTAATTATCTATTCAGTAATATAAACGTTAACATATTTATTTATACAGGGTGTACAAAAACATTTTTTTTATTAAATTAATTTACACAAAAAGAAGAAAAATGTTTTGCACATCCTGTATAAATAATTATGTTAACGTTTATATTACTGAATATAGAATTAAATAACCTTTCCAATGAGCTATAACACGACCCCTACTCCCATTCAAAAAATCATCGATTACGTCATCACGCCCAGATGGATGACGTCACTAGTATGATATATATGCCAAAAAGTCCTAATTTAAAAATAAAACTCGACCTGTCTGAGGATTTCTCTTCAAATTTGCCCTTTCTCGAGATAATGAATTTATACAAACTCAAACGTCCTTACTTATAATACTACAGTGTCGCGCCCGCTTGATTAGCAATTAAAAATTAATGGGCTTTTCGATATTGTATTGCAAAAACTCTTCGGGATTTCATCAATCGATGTTTAAAGAATATCTACCTACCTTGGCAACATTGAAATTTTCAGTTAAATGTCCGATTCAGGGTTAAAAATGGCCGATTTCGCAATTTTTTAATTTTCAATCGCTTATATGTCAAAAACCATTCACCTAAGAGAAAAGTAACTAAAGACCTTTTCTGTTTGGAATGATTCAAAAAAAAAACTTTGTTCGAGTCAAAAAAAATAATCTTAGGAAAAAACCCTAATCTTTCCCCTTGCCTGGCAAGGTCTTATGCTGTTCAGAATCGCCTGTCATTGTACACATTTCTTTTAAATGACTTACTCAAATACATACTTAAAATTTAAACTTTACAGGAGAAATTTTTTTTTTCTAAACTATGCACTTTTCGATTCACCTGGTAGATACACGTGCAGGGCTGATGCCTGCCAGGTCATGGTTTTTAGTCTTGGTATGCTATGAATTATCACTATACAAATTTCTAGCCTTACAGGAAGACAGTTACTAGGAGGGTTCACTAGCTCTTAGACTATTTTGGTTTTTAGGACATAAATAAAAACAAACTGACGAAAAACTTTGAAGAAGACCCCGGTAAATAGGTGTTTTTATCAAATTGTATGTATATCAGCTACATTTATGTATATCTAAATTTGTTATGATCAGAATTCATTGTGGTCAACTTTAAAACTGGTTCTATTTTTGTATAGCGTAACCACCACCATTAGAAATGTTGATGGGATGAGTTAGTGGAAAGTACACATGTAATGCGACGGTTATGACTCTAATTCCGCTGCGTTTTGAATGCCACTTATAATTAAAGAGCTTTATATTTTGTTTTTTACGTAATCAGAGCAGGTGAGTGAGTCATTCGCCTGTCGGTTATCACGTATCAACTCCTAAATTTAAATAGAATGGGACTCCCACACGACATTGAATAATTCCGAATAAAATAGAAAGAATGATGTCACCTTCGGAGAAAGTTGTTAGAATATTTTTGGTGGAAACCACTTATTAATTCATTTTTTTTCGTTGTCATCTTTTTTTTGCAGTTGGTCTTTCAAATTTGACTTGGTTCAATAGCTCATTTAGGTACACTTCTCCAAGAAATTAACAAACAACCTTAAAAATTGGTCATTTTTGATGTCCCGAATTTCCTAAACCTATTTTCCGATTTAAGGATTTTTTATGTCATAGCGTTATTATTTAACAATATCGCTGTAATAATATTGTTGCTAGACATGTAAATTGTCTTTGTTTACCGGGTGTACCAATCAAACTGTGATTTTTTCTCAAAATTCGCGTGACCCTGTGGATCTAGCATTTATAAAATACTGAAATTAAAACCCAACCATAGCTTCATGTTTTCTTAACATTCTGTCTTTTTATTCATTCACTTGCTTTTCGTCAATACAGGGGGTTTTAAATAACTATGGCAAACTTTAAGGGGTAATTCTGCATGAAAAAATAATGACAATTTCCTCTACAAACATATATCCGCAAATGCTTCGTTTAAGAGATATGGGGTGTTGAAATTTTTCTTACAAATTGACGATTTATTTATTGCTCTAAAACCGGTTGAGATATGCAAGTAGGATTTGGTGGGTTTTAAGAGCTAGTTATTGTGCATTTTTTGACATACAAGTAAGAATTTTATATTCACCATTGGCGCACATAAGGGTCATATTACCCGTATGCGCTCCAATGGTAAATAATAAATTCCTAATTGTATGTATATAAAAAAATGCGCAATAACTACCTCTTAAAACACACCAAATTTTCAAGCAATAAATAAATCGTCAGTTTGTAAGAAAAATTAAACTGTCATTATTTTTTCATGCAGAATTACGCCTTAAAGTTTGCCATACTTATTTAAGAACACCCTGTATTGACGAAAAACAAGGCTAGTTGTTAAAGTACCTAACTTTTTATTATTCAATATATGCGAATCAATAAAAAAAACAGAATGTTAAGAAAACATGAGGCTATAGTTGGGTTTTAATTTCAGTATTTTATAAATGCTGGGTGAGAATATTCCACAGGGTAACGCGAACTTTGAGAAACAATCACAGTTTGATTGGTATACCCGGTATACAATGACAATTTACCTGTCTAGCAACAATATTATCACAGCGATATTGTTAAAGAATAAGACTATAACATATTAAAAAAATCACTTAAATTGGACAACAAGCTTAGGAAATTCAAGACAGCAAAAATGACCCAGTTTTAAGGTGGTGCCGTAATTTCTTGGAGAAGTGTAGATGAGACTTCTTTGCACCCATCCATGTTTTTCAAGCAATTGATATCAGTAACTTTTCTTATTGAAGATTTTCTCATAAAAAAATGCTAATTTGCTCTTGTTTTCCAATGTAAACCTTTTTTCCACCTACCTCTACCGAAAGTATACTTTTCCTGACCTGATTGTAGGGAGCAAAGTCGTACTTTTCCTCCCTAGGGAGGGAAAGTAATTTTCCTCCCTAGGGAGGAAAAGTAAAAGTGACGTCATGGTATGTCATTGATGAAATAACTTATTGACGCCCTATACAATATTCTAGATAATTATCTATTACGTAAGTGTCTATACATTTTAACGTTTATTTATATAGCACCTTGTGTTTTGCAGAATGGTAAAATCAGTAAATTGTTATTTTGATTTAACAATGTTTACATTAATTATTTGACTTATATTTGACAGTTGACAGTTATACTGTACCTACTTGTTAGTTTTAGTGCTCTAATAAATTTTGTCAGTTAGTTACATAAATAAATTATTTAAAAATAAAAAAATTACTTGATATTTTAGGAAGGTGGAAAAATAATATATATAACATAGGAGTAAAGTGCCTTTTCCTCCCTCGAATGATTACTGCCCTCCGCTATGCGTCGGGCAGTAAACATCATTCTCGGGAGGAAAAGTAACACTTTCCTCCCTTGTTATATAAATAGCTATTAATTCATTCAACTATGCTAATAAAATAAGAAAGAATACGTGGAAAAAACCGAAAATAAGACAATGACAAAAATCATGTCTCTTCAAACACCACTGCTTATAGGTATATTCTCCAGATTTACTGCAATTTTCCACTCAATGCACCATTTTTGTGGGGCTAATCTTTGATCCCGTAGTATACCAGGTTCCACAGGGACCTCTGCGTGGGAGTGAAAGTAGCTGAGCTAAAAATGCCGGAAAAGAATGTCTCATTAAATCAAAAATCTACTGGTAGTTCTGAACTGTTGATTGAGTTTTTGATAACGATTCTGTTTCATTTTCGTTTGACCAGCCTGTATACTGTTCATCTAAAATCTAGGGCGTAGTAGTAAATAGCTGAATATTTTACTCCATTTTATAAATTATTCGTAAATACAAATAATTATTTGTATCTAATGCTTCTTAAAGACCTTGCAAACTTATTGAAAACAAATAACTAATCATAAATTGAAGAAGCAAGGACATCGTAAGGATAATGTCTGTAACCGCCATTATCCTGGAATAATATTTCTTCGTAAATTACTTTTGCTAATGCTGATGTTAAATAAACAAAAAATTTGCAATTTTGCTTTATTATATTGATATAATGAAACAATAACTGTATCGACAACTACATCATCTATTATTTTAGAAAACAAATGGCCACTTGAAGTTTGAAAAACAAAATTATTTTTATCAAGTTCAATAAGGATATTAACAGTAATCTTGTTTTTATGTATTAGGAGATAAGCATATCGCTAATCTAGTTACATCACCTTTTGCTGTTCGTGTAATGCATTTGTAGATTTCTTAAGTCACAAAAGAATGTGTCTATATAACGACACACTGATTTCCTCGCATATAGACCATGGTCTGGAATTATTTTCTCCACACAGTTCATACGTGACTACAGACATAATCGAAGGAGATTCTGCAGAATCTGGAGATTGGGCAACAGTCAAAGTTTTCTTCCCGACAAGGAATGATCATGAAATGCAGGGCCCCCGCAAGGCTAAGCAGCGATCATGTGTGCGGCACATATTTTAGCGCCCTTTAAATCTACTATATCCAATCCACTTACGAAATAAATCTATAATTTTTAAACGCTTTTATTTAGTTCAATAGTTTGCGTCAAATCTTTAGACGTTAATTTGACTGCCTTTTCTTCAATGCAAATGAATGAAAGTTTGCAGACATGTGCATTCGCGGGAACAATACACGAATAGTCAATAAAAATTTTTTTTTCATGTTTATTAATTGTTTAAATAAAAAAAACCGATTTTAATGGAAAACGCTTAAATTCTCTTCTTTTTTACAATGTAAAAACTTGAAACTTTTACGGATTGTATAGCTAATGATATGAACAATACATAATTTCACTTTTTACGTTAATTGTTTACGTTATGCTTCATTAATAAACAATAAAGTTTCAAATTTTTTGCCGACTCCGACTACTTTTCATGTTAGTACATCATATGTTTTATACATATTTTAATAAACATGACGATATATTTTAATGTTTGAAAAGTGTAAGACTAAAAAGTAAAAAATAAAAAAATATAAAAAAAAAAAAAATTTAAGAAACGCTTTTCTTTAGTTATCAGTGACTAAAATTAAAAATATTATAAAAAAATCAAATAAAAAGCAAAAAATAAAAAAAAATTAAAAAATCTAACACATTCGTTAAAGAAAAGCGTGGGGCGAAAACCGTTTATTCGATGAACACGCGCCACGCTTTTCTTTGACGGATGTGTTAGATTTTTTTAATTTTTGAAGTTATACTTCTTTACCGGCGATATGAGGGTGAATTTTTATATGTTAAAACCTATGATCCCGGCGCATGCGCATTATAGCTTTGTTCTGATTGGATGTTGTTCTGAAGCTATTTTCTTGTGGCATTTTTATAATCAAGTATATTCAAATGGGAAATAAGCCACAATTTTACCTAAAAATGATTTTATTAACGTTTCGACGCCCAAGTCGGGTGTCGTTGTCAAAATACAAAATAATATTAAATAAACAAAAATGTTGTTGCTTAGTAAAAAATTCTTCTAATAATTTATTTAATCTGACTCATTTATATCGGCATTTCAGACACGTATTATACATTTTAAAGTAGACGACTTTAAAAATGATATTGCCAATATTGATGAGTTGCGTTCCTGGGACGACTTTACTAAAAGATAGTTCATTCGATTACATGAAATCAATCCCAACTCAAGAATAGCCGCCACAAAAAATCATAGCATGTGATCTGTCTTTAAAAAGACAACCAAATGCAACGGTGGTACTGAAATTCTCGCGTTAGAGATTCCATAGTAAATCACGAGGGAAAACCAGGAAAACCTCGTGATACTATCCCGACAACGCAAGTATTTGGGTTTACATTTAGTTTACTCTCAAAACTAATACCAAATTCTGACTTGATATTTTAAATTTTAAATAATACTAAAATACTAAATATGTTATAAATAAAAAATTGTGGCTTAAATTAATAATTAAAAAACTTAATCGAAACGTTAATAAAATCATTTTTAGGTAAAATTGTGGCTTATTTCCCATTTGAATATACTTGATTCTGATTGGATGTTCAAATGACATGTTAAAAATTATTCAATATGGCGGCTATGGTACAGCTGTAGTTTGATTATTTATGGTTGTTGCGTTTTAAAATTTGTGTGAAAAGAAACAACAAACAAAAGTTAGTTAATAGTTATACTGCCTTTTTAAATAGTTTTCATATACCTATATTTTTGGACTTTTGGACTATTTTGGACAAGGAAAACTCATTCTAATTTGGTAAGTAGTTTTTATTATAATCATATTGTAATTATACATTTGGATTAGGTTGAAATACAGTAGAGCGTCGATTATCCGAACTAATTGGGGGACATAGGTGTTCGGAAAACCGATTTGTTCGGAAAATCGAACTAAAATATATTGATACATATTTATAGTCATACATATTTATCCACAAGTCAATAGAAGCCATATTTATATACCTACATATTTATTTATATCTTGATAATGACAACTAGCAACTAAACAAAAAAGTGCAGTCTTTGCAACAACATAATTATTTTTGGATACAATATTGAAGAAAATTGAAGATATTTTAAGCGTCAATTACTAACGCTTGCTCGGTATTCGAGTGCGGGACGCGGGAGTCGATAGTTCGAATAAGCGGTCGTTCGGTTGATCGACGTTCGGATAATCGACGCTCTACTGTACATTTATTTTCTCAAGAATGGGGATTTTAGAGAGAAATCCCAAATTAGGTCCGATTTGGCGTAGATTTATTTATCTAGTAGGTATGTAATGCTTTGATTTACATACTTAATTTGATTACCAACAAAAGTTCTACCAATCTTCATCTAATATATTGTTTTCTTACTGTTTTGTTATATTTTAATATTTTCTTCCACAAAATTTAAACTACATAATTTAATTATATTCAAAACAACTGTCAAACAGTAAAACGTTCAGTTACCCTATTTTTCCACATGACAAATAATGTGGAATTGGACGAGTGAGTCTAGGCTTCGATTACGAATCAAAGCGCCCCGAAAATCACGGGTTCGACTTCCGATGCAAGTTTTTATTTTATTTATTTTTTTATGCATTTTATGATTGTAAGTATATTTGTTATATAATTTTTTTTTCAGAAAATGCGTAGTTAAAATTTTTGCCAACAATTATTATCGTTCAGAAATCATTTTTTCTTTGTGGCATTTTTCAATGTGTTTGTGTGCGTTTTATTCTTTTATTTTTTTAAATTTTTGGTATTGCCTTAAAAATCACATAATATGTAGTAGAAGTATAACTTCTTACGTGCGTACAAAGTACACACACATTCTTTTTTTTTATTTTTTGCTTTTTAGTTGATTTTTTTATATTCTTAATTTTAGTCACTCGTAACTAAAGACTTTTTTCTTAAAAAAAAATTTTTTATATTTTTTTATTTATTTTTTACTTGTAATAAAACAACATAAATTGTTACCCGTGCATTTTACAGACTTAGTGAGGGCGTGACATCTGCCGATTTTGTGTTGATAGGACTGGCCGACTGGCAATGTACTGCAGAAATTGTGTCCACCTATTTAGGTTTTCCAATTTTTCCATTTCTTCTTTTTCTTATCCGGGCACTTGTACTATATGGATTGTGCGAGGGAGTTTGTCGAATCTTGATTCCATGTTCCTGTTACACGGCTACATAGCTACATTCAAGACTGTACACTAACCACGCGAATAATTTTTCCCCTCAGTAGCTTTCATTTTATAAAAAATCGCACGTGTAAATGTTTGGTTTTTTATCCAGTTCTGTAACAGATTCACTCATTTTATCAATATATTGATTCGGCCGATTATTTATAAAATATTGTTGAAATTCCAGATTTAAGTGTTTTGGCCCATTTCGTATATCGCTTGAGAAAGAGTTATTAACACCGTCCTTTCCTATAAGAGATGACGGAGATGTACTTGTGACAGATGAAGCCGTTTGGAAATCAACACTGATCATTTATCATTCTCTGTTCGTAAAATAAAAGAATTTTGAAAATTTTTGTTATTGCAATAAAAAAATTTCTTTGTGATCTTTCCGGGCCCCATTAAAATGCGGGCCCCAGGCAGATGCTTCACGGGTGTAGTAGTAAAATAGTTCCTGACGGACGCCTACGACCGGTACTAGAAATTCGCAATTGGTGGAATCGATTTATCTCTGGAAGATAAATAGGCGTACCAGTTTTCGTTTTTCTAAATAGAAGCGTTCTGGAGGTAATAAAAGAAAACAAATTACAAGGTGCAATCTGCAAAAAGCTCTAGCTCCCTAAGGCAAGTTGCACACCAAAGAAACATGAAACATAAAACATGAAACGTAAAACACGTTTCATGAAAATAAAACACAGATAAACAAATCTTGAAGTCCGCCTACCAATGAAACGAGTGTGATTCATGCTCATATAACATTTTTATTTTCGGACGTCTATTTGTTTAGCAGTGTTTTATTTCCATGAAACGTGATTTACGTTTCATGTTTCTTTGATGTGCGGCCTGCTTTAGGAAGCATTTTCGGATTATGTGAATTGGGTTAAGTTTTTTTAAAATTATCTGAGAAAGCTCCGGTCTTCGTTTGTCGTTTCTGGATACCCTGTATGTGTACCTATATCTATGTATACAGTGAGGACGTTTAGTTTGGAATAAATTAATTTTCTAGAGAATGGGCGATTTTGGAGATAAGTCTCGAAACAGGTCGATTTTTATTTTTAAATTATGATTTTTTGGCATACATATCACACCAGTGACGTCATCTATCTGGACGTAATCGATGATTTTTTTAAAATGAGAATAGGAGTGGTGTGCTAGCTCATTTGAAAGGTTATTCAATTCTCCATTCAGTAATATCAACGTTAACATAATTATTTATACAGGGTGCCCAAAAAATTTTTTTTAATTAAATCACTTGAGACAAAAAATGTTTATGTTATTTATTTATTTCAAAATACATTTTACTGCTGTCAGAAAAGAGGAAAAAATGTTTACTTGACAAATAAATATTGTTTTCCTCTTAACATACATACATAATCGATTGCCTCTTATACCCATAGGTGTCGAATTTTCTTCCTTTATATGCTACTATCTATACAAATTTGCGCCACTTCTTCCTATCTGCTGCTAAAACTTTTGCTTCTTGCCACAATGTTCCTCTTTTTTTAAGTATTTCGTTTACACTAGTATTCCAGCTTTCCCTTGGTCTCCCCCTCGTGCTTTTACCCACTGCTTTGGCCTCCCATGCCATTTTCATTTGTCTGTCACTACTCATTCTTATCATGTGTCCAGCCCATTTTAACTTCTTTTCTTCAACTTTTTCGTTGAACGATTTTACCTGTAGTTCATGTCTTATATCTTCGTTTCTTCTTTTATCTAATCTTCTTGCTCACACCACTTTTCTTAAGTGTCTCATTTCTGTATCTTGAAATCTTTTTCTTTGTCTGTCATTCAGTACCCAGTTTTTTGGCCCATATGTTGTAATTTGTAATTGGCATATATTTATACAGGGCCCCCGCAAGGCTGATTGGCGCCCGCGTGCGGGACATATTTTAGCGCTCTTTAAATTTATAAAACTAATAAGTATTTTTGAAAAATTTAAACCCAGAATGAAAGACTACATTATTACTGAAGCCGAAAGTCACTGAAAACTTCTATAATGTTTATTTAATAAGTTACAGGGGTGAAAATAAAAGAGAAAATTTAGTGTGAATTTTAATAGTTGCAAATATTTAATTCAAAAGAAACTTTTTATTTATATTAAGGGACTGTCGGCCCTCGGCATTAACGGCCCTCTTTCATTCTGCGTTTAAATTTTTAAAAAATACTTATTAGTTTTCTCAGCATTCGAAAAACTGAATACATTTAAAACACATTGAAAATTTTGACAGCGACATTTTGCGCCTTTCCCCTTAAATTTTTTGCAACATTAATGAAGCACCCTGCATATTAAATTAAAAATATACATTTAAGTAAATAAACAATAATATTTTGTCATTTCAAAGTTTTCAAACAAATTTTATACAGAGTGTCGACATAACTAGGAACCATATGGAAAACTGTTTTGTTATTAATTTTACGAGAAAAAGTTATTCTTCATAGAAAGTTTTGCATTATCTAGAACTCAGAATGCAACTATCAGATATCAAATTTTATGAATCTTATACGAGGTATGTCAAAAAATATGAATTTCGGTCAAGAGCAAAGTACGTTTAGTTTTCACAATATTGAAAAGTTATTATTATTAAAAGTTATTCAGCATTAAAAACTATGTTTCTATATGCAATTACATCCTACTAATTAAAATATATTGTGATCTAGAAAGGTACTTTACTTTTGATCGAAACTCATATTTCTTTACATATTATTATATCTCATATAAAATTAAAAAAATTTGATAGGATTTGATGGTTGCATTTTAGATTTTAGACCATGCAAAGCTTTTTAGAAATAATTTTTTATCGTACATTAATTGTACTTTCCAACAACACCCTTTTCATTTATTAGAAATAATGTGATAAGTCTTTTATTATTAATAATGAGCCCTTTTCAGTTATTACAAATAATGTGATAACTCTTTTATTATTATTAACTAATTAATCAATAACAATAAAATAGTTATCGCATTATTCATAATAAATGAAAAGGGCGTTGGGTATCTGTAATTTGAGAAAAAAGATTTCAAATAAGAGGATGTAATTGCATATTAAAACATAGTTTTTAATTAAAATCCATAAGGAAAAATTTTCCTGCAACTGGCTGTATACCATTAATTACAAAAATTGAAGAAAAAGATCTTCTGTGTAAAAGGTATATTAGTTTGAAAAGGGGGTTTTCAAACTAATATACCTTTTACACAGAAGATCTTTTTCTTCAATTTTAGTTTTTAATTAATTCCAAACAACTTTTCATAATAATAATTTTCGATATTGTGAAATATAAGGTACTCTTGATCGAAATTCATATTTTTGATATTCATAAGATTGACACAATTTTATATTTAGTTGCATTTTAGTTTTTATACTATGCAAAGCATTTTATGAAGGATACATTTTTTCCGTAAAATTAATAATAAAAAATCCACTAGGAAGAATTTCCTGTAGCTGGCTGTATACCATTAATTACAAGTAAAATTTAATAAAAAATTTTGGTCTTGGTAAAAGGTATATTATTTTAAAAAGCCCTATAGGGCTACAAACATCGAACAGAACGTTTTCGCTCTAAAAAGAGCATCATCAGTGTTGCAAGAACATGGTGAGCCAACCAAAAAAATACGAAGGTCAAAGCCTTTCAAAAATGGACTAAAAGTCACATCAAAATGCTAACATAGCAAATTCCAGGTTGCCTGTCAGCTCTTGTAACATAATGACCTAATTTGTTACCTTTGACCCACTTACAACGTGTGGGAGTCATATGTTATCCTAGGGCCATATCCTTAGGGATTATATCCATCCTTTGGAATTTGCTATGTTAGCATTTTGATGTGACTTTTAGTCCATTTTTGAAAGGCTTTGACCTTCGTATTTTTTTGGTTGGCTCACCATGTTCTTGCAACACTGATGATGCTCTTTTTAGAGCGAAAACGTTCTGTTCGATGTTTGTAGCCCTATAGGGCTTTTTAAAATAATATACCTTTTACCAAGACCAAAATTTTTTATTAAATTTTACTAATAATAAAAAAGTTTCCCATATGGTTCCAAGTTACGCAGACACAATGTCTTAATTATTTTCTTTTTTTTTCAAAATAAATTGTAAATTGTGGAGTTTATTAGAGGAAACCCGATTATAATTATTTAAAATGAATTATTATTAATTCTAGGCAATGATTAGGATACTTACCATTTTCACAATTAATTTAATTTCCACACCACTTAAAATAACAATAAATAAAAAAGATTGTCCAATATTTTTTACACGAAAACAAAAGTTTAAAATCAGGGCAGAACAAACCCAACGGATATTGAAATAATAGTCGTAGGTAATTATTAACAACAATATAAAATAAAATTTTAAACCTTTCACTGCAGGAAACCACCCGTTCACCAGTAACAGTAAATAATGTTTGTGCCTAATAAACGCATAGACGAGAAGGGAAAAGATACTCAAGTCAAATACATAATCATAATTCATAGAGTATTTGTTTACTTAAGGGTAATTATCATAAATTCGAGTAAAAGATTCACTTTATACGAGTAAAACTGCTTGATCCAGCAAGTTGTGTTTTTGTTGGAGTAAAACTGCTAAGTTGCGTTTTATGGGTGTTAATTTATGTTTCTACTTGTCAAGGAGCGTGATTTGATGTTTATTTGACTATCTTGAGTGTCGCTTTAGACATAAAATCGATTGGATGGTATGCCAAGCCTAATTCAATCTACTTCAAAGAAAAAAAATTAGGAAGGAACAACAAAATGTAATATATTTTTGACGGAGTAAGTTCAACATTTCAGGACGGGAATAATTATTTTTTCAGTAAAACCACAATATTTGATTTTTGAGATTTCTCTAGCTGTTCATGAAATAATTAAAATTGTATATAAAAAAATGATTATCTCATTTAAAATAAATATTTTTTATTTACCAAACCTTCGGTTTTGCGCCCCCTTGGGGATAAGCCCGCGTGCGCCGCACGCGTTGCACGCCCGGTTACGGGGGCCCTGTATTTATACGGTTCTACAGTTCTTCCGCTTAAATTAAATGTTAAAGCTGTCACACATCTTCCTCTTGGCATTTCAACATTTATTTTAAGCGAAATGCAATGTTTATTTCTGAAATAAACATTTTTTTCTGTTTTCTGACAGCAGTAAAATGTATTTTGCATTAAATAAATTACATACATTCTTCTCTTTATAACAATTCTTCTTCTTAACGTGCCCTATAATAATAAGTCCCCTTACGTTGCCGATCAACATGGCGCAACTGTCTCTGTCTCGAGCTATTCTATAACAATTAGGTAATTTAATTTAAAAAAAAATTTTGGGCACCCTGTGTAAATTATTATGTTAGTGTTTATATTACTAAATAAAGAATTGAATAAAATTTTAATTGAGCTAGCTCACAACCCTTATTCCCATTTAAAAAAATCATCGATTACATCATCACGCCCAGATGAATGACGTCACTAATATGATGTATGTATATGCCAAAAAATCATAATTTAAAAATAAAAATCGACTTATTTTGGGATTTATCTCCAAAATCACCCATTCTCCAGAAAATTAATTTATTCCAACCTAAACGGCCTCACTGTATATAAGCAAGTGTTGGAAGCTTATATAATAAAAATATATAAATTTACTATTTATAAAGAATTTTATAAGAAAATATGACCAATATACTAAAATATCCCATCGTTAAAAAATAACAGACGTGTATTTATAAAAAAATATCCTTGAGAAAGGTCAGTTTCACTTTGATGAGTCTATTCATTACAAACACCGAGCAATCGCTAAAAACAGCTGTTTAGAAGTTTAAATAAACCTCTTGAAATTAACTCTATTTGTTCATTATTTACTTAATACTATTTTCGACAATTTTTTGTCTTGTATATCAGACTGTTGAGAGCGATTATGTTATAACTTTTTATAACGGGCTGTATCGTCGCCCCCGTTAGCGAAATTATTTATATTAGATTTTTTTGCACAAACTTACTCAAAAAGAGGTCCTTATAACAAATCCACAGGGTGCCAGGCGGTACCTTGGTCGAAAAACAATATTTTTTAAACAAATTCACAAAAATAATTTTTTCACTTGAAACAATTTTTTTGGATAATTTGGGTTATTCTGAGCAAAAAAAGTCTCTATAGTGATTTTTTTCTAAAATTGATTTTTGCCGAGTTATACGCGATTTAAAATTTGAAAAATGCGAAAATCGTTATTTTCATGGCTTAATAACTAAGCGTATCGCGTAAAACTCAAAAACAATCAATTTTAGAGAAAAATCAAAAGAGACCTTTTTTGCTCAGAATAACCCAAATTATCTAAAAAGAATTGTTTGAAGTGAAAAAATTATTTTTGTGAATTTGTTTAAACAAAATTGTTAAACAATTTTTCGACCACGGCACCACCTGGCACCCTGTCCTGTGGATTTGTTATAAGGACCTCTTTTTGAGTAAGTTTGTACAAAAAAATCGAATCGGAATAATTTCCCTAACGGGGACGACGATACAAACCGTTCTATGAAGGAATATGCCCGAACGCTAACGTCAATGCTATAAAATTTTTTTAAGGTATACCATAGTATGTATATGTAGATATGGCTATTGTCAGATTAATGAAAAGAAATGAAAAATATGGAAATAATAAAATAAATAATATTGATTAAAACGATGAAAATCTCAGTAAGTATACAGGGTGTTTCATTAATAATTGTCCATATAGTAACTGTAGAAACCTTAGCACAAAATACGAAGATTTAACCTAAAACACTTTAATTGTGGTTCCTTACTGAGTTACAGGGTATTTTATCTAAAAATTCAAAAACTACTTTTGCTCAGCATTTTAGAACTATTCTACGTAACCTTTTTATACTTGGCAGAAAGTGCGACTACTAGACAGCCTACTAATTATGATAAACAAACGTTTCTAGCTGGTTGAATGGTTGACCCTTCTCAAATTATACGCCAATGGAGGAATTAATATTGTAGTGCCATTTTTAAATTATACAATACTTTCTACGTAAATAATATACTCTTCATTGGTAACGAAAAAGTTATTAGTTTTCTAGATATTTGAAGTTAAATATGAAACGGTACAGTTATTTTGATTAATTTATGATATGATTCATATATGATTAAAATTTAAAAATTATTTCTACCCAGTACTTTAAAACTATTTGGCGTGGCGTATCCTTATCATACTTGGCAGAAAGTGTAAGTACCGTACACCCTACTAAATTCAGATAAATAAACGTTTCTAGCTACTACCAGAGGCGTACGACAGGGGATAGTGGCTGGTTGACCCTTCCCAAATTCTACGCCACTGACGAAATTGCTATTTTAGTGTAATTTTTTGATTTTGCAATACTTTTTATGTAAATAATATACTATTTATTCGTAATGATAAAATGATTAATTTTCGAGATATTTGAAATTAAAAATGAAGCGACAACGTGTCGTTTCATTTTTAACTTCAAATATCTCGAAAACTAATGACTTTATCGTTACAAATGAAGAGTAGATTATTTTCATAGAAAGTATTCGGGAATCCAAAAATTGAACTAAAATAGCATATTTCGCCAGTGGCGTAGAATTTGGAAAGGGTGAACCATTCACTTTCCCCCGTCGTACGCCTCTGGTAACAGCCATAAACGTTTGTTTTACATAATTTAGTAGCTTGTACAGTACCTATACTTCCTGCCAAGTATGAAAAGGATACGTCAAATGGTTTTAAGATGCTGAGCAAAAATAGTTTTTAAATTTTTAGATAAAACACCCTGTAACTCAGTAAGGAACCACATTTTATTTAAGTGTTTTAGGTTAAATCTTCGTATTATGTTCTAAGGTTTCTCCAGTCACTATATGGACAATTATTAATGAAACACCCTGTATAAATATTTACATTAAATATTAAATGGAATAGGTTTAAATAACTTCCTGATTAGTTTTAAATAATAGGTACCTATCTGGCCAGACATATTTAGATGCAAGTTAAAAAATAATAATTAACTATAAAGGCGGGTTGACATTACTATGGTTTATTTTTTAACCAAGAGGAGTAAACTAAAAAGACAAATTCACACCCAAGAAAGTCACTAGAATAATCACCAAATACATCTTCTTTTTTGGTTGATCATATCGGCCCTCAACGGTAATCCATAAATATTATATTATATTAATACGTCGCTAAAGAGTTTTAAAAACAATTGATTTTTATATAAAAGCAGACTATAAATCTAAAAATTAAAGGAATAACACAGAAAACACAAAAAATCGCCGATATAACTTAATTAACCTATGAAATGCCAATTGTGTCAAAATTTGATAAATGTCATTAGTGTCAAAATTTTATAAAAGTGGAGTAAACTTGCCTACGGCTGGACCAATTACAAACAAGCATTACAGCGTGGTAAATTTGAATCACTCCTCTTGGTTTAAAAACAAACTATAGTGAATAACGAACGTGGCTCACGCTTACGTATTTTATCCGTGCTATTGTTAGATATTTTATTATCTATTTTCAAACTCAAGCAGTACATTTTTATTTACGTAATGTATAGATACAAATGTAATGCGCGAGTTTGAAAATAGATAATAAAATATCTATAGCACGGGCAATAGCACGGGCAAAATAGCCCGTGCAATAGCAATAGCACGGGCAAAATACGTAAGCGTGAGCCACGTTCGTTATTCACTAGTAATGTCAACCCGCCTTAACTGTAAAGTTTTATATGAAAATGTTCATCAATATCTAATTTGAATTGTTTAGAATATTATTACATATTATGCTATAGAAACCAGTTAAAATCTACTTGCAAATACAAATTTCAAACATCACTATTAATCCATTTACTTTTTCAAATTTAGAATTGAAAAATTAAAGTAATCTAAACTCTATTAAGTCAACATATCAAACATACCTCAAATATACCATTAGATGTATTTGTTTTCACTTATATTTAACTACTAAACACATATTATTCGATATTTTAATTAAAAGAAACCGACGCCTACCGGACATATTTTTTAAGGAACTGTCAAACCCGTCTTCAATAGTGTCAATAGAGCCAATAACCCTATCATACGCACAGAACACTAAAGGCAGGTTTTCATATGATTTCGCAAAACATAAGAAAGGGTCATGACTAGTTTCAATAAAATTATATTATAATAGAACTTGTATTGTGTTGCCGGATTTTCAGATTCAGGATTCGATTCAGGATAGTAGAGAATTATGAATTATCTTGATTATTAGATATAGATTATTAACTTATATTTTATGTTAAAGAAATGAATATAAAACACAAGTGTTAACACTGAATATCAAATTAAAGAAAGATGTAAATATAATGTTATAGAAATGGATGTCGTTTTTGATATATTGTGGATGGAAGTAGGCAATTTTTAGAAATTTCTCTTAATACCAAGATCATATCTGTTAATGCATCTGTTGAAAAATTAATATTTAAAAAAACAAGCTACATAGACGGATTAAAAAGGTAATAATATGAAAATTATCATTTTTTGAGCCTACTGTTTTACCGTTGTTAACTGGTACAAGTGGCCTTTTAGCTATTGATAATGGCTCATTACAATCTACAGTTATCATCATCATCATCAATGGCGTTACAACTCTTCGTGAGCCTTTGACGAATTTACTATTGCCTTTCATGTTTGTCGGTCCTGTGCCACTAATTCCCATTGTCCCACCCCATTTTCTTCAGATTTGACTGCATATTTCCACCATTCTCTAGGCCGTCCTACAGACCTTCTTCCAGTTGGCCTTTCCCAGAACACATTGTTTATAAGGCGATTGTTGTTACTGCGTATCACATGCCCTGCCCATCTGAGTCTATTGATCTTTATATATCTGACTAAATTTTCCTTTCCGAATAGAAATTCTAACTCATTATTATTATATCTGCGCCTCCATTCGTTTGTCACGCTGTCTCTGCAAGGGCAATATAGGTATCATTCGAAGGATTTTACGTTCCCACACTTCTCTTTTTGTTAGCGTCCATGTTTCGCTTCCATACAAAACTGCTGGAATCTACAGTTATGTATATAATATGTTTTATCAAAAACGTTTTGGCTTAGAATACTCTTGATATAACATTAATCTATAAATAGTGTCGTAATAATCAGGACCTTCATATTGTGACAATCATCTCACAAAACAAAAAAAAAACAAATTAGACTATATATGTCGATATTTGAAACTTCTCTATGGTGGGTTAGAACGCAAAGGGGGGAATTATCCTATCCTGCCCTAAAATTATCTATTCTCAGTAGATTTTAGTAATAACGGTAATATGCAATAATGCTCTGTTCTAGTTTTTGTTCAGACCCGCAAAGTGCTGCTGCAATCAAATTCTTAATCTCACCCAACATATTGAAAATGGTTTTGAACGGAAAGAAATAACAGGAGTAGCATTCATGGACCTAAGTGCCGCCTATGACATAGTTAACCAGACCATCAACGGCTACTCGCAAACCTCTACGAAACTACAAGGGATTTCCGACTAATAAGGTTAGTGAAATGTCTCCTCCAGAATAGACGCTTCTACGTAACGCTCCAGCCCAAGAACCATCGGTGGAGGGACTAAAAAAATGGGCTACCACAGGGAAGTGTCCTCGCGTCGATTCTATACAACATATACACCAACGACCAACCCATACACCAACAAACAAGACAATTTATTTACGCTGATGATACAGCTGTGGCAGCTCAGGGAAGAACCTTCAATGAAGTCGAAGTGAAACTGACAGATGCCCTGGGATACTTAGCTCTATACTACGATAAAAACCATCTGAAACCCAATCCCACAAAAACCCAGGTATGTGCTTTCCACCTTAGCAACAAGCATGCCCGAAGGCCGCTGGAGGTGGAAAGGCGTGGTCAGATGCTGGAATACAACGAGACGCCAAAATACCTTGGCGTCGGTCTGGATAGAACTCTGTCTTACCGATACCACTGTCAAGATGTCAAGAAGAAAGTAAGTGTCAGAAATAATATCATCCGCAAGCTAACTAATACAAAATGGGGAGCACAACCACACACTCTCCGCACTTCTGCCTTAGCATTATGTTTTTCGGCCGAGGAGTTTGGAGCACCAGTATGGGCAAACTCTGCTCACGCAAAGAACGTCGACGTGGCTCTAAATGAAACGGTTCGTATAATACCGGGTTACCTGAAACCGACACCTATCGAAGAGGTATACCCCATAGCTGGGATTGCTCCACCACCTATCAGGAGGAAGGTCACGTCAGAGTAGAACGAAAAAAGCAGGAGACGGACCGAAGACACCCCTTATATGAATACCAAACTCAGACAAGCAGACTAAGATCTCGGAAAAGCTTCCTGAAAACATCAAGATTCATTCCCGAAGCGCCAGAGATGCGTTGAATACACCTATGGCAAGCTTCAGCTACCGCGACACATTTTCCTTCCTCAGAGGAAATGGCTGCTGAGGAAAGCGCTAAACAGACTAAGCACCGGCGTTTCATGTTGTGCTAGTAACTCGAAAATGGGGATACCAGGAGGACGATACCTGCGACTACTATCATGCACAGAGATGAGAGAGACCTGTACAGAAGAAGACTTACTTAATTACAGCAAATGACAGGGCTATCTATGTGGCCAACCATTGGAAATACAGAATTTAAAGTTGTTGGTGTTCCGGACACGGAAAGTAAGTAAGTAAGTAAGTAGTTTTTGTTCTAAATCGCTTTCAAAATTTCCTGCTAAGACTACCCTATCAGCATACATTAAGCACCAGGGAATGTTATAATGTAGTTTCGCTGTTATCTGACCTAACACTAATGAAATAAGAATAAATAAGGACTAAGCACCGAGTCTTCAAAGATTTGTCATTAGTTATCTCTCATATTCCTTTTAGAACCTTCAGAAACCTGTATACGAGCTTTCATATCTCTCTCCAATGGCGCTACAGCTCAAGTCTCAAGTCGAGCCCTGGCCTCCCCCAGCATCTGCCTTAAGTATCTCTGTCGCTGGCTGCTCTCCTTCAGCTGCTCACCCTCAATACCTCTTTAGCATCGGTTCTCACTTCGTCTATCCACCTCTTCCTTGGTCCTCCTTCTGGCCGACGTCATATCATAGTTCCCCTAAGCTTTCTACTAGGTGTTCTGTCATTATACATTCTTGTAGGGTGACCTGCCCAGCGCAATATTTATATTTTTGGATAACTTGAGAGTTCTTTGTAATATATACTAAATCCCTATAAATTTTGCACTAAGTTCGAAATCGTAAAAATAATCTAGTGTTGCCTAGCCACAATGTAGCTTAGTAACTGTCAACTCCGATAAATAATTTGCGAATTGGCATTTTTGTCGACAATGTTAAGCGTTCAATAAAGAATTTATCTTGTGATAAATTTCATTATTAAAATTATGGGATTAATAATTATTTAATTAATAAATAATTTGATGGTTCAAGGAGAACGACAAAGTCTGGCTTCATAATCCAGAGAAGCGAAAGGGTTGTTCTCCCAAGTTATTATCGTTACAATTTCGAACTTGGTGCAAAAATGTATAGGGATTTACATAAAATTGGCTATAAAATTAAGCAGGATTTGAAAAACTTGAATTTTAGTTCATTTTATGGGGTTTTAGAACGAGCAAAACTTTTTATCAAGAATGACATTTTTCGCTAAAATTGAAAATAAAAAAGTTTTTCCTCTTGGGCACCCCATCCGCGGACACACTGCATATAATTTTCTTTTTTATTCGAGAAATTTGTATTTCGAGCAATTGAATTCGAGCAATTCGCCGGTTACACTCAGTTATCTGTACGCCCCGGTATGTGAGCTGTTTTACTACTTCGATGTTACCGTCGTCTATTGTCAAATTTTGCATGTTTCGTTGTTTCCTTGCTTGTATTAGGGCTTTAGTTTTATTTACGTTGATGGCTCTATTTCCAGTGCCGCGCCAGCATGTGGTAGCGCCTGTGTGCAAAACTTTTACTAATGGCTCCCAAAAAATACGCATTTTTTTTTAAATTGTCTCGTTAGATAAAACAATGTTAATGGTACGGAACCCAAGCGGAGATTTTTGCAGTTACTCGAGCGCGTCAGATTATCACATGGGGAGCAACCTTTTACCCTGTAAATTTACCCCTACCATATATTGGCTCTTAATACAGGGGAGTTCGTTAAGGGCGGTCCGAAAAAAAAATCTAACCTTATAAAAACTCATAACCTCAAAACCTTATAAAAAAATCGTCAGATTAAGATAAGATAAGTTACATACATTCAAAACAGTGTATATTTCAAAAATCTGACGATTTGAGCCGGGCGTAAGGAAATGGGCGGGTTACAAAGTTTCACAAAAAAGCGAATATTTCACGAAATGAACGTCAGATCGAAAAAGTAAAAAATACTTTTCAAAAATCTATCGAATGATACCAAACAAGACACCCCACGAGAGGGGTGGGAGGTAAATTTAAAATTTTAAATACGAAACCTGCGATATTTCGAGAAATGAACATCAGATCGAAAAACTGAAAAATACAATTCAATATTTCTGAAAAATCTATTGAATGACACCAAACACGACCCCCCCCGCGGAGGTGGTGTCGGGGTTACTTTAAAATGTTAAATAGGAGCCCCCATTTTTTATTGTAGATTTGGATTTCTTACGTAAAAATAAGTAACTTTTATTCAAAACATTTTTTCGAATTATAGATAGATTTTTTTTTATTATAGGTTATTCACTACATGCAATCAATAAACAAAAAAATTATAAGCATGTTAGTTGTTGGTTCAAAGGGGTGTAAGTATAAATTTGGATTTGTTATCCAATGATAACAAAGACTCCACTAGCCTCTTAAATTATTGAACTGTGCCCTGAAAGGGTAAGTAGTTCACTGCACTGCACTGCACGACACTTCACTTCACTGCTGCTTAGAACCTATGTGGTAGCTCCAGTGGTTTGTGCCTCCTCAGTCTCCGAGTCTGCTCACTATTATCCAGCAGGTTTATTGCAAGATTATTAGGGTGGTTTTCTAATTTTACCAAATAGCGGCTGCTGTATTCACTCACTGTCTCCTTTAGTGAACGGCTCCACGGGCGAGAAATTGACGCTAGCAGTAGCCGTAAAACGAACTTAAGGTTCCACGGAACGGAATAGGAATAGCCGAACTGAACCGACTACGCACAAGTCCTGTAGTCGGTACAGTTCGGCTATTTCTATTCCGTTCCGCGGAACCTTAGGCTACGGCTCCACGGGCGAGAAATTGACTCTAGCAGTAGCCGTAAAACGAACTTAAGGTTCCGCGAAACGGAATAGGAATAGCCGAACTGAACCGACTACGCACAAGTCCTGTAGTCGGTACAGTTCGGCCACTCCTATTCCATTCCGCGGAACCCTAAGTTCGTTTTACGGCTACTGCTAGCGTCAATTTCTCGCCCGTGGAGCCGTAGCCTTAAGTTCGTTTTACGGCTACTGCTAGCGTCAATTTCTCGCCCGTGGAGCCGTTCGCTTAGTGTGGCTACTTGAAGATCGTCTCTGATTTCTCTGTTAGGTATAAACCAAGGTGCATTTGTTATGGTCCGTAGTACCTTCGACTGGAAGCGTTCCAATATCTCTATGTTTGAGTTTGCAGCCGTACCCCATAGTTGTACACCATAATATGTCCATATTGGTTTTAAGGCTACTTTATACACCAATAATTTGTTTTTTAAACTAAGCTTTGACTGTCTTCCCAATAGCCAGTAGTATTTGCTGAGTTTTAAGACAAGTTGTTTTCGTTTGTTAAAAATGTGCTTTCTCCAGGTCAGTCCTTTATCCAAGTGCATCCCTACATACTTAACGCTGTCAGATTGAGGCAGATCTTGTCCATTTAGTGTAACAGGTGGCACTGTACCTCTGCATTTGGTAAATGTAACCTGCACTGATTTTACTTCATTGACTTTGATTCTCCAGTTTCTTGTCCAGTCCTGAATTTTCACTAGATGTTGTTGGAGAATTCTTGCGGCTATGACTGGGTCTTTGTGTTTGACCATTATCGCTTTATCATCTGCAAAGGAAGCTGTGATTGTTTGGTTGCTTACTGGAAGATCAGCTGTGTACATAAGATAGAGAAGTGGACCAAGAACACTGCCCTGTGGTACCCCTGCCTTTATCAATGTGATTTCTGATGTTGTCTGTCCGTACCTTACAGTAAAATATCTTTCTTTTAGGTAGGATTCCATAATAATGTACAGTGTGTGGGGGAGTGATTTTTTTAATTTAAATAGTAGTCCATCATGCCAAACCTTATCAAAAGCTTGACTCACATCTAAGAAAGCAGTCGTGCAGTAACTTTTTTGCTCAAATGCTTCATTTATTTCGTCCACTACTCTGTGGATCAAGAGCCGTGCGGTACATCTTTTCAATATGATGCAAGTCTTCGAAATGCCGCCCCTTAAGCATTATTGAAAATTAACGTTTATTTTTATTAAGTTTTTACGAATTAAGGATTTCGTAAAACAAACAAAAACGACACAAAATTTTTACGAATTTACGATTTCGGCACGGAAACTTCTATTTTAAAAACAAAACATACCTTAAATTAACTGAAATATGTATTAACATTAATAAACATTTACAACAATTACAATTTTGACCTTCTGACTTTAATTTTGGCAAACTGTCAATCAGATTGGTGTAGTCTAAAGTATCAGCTAGTGAGGACTCTTTTGAAATGAGTGCTAATTTTTTTAGTTTTGTTTGTCTTATGGACCTTCGTAAATAGTTTTTAATAATTTTTAATTTTGAAAAACTTCTTTCCCCACTAGCTACCGAGACAGGCAGTGTTAATAAACTTCTTAGTGATACAACTATATTTGGGTATAAAGAAATTAGGGTATTTTTGCAGTTTTGGTAACAGTTCAAAATCGCAAAACCTTAAAAAAGAAATATATGGCTAATAACCCTTCAAATATAAAATGTATGCTTTACAGATGCATATTTACTTAAAATGCCTTGTGATGGGCAAAAGGCAACAGGAATAATGCCCTAAGGTAAGGTATTTAAATTCCCAACATGTGGGATGCAAAAAAATTTGAGTTTACATTTCGATGACTTTATGGCAACTGAACGAAAGTTGAGTGATGTTTCTGAAAGGTGTCAAAGAGCAAACCGAACAAAGTGACATAATGGTTACCATGTATTACCTCAGCCAACTGATTGTGATATGATATATTCTCACAGTTTTGTTAAATCTGCAAGTCACAACTTTGACACTATTTGATTTCTTCCCCCCCATTCTCACAACATATCATCATTCGTTTCAAGTTTTCGCCCTAGGTCCAACTTAACTTCGAAACAAAAAAAAAAAAAAAAAAAAAAAAAAAAAAAAATTCGTTCATATCATAATAATTTCACTCTTTTACCCTTAGAGTTTAAAGTATGATCTCTGGGTCTCCCAGCCTTTCTCATCACACCTCATTACAGTAAATAATTTTGATATCTAACCATATATTTTTCATTAGTTATTAACTGATATTTACCAACAATGCCAGCTCTATTCCAAAACACCCTCATACATCCATCCAATTTTAAACCTTTTCAATTTAACTCAGTAACTTGTTAAAAATATACCCTAATTCTTGAAACTTTTTTAGTCCTAGATGTTTATGTTACATAAAAGGACCTATCATTTCTACCCAAGTTACGAGTTCAATTGATACCTTGTTTTCACTTCAATTTAATACACACACCTATCTTTAGCCAACCAACCTACATATCTTTATATCATATCAATCTCCTCTTGTAAATTATACTACTTATCATAATTTCAACACTACTGTGATATCAGACCTCCACACACAATAGACTACCCAATTTACTCTTACAATTAGTACATTTAAATCATTTTTCATTCATAGTAAACTCAACTTTCATCAACACATTTGGACTCGATTCCATTTTAAATTCGAACCCCAATCATCAACCTTTACACATAAATAAAACATTTTAGCAAAAGATTTTCCCACTTAAGTACTGGGTCCCAGATGTTCCTACACATAAATGGATCCATTTCCGCCAATTTATTTATTTTCATTATTATTATGTATAGTTGGTTGCATACAATCTGGCTACTGCTCCATCCACATTATAAAATTCATTTAATACAACCTACAAAATTGGGGTAAACTTTATTATAGCCACATCTTTGTTGATGTTAGTTATTACTGTTGGGAAAAAAATTTTTTTTTAAAAAATATCATATCACAATCAGTTGGCTGAGGTAATACATGGTAACCATTATGTCACTTTGTTCGGTTTGCTCTTTGACACCTTTCAGAAACATCACTCAACTTTCGTTCAGTTGCCATAAAGTCATCGAAATGTAAACTCAAATTTTTTTGCATCCCACATGTTGGGAATTTAAATACCTTACCTTAGGGCATTATTCCTGTTGCCTTTTGCCCATCACAAGGCATTTTAAGTAAATATGCATCTGTAAAGCATACATTTTATATTTGAAGGGTTATTAGCCCTATATTTCTTTGGTGGCTCAGCTAGCATCCAGACTGTGAGTATAACCACTTGTTTTAAACCTTAGTCAGAATTTAAATATCAATTTTACATTAATAAAATAGGTTATACTTACTTTTAGGTCTTACACTGATGATGATTTTGTAATAAAATCGAAAACGTTTTGTTCTGATGTAGCCCTTTAGGGATTTTAATAAATTTTATACCTTTTACAAAGGATTTATTCCAATTTTTGTGATTGATGGTATACAGCCAACTACAGGAAAACTTTTCTTTCCTTGTGGATTTCTTAAAAAAGGTTTCATGGAGTATGGTATCATTTGAGATATATCACGCAATATCATTTGAGTCTATATCCAATTCTTATTCTTTTTTTATTGAAAGTATTGAATGAAGATTCATACAATATTTTTCTAGTGTTTTATAGAAGCCAAAACGGCCAATCAAAGAATTAATGTTAATGTCTAAAATATAGATTTGTTTTAAATTTATTTTCCTCTGTTACGAACTCATCCACAGATTTTTCGTAATCAAATTGGGGCTCAAATTTCGTAATCAAATTTCTCTTGGCTCGATTTTCATTTTCAGCTGGAAATTCGGAACTTATATCAAGATTTTCTGCAATATCATTAGAAGTAATTTTCATTTGGCCATAGCTAGATTGTCTGTAACTTTTCATTTTTTCTATAGTTGCTAACAACATTTTTACACAATCTGATAAATTTATAGTTACATGTTGCAACATATTTATACTTTTATACTACATCGCTTTTCCATAACTTTTCAAAATTTGTCAAAATAGGTTCTGTTAAACCTTTACCGGTTGAATCATTAGCTTCGAAAAAAAAACCAATAAAAAATTTTTCGATAATTTATTCTTACTGGAATTAAAAGCGACAACTCTTTTCTCAATTAAAAGCGACAATTGTCAATGAGAGCTGTTCAATATGACTTACGTCTGGGGTACAATCGGCGATTATCGAAAAATATTTCGCGATTTTTGCTATTTCGAAAATTTTGTTTAAAATAACATTACTCATGAAACTTATCAATTCATCTTGCCTACTGTTCCTTAAATAAGTCACAAACCACTTATCAGACTCTCGTTAAACTCTCCTGATATGTTCTTCCATAACTGGATCAAACTCAGAGAGCAATTTGTACCTACTAACCTTTTTAAAATTTAAAATTTTTCCATTATTAGGTTGAAACAAATGATCAGTTGTTCCACGAAAACTAAACATTGTGAGTCACAAATTCTAATTCTTTTCAGAACTTCTCTCCAATCTTGAATTATCCATTATATTAGATTTTACTGATTATGCCGCCCCCTTGTGATGCCGCCTGATGCGACTGCCTCACCGCATCATAGCACGGCACGGCCCTGTGTGGATCTGTTCAATTGTGCTATGATCCTTTCTGAATCCGAATTGGTGTTCAGGAATCAGGTGGTTTTCTTCTATTATGGGAGTCAGTCGGGTTATGAGTAGCTTTTCTAGGAGTTTACCAAGGACTGGCAGCAGGCTGATTGGTCTGTATGATGTTACTTCATTTATTGGTTTTCCAGGTTTTGGAATAAGTATAAGCTCGGCAACTTTCCATTGGGCAGGGAAGTGTCCTAATCGTAGCACCGCGTTGAATATTGTTGTTACTAGCACAATCCCTTTTCTTGGGAGTTCTTTAATAAGACGGCCTTTGATCAGATCAAACCCTGGAGCCTTATCTGGATTTAAGTTTCTTCTGATTGTTTCATATACCTCTTTGACTTTGAAGAGTTTTGGAATTTGGGACATTTGATACGGAGCTTCAAGAGTTTCTTTGATTTTAGCATCTATTTCAGGCGTATTTTGCGATGGAAGAGGTTGAAAGACCTCCTCCAGATATTCTCGGAAGGTATTTGCTTTTTCCTCGTCAGTGCGTGCCCATGTTCGGTCTCTTTTACGAATCAGAGAAATTTGTTCATTTTGTCTTTTTAAGTTCTTAACCGCTTCCATAACGAATAGTCTGTATCTTCTGTACTTGTCAGATTTTCTAAGTATTCGTTAAATGATGCATTCTTTATATTGTTAATAAGCTCTTTCAGTTCTCTAGAAGCTTTGTCATCATTTATCCTGTTTGTCTGGTATCTATTACGCTGCCAAATCCTTCGGAGTTTTCTTTTTTCAGCTATTTTCTTTTTTATTATTACTGGGCAGTGTTGTTTTTTTTGTGATTTGATATTTCTGGTGTTGCATTTTTCGCAGCAGTGTGGATGATGTTTGTTAATTGATTTACTGCAGTTTCAATTTCTGTTTTTGTTTTTAATGATATTTTTAAGTCAATTTTTGCATTAGTTTGGTTTCTATATTGTTCCCAATTGGTATTCTTGTTAAACAGCATTACAGAAAGTTCTTTTTCTATAATTGTGGTACTAACTTGTGCTATTATTGGTGTGTGATCAGAATAAAGGTCTAGATTTGATTCTACATTTAGGTAACCAGCTCCTATGCCTTTAACTATGATAGATAGATGGCGATATAAGTAATCGGAAAAAGCGATTGTTGGAAATAGAAAATTAAATTAAAAAATGGAAAGTCCCCCCTTTATGGAAAACTTAACTTAACTTTTTTGGTTTTAGGACCTACTCTTCACAATCCAATAGGTCGCCATAACGCTCGAGTAACTGCAAATTTAGCAAACTTTCCTCCCCTACTATTATGTTCTTTATCGAACCGTTTGCTTTTCGAAACCGTACCTAACTGTGTCTTCTTCTTAAAGTTCCTATCCGTTCCGGATGTTGGCGATCATCATGGCTATCTTGACTTTGTTTACCGCAGCGCGGAACAGTTCAGTGGTAGTGGTGTTATACCACTTTCGTAAATTTTGAAGCCAGGAAATGCGTCTTCTTCCCGGTCCTCTTTTACCATTTACCTTCCCTTGGAGAATCAGTTGGAGAAGGCCGTAACGTTCTTGATTTCTCATTACATGTCCTAGATATTCTAATTTTTTTGTTTTGATGGTTATGAGAATTTCACACTCTTTCCCCATTCTACGCAGGACTTCCACATTAGTAATTCGGTTAACCCAGGATATACGTAAGATGCGCCTATAACACCACATTTCGAAAGCTTCGAGCCGATTCATAGATGCAACAGTTAGTGTCCACGCTTCCATTCCGTAGAGCAGAACTGTGAATATGTAGCTTTTCAACAGACGGTATTTTGTTTTTAATGATATGTCTCGACTGTTGAAAATGGGTCTCATTCTAACGTATGCTGCTTTCGCTTTTATTATTCGCTGTTTAATTTCTGTCGAGTGGTCCCATTGGCTATTTAAATTCGTACCCAGATATGTATATTGCTCAACTCTTTCGATATTCTGTTGGTTGACTGTAAGTTGAGCGTTTAAGCTGTGTAGCTGGTTGAAAACTAGGCTCCATATCCAGTTTCTCTGCAGTTTCATTTACTGTAGTATAACATCATTAAATTTGTAGTAATAACTGTAGTAACATCATTTACCCTGGTATGTAAACCATTTAAGGACAGCTGCATATTCATTGTTTTTGATTATAAAATTTTGCTAACGAAGTTAACTTCAGAACTTTAGACCTTCATCAGAACTTCAGACCATATTATTTGGACTGAGCATATGAAAGTAAATGTTGATATTTTATCTCCTAAACATCTAGCTTGATATTTTGAATCAAGATCAAATTTATCCGAATTTGTTATATGACATAGCACCATAGATTTTTGGCAAATTTTTATACAATGGCTTTAAACCAGCAATTCTGCTGGACCAGATGTATCAAATAAATGTCTTAAAGTCAGATTTGTAAAGTGTTGTTTTATGATATCCCAACGCTTGGTAGAAGCTGAAAAATATTTATATTATTCTTTGATTATACTAATAAAACCGATTGTTTCGTGATTGTTCACAGCATGATCATCTACTAAATTTAACGAGTAGCACATAGCATATTATAATAGACTCGTGGATTCAGATCTAAAATAATCTTTTGCAAACCGTTATTTTTGCCACGCATATTAGAGCCATTATCATAGCCCTAACCCTTCAAATTATTGATATATAAATCAAAATTTTTTAATTCCTGTAATATTTTATAAAAGAGCTCAAACCCATACCTGCTATGTCGAAAATTGGACAAAAAGCTAAAAAATGTTCTCGTATTTTTAATTTCTTAGTGCAGTCGTTAAGTGGACAAATCTAATGTTAATGCTTACTTGCTTATGGAAGTTGGATAAATGCCAGACGAATGGAGAAGCAGTATGACTGGTATAGACTGGTACCTGTTTACAAAAACAAGGGAGATATTGAGATATATTATTATAACAATGTACAAACTACAGGGCTATAAAACTGCTTAGCCACACCATGAAAATACGGGAAAGAGTAATTGATAGACGGATACGTGAAGAGACAGAAATATCCGAGAATCAATTTGGCTTTATGCAGGGTTGATCAACAACAGATGCAAGTTTCATCATAAGGCAGTTGATGGAAAAATACAGGAGTAAAGAAACAAACGCTCATATGGTATTCATTGATCTTGAGAAAGTATATGATAGAGTTCTCGAGAGATTCTGTGGTGGGCACTCAATAAGAAAGGAGTCCCTGGTGAATATGTAAAAATTGTGAGGGATATGTATGAGGGAGTAACGACTAGTGTTAGGACAGGTGTGGGAGAGACTGATAAATTTCATGTGAAAGTAGGATTGCACCAAGGCTCTGTGCTTAGTCCGTATTTATTCTCATTAGTTATGGACCAGATAACAGCGAAACTACAGGGTAACATTCCATGGTGCTTAATGTATGCTGATGATGTCGTGTTAGTAGGAAATAGTGAAAGAGACTTGGAACAAAAACTGGAACAGTGGAGACAAGCTCTGGAGGAAAAAGGTTTAAAACTTAGTAGGACAAAAACAGAGTATTTGGAATGTTCATTTAAAGATGGAGCTACTACAAATAAAATGGTATCTTTGGATGGTGAAATGATCGTGAAAAGTAATAGTTTTAAGTACCTAGGATCGGTATTACAGAGTAATGGAGAAATAGATGGAGATTCATGCAGTAGAATTAGGGCTGGATGGATGAAGTGGAAAGAAGCGAGTGGTGTGTTGTGTGACAGAAAAATTCCAATGAAGCTGAAGGGAAAATTCTATAAAACAGCCATAAAACCGGCTATGATGTACGGAACTGAATGTTGGGCAGTGAAAAAGAGAAACAACGAATGCATGTGGCGGAAATGAGAATGCTTAGATGGATGAGTGGAGTGACAAAGAAGGATAAAATTAGAAATGAGTATATTAGGGGAAGTCTAGGTGTGGCACCAATTGATGAAGACCAAAGAAGACCTGGGGGGAGACGATAAGGCAGGACATGTTGGTAAAGGGAATGAACATTGATATGACCCAAGATAGAATTGTGTGGAGAAATGCAATTAAGGAAGCCGACTCCGCATAGGGATAAAGCAAAGAGAATGATGATGATGACTTGCTTCATATGTGCAATATCGGGAGTGCAATATAATATGAATGAAAATAATTTATTCTGCTTGTAAAGCTGGAAAATTAAATTTTGTATTTCTTTAGTCAACTCTAGTAACTTTGTGGGTACTCTAGAGGCGCCCTTTAATTGCTGGCGCTTGTGTGCGCCGCACACATTGCACACGTGGACGTCGCGGCCCTGCCTATTTCTTTCGCATTTTATTCAAGCTCCACATAAAATTCTGTGATGGTTCTTCCGATCAAGTTTACATCATCTGCGTAATTAAATTTGCTTAGACATATTAAACAATAAATTTTTGGATTTACGGACAGCGTTTGAGTTTTCATATTTTATATCGATGATTGTTTCAGAATTCAGAGCAGGGCCCATTTTATCACTAGGCCAGTGAGGCACCTGCCTCGGGCCCGCATTTTAATGGGGCCCGGAAAGATCATCAAAAAATTTTTATTGCAATAAAACAATTATAACTCTATAAAATTATACTGGTGTCAAACAGCGACAGCTTGCATAAAAAGAAAATCAACAGAAATATGCAAAATACAAAGAGGTGTCAGACAGGGTTGTATACTGTCCCCACTGTTATTCAATTTATATTCAAATAGAATATTTAAGGAAGCACTCCATATTTTGGAATGGGGTGTGAAAGTTAATGAAATTCTGATAAATACAATCAGATATGCAGACGATACAGTTATTTTAAGTGATGATATGAATAGATTACAACACCTTTTAAATGCCATTGACACAGTGGGAAGAGAGTTTGGCCTAAACATAAACTGTTCAAAAACAAAATACATGGTATTTAGCCGTTTGGCCCATCAAGATTCACAGTTATATGTTGATGGTCATATAATTCAAAGAGTACCCAGTTTTAAATATCTTGGTTGCCGTATTACTGAACAACTAGATCCAGATAAAGATATAAAATGTAGAATCGAGATTGCCCGCACGACATTTTAAAAAATGAGGTCATTCTTTTGTAATGATAACTTGCAACTTAAACTTCGAAACGCATGATTAAATGTTACATTTGGTCAGTCCTCTTGTATGGTGTCGAAGCATGGACATTAAAAATATCGACCATTAATCGTTTGGAGGCCTTTGAAATGTGGCTGCACAGACGTACACTGAAAATACCATGGACGGCTACTCTGACAAGTGTGGCAGTCCTTAAGAGAGCAAATGCTGCCCGCGAGCTGCTTGATAACATCAAATATATTATAAAGATGGCCTATTTTGGACACGTAGTAAGGGGAGACCGGTATAATATTCTTCAACTTATTATGATGGGTAATATCGAAGGACTCAGAGGAATTGGTAGAAGGCAGGCCTCTTGGTTGAAGAATGTCCGGGAGTGGACAGGAATAAAGAAAGCAGAACAACTATTTAGAATAGCTCGAGACAGAGACAGTTTCGCCATGTTAATCGCCAACGTCAAGAGGACTTGATAGGGCACGTTAAGAAGAAGAAGAAGGTCTTAGAAGAATTAATACATTTGATATCAATATTAACTAATTAACTTAATTAATATTACTATTAAATTATATTTAGGGGCCCGAAAATTATGTAGTGCCTCGGGCCTGATTTGAAGTAAAATAGGTTCTGATTCAGAGATAGACTAAACTATATAGGTACAAACATGAGCAATAACGGAAAATTTGGCAAAACAGAGTTTGTTTCGAAGCCGAACTATGATCCCATTTTGGATAAGTGTGTTGACAAAGGCGTAGATCTATTCGCGAGCGAAAGAAATGGTGTTAAGCATAGATAAAAATTATGTAACTTAGTTCAAAGGTTACGTTAATTTGGGCGGCCAAAAATAACCCAGAATAGAACGATTTTAAAATATTGTCGAACCTAATCTGATGCAATAAATAATTCAAACATTCGAGCAACAAAAAAATATATTTTAGCCTTATCTTGGGTCAACGACATTTCGCTAATTTCTACGAACTTTTAAGAAAAACATTGAATATTATTTGATAGAAATGTACTCGAGATATTATATTTGTTTCGTAATATGTATTCAGTGTCCCATATTAATTTCATGGTCAGTGCACTAGATGCGAAATATATGCGTTGCGAGTTTATTATATACATAATTTTATCTATTTTTAACAGTTCATGCAATAGTACGGGATCCAAAGAACACGATTTTACCCCGTGCGAGCAAAATAAGGCTGATAATTGGGTGAGTATAAATGGACGGGGAGGATTCTGAATAAATTTAACTGATAGATAAATGTACACATATAAATCTAGACCAAAATATTCAATTAAGATAATTACTTTAAACTTCCTTTGAACTTTAGTCGCGTAATTTCTACGCAGTTTTTAATAGAACATTTCGAGAAACGAATCATTTTTCGTAGTTCCTTAAAGCGCAGTGGCGGCTCGTGGCTTTAGGGACAGGGTCGGCAAGGTTTTGTCTCCTCAGATGGTATGCCATCTAATTAAAAGGCTTCAATATCATAGAAGATTTTTTGTTTTTGTTTTGTTTTATTTTTTTTATTTTTATTTTTTTTTTTTATAAATTTAGAACCTAAACCTGTTTATAAATTAACTCTAGTCTATGTTGTTTCGAAGTAGCAAAATGAGTTATAACGTCATTGTAAAATTTATTATTGTTTTGGAAAGATTTTAAAAGTTTTTTTCTATTGACATTTGAGACAACCTTGACATTCTCTCTTGTTTCATGGTTTTTCGACAATACGTTTTTACTCTTTTGAGACAAGAGAAATCCCGTTCATTTGAGGCAGAATTTGCCCACATTTGAGCACAGTAATTTATTAATTTCGGGAACAGTTTGTTATACCTAATGGATTGCAGTATATAAAATTAAACATATTTTGTAACTTATCCCACCTTCCGAAAATATTTAGATCGGCATATAAACCTGTTAATCCATTTTCTTATTGTATTTGATTAAAGAATGATGGATAATATTTAACGAACTTGTCTAATAGATATTTTGAAAATTCTTTGGAAATAATAATTGAGTTATCCTTCCACTCAAAAAGGTCCGGAACATTGTTTAAATAATCAAAATGTCAAAAAATGAAGAAAAAATTCGATTTTTTTCTTCGTTTTTTGATTTTAACTTTTAAAGTATTCACTTCTGAGAAAAGTTGCACTGACATAAAAGTTGCGTAATTAAATTTCCTACAACATAGGATTGGTTAAAAATTTTAAAAAATGTCATCCTTGTTGCAAAACAGCAATAATTGCGAAAAAACATAAAAAACAAGTATTCGCATTTTACGTTTTTTAACCATTTATGCTACACTTACCACCTTCATATTTTAACCAGAAAACCTTTATGATATAATAAAACAATACTGTAAATTTCATTAAGATCGATTTAATAGATTTTGCAAAATAAATTTTGCAATGCAGCTTTTGCAAAAAAAAATTATTTTTTCAAAATGTTGCAGTACTGAGTACTGACAATAAAGCAGATAGCAAGTTGAATTTTTTTTACATATAGAAGAAAGGTACAGTATTCTTCTATACGTAAAAATAAATTAAACTTGCTGTCTGCTTTATTTTCAGTTCTGCAACATTTTGAAAAAATGAATTTTTTTGCGAAAGCTGGATTGCAAAATTTATTTTGCAAAATATATGTCTATTGAACCGATCTTAATGAAATTCACAGTATTGTTTTATTATATAATATAATTTTTCTGTGTAAAATTATGAAGATCCTAAGTGTAGCATAAATGGTTGAAAAACGTAAAGTACTTGTTTTTTTATGATTTTTTCGCAATTATTGTTATTTTGCAACAAGGGTGACAATTTTTAAAATTTTTAACTAATCCTATATTATAGGAAATGTAATTACGCAACTTTTATGTCAGTGCAACTTTTCTCGAAAATGAATACTTTTAAAGTTATAATCAAAAAATGAAGAAAAAAATCGAATTTTTCCTTCATTTTTTGACATTTTGATTATTTAAACAATGTACCGGACCTTTTTGAGTGGGAGGATAACTCAAATATTATTATATGAGTTATTTTCAAGCAATTTCTGCAAACAAATATGAGTCACCCCTCAACGGTCAAATTAATGTAGGTAGGTACTAATATTTTTACAGCTGCGCCCTGGTTTATAGATACGTGCCTTGTTGCCGTTTGCAGATCACCGCTCGGCAGATTGTTTATCTGCCGTACTTGCCATTCAAATAAATACGGGGAATGTATAATTGGTTGCCTATCGGCTAATATTCCATAGCTTCTTATAACAAGCAAATGGTCAATCTGGGGAAGGCGTGCCGAAGCCTGCCTTATAAGAATTCACACAATCGCAATCGGGTGCATGGCTAGGATCATTAATTTGAAAAGTTACGCACAGCGCACAGGGATCACTTAACGTATCGGATCGATCGAATTATTTTAAAAACAATTAATAAAATATAGTCTGTATTATCTCACATATTTTTTTTATTTCACAGAAACGAATATCATCAACTCTGATTAACTTAAATATTTAAAAAAATCTATAATGTGTCCATAAATGTGTGAGTCGGCACTGCCGACCCTGACCAGCCGCCACTGTTAAAGCGACAGTCAGGCCGTGAAGTGGAGTATCTACATTCTACATTGTAAAAATGGCGTGTACACTATCCTTCGTGCTACGGCGTGCTGGACGATCTATATAGTATGTAGTCAACACCTTGAAGAATGAGCGGGAACACAAAGTGTATCAATACTGATACGCTTACGAAACGCACCTGGTGGCACACCTGGCTTTTACATTCTTATCTTTCAAATCTGACCATACGCGTCAAAGTCGCCAAATAACTATCCACACCATTCACTCCACTAGCTGGTGTCCCATAGGGTTCAATATTAGCTCCAATACTCTACACATTTTACAACAGTGACGTCTGCCACCACAATAAATCGGACCGAATTCTATCCTACTATATGCCGATGATACTGCCCTTCTTACTGCGGACACTGCATATATGGTACGCTGAGACATCCTTCTGTCTTCGATAGGGCCAAACCCAATTAAATAAAATTATCAAGTAGTGCAACAAATGGAGAGTTACTCATAATAGTCATAATCCATCAAAACGCAAATTATTGCCTTCAGACATCCTAATAGCACCAGAAACGAACGGGCTAGGATAACCCTTCAGGGAGAAACACTTGAATTCCGTTCATCGGTGGTCTATTTGGGAGTTCATTTAACTATTGTCTATTTGGGACAACACCTTAAACAAGGTAAGAAAAAGAGCTAGTCTTCTGGAAGCGTTACCTGGAAAGTTTGGAGGCACATTAAGTCGGACTCTCTTACACACCTACAAAACCTACATAAGGCCAATAATCGACAACAAAACATGTCTTTATGCGTCACTTAATACCAAACACAACACCATCGTTGCCACCAGCGGCGTAACAGAGGCCCCCGCAGCGTGAAGCTTGCGGGGGCCCCAATCGATCAGGGGCCCTATCTTGTCGTCTGATATTGTGTAAAAATCTGTTATAGGTATATGATTTTACTATGTGTGTTTAAATTTAAAAACGTAAATTTCTAAATAGGCGTATTCGGCAAGTGAATCATCTCATATCTAGAAACTTAATCCTTTCCGACCTCACGAACTTTTATGGTGACGACAATAAACTATAATGCTTTGTACGTGACTATTAAAAGATTTGAGAATTGCAATTTGCCGAATTTTAGAACAATATTTCTAAATCTAGAAATGAGTTTTCTCTTTAATCTTTACCTACGTTTAGTATTTCGATACAATTATCCAGAGGCGTAACAGAGGCCCCCACAGCATGAAGCTTACGGGGGGCTCTAATATGTCAAGGGTCCCATCTTGTCGTCTAATATATGTAAAAATGTGTTGTTATATTATTTGCATACATACGTTTTTAAGCAGTGCTGTATGTATTGAAAATGAAGTTGTCTATCCGAATTATTAAAATTGTAGTATTCGATGATAGTACATAGTGCACGAAGAAAATTGTTCATCTCATAGAATAATAGGTACTCTGTACATTTAGAAAATTTTTGTTCTATTTTATTCTATACCAATAAATATGAAAAATGTAAGTCGTCATAATCAATACATGCATACACCAATAGCTCAGTAAATGGCAGTTTTGGAGTGAAATTATCAGCTTCACGACTGACGTATTTGCTTGACAATTTGGATTTAGGTTCTAGTTACACCCCACTTCAATGTTAGACTTATGCCGTTGGTTGCTTTTACTTCGGGGGGTGACACCCCTCCTTGGGGTGAAAAAGACGTTTAAAATAAGTCCGGAAACTCATAAATTAACTAATTATAAGTAACTTTTATTTTATAGAATTTCTTTATCTATGTTAATACTTTTCAAGTCATTTGCGAATGAAAATGTTTATTTTTAACAAAAACACAACGTTTTCAGACGGGTTTTACGCAAATAAGTCAATAATAAGTATTTATCGAATTAAATATTAGATATCGAAAAAATATTTGTAGCAAAAATGTAGGTTATAATGTTATAAGATACAAAAAAATGGTGTACTTATTCATGAAGTCTATCGACACAGTAAAAGCACAGTTGAAGCCCATGAAAAATTATTCTTATTCGTCCAATTCCAAATCGAATATTTCCACCTGGAATAACAAAAAATGGAGCACTTTTCGGGAAAAACTCATTAAAACTTTTTTAAATGTTTCAAAAAAAAGCTTTATTTTTATTTTTTACAAAAGTTTCTAGCACGAAAACTATACGAGTTACGCTCAAATAAAGTTGATCCCTTTTTTTGGTTAAAAAATCGTGAAAATCTGCCCCTATTTCGCAGCCCAAATAAAATTTATCGTTAGCACTTCACCATTTGCTTTAAATATTTATTGTTTATATGATCTGTAAGTTTGACCGGTTCAAAGTTCTTATTTATGAAAAAATTTGGTTTCATAGTAAAAAATGTTTTTTTACTTTGGAAAAATGCCTTTTTTTCAAAATAACTGAAAAGTAAGTATTAGTAACACGAAGAATCTCAATGAGTAAAGAAATGTAGGTCTTGCTTTTATAAATATTTTGGCTTTATTTTGTTTTTCTGTAAGACAAAAATTGGTTAAGGTATGACTGTTTAAAATTTGCATATACTCGTGATTAGTGACTCGTTCAAGCCCTTTCAACTAGAACCCTTTTTAAAAATAAGCACTTTGAACCGTGAAACTTACAGGTCATATAAAAAATTTAAGTAATTTGTAAGGCGATAATGATTAGTTTCATTTGGGGTGCTAAATAGGGGGAGATTTTCACAATTTTTTTACCAAAAATGGGATTAACTGTATTTTGAGCGTAACTGGCTTAGTTTTTATGCTAGAAACTTTTGTAAAAAATAAAGCTTCTTTTGAACACTTTAAAGTTCTAGAGTTTTCCCGAAAAGTATTTCATTTTTTGGTTATTTCACGTTGAAATATTCGATTTGGAATTTGACGAATAAGAAAAACTTTTCATGAGCTATAACTTTTCTTTTACTGGGTCGATAGAATTCATTTTTGCTTTATTTTTTTATAAGCTAAATACATTTTTGCTTACAATATTCTGTTCGATCAAATACTTACTCTTTGAACTATTTTGCGAAAAATCGCCTAAAAACGTGTTTTTTTTGTTGAACAATAAACATTTTTACTCATAAATAACTCGAAAAGTCTTAAGTTGACCACTTGGGTGGTGACGCTGAAAATTACAGGGTATCGCCTTATTTACGTTCATTTACTGGGCTGTAACACATATAGGTATTTGTTACACATGATGTATTTAGTAATTTTTTAAAGGGGGCCCCATTTCCAATTCTGCGAGGGGGGCCCGACGGAGCTTGTTACGCCACTGGTTGCGACCGAACGTAGAATACTCAGAAAGTTCCTGAGAAAGTCGCGGTGGTATCCATCGGCATTAGTATACATCCACTCGCAAAAATCCCCCTCATACAGGAGAGAATTCATTCTATCAGTAGCAAGTATGAGTCAACAGAGCTAAAGATGCCCTTAAAACACCTTGCAATCTATACGGCAACATACTCACCAGGGGAAGCAGAAACAAAGTTCCATTTCCTCCAGCCAATCTTCTACAATTGGCCAGAAACGAACTTCCTGATGAGAATTATGATATTTTAGAACAAGTGTACTGGTTACATCTTGGTGCCTTCTCTGGTAAAGGGTTGATTCGCAACGATTCTCCTTACACTCCTACAGCTTCTGTGCTACATTAGGTGCGTTCGCGGGTACAGTTGACAAATTGTCGCCGACAATTTCTAACCTCACTTAATATAAATAATACCGTTAATAGATAAATATACAAGGTATATTTACTTTTAATTAATATTAATAACTAATTATTAAATTATACTATTTAAATATACCTTGTATATTTATCTATTAACGATATTATTTATATCATTTTAAAGTGCGCATGCGTTTTGCTGCTAATTTGTCGCCGACTAGTCGCCGACAGGCTCCCGCGAACGCACTTAATATAACCACCCCCCTCTCCACTAGCAGTTTTGCTTCTCCACCTGCATTACTCTTTAATGCCACCCCTATGCTCCTGAAAGGGAGATTTCGTACCCTGAAGGGGCCTAGGCCTATAACGTCGTTCAAATAACGTGTCTTTATTCACTCACCTGGCGGATCATAAACATTTTACTTTTTTTCAACTTGTCTTGAGTGAAATGTCTTTAATATTTCCTATCAGCCTCTCTTGGCTAACTCTTGTTCTTCCTTACTTACTTACTTACTTACTTACTCCGTGGCGTTACAACCCTTCGTGGGTCTTAGCCGACTCGACAACATGCCTCCACTGTTTTCTATCTTGAGCAACCTCCATCCAATTCTCCACGCCCATAGTGTTCAGGTCAGGTCTCCTGCTATATTATCTCGCCACCAGAGTCGAGGGCGTCCGTGTGGTCTTCTTCCAGTTGGGACTTGCTCCCACACTAGTCTTACTGTACTTTGGTCAGAATGTCTTCTGAGGTGACCTACCCATTGGAGTCTTCTGGACTTTTTTTATGATGTTGGCGTCTGGGTAAAGTCCTTCGAGCTCACTGTTAGTTCTTATATTGTCCTGATGCTTCATCCAGCACAGGACCAAAGATCTTCCTTAGGATTTTTCTTTCCCAAACACGTAGTCTCTCTTCGTTTGCCTTTGTTATCGTCCACGTTTCGCTTCCATACATCCCAACTGGTCGTATGATTGTTTTATAGACTTGTATCTTCGTTTTGGAGGGCAAAACGACATCTGTTGCCGGCCTGTATCTTATTGTTTATTTCTTGTGATCCGTTATTGTCTTCAGTTATTGTTGTTCCAAGATATTTGAATTCTCTAACACGCTCAAAGTTAAAGTCATCGATGGTGATGTTCTGACCGATTCTGTCTCTGCTTTGGTTATTGCGGCTCATTGCTCTTGTTCTTCCGACCCGATTGAAATTTTTTTATGGTTAAAATGGTGAGTTTTAAGGCATTTTTCACACACTTGTGAGTGCCACAAAGACATTCAAAACTTATCGTTTATTAAAGTATTTTTATTTGTCTAGCAAGGAAAAACCAGCAAATTTTTTAAATTCTCGGGGTGACCATGCCCCCCTCTCTGGATTCGCCCTTGGAAAATATTACAGATGATCAATTACTTTTAATGGGAAATAAGCCACAATTTTACCAAAAAAATGATTTTATTAACGTTTCGAAGCCCAAATCGGGTTTCGTTGTCAAAATACAAAATACTACTAAAATAAACAAAAATGTTGTTGCTAAGTAAAAAAAATTCTTCTAATAATTTATTTAATCTGACTCATTTATATTGGCAATTTAGACGTATATTATACATTTTAAAGTAGAAGACTTTAAAATGATATCGCCAATATTTATGAGTTGCGTTCCTGGGACGACTTTACTAAAAGATAGTTCATTCTATTACATGAAATCAATCCCAACTCAAGAATATCCGTCACAAAAAAATCATAGCATGTGATCTGTCTTTAAAAAGACAACCAAATGCAACGATGACAGTAAAATTCTCGCGTTAGAGATTCCATAGTAAATCACGAGGGAAAACCAGGAAAAAACCTCGTGATACTATCCCGACATTGTAAGTATTTGGTCTTACATTTAATTTACTTTCAAAAACTAATACCAAATTCTGACTTTAATATGTTTAAATTATAAATATTAATAATAGATAGATGAGTAATGAGTAATACTAAAATATAAAATTTGTATTAACTCGATATGTTATTGACTTACTAATCGTGGTATTTTCTTTCTATTGACTTCCTCTTTCAGTATGGGTAGCCACATCTTACTGCATTCTACCGAGGAATTTACGACACAATTGGTTTCATTTAGCATAATTAGAGCCGCTTCTTTGATTTTTCTCTTTTTACTATCTGATTCTTTCAGGACTACACTTGAATCTCTCCACTGAACTCTATGTTCATGCATATTGACATATTTGAGATCTATCAAATTCTCTATTTTTAATATAAGACTGATGTTCACTTATTCTAACGTTTAATGGTCTTGATGTTTCACCTAAATAAAATTGTTCTATCTGTTCATTGCATATCTATCTATTATTAATATTATTTATAATTTAAACATATTGAAGTTAGAATTTGGTATTAGTTTTTTGCAAGTAAATTAAATGTAAGACCAAATACTTACGATGTCGGGATAGTATCACGAGGTTTTTTCCTGGTTTTCCCTCGTGATTTACTATGGAATCTCTAACGCGAGAATTTTACTGTCATCGTTGCATTTGGTTATCTTTTTAAAGACAGATCACATGCTATGATTTGTTTGTGCCGGATATTCTTGAGTTGGGATTGATTTCATGTAATCGAATGAACTATCTTTTAGTAGAGTCGTCCCAGGAACGCAACTCATAAATATTGGCGATATCATTTTAAAGTATTCTACTTTAAAATGTATAATATACGTCTGAATTGCCAATATAAATGAGTCAGATTAAATAAATTATTAGAAGAATTTTTTTTTACTTAGCAACAACATTTTTGTTTATTTTAGTAGTATTTTGTATTTTGACAACGAAACCCGATTTGGGCTTCGAAACGTTAATAAAATCATTTTTTTGGTAAAATTGTGGCTTATTTCCCATTAAAAGTAATTGATTATAAAAATGCCACAATAAAATAGCTTCAGAACAACATTACAGATGATGGGAGAGCGAAGGAAATGAAAAGGTCGAAATGACAATTAATACAAAAAATTGCATAGGAATAGGAATATTCTAAGAGAAATAAAAAGAGCAAAAGAAGCATGTCTGATGGATAAAAAAACAAAGCTCTCAGTTGTTACAACACTATTTTTCGATTATTATTATATCAACAGTATTCTAAGCTAAGAAGTTTTTAATAAAACATTCATAAATGTAGATTGTAAAGAATGCCTTTACTATTTTTTTTCTTTTCTGGAATATCTCAGTTCTATATCATTCTATAACATTTACATCTTCATTTATTTTGATGTTCATTGTTAACAATTGTGTTTTATATTCATTATATATCATTTATATTGTGTTTTATATTCTTTAACAAATAAGTTTATAATAATAATCAAGATAACTCGTATTTCTCTAGTATCTTGAAAATCTGGCAACACTCTCCGAAAATCAAAACGTCAAACGAAATCACGTACAACGGCTTTAAGAGAAAATGCCCAATAACTGAAGAATGGGTACCTTCAATTGGTTTAAAAAATCATTAACAATGACAAACAAATAACAAAGTAACAAACGAGTAACAAATTTAAAATGTTTCTTTTAAATTCTATTTAGAATAATATAGTTTTAATTGAAACTAGTCATGAGCCTTTCTTGTGTTCTACGAAATCATATTATGCAAACCCTCCTTTACAGTGTTCTGTGCGCATGATAGGGTTATTAGGTCTATAGAAGACGGGTTTGACAGTTCGTTAAATAAATATGTACGGTACGCGTCGGTTTCTTTTAATATTAATAAAATATCGAATAATATGTGTTTAGTGGTTAAATATAAGTGAAAACAAATACATCTAAAGGTATATTTGAGGTATGTTTAATATGTTAACTTAATAGAGTTAAGATTACTTTAGTTTTTCGATTCAAAATTTGAAAGAGTAAATGGATTACATAAGAGAGTGATTTTTGAATTTTCGTATTTGCAGTAGATTTTGCTTGGTATAGCAATATCATCATATTATGGTATAGTGTCATAATAATAATATTCTAAGTATGTAGGTACATACCTACCTAATTCACATTAGATATTGATAATGATGATATTGATGATTATAAATATAAGTAGTGGGGTTCCTTCTATGCCTTTCTTCCATGTTTCTGCAGGCCTTCCTCTTCTTCTTCTATTTATGGGTGTGTAATTTAATGCTCTTTTTGACACTGGCGAAGCGTCCATGTAACCACTGTTACCATTGGTAACAGTTAAAAATCTTGCAAATAAATATTTTATGACGATGAATAATTCTATTTACCAGTATTTTTACCAATAGAAATATATTATTATATTATGTGGTAATAGTACCTAACTCAGTAAATAACTCACTAAATAGCCAACTACTCGTAGACAAGAAAATATTGGCGAGTTTATGTGACTCCGTTGCACTTTATTATACTCTGTTACCAGACTCATTTCTGGTGACAATGGTTACAGTAGGAAAAATGAAAGAATACCTAAGAAAATTGCCCAGCGCAAGTACATGTAATAATAATTATTACATGTACTTGCGCTGGCCAATTTTTTGTATGACACGGTGACAGGAAAATACAGCGTGTTTTATATGTTCGTTCATGGGTATTCTTTCATTTTTCCGACTGTATATACGCACGCTGGCGCTCGGGACCGGCTAGTGACTGAAAATGTTGAAGAAGCGACGGCATAAGCGCGCTGTGTATCAGTAGGGCTGTTACCAAATTTAAAATTGGTAACAGTACCTATAAAAAGTGTGCGTACAGTTAACCATGGATGAGTGTCGCTTCTTAATCGATCAACTACTTGAAAAGTAATTCTCCTTGTATAATTTTGAAGAAAAAAATGAGATTATTAAAAATGAAAGACCTATTTTAAACAATTTAAAAAAGGAATCAACAAAAGTAGTTCGATATTTTAAATTTAGTTGGTACAGTGAAAATCCTTGGTTATATTATCGTTGCAAGAAAAATATACTGTATTGTTGGCCATGTCTTCTGGTTTCTGCAGAAAAATGGGTGGACCAAGTTCACGATTTAAATGGTGTTAGATTTTTAAAAAGGAGACATGAAATTTCTCCGTTGCCTACATGTAAGATGTATACCCAATTTGATTCAGTTTGGCAAAACAAAAATCAAAAATTCTCTTAACCAAGCTTTTAAAGCAAATATTGCTAAACATAATGAGTTTGTTCAAAAATAGATAGGTATATGGTATATCCTTAGCACACTTATAAGAGATACTGTATGTTTTTGGGCCAAACAAGAACTAGCGTTTCGTGATCATTTTGAGTGCGACGACTCTGACAATCGAGGCAATTACGCGGAATTGTTAACATTAATTGACAAAAAATATCAAAAATTTTGTCAACATCTAGAAACATCTGTTTTTTCGAGAGTTTCAAGTCATATACAAAATGATATTATTGAAGCTACACTCACCGGCACAAAATTCCGCCACCCAAAATTTTTGATTAAGTTTGACAATTTATAACTTTATTACTTTTGTGCTCCGATTTTCAAGATTCTTGCACCAGTTTGTAGGTACATGTATTCATATTGTTTGGTATTATTCCGATAACAAAAATTTTTGCTTGCATGTCATCGTACAGGGGTGAAAGGAAGCGTTGTATTTTCTCCTAATTTTAAAAAATTCTGTGGAAAAATGGAATAATGCACGTTGTGTCAGCACGTTGAAGGAGAATAATGCCTCTCTGGTACCCATACCATTGCGGAACCCATATTGAGTGTCACTAATATCCAGCTCCAGTTTAGAGTGTATTCTGGCGTGGATAATTTTCAGCAGAATTTTCAAGGTATGTGACATTAAACCTATGGCTCGGTAGTCACTGCATCCTTTGGCATTCACTTTCTTTAGCAAACACCATCAGGCTGTCATACACTGTCATAGGCACATCTAAAATCCACAAAACAAATGGTGAGGATCAATTCCATACCCATATGTTTTTTCAAAGTTTGTCTTAGAAGAAATATTTGATTGATAGTTGTCTGCGAAACCCATACTGGTATTTGTCTATTTTGTTTTCACAATATCCCGATGGTCTATCGCAGCGGTTCCCAACCTTTTTTAGCTTGAGGCACACTAACGTAAAAACTCGTTCAACCACGGCACACTTGGGTAAATGATCTCTATAACGAGTATAATCATTAATCATAATGTATGGTTATCTGAATTTCGCGGCACACCTACAGGGACTTCAGGGCACACCAGTGTGCCGCGGCACACTGGTTGGGAACCTCTGGTCTATCGTAAAGAATGTAGGCCAGTATTTTGTAGGTCACGTTTAGGAGGGTAATTCCTTTACCAGTAGATGATGTTTGGTCTTTCAGAATATCTGGATAGTTTTTTCTTGATTAATGGTATTTTTAATGAAAATTTGACCAGTACTAGTTTTTGGTCTGACCCTATATTTGGAGGTTTCGAAAATTTGTTTTGGCATTATTTCTTTATATTTGTTATTATTTGGTCTCTCGTTAATTGGTTGACCTTGAGTTTTCTGCCAAGTGTACTTGTATTGGGGTTTGTGTGGGATAATGTGCTGTTTATTATCAAAATATTATGAACGCAAAATGCAATGACTGATACGATTTATTGTGCCTTCTTTAAATAGCTATTTTATATTACGCCTGCTGTTATTTCTTACTTTTGGGTCAAGATCTCCATGAATTACTATTTTTTTATTTCTCAGTGACCTATCCATTGCATTTTGAAGACTATTATAAAAAAAACCGTTTCATCATCTGATTTGCTTATCTGGAGCAATATCTGGAGCTTAAATTTAGAATATATAGTTTTGAAGTGAAAACTTCTTTATGGACGTTGTGCGATTTTTGGATAGGGGAAAAAGCATTGAATTCGCGGCCGTCATTGCGACCGTCATCGCTTATGCTATACAGTGCGTCCATAAAGTAACGCATAAATTCATTATTTCGTAAACAGGAGACTTTAAGGAAAAATCCCGACACAGGTCGATTTTTATTTTTAATTTCAAATTTTTTGTCATGTCTATCATACTAGTGACGTCATCCATCTGGGCGTGATGACGTAATTGATGATTTTTTTAAATGAGAATAGGGGTCATGTGATAGCTAATTTGAAAGGGTATTAAATTCTCTATTCCATAATATAAACATTAACATAATTATTTATACAAGGTGTTCAAAAAATCATTTTATTAATTAAAATAATTGAGACACAACGAAGAATGTATGTAATTTATCTAATTTAAAATTTGTTTTAATGTTGTGAGAAAACAGGAAAAAATGTTTATTTGACAAATAAATATTGTTTTTCGCTTAAATTCAATGTTAAACAAAATATTCAGATTGAATATTTCGTTTAAGCGAAAATCAATGTTTATTTGTCAAATAATTTTTTTTCTGTTTTCTGACAGTAGTAAAACGCATTTTGAATTAAATAAATTACATACATTCTTCTTTTTGTCCCAATTATTTTAATTAAAAAAATGTTTTTTTGAACACCCTGTATAAATAAATATGTTAATGTTTACATTGGTGAATAGAAAATTGAATACTCTTTCAAATGAGGTATCACATGACCCCTATTCTCATTTAAAAAAATCATCAATTACGTCATCACGCCCAGACGGACGACGTCACTAGTATGATATATATTCCAAAAAATCGTAATTTAAAAATAAAAATCGACCTGTTTCGGGATTTTTCCTTGAAGTCGCCGGCTTACGAAATAACGAATTTATGCGTTACTTTATGGACGCACTGTATATTATTTGTATGTATATATAAATTGTATGGAAGTATTTAAATTTAAAATAAATGTAAAACCTATTTTAGGATGGGGAAAAAAGATTTATTTCGCGACCGTCATACCGACCGTCATCTCTTCGACGAAATAAATTTTGTACGTATCTACAGTATGTCCCTGTAAGTTGTATCCATATGGAAAACTTTTTATTATTAATTTACGAAAAAAAGTTATTCTTCATAAAAAGCTCTGCCTGGTCTAAAACCTAAGATTTAACCATCAAATATCAAATTTTTTGAATATTATACGAGTTATGTCAAAAAACTTGAATTTCACTCAAGAGTAAAGTAGCTTTATTTTTCACAATATTGGAAATTGCTATTATGAAAAGTTGTTTGGAATTAAAAACTATATTCTAGTATGCAATTGCATCCTTCTAATTAATTTTTTTTTTTTTTTTTAAAATGATGGATAACTTACAATATTTTCAGTTATTTTAATTCAGATAACTCTTTTATTATTAATTTTACGAGAAAAAGTGATTCTTTATAAAAAGTTCTGAATGGTCTAAAACCTAAAATACAACCATCGTATGTCAAATTTTATCAATTTTATACGAGGTATGTAAAAAAATATGAAATTTGCTCAAGAGTAAAATACGTTTATTTTTCACAATATCGAAAATTGTTATTATGAAAAGTTATTTAGAATTACAAACTATGTTTCAGTATGTAATTACATCCTTCTAATTGAAATATTCTAAACTATAAAGGTATTTTACTCTTGATCAAAATTCATCTTTTTTGACATACCTCGTATAAAATTGATAAAATTTGATATAAGATGGTTGTATTTTAGATTTTAGACCATCCAGAACTTTTTATTAAGAATCACTTTTTTTCTTAAAATTAATAATAAAAGAGTTATCAGAATTGAATAACTGAAAATAATGTTAGTTATTCATAATTTTTCAAAAATATTTTTTTTTTTTCATTTAGAAGGATGTAATTGCATATTAGAATATAGTTTTTAATTGCAAACAACTTTTCATAATAGCAATTTTCAATATTGTGAAAAATAAAGCTACTTTACTCTTGAGTGAAATTCAAACTTTTTGACATACCTCGTATAATATTCAAAAAATTTGATATTTGATGGTTAAATCTTAGGTTTTAGACCATGCAGAGCTTTTTATAAGTAATAACTTTTTTTCGTAAAATTAATAATAAAAAAGTTTTCCATATGGATACAACTTACAGGGACATACTGTATATTATGTGTATCTATACATAAATTGTATAGAAGTATTTAAATTTAAAATAAATGTAAAACCTATTTTTCGATAGGGAAAAAGGATTTATTTCGCGACCGTCATCTCTTCGGCGAAATAAATTTTGTACGTATATGTATTGAAGTGAAAACTTCTTTAGGGACGTTGTGTACTTTTTGGATGGGAAAAAGTATTAAATTGGCGACCGTCATTGCTTCGAAGAAATAAATTTTTGAAGTGAAAACTTCTTGAGGGTCGTTGTGCACTTTTTGGATGGGGAAAAAGTATTGAATTAGCGAACGTCATCGCTTCGGCAAAATAAATTTTTAAAGTGAAAACTTCTTTTGGGGACGTTGTGCACTTTTTAGATGGGGAAGAAGTATTGAATTAGCGACCGTCATCGTTTCGACGAAATAAACATTTGAAGTAAAAACTTCTTTAGGGACGTTGTGCTCTTTTTGGATGGAAAAAGTATTAAATGATCGACCGTCATCGCGACCGTCATCGCTTCGATGAAATAAATATTAGAAGTGAAACTTCTTCAGGGACGTTGTGCACTTTTTCGATGGAAAAAAGCATTAAATTAGCGACCGTCATCGCTTCGATGGAATCAATTTTTGAAGTGGAAACTTCTTGAGGGACGTTGTGCACTTTTTGGATGGGGAAAAATATAAATTATCGACCTTTATCGCTTCGACGAAATAAATTTTTGAAGTGAAAACTTCTTTAGGGACGTTGTGCACTTTTTGGATGAGGAAAAATTATTAAATTAGCGACCGTCATCGTTTCGACGAAATACATTTTTGAAGTGGAAACTTCTTGAGGGACGTTGTGCACTTTTTGGATGGGGAAAAATATAAATTATCGACCGTCATCGCTTCGATAAAATAAATTTTTAAAGTGGAAACTTCTTGAGGGACGTTGTGCACTTTTTGGATGGGGAAAATATTATATTAGCGAACCTTCATCGCTTGGACGAAATAGATTTTTGAAGTAAAAACTTCTTGAGGGACGTTGGATAAGGAAAAATTATTAAATTAGCGACCGTCATCGCTTCGACGAAATAAATTTTTTAAGTGAAAACTTTTATAGGGATGTTGTGCACTTTTTGTATGGAGGAAAAGTATTGAATTAGGGCCGTAATCGCTTCGACGAAATAAATATTTGAAGTGGAAACTTATTTAGGGATGTTGTGCACTTTTTCGATGTAAAAAAGTATTAAATTAGCGACCATCATCGCTTCGACGAAATTAATATTTGAAGTGAAAACTTCTTGAGGGACGTTGTGCACTTTTTGGATGGGGAAAAAGTAGTAAATTAGCGACCGTTATAGCTTCGACGAAATAAATTTTTGAATTGAAAATTTCTTTAGGAACGTTAGGAAAGTATTGAATTTGCGACCGTCATCACTTCGCTGAAATAAATTTTGTACATATATAAATTATGTGTATGTATATGTTACAGTGAAAGTTGACGTTTCAGGGAAGGTTAACCTTTACTAGTCACGGTCGACTCTCGCTGGGCATCTTAGTGAAAGTTGAATTCTGAAATAACAAGATCAACTTTCACTAGTGAAGGTTGACCATTCTTAGTGAACGTCAACCTCCCCTACAGCAGTCTAGGGAAAGTTACACAGACGTACAAACAAGATCAACATCCACTAGTGAAGGTTGACAATTCCTATAGTGAATGACAACCTCCTCTACAACAGTCTAGGGAAAGTTAGAGAGAAATAAAAGACTAATCTTAAATCACGTATACTTTTATAACAAAAGTAAATTTAGAATTTGAAAGATGAACAAATAAGAACAAAATAAAACGTGAAACTATAGTCTACAATTTAAAGACTATAATAGAGACGAAAATACTATAGTCAACAATAATAAAATTATTTGTTGCAACATGATAATGCTTTATGGCATTTGGAATTGCATAAAACATTGTTTTTTATGCAGTAACACTTCTTTGTTTGGCACTTCTTGTTACAACTGCACTTAAAAAATCCTTGCCCACTTCCGGTTGACTGAGTAGTAGCAACTGTTCGTAAAGTAAGTGTCTTTTCCATTGGAATTTCATCTTCTTTTATAATGTTTACTGGACAAGTATTAAACTGGGATCTGCAAATAAAAAGATACTTGCAGGCTTAAATGTAAAATTACTAATTATTATACTATGCGGTATTAAATACGTTCAAACAAGTTAAACTTCATAAAAGTATTAAAAATGTAAACTAAATTGACGACAGGTCAAGGTCGTTCGCCCGCCGTGCACATCCGCCAGATGTTCAACATTCCCTAGGCTGATTCCGTGAAGGTTCACCTTCCCTAGTGAAAGCTGATATATATTTTCTACTATCAACATTCACTGGTCATTTCAGTGAAGGTCGACAATCACTAGCGACGGTACACCTTGACTAATATTCAGCTTTCACTGTAACATATACATAAATAGCATAGGGCATACGCATCGCGTATATCGTATATGATATAGGTACAGCACATCTTTTAGGATGGGGTAAAAGCATTGAGCTCGTAATTTATATACTATAAGAAGTTTTCACTTCTGTCGGCACTTCCACGAGTGCCTTTAATTTTTTTTTGCATAGCCAAGCTATTGTTGAGGGTTCTGTGGTTGATGTACTATTAAGGCGGATCCACATCAATAAAAATTTATGTTGTGCGTTGTATTTGACGCAAATTTGCTCGTGTGCGCTGAACTTTTTGTTGATGTGGACTGTGCGCCGCATGGATTTATGCAAAAATATTTTCGTGACGAACAACGCACGCTATCCATAGTGCTGTCGGTTTTACAGCCGACTTCAAAGAAATTTGCGCCGCACAGCGATGTTAGTGGACTTTATTATCTATTTGTCGCTAAGTGGAGTCGGCGGTACAACACACGAACTAAATATTTACGTAGTAAAAAAACTTGAACAGATGTAAATGTGCTCCACAAATATTTTTCTGTATTTTAAAATACAACACATACACAAATTTTTGAAGTTATACTTCTTTAGGCGCGATTGAGAGTAAAATTTCATAATACTGCGCGCGTGCGCACACAGACAGTATGGCGTTTAGTTGCTAAATCTTTCTAGTTATGTATAAATATATCAGTGCAAGAAAAGGTGTGAAAAGAATATATTAGTGTTTTTAGTAAATATATTTATTATAATTTTTGTGTCTTTGGATTTGTGTTCTCCTCAAGAGTAAGATGAGTATTATTAAAACATTTTATTGTATATTTATTATACTAAGTATAATATCACCTTGTCTGTTTGTTACCGTGAATTGTCAGATTTTGTAAGGACGTTTTAACATTGAGTCTTATGGGATTATTTTGTTGAACTTGAATATTTTATTTTGTAGTGATAATAACCGAATACAATTATTGTTAGAATTTATTAGTTATTAATTTATAGTGTAATTTATAGTGCAACAAAAATATTTTCTTTTTCGTTAATAAAGATTTATTGACATAAACTGTAATAGTGAGGTTATGTATACAAAATCAAACTGATAATCAATATTGAAAAGTGAAGAATTTATATCAGATTAAGTGCGTTTTTATTTTCTGTTTATATTAATACATAATATCACTAGCGTGACACGGCATTTTTTTTAAATGTCTCATTGAAACCTACACAAAGCGTCCTTACAAAATTTCAAAAAACCGCCACCATAAGCAGGTCGGTCGATTTTGCTTTGACACTTTGTTAACGCTCGTAGCGAATAGCATTCGGCCAGAGATCGAGAGGTCTTGAGTTCGAATCCAGTGAAAGCCTATACTTTTTTTTTATTTTTTTGAAAGCGGTAGGAGCACAAAATTAGTTTGGTGTTTAAAAAAAATTAAAACAAACTGTTTAAAGTACATTTATTTTTAAGAAATCATATAATAGAAGTATAACTTCTTACGTGCGTACAAAGTACACACACATTCTTTTTTTTTATGTGGATCTGCCATTAGATATCTTTTATGTCGTTTTCAAATTTTTCGTGCAGTAAAAGATTCACTGCTGAGCTTGCATAAACTTCTTTGTCTTTTACGCTGTAAATGAGAAGGAAATTTTGATATTTTGATGTGCCTTTTCCTGTTTTCAAAGTCTTAGAATGTGCGAACCCTCCTCTTGCCATAATTCTGATTTAAAATTTCGTCTTTGATCAGAATGTAAATCTAAAAGTCTTGATACGACGTGTGTGATGAATGTTTCTGCTATTGTAGTCGCTTCTTGATTAGAAAGGAGTGTAATTTCAGGCCATTTTAAACAATAATCTATTGCGACCATTAAGTACTTGTTTCCTCTCTCTGTCATCGAAAGCAGAACGAAAATATCCACTGGAAGTCGTTCAAAAGACTCTCCGAGAAGATATTGTGCCATTTTACCATGACTTTATTACTCCAGAAACTTTTCTACTATTATATAAATGGCATTTCTTTCTCCAATTTGCTAAATCTCGACGACAATTGATCCAGTAACTCTGGCAAGTGTTCTTTTGACTCCAAAATGTGTACCAGTAAGTCTGGTATAAAGTTATCGCAACACACTTTTAATGTGAGATTTTGGCAGTACCAATAATTGTTGAGCTATACTTGGATACTCCATCGGGACTTTCCCACTTCTGATATAATAGACCACTGGAAAGATAGATATTCTCATTGAGCCCAGTACGCCTTTATACTTCCACTATATTTGGTTATTTCCGTTTTTAAGTCATTCTCGTATGACTTTTAAGTCCTTACGTTTATTTTGACTCTTTTTAAGGCTTTCCAGAGAAGTCTAATGTTTATATTCTGCATGTTTAACTGTGATCATCTATAGACTTCCTTCTTCGATTACATTCTCCAATTCTTCGAGCTGATACTGGCATTAACCTGTAATTCGTTCAAAGCATCTTGGAATTCTTGTATATGTTCATTTAACTTTTTTCCTTCACCAACCTATAACCTATACATATCTACTAATATTTCTAATGAGACTTTGTGACGGCCTTCTGGCTGTCGATCTAGAGATAACTTTCTGACCTCAGTCTTTCGTTCTTCTTTCCGTGACTGGGATCAATTTCTGCAATTATTTTGCAAATGACCAATTATTCAGCAATTAAAACATCTGTTTTCATTTTGTGAGTTTTCGTTGAAGATTTTGCAGTGTGCATAAAATTTGGGATAATAGAGGTTGTTGGTTATCGGCAGTTAGACCAGGGCGCATCTGTAAAAATATTAGTACATTTGGACGTTGAGAGGTGCCTCAAATTTTTTGCAGAAATTGCTTGAAAATAACTCAAATATTAATATTTGAGTTATCCTCCCTCTCAAAAAGGTCCGGAACATTGTTTAAATAATCAAAATGTCAAAAACTAAAGGAAAAATTCTATGTTTTTCTTCGTTTTTTGATTATAACTTTAAAAGTATTCATTTCCGAGAAAAGTTGTACTGTATTTGCATTTTACGTTTTTCAACCATTTTGTGCTACAGCTAGGACCTTCATATTTCACCAAAAAAAACTTTATGATACACTTAAACAATACTGTAAATTTCATTAAGATCGGTTTAATAGATTTTGCAAAATAAATTTTGCAATCCAGCTTTCGCAAAAAAAATTCATTTTTTCAATATGTTACAGGACTAAAAATAAAGCAGATAGCAAGTTTAATTTTTTTTTACTTATAGAAGTGTACCGTACCTTTCATTTGCAATTTGCAAAACTAAAATCGATTAACTACCACGGCGTCAGGAATTTATTTAAATAAACATTAATTATTGGTGCTACGCGCATGACAGCGGATAGTTTGCTCTGATTGGGCATTCCAATGACCTTTGATAATGATTGATACATTTTAATTTTTATTACATTTCGATATAAATAAATAAATTTGTTTATTGCAAAATAAAAACACATACTCTATCCTTTGAAATAACACTTTTTTAGCAGAAACTTTCTTTGTTCATATATTTTAACTTAGAGAATAAAAGTTTATTATTTTTAAACATTGTTTAAACAATATTTCACAAACAATAATAAAATTAGTTTAATTTTTGTGGAATTAAAATATTAAAATACAGCAAAATATAGAGTAAGAAATAATATATTAGATAAAGGTTGGAAGAAATTTTGGTGGAAATCAACTTTTGTGAATCGAACGCCGCTGTCCTGCGCGTAGCACCAAAAATTAATGTTTATTTAAAAAATTTCCTGACGCCGTGGAAATTATTAGATTTTAATTTTGCAAATTGCAAATGAGTGGTACAGTACACTTCTATAAGCAAAAAAAATTCAACTCGCTATCTGCTTTATTTTCAGTCCTGCAACATTTTAAAAAAATGAATTTTTTTTGCGAAAGCTGGATTGCAAAATTTATTTTGCAAAATCTATTAAACCCATCTTAATGAAATTTATAGTTTTGTTTTACTATATCATAAAGTTTTTCTGGGTAAAATATTAAGGTTCTAAGTGTAGCATAAATGTTTGAAAAACGTAAAATGCGAATACTTGTTTTTGTATGGTTTTTTTCGCAATTATTGCTATTTTGCAACAAGGATGACTATTTTTTAAATTTTTAACCAATTCTATATTGGAGGAAATTTAATTACGCAACTTTTATGTCAGTACAACTTTTGTCAGAAATGAACAGTTTTAAAGTTATAATCAAAAAACCAATAAAAAAATCGAATTTTTCCTTCATATTTTGACATTTTGATTATTTAAACAATGTTCCGGACCTTTTTGAGAGGGAGGATAACTCAAATATTATTATTTGAGTTATTTTCAAGCAATTTCTGCAAAAAAATTTTAGTCACCTCTCAACGTCCATCTCAAAACAGATGCGCCCTGGACTAAGTAGTGACTTCCGCATTTTCTTGAAATTTTATTTACTTTAATTTTGGGCGAGATCTGAAAATACTTTTTTCACTGCTTCATGCTCTTGGGCTGATATGAGTGCTCCATATAACGTTTATGCTATGTAATCGGAGAGCTTGTTGCATTTCAATATCCTGTAGTCTATCTATCAATGTCTGTATATCAATTTGTTTCAGAAAATCTTTAGGTGCCTGAGGGTACATCAAATGCAATAATCTTTTAATACAGGTTTTAAATTCTTGCAGGCTTTTATTATATTGTGCGTATCGAACTTGCATCTGACTTAAGAAAACCTGATTTAGATGCTGCTGGCCATATCTTGTATCTAAAAGTGAACGAGAGAGGTATAACTGGGTGCATCCTGAGGAAAAACTTGCGAGACGGTTGCTGCCTGTCCTCGAAGCGACACAAGCAAGGAAGCTGCCATTTCGTTCCCAGTCCAGACAATTTCTCGAGCTGTAGCTTCGAATTGAAACAATAAGTTTCCTATGCTATTTTACCAACAAATGTGGATGGTCTAATGCAGCGTTTCCCAAACTTATTTTTCCGTGGCCCGGTTATTTTTGTGTTTATCCTCCGTGACCCACAATTTTTTTTTTCATACCCTGGTGTGTGTATACAAGAAAACATATTTAAATATTTATTACAGTTATATTTTAATAAAGAATCATTAGCTCAAACAATGTGTGTGTTTTGTGTTTTATTGGCATTGGTTTTTCACAACCAACTGACCAGTCTAGCTCAGAAAAAAATGTAATAAAAAAATAAAAATCAAATACTTTATTAATGGAAATATCGTTTTTGGTTAAAAACTTCATTTTTGGAGGAAAAAATGATAATTTTATTCTCAGCTCCGGTTCGACTTCCAAACGATTCCTATACTTATTTTTGAGGAAAGCCAGTGTTGAAAACCCTTCTTCTTCTTCTACGGCACTACAGCCCAAATTGAGCCTTGGCCTCCTTTATTTTTTGCCTCCACTCTTGTTTACCTGTCGTTGCTCTTCTCCACACACGGACATCTAAACGGGCTTGTGCGTCGCTGTTTACTGTATCTTCCCAGCGCTTTCGTGGCTTCCCAACCGGTCTCTTTCCTTTCATTCTAGCATTCAGTCCTCGTTTTGGTAGCCTATCCTCTCCCATTCTTATCACATGTCCGGCCCATTGCAATATTTGTATTCTAATGAAGTCTGACAGGGGTGCTTCCTTATAAAGTTGATAAAGTTCATTGTTGTATCGACTTCTGAAGATTCCGTTTTCCCTCACAGGTCCTAGTATTCTCTTCAGTACTTTCCTTTCGAATGTGTCGAGTTTGTTTTTGGATGTTTCTTTCAGGACCCAGGCTTCACTACTATAGCATGTTATTGGTCGAATTAAAGTTTTATAGATTCTCATCTTTGTATTTCGGTGAACACTGTTAGACCGTTATATATGGGAGAGGGCAAAATAAGCTCTGTTTGCCTGCGTTATTCTCTTCCGTATTTCTTCATCTTCTGATCCGTCGGCATATATTTCTACTCCCAGGTATGTAAACTTTCCAACCGTTTCAATGTCATCTTCGTTGAAAACCCTGCCTAACACTTATAGGTCGTAACAAAAGGAATTAGAAACTATCGCTTTTTCTGCTAAAACTTGGTACTCCTGGTGGCAAGACAGCCAAAAATCTATCAGTGGTATTTTGTCAAGTATGTCTTTGAGTGCCCTGTCACACGATAGTTCAGTTATACTGACTCAATATCTATATCCGGAAGTCTTGTCTCGGATTCTACGTCCATTGTAAATGGATTCCCTATCCATGCTTGGTTTCTGTGGATGGGGGGAAAATATTCCTTCAGATTTGCCCCAGTCCTAGCAGGTGTTCCTTGAAAGCGGCTGAAATCTCATCCGGCAATGATTCACATTATACTCTTTTTGTACTTCTGTTAGCTTTGTAATTTCCTGCTTCTGCGCGACGTGTCCACAAATTAAGTTTTTGTTGCAGCTTCCACCTTCTCTGGTACTACATTGCTACCTTGTAATGGCATATTTAAATTGTTCAAGAAGTCAAAAATATACCAAACATAGGCTACCTTGATTAACCAATTGACATCATGAAAACTGTCTTTAAATTTAAATATTGCATCCTTAGCCGTTAGTGAATGTTGTTCTAAGAATATTGAAATTTCTTCCTTCGATTCAATTAAAGTTTTTTTAAAGCATTTCATTTGGATAGCCAACGCACTTCGCAGTGTAAAGGAAGATGTTCATGTGAAACGGCGAGGCGAGGCGACCCGGCGTTTTGCTTTCATGGCCCGGTACCGGGTCGCGACCCACCATTTGGGAAACGCTGGTTTAATGGTTATAATTGTGCCTATTTCAACTATGGGAGATGATGGGACTGTTTGTTCAGATTCGACACTAGTTACTTAAACAATATTAGGTACTAAAGCCACCAATTTTTTTTTATCTCTATTTGTCATTTTTAATTAGATTTTAAATCGTTTTGTTGTTGTTTTGTTGTAATTAAGTTGTTTTGTTGTTGTTCTATTTTATTTTCTAAATCGATTTTTATAGTATTCTGTTGTTCTTCTAATTATGATTTATAGTTATAAACTATTTATGATTTCTTCCTCTACTTCTCCACGTCTCTATTTTTTCTCCTTCTCTTCTGTGTACGCTTTTCCTTCAGCTCTTTCTCTTCTTGTCTACGCTTTTCTTCCTCTTCTTGCCTAGGCTTCTCCTTTTCTTCTTCCATTTTTAAAAATTATGTAGGGATCCCGGACGTATCCATTTCTTTATCAAATCCAGTAGATTTAATTATTCTATGTTCGATTAATAATGGAATACCCTGTATATTATATTGGATGTACAAACGCTGTCAAAATCAATCAATACAACTAAAAAAACACCTGTAAAGATCTATTGATTGAGAACAAATTGAATTGTCAGGCTTAAATCCACGTACCACCCTTTCAGAATGCCTAAAGCATGTGTAACATATTTTCATTGAGCACGATATTGCACCATATTGTGCTAAATCTAAATGATCCACGCTTATCATATCATCAATTCAATTCATCGGTAAAATGTAACGGTAACACCGTAAAAATAACTCGAAACAAAGCGTATGATGAACTAACATAGTTAAAACTTGGCCTCATTTCCTAGATCAAGATTATCTGTTACAACATTAACAAACTTCAATTTGTATTCGATGAGATGTTGACGTCACGTATTTCGTTGTTTACGGTATTACTAGATTAGTACTACTTTATATTTTTCTTTGATTTCGTAGTTTTAATCCTAAGCCGTTATAGACCACGGAGGATCTGTTTTGAGGTTGATGTGAGGAGTGGCATTCGGATTTTTGCAGAAAAAGTTATTAGTCTAGACGTCAGCTATTTCTTATGTATTTTTGGCTGCTGATTACGAATTTAGACGGTGGATTTTGATCTGAGTGGTCAAAAAATTGTTATAAACAATATAATTGTTTATAGCAAACTAAGATTGTTGTTTGAGATTGTTTTTGTTGAATTGTTTTTTAAGAACTAGAACAAATATTAACCTAGTTAAACAGATGCAGTGCTCCTGACCTAGTTCCACTTCCTAAACTGTTTTTTGTCTCGTCTTTGTGTTCCTGTGCGGTTTGTTTTAATGTTTTAATGTGGATTTTACTTATTTATTGATGAATCTAACACAATGTAGGTACCCCATTTATTATTTCCTTTTCTTTTATCTAATTCAACAGTTTATTAAAATTTTCTTCTCTGCTTAAATCAATAAAACAGTCTTAATTTACCGTCAATTAACTTTCAACTGAATATTAATTATTTTCTATTTTATTTTATTTTCTATTTTCTCCCTTTTGTTTATATCTCAGTTTCATGTACCTACACTGTTTTCTATCAATTCACATTTTATTATTATTTTATCATATGACTGCTAATACAACCATTTAGTAACAATTTTTAAGCTTTCCGACTATTTCTTCCTTTGTAGGACCTCTACTTCTCTCATTAGAACATCAAGGAGTATTGACCTTAACAATTGGGTTACAATTACACGTCCAGAAATAACATTGATATTAGATATTAACCTGTTTTGATCCAAACGTTGTCAGCCTTACACCAACACATACAGAAATAAATAGAAGTATTTTAATAAATATAAATAAAAATCTTTAAAACCATTACATATTAAAATTGTATATATGACATTCACTTTAGTTTACTTCACAAACGAGATTTGTTGGATGTCTTTTACCAATTATCTCGTCACCCTTAAGAATTTCCATAAACTTATTAACCTTTACAACATTCTCCGTCTATACCAACATATCCCATTAGCATAACCTGAGCAAGATATCATGTTACTGAATACTCAGGAAGTAGCTCCTTGTTGCCGAATAATTTAGTGACTTGTAACCGTTGACCTGAAGATGCTCTGCATACTGTAGAGAGCGAAACCAGTCGTCGGAAGTTACAATAAATGATTGAGAGTACGTCTGTCTATTCATTCAAAATGAACTCTCACATGCAACCCATTCAACATTTGTTTATAAATTGTTTATAAGGCTCTAGCTTGTAAACTAAAACAGCTAATTTTTTTCAATTAAAATTTGTTTCTTAATAAAAAACAAAGAAAATGGCGTTTACTAAACTTAAATCCAAAAATTAGAACTCAAGATATTGTAAAATTAGTGCATCATTCAAATTGCAAAATAAGTATTTTTCGAAGCTTTTTCGATTGTAACTCTGCTTGTACATATGCAAATGAGCTTTACAAAATCTAATTTTAAAGCTTAGTTTATAGACTTTCAAATGAAGTTTGTTCAATTACTTTATCTTTATTCATATTAAAGTTATACCGGTTTGAAATTATAATTTTCTTAAAACATTTGTACATTAATTTGTTTATAAGGGTTTTGAGCAAATTTAAGTAAGCATTTATACTTTATTAATTAACAGTTATGATAGAAGAACGCAAAAGGAACATTTTGAGCTTAGGAAAATGTTCGCAGGTTTATTTTTGGCCAATATATAGATATATTAAAAGCGCGCTCTGAGGCGCAAGATCTGCTCACAGCGAAAAGATTCGCGTGCGAACCTCTCGATACAAATTATAGTTTATATGTATATATTAGTCCAGGGCGCATCTGTTTTGAGATGGACGTTGAGAGGTGACTCAAATTTTTTTGCGGAAGTTGCTTGAAAATAACTCAAATAAGAATATTTGAGTTATCCTCCCACTCAAAATGGTCCGGAACATTGTTTAAATAATCAAAATGTCAAAATATGAAGGAAAAATTCGATTTTATTATTGGTTTTTTGCTTATAACTTTAAAACTATTCATTTCTGAGAAAAGTTGTACTAACACAAAAGTTGCGTAAGTAAATTTCCTACAATATAGAATTGGTTAAAAATTTAAAAAATAGTCACCATTGTTGCAAAATAGCAATAATTGCGAAAAAAACCATACAAAAACAAGTATTCGCATTTTACGTTTTTCAACCATTTATGCTTAACTTAGGACCTTCATATTTTACCCAGAAAAACTTAATGATATAGTAAAACAACACTGTAAAGTTCATTAAGATCGGTTTAATAGATTTTGCAAAATAAATTTTGCAATCCAGCTTTCGCAAAAAAGTTCGTTTTTTTAAAATGTTGCAGGACTGAAAATAAAGCAGATAACAAGTTGAATTTTTTTGCTTATACAAGTGTCCTGTACCTTTCATTTGCAATTTGCAAAATTAAAATCGATTAATTACCACGGCGTCAGGAAATTTTTTAAATAAACATTAATTTTTGGTGCGACGCGCAGGACAGCGGTGTTCGATTCACACAAGTTGATTTCCACCAAAAAGTCTTGCAATCTTTATCTAATATATTATTTTCTTACTCTATATTTTGTTCTATTTTAATATTTTAATTCCACAAAAATCAAACTAATTTTATTATTGTTTGTGAAATATTGTTTAAACAATTGCATATTATGTTTAAAAATAATAAACTTTTATTCTCTAAGTTAAAATATATGAACAAAGAAAGTTTTTGCTAAAAAAAGTGTTATTTCAAAGAATACATTATGTGTTTTTATTTTGCAATAAACAAATTTATTTATTTATATCGAAATGTAATAAAAATTAAAATGTATCAATCATTATCAAAGGTCAATGGAATGCCCAATCAGAGCAAACTATCCGCTGTCCTGGGCGTAACACCAATAATTAATGTTTATTTAAAAAAAAATCCTGACGCCGTGGTAGTTAATCGATTTTAATTTTGCAAATTACAAATGAAAGGTACGGTACATTTCTAAAGGCAAAAAAAATTTAAACTTGCTATCTGCTTTATTTTTAGTCCTGTAACATTTTGAAAAAATGAATTATTTTTGCAAAAGCTAAATTTCAAAATTTATTTTGCGAAATCTTTTGAACCGATCTTAATGAAATTTACAGTATTGTTTTACTGTATCATAAAGTTTTTCTGAATGAAATATGAATGTCCTAAGTGTAGTATAAATCGTTGAAAAACGTAAAATGCGAATACTTGTTTTTGTATGTTTTTTCTCAATTATTGCTATTTTGCAACAAGGGTGACTATTTTGTAAATTTTTAACTAATTCTGTGTTATAGGAAAATTAATTACGCAACTTTTATGTCAGTACAACTTTTCTCGTAAATGAATACTTTTAAAGTTATAATCAAAAAACGAAGAAAAAAATCGAATTTTTCCTTCATTTTTGACATTTTGATTATTTAAACAATGTTCAGGACCTTTTTGAGAGGGAGGATAACTCAAATATTGCTATTTGAGTTATTTTCAAGCAATTTCTGCAAAAAAATTGAGTCACCTCTCAACGTCCAAATGTACTAATATTTTTACAGATGCGCCCTGATCTATATACGTTATCTTCATTTTTCATTTCTGAAGATGCTAATATAATTGTATCACATAATTCTTATAATTAAATCATCATAGAGTACGTCGTATCACCTTTCATTCTATTTACTTTTTCTTCGATTTTTTTGTACTAACATAGGTACCTACTAACATTTTGTACTAACATATAAATAGGTAGGTATTAATAGTATTTTTACAAACATTTTCGTTCATGCATCTGCATTAAAATATACAAGAAATCTTAGCTTTTTTACATTTGCTTAAGTTTTTAGAGCAATTTTTACAGTTACATGGTGGTTCTTGGATGCATTAAAATTAAAACTTTTTGGGGCTTCAGAGTCTCATTATCTATATTATATCCAAGTAAATGCGGATCAATTTCTTTGCAGCATCATCAAGGCACGTCAATTATGTGTACGTCACATAAAATGCTCGTTTTATAGGCACTGATGATCCTACAAAAGAACTCAAACTTTGTTTTATTGTAAATATCCAACCACCTTTCCTGCTTCAAATTGTCTTTTAAATCTTTATTACTTTTTTATTTGGTTACTAGATATTTTAATTTTCTTTTAGTAATTTTTTTTGTTAGACTAGTGATGGAAACCGCGATTGGATAATGATCTGAAGTAGTATTATTTTCAAATACAAATGGCGTTATGTTAGAGTAATCAGCAGGTCTTTTTATAAAAAAAATGTCTATACATATAAGTTTTACTTCTTATTAGGTCCAGTTGTTTTATTTATGTAACATTTTGCGAAGCTAGAATGTTTTGGTATTCTTCAGTGTAATCCAGATCCTCAAACATTAGTAATCCAGAGTAATAACGATTTTCGCGGGACACTCAAAGATCCAGGTAGCTGACTACTTTTTTAGTTATTTTGTAGACCTTTAGGAAGAAAACCTACCTGTTTCCTGCCTAGAGTTCGCGTCCGTTTTTTAATTATTAACAATTTATTGCAGGAATCGCGATTTTTTTCGATTTTTTGTACCCTATTTAAAAGCTAAATAGTTGACATAAAATTACAAAATTTAGTTTTTTAGAACATTGAAAAACTTTAAAATTGCCGACTTTTGAAAGTTAAAAAGTTAATTTGTTGCTACGCAAACTGAAAAATAAGTGAAAATCGTTATTTGTTAATAATTTTTACAAAAACTACCTTAGACCTTTAGTGTTTCACCCAAAGTTGGGTATTGGGGTACTTAAAACCTCAAAAATTGAGACCGATCCATTAATTAGTTTAAGAGTTATTCTATTTGTTTATCCCAGAGACCTTTATTTTGCAATAACATAAGACAGAAAATAATGAAGATATGGCAATTCTGAGTATGCCAAATGAAAGTAGAAGAGTGATAGTATCAAACTGTATTAAAAAAAGATAAAAAAAATAATTAATATAGTCAAAAATCCTAATGCAAAATTTTTGATATTTTGTAGTTTATAAACATTTAGAATAACTTTAAAAATGTTGTCCGTAGAAACAATATTTTTATATATTCGAAAAGCTGGTATTTTAACACGAATTTTTAAATAAAAAAATTTAGCCTGGGTTCATTTGGGACAAAGTTAGCCATGTGTTTTTTTTAATTAACAGCTAATTTGTTTATAATGATTAAGGAATCTCATTAACGCCATTTAAAAAGAATGGGATTTGTATTTTTTCTTTAAAAATTTGCACAAACATTGTACCTTCACTGCACCCTCTACGATTTTTTTAAAATGTAGTTCAAACGATTACTAGGGGGAACCTACAAATCTACCGAGTTAAATACCGAAAAAGCAATTTCAAACTAATATAATTTTCTGTATCTCCGGATCAACTCAATGGATTTTGATCTTTCTTTTTTTAATTTGTATGTAATTGCTACGTACATTACAAATATGCAATTTGTTTATAAATTTAATAATTAATAAACAGTCTAATTTGTTTAAACAATTCTTGAAAAAATATTTTTTTTACAAAAATCTATTTTTTTAATCATAGTATCATTAATGATCATAGAAAAGGTTAAAACACACTTTAATAAATAAATGATTTTTATTAGATAATTATTTATTGAAGATAATTTATTTATTAAAGTATACCTTAACTTTTTCTATGATTAATAATGATAGTATGATTAAATCATGGAGTTTTGGGAAAAAAATATTTTTTCAAAAATTGTTTAAACAAATTAGAATGTTTATTAATTAATAAATGTCTAGACAAATTGCATATTTGTAATGTACAGAAAAATTACATTGACATTAAAACAAGAACGATCAAAATATATTCAGTAGATCCCGAGATATAGAAAATGATAGTATGTAGTTTTAAGTTGCCTGTTTTAGTTTTTGAACTCGTGCATTTGTCGGCTCCCAGCTCCCCCTTCACTTACCACGACTAGTCACCAATTGAACTACATTTTTAAAAATTCGTGTAAAATACCAGCTTTTCTAATATGTAAAATGATTTTTTCCACGGACAATATTTTTAAAGGTATTCTAAATGTTTATAAACCACAAAATTTCAAAAAGTAGTCATTAGGATTTTTGACTACATTAATTTTTTTTAATGCATTTAGATACTATCGCTCTTCTACTTTCATTTGGCATACTCAGAATTGCCCTATATTCATTATTTTCTGTCTTAGTTTATTGCAAAATAAAGGTCTTTGGGATAAACAAATAGAATAACTCTTAAACTAATTAATGGATAGGTCTCAAATTTTGATGGTTTGTTAAGTACCCCAATACCCAACTTTGGGTGAGACGCTAAAGTTCTAAGATAGTTTTAGTAAAAGTTATTAACAAATAACGATTTTCACTTATTTTGCATTTTGCGTAGCAACAAATTAACTTTTGAACTTTCAAAAATCGGCATTTTGAAGGTTTTTCAATGTTCTAAAAATTAAATTTTGTAATTTTATGTCAACTGTTTAGCTTTTGAATGGGGTGCAAAAAATCGAAAAAATCGCGATCTTTGCACTAAATTGTTAATAATTAAAAAACGGGAGCGAACTCTAGACAGGAAACATGTAGGTTTTCTTCCTATAGGTCTACAATATCTAAAAAAGTAGTCAGCTACCTGGATTTTTGAGTGTCCCGAACATGGTCTATTTCTAGCTTATTTCCCTGGAGTATAGTATTAATATCACCACACCATTTAATATATTATGAAAACACATTCGTTTTTTACTTATGAGATCTTGATGTCAATCCTGATCCTGGGATATTGATTTGTAGCTATAGTATTTGTAGAATTTGTAGTTGGTGATTTAAATCGTTACTGTATGGTATTTACATACATAATATTATTTCCTTATATATTTTGATATACATATTATGGAAACAGCTTCCACAAACAACCTTCCACACTGGCTTATGTGGGATGATAGTTTGGTAAAGATGAAGGGAAGTGGTTTGAAGTTTGGATAGGAAAATACTGGGGTGTAAACCTGCTTTTCTTGGATGAATGAGGTATTTTTATAACCGAAAGTTTGTTTAGAGGAAATTGTTTCAAGCTTAACTGATGACTTACTTTGGCCTGGATCTTGTACGCAAATAGCCATGCTTTCAGTAGAAAATTCTGAGGGTGATGTTTTACCCACCGGATGATATCAAATTCTGATTGTTTTGCGTGTTTGTGTTTTGTTTGTGGATGATTCATTTGTGTATTATATGTTGCATATGTATAGTTGAATCTTGTACTTTTCTATCACTTGTCTTATGATGAAGATTATCATTTATTACAGACATGATCTGGCTTTTTGGAATGTGTTGTTCTATTTATTGTTGTTAATTTGTTACTGTATCTGTAAGAACTTCCCTGTCAGCCAGTGTATTGATGCCGGTATCCCATCACTAGGATACACGTAGTGCATATGGAATATAACCAATCAATGGCGAGATATTGAGATTATTTAACTAAACTACGATAGCTCATACATCTAGAAAGGGTAAATGAAAAAAGGGTATGTTTAAATATTGATACAAACAGGGGTGAACGATGAAAAAACAACTCTTTGGCCCCCAAGAAAAAGATAGAAAAAACTAAGAGAGAAAGATACAAAATTGGAATTTAAGAGGCTCTATATCTCTTTCTGACTTAAATTGGAATTTATGGTGTGTACAGATTCAAATGCGAAACGATTTGCATTAATATTGATTGTATGAAGTAACTCCACTTCAGTTGACCGATATTCTTTTTCTTCCTCTTTTGACATCATAACCCTGGATGGGTATTTGCCTGTCTGGCAATCTGGCCTGTCTGTTCGGATCTCTTTGGTGCCGTTATTTTCCATTGTCTTATATTCATGGTTTTCAGATCGTCTTCCACGTCATCGAGCCATCTCGTTCTGGACCTTATTTTTGTTCGCCTTTCTATCGGCTTTCATTGTAATATTTTCTTTGTTTTTTTTTCATCGTCTTGTCTCTGCACATGTGCCAGCCATGACAGTCTTTGACTTTTCACAAATCGTACAATATCGTACTTTACTTTACTTTTTCGTGTCTGGATCCGACTACAGTTTTTCTGCCCGATATCGGGCTACGTCTACACCCTTTGTATTTGCGAGCCATAAATCATCGAGGGTGCACTGTGATATGCAAAGTCTGCATACTCTCAGATGATCCACGCTCTGTATTTCCCCACATTCGCAAAGTGCGTCGTTATCTGTCTTGATGCCCCATTTAATAAGGTTCTGTTTTACAGGGGCAACACCTGTGCGTATTCGGTTGAGTGTCCGCCAGGTTCTCCAGTCCAGGTTCATTCCATTAGGTCGTTCTGGATGTAGGGGGAACAGTTCGGGTGGTTCGACGCTGACATTTCTCATAAACCTTTTCCTTGATTTAAGTCGGCGGATTCCTGGCGGTTCGTCAAACCCGTATAATTGGTGCCTTTCATCGAAAGTTTGCCTGAACTTCTCCACATATTGTGAGGCGCATCTGGATCCGAACAAATACAATATCGTAACCTTCATTCAATGCATTAACCTCGTTGTTTCTCCTGATTCTCCATGTGCCGTCTTCCTCTTGCACCGGGCCATATACTTTTCTCAGTATTTTCTCTCGAATATCCTGAGTTAAGCTTGCAACGAACGAAATGGCATAGATGCCCTAGCGGCAACTGCTAGCAAAAAGACTAAGTTTTCACTCTAATGGCATATAAAATTTACATTTACTCTGATTGGAGTACGAAGGGAACCATTCTCGTTGGAACTTTACCGAGCTGAGCAGATGGGACGTGAATTGTAAATTGTAGAATTCCCTCATCTTCCTTAGTCTCAGCATCCGTATGGCTTGCAAATTGTAGAAGCCTCGGAGGTGTAACCAGAGAAGGTTCCCATTGTTTTCATTCTGGTGGGATATGTTATATGCCATTAGAGTGAAAACTTAGTCTTTTGCTAGCAGTTGCCGCTAGGGCATCTATGCCATTTCGTTCGTTGCAATCCGTGACTGCACGCCGGGGTTTGTTTTGGTTGGATCAGGGAGAGCAGCATATGTGCCTCCTGATGAGAGACTAATAAGTTTCGAAACCGGTAGAGGTGCTTGCTGCACTCTCTGATTGGACTAGAATATGGTTCAGCTGTATTTTCGTTTTGCAACGAAATTGAAAGTGGTTATTCATTTTTTATTTACATTTACTCTGATTGGAGTACGAAAGGAACCATTCTCGTTGGAACTTTACCGCGCTAAGAAGATGGGACGTGAGTTGTAAATTATAGAATTCCCTCATCTTCCTTAATCTCAGCATCCATATGGCTTGCAAATTGTAGAAACCTCGGAGGTGTAACCAGAGAAGGTGCCCATTGTTTTCATTCTGGTGGGATGTAGAATAGCATTATGTTGTTTTATATGCCATTAGAGTGAAAACTTAGTCTTTTTGCTAGCAGTTGCCGCTAGGGCATCTATGCCATTTCGTTCGTTGCAATCCGGGACTGCACGCTGGGGTTTGTTTTGGTTGGATCAGGGAGAGCAGCATATGTGCCTCCTGATGAGAGACTAATAAGTTTCGAAACCGGTAGATGTGCTTGCTGCACTCTCTGATTGGACTAGAATATGGTTCAGCTGTATTTTCGTTTTGCAACGAAATTGAAAGTGGTTATTCATTTTTGATTTACATTTACTCTGATTGGAGTACGAAAGGAACCATTCTCGTTGGAACTTTACCGCGCTAAGAAAATGGGACGTGAGTTGTAAATTATAGAATTCCCTCATTTTCCTTAATCTCAGCATCCATATGGCTTGCAAATTGTAGAAACCTCGGAGGTGTAACCAGAGAAGGTGCCCATTGTTTTCATTCTGGTGGGATGTAGAATAGCATTATGTTGTTTTATGTGCCATTAGAGTGAAAACTTAGTCTTTTTAGCAATAATTGTAACAGTTGTAATAGGCCAACCAGCTAACTGAATACAAGCTTCAGTTTGCTGGTATCTTCCCTATGACGTAGATATAGTCCTTTTCAAGTAGGGTTCAGGATATTTCAATAAAAGGAAATCTTTTAGCATCGACCGTCGCTTTAATTTTTAATACATTTAACATGTAAGTAATCTAGTTTCAACTTCTAAGGTTTTTCACTTCTAGTTTAGTTTTCACTGATGATGATGTGATAAGATCGAAAACCTTCTGAAATTTTAATCCGTTTGGATTTCAATCTTTTTTTTTCAAAATATGTACCATTTTACACTAGAAGTTTTTCACTTCACTTTAAGTACTTTACTGATATTCGTACTTGTTATAGTAGTACCAGTAATCTAAGGGACTCATGAATATTGAGCTCAGCGGGGTGCTATTTATATTTCAACGTTTACTCCGAAAAAATTTTCAGAAATGCAATTTCTGAAAAACAAGAAGGAATAATATTGCGAACGGTGAAGTCATCAATAATTTGCGATATGCGGACGATACAGTACTCCTAGCTTCTGGTCAAGAAGATCTCCAAACACTACTTGATAGTGTCGTTGAATTAGTCACGGGATACTAGAAAATGTCCCCATTGAACAAGCTGGCTTCCGCCCTCATCGAAGCTGTACGGACCAAGTGCTGTCATTAACAACTTTTATAGAAGCTAGTTTTCAAAAGAAACAAAAGACAGCAACAGTATTTATAGATCTACCAGCAGCATATGATACTGTTTGGAGACAGGGATTAATATATAAACTGGCCTGTATTATCCCCTGCAGAAAGATAATTAACCTCATTGACAACATGCTGACAAACAGAGCCTTCCAGGTTATAATGGGAAAGGAGACGAATAGACAGACGAAACTTAACAATGGTCTTCCACAGGGTTCTGTCCTTGCCCCTTTACTTTTCAGCCTCTATATTGCTGACATGCCTGAAACCGAATCTCGGAAGTTTCCATATGCTGACGACTGGACCCTTGCAACAAGCCACCAATCTTTAGAAACTACAGAAATCACTCTCACGAATGACTTATCTATCCTCAGTGAATACCTTAAAAATGGAGACTACAACCAAGTAATACAAAAACTGAAGTATCAGCTTTTCATCTCAACAACAAGCCGGCAAACAGAGAATTGCGAGTGTATTTTAATAACAAGCTGTTAAAACACAATAAATACCCGACATACCTTGGGGTTACTCTAGACAGAAAGCTCACATTCAGAAAACACCTGACGAAAACAGCAGCAAAATTGAAAACACGCAACAATATAATACAGAAACTCTGCGGCACTACATGGGGGTTCACAGCATCAACTTTAAGATTCTCTGCTCTTGGCCTGATATATCCGGTGGCAGAATACTGTGCACCAGTGTGGCTAAATAGCAGGCATACCCACCTGGTCGACACACAACTAAACCGTGCTATGCGTATGATAACAGGCACAATTAAGCCCACCCCTACAATGTGGTTACCTACCCTTAGTAATATACTACCACCCAACCTACGCCGCGAACATGCATTGGTTAAAGAATATAACAAAATAATGGAGAGTCGCCAGCTTCTAGTCCACAACGACATCCCCGATGTTCTTGGAAGTCGTCTCCGATCCAAGTTACCCCCTCTGCAATCTGTTCAAGCACTGCAGCAATCCGACTTTGACTTAAATACCCGATGGAGAGAAGATTGGGAAGGTAGGACATTACCATAGTCTACCGGACATCATAGGAAAACCTGGCGAATTTGAACGTCCCCGTAAGATTTGGGCAGCCCTTAATCGAATTCGAACAGACTGTGGAAGATGCGCCGACTCCCTTTACAGATGGGGTAAACTCCCCTCGCCTTCTTGTGACTGCGGTGCTGCAAGACAGACGATCAGTCACACTGTTCAGGACTGCCCACGCAGAGCATACACAGGCGACCCTATACACTTTGTAATGGCAACCGAAGGGTCAATCGAATGTATAAAAAAACTGGACATATGTTTGTGATGTATTGTATAATGCATAAATCTAAATATATTCTGTGATGTACTTAAGCCATACGCTAAATAAAAAAAATAAAGTGTCGTTGAGAATTGTAGTGAGGCAGGTCTGGATCTGAACATACGGAAAACCAAAAAACCAGTAATAAGTAAACAACAGAATATAAAACCGTCTATATATGTAAATAATGCCAAACTTGTGTGTGTCAGAGTGGTAGTTGGTTTCGGACATAATCCATGAGCCACAGATTTTTTTATTTTAATTATTTTGTTGATTAGTTAAGATTAAATACGAATTTGAGATATTGCCCAACTTGAGCAAGTTAATAAAATCGTTTACCTTGAACAGCAATTAAATTGTAACGCAGAAAGTCACGGCGAAATTAGATCTAGGATAGAGCAGGCCAGAGCCGCTTTTAGAGGGATATCCAAAGTGTTACGTTTAGAGACCTAAAATTGACATTGAGGATCCGCATACTTCGCTGTTACGTGTTCTCGGTCTTACTTTATGGTGGCGAGTCCTGGACTGTGAATAAAATCGATCTAAATCGACTTGAAGCTTTCGAAATGTGGTGCTATAAAAGAGTTTTAAAAGTTTCCTGGGTGGAGAAGATTTGAAACTCCACAATACTAGAACGTCTCAGCAAGACTACTGAGCAGGGCCGTAACTACGATGTTGGGGGCCCCAGGGCAAATGTGAACCGGGGGCCCCAGGGCAAATGTGAACCGGGGGCCCCCTACCGGGAGGTCTGGGGAATCTACCCCCGGCGCAAGGGAGAGTCCGGAAGAATGTTTGATATTTAACCCCTTGAAAGCGCATTTTCCCTCCTATGTGAACAACACACTCTCTTCTTTCTTTTTTTTTCAGCATGTCCTGCAATAACTATAAAATTAGCAGCGCTAAAATGATTACAGCTTCATCTGTATCTCACATTGCGGATGGATTATCAACGAATGCGTTCATTTGCTACAATGTAAATGGTCTTACTTTGTACCGAACGAATAACCAAGCGAACACCTACGAATTCGTTCCTTCGTTCATGTTCACTTTGATTTAAAAGCACCTTAAGGTGCCTTAAGCTACTGCAGTGTGAGGTGTACTGGTGGGACTGATCCTAATGTGCTCATTTTATCTTATGTATACCTTTCTTGTCAATATGTGATTCCTTTCACGTACCAAGATGTGGTCTGGGGTAAATTGATTAAGACAAAGTAGCTGGGACCTGAGGTCCCTATTCCGGTTGCATTTTAGTTTTTATTTCGCCAAAATAACTAATTTCCTCAGTCACAATTTATATGTTTACGAAAGGTCTCGGGGGCCCAGCTTAGCCCGGGCCCCCTCTTCCAATGGAATTTTAGGTTTTATTACGCCGAAATAACTCATTTCTTAAGTAATAATTTAAATTTTTATGTTAAGTTCTCGGGGGCCCCAGCTTAGCTCAGGCCTCAGGGGACCTGTTCTGTTCCAATTGCATTTTAGTCTAAAAGACTAATTTCCCCAGTGAAAAATTAAAACTATGTTGCGGTCTTTTTAAAATTGTCATTTGAAAATATTTCGTTGGGATCGGCTTTTAAAATACATATTTTTATTTTCCTCGTTAAAATCTATGCACGGGGCCCCCCTTGATCGAGGGCCCGGGGATTCCGTAAAATAGGGATCGATCCATAGCACCCCGCTGAACTGAATATTAATGAGTCTCTTAGATAGCTGATATCTAGGAGGACTTCTCTATTATACAGAAGATGGATTACATCTTCGAGTCTTACTATGTCAACAAGTCAATCAGACATAGAAATGCTGGTCTGTTATACTCTAGTGATTTCTCAGTAATTTGCTTTATAACGAATATTGCATCTGTACACGATCTTCCAGTAAGAAAACCCTGTTGGTCATCTGCTAAACTTATCATCTGATTCATTAGGTCTTGTAGAATTTTAGTTGTAAGTTTTAGAGTAGTATTTGACAAGTTGATACCGATACCTCTGTGGTTTCCTGGCTGATTTTTATCTCCTTTTTTGAATAGTAAAATTAGCTCGCTCGTTCTCCATTCTTCCGGTATTTTAAGATTTTGTTGTTAATTGTTCTGTCATTGCTGCTCAACAATATTTCAGTAATTCGTTTGGTATTCCGTCCTTACCTGCAGCTTTTCTGTTCTTCTGCTTTTCAAGTGTTTTCCGAACTTCCTGTGTAAAAGAACATCTTCATTTGTGGTAATTTCTGGTGTTTCCGGTTCTAGCGTCATTTGTTCTTCCTCTTCATAGAGGTTTTTTAGATAGTCAATCCATATATCCTTTTCTATGTGTTTTTGAATATATTAGTTTCTTTACCTCCGTTTTTTAACCTCTTATAAAGCGCCATATTTGCTTTTGCAGACCATAAAAATCATGTTGCAGTTCTTTCGAAAAACGTTCCCAGTGACAGTGGCGGATTCAGCATCGTCAAGAGGGGGCCTATTGGCTAAATTTCTATGAAAAATAAATGAATGCTTTTATAATCTTTATATATAACTTGTTTTGAGAGGGGGGCCGACCGCCCCCATCGCCCTCCCCTGGATCCGCCACTGCTTAGTGATCACTTTTTATTATTCTTACGAGTGATTGTGTTTCATTTCTAATTGTCTTTTAATTATCGTATGCCTCTTGTGTCTTAGTTGACATATATGTTAGGTAAGCTTTTTTCTTTTCTTTACATGTTTCCTTCACTTCTACATAAAACTATGGAGTTCTTCGCCTTGGGAGCGATTTATTTTTATTAATGTTTCTTTCTCCAAGAACTTCCTTGGCTGAGGCTAAGATATAGACTTAATTTTTGCCCAGCTTTCTTTGACTCCGTTACTTTCTGTGATATACATGTTTCCGCTTCTTTCCGTCATTATTTTTTGAAATAGGTATCTTGTGGAGTCGTCCTGTAAGCTTTCGATTTTTATCTTGGTGGTGTACAGGGTTATTCACTATATTTTGACCCCCTGTAAACTGCTTTATTTACAGAATTATAAAAAAATGTAAAATACAAAAGTTATTCGATTTATAAATTATGATTTTTTGACATATATATCGTACTAGTGACGTCATCCATTTGGACGTGATGACGTAATCGACTATTTTTTTAAATGGGAATTGGGATCAAGTGCTAGCTCATTTTAAAGGTTATTTAATTCCCTATTCAGTAATATAAACATTAATATGATTAATTATACAGGGTGTCCAAAAAATTTTTTTAATTAAATTAATTGACACAAAAAGAAGAATGTATGTAATTTATTTAATTTAAAATACATTTCACTGCTGTTAGAAAACAGAAATAAAAGTTTATTACACAAATAAACATTGATTTTTGCTTAAATTCAATGTTTAAACTGCCAAGAGGCAGATGGGTGGCAGCTTGAACATTGAATTTAAGTGAAAAGTAATATTTATTTGAACCCTTTTTAATATTTATTTGTTCAATAAACATTTATTTCTGTTTTCTGACAGCAGTAGAATGTATTTTGAATTAAATAAATTACATACATTCTTCTTTTTGTGCCAATTAATTTAATTTAAAAATTTTTTTTTACATCCTGTATAATTTTAATCATGTTAATGTTTATATTATTGAATAGGGAATTGAATAACCTTTCAAACGAGCTAGCACTCAACGCCCAAATGGATGACGCCACTAGTACGATATATGTATATGTCAAAAAATCATAATTTAAAAATCGAATAACTTTTGTATTTTACATTTTTTTCTAATTCTGTAAATAAAGCAGTTTACAGGGGGGTCAAAAAATAGTGAATAACCCTGTAACTGTACATATTGTGCTGTTTTGTTATCACATAATATAAATATTATGTGTTGTAATTCTGTCTTTTTGGTTTTGTTTGGATAAAATTAAAAGTCAGTATGATTGAAACGATGCCATATTTATTTTTACACATAGATATTAGGATACATTCACTTCGGTAATAGGAAGAAATAATTTATGTTGATAATATGCATAGTTATGTTAAAGCTGGACAAAAGTCAAATATGGTTCATACAATTTTCACATACATATAATATGTAGTAGATAGATAGACAACGAGTGAACAGTAGAAAAGAGTGTTGAGGTAACGTCCAGCATTAAGTCTTACAATAGATATTGATATTTATAAATATACAATAATGAGATAACGTAACATAAGATGGACCGCTAGGTTTCTAGTGGTAAATAACAAAAATTACATACATTTATACATATATGATAAATAGTTTACAAAATCACACATATTTTCAGCTTATATTAAAAGGTACATTAATCCCTATGACAAGATGAATAGGTGAATCAGCTGGTGATGACGTAATATAATAATACAATAATAGTTTAAAACGAGGATGGTAAACAATCAATTTGAATAAAATACAAAATAATCATAGGAATACATTGGCAAAATGAAGCAGTATTTGTGCTATTTCAAAAATATCCGTCAAATTAATCCTTAACTAATAATAAATAACTAAAAATATAATAAATATGCTCCTTTGGAGCACGATATGTCCAATCTCTTTTGAGAATCATCACAAAAACAGTGGCGTTTTGGTAACCACTACATCACATCAACAACTAAACTAACAGTTAGGAAACAGAAACTGTTTATTTCTCCTTCCTAGTCATCATGGACTTGAGGTGTTCGACTTCTGTGGAAAGCCGAACGATTTCTGAGTGCAGTCTATGTTTTGCGGTGGTGTCGCCTTCCGTACTGTCTTGCATAGTTAGCTGGGATTGTTTGAGGGTTTGGAGAGTAGCTGCAGCAGTTGCAGCGGCTGACCATTCGGCACCAAGGGAAATGCCTGAGTCTCTTTCGTCACTGGAGCCTTCCCCGTCCCATGGTGGACTAGCGCGGGGACCTGGCTCTTGTTTGATGTTTTGTAAGGCGAGGAGTGCGTTAGCAGCGTCTTTATCTCCAAGGTGGGACTTATGTCTTAGTTTCAAAGGTAGGCTATTGTTGGCTTCGTTTGTCGTTAAAGCTACAGGAGCGCTTTCATCGCCTGAGTTACTTGAGACTTCAAAAGGCGATTGTACTCGTGAGCGGGAGCGAGAGAGATTCAGAGCATTATTAGAGTCGTAGGAGATACCTGTGTGGTAAGCTAGTTGGTAGTGAGGATGGTGGTAATCGGGTTCTCTGTATGCTGGTTCCAAATGTGAAGAGGGAGGAGCATGAAGGACACTGTGGGAGTGAGGAATTGGTTGTGGTGGAGGAGATCCCATAACAGGTTGATGTATTACTGGGGTAGGGATAGGTGTCTGTGGATTATATAAAATAGGAGTTGCAGGATGAGCGAGCTTCTGTCTTTTGGACAAACTTAAAACTTGTTCACTAGATGGTAAGTTTGCTAAAACTTTTTCTACACATACAACGTTTTCGCCACAGATCCCATACTCTTCCTTGATAGCTTCCAATTGAGCTTTTAAAATAGCATTTTCCTTAGTCAGTTCAACGACGCGCTGTTCCAAAACCATATCATTGAATCGTCTCTTTTCCCTGGACCTCTTGGCAGCTTCATTATTTCTTCTTCTACGATCCCAATAACTATCGTCTTTCTTATTATCTGGAGTAAATTCTCTTTGCTTGCGTTGGGAGAACAACTCCTTATGTTTGACAGAGGACATTCCATAGCTTCCGGGAGGAAACTCGTCTCCTGATGTAGATGTGCTGGCCATCATTTCAAGTTGGTGAGAAGACGGCAAATTTGAATTGAGATGTGGTATTTCACCATTTACTGGGGACCCACTTTGACCACGGCCCACGAATTCGGCAACCATTATATGTTGTTTTATAACATCTGAAACAAAAAAAAAACAGTATTAACATCTTTGTCTTTGTTCTATACAAATAACAATATTAAAAATAGAAAGAGGTTGCCATAAATTATTTAAAAAGAGGATGGTAAAAAATGTAGACTGGTTTTTGCACACAATTGAAGTCAAGGATGCTTTTCTAGTTGGTGGTTATTATCGAAGGTACACCAAGTACAATATGCAATTATCAGGATTAATGATACACGAATCATATTATTTTCATATTCTTTTGGCAACCAGTTATCCTTTACTTTTAATTCCGTTCAAAAGACCTTATTACTCTTGCGTGACTTCGTTTTTTAAATAAGATTATTTAATCTTGCTACTTTTTTGCTGTCTACTCTGTGTTACATAAACAACTGTATGAGCAACGTGACTCGAAACACGCGGAAAATCATAGCACGTTTATAGTTTTCTCGGGACCTTTAAATCCATTATGTAATTTCCATCGAAACACGTGGATTTCCACGTAATATGCGCGATGCATGTATTGGATTTTGCTATAAATGTGAAATATTAATGAAAAAAATTTCTAAATCGATATCATCATCGTAACAATAAATTAATTCAAAAATTTCCTGAATTAAAAAAACATTATTCAATAACAATTAGTACTGACAATAACAATTATATAAAAATGGGAAAATAAGGATAGTAAGACATGAAAGAACCAGGATTTCAATGAGTTAGACATAAAGATATAAAGATACATAATATGGTGAAATAAAGACAAAGGAATCTAAGAAAAAAATATTAAAATAACAATAAAGAAACAATGTGTATATCAAATTATTTAAAACATAAAAGTAAAATTCAGAACTAACTCTTTCCAGTCAGATGATCCCATTTGGGATCATGGCAGTGTTGCATTGATTTATTTGACAGTTCTGTCATTTATTTGACACTGCATTGAGATTTCTTTGACACTGCATCGATTTATTTGACGCTGTAATGATTTATTTGACAGTTCTATCAGTAAGGGCGAGTCAGAAATGAATGTGAAACTTCGAACCAAAAAATAATTTGGACTGTAAAGGGCTAAAAACTAAAAGTAACAAAGTTTGTCCACTGTTTGATAACTAACAGCTTTCTAGGCTTTCACAAAATTAAATAGATGGTGATTTTTCTTTGATCTATTGGTGACCTGACCAAAATTTTATCAGAACATCAATAAGCAAGGACCGGAAAAAAATGCACCAAAAAAATGTAAAAAATGCGCATTTTAATGCAATTCATTTGTGAAAAATATGCAAGAGCCTTTATGAAGAATGCAATATTAAAATGCAACATTAATAATCCTCAATTTATATTTATATGATGTTGAAATAATAACATTTAAACACAATAGTTAGTTTTTATCCACAAATGTTTAATACTTGTCACTTTCGGCATTTTGGCGAAAAAAATATTCGTTACTCAATTTAAACTATATGTCAAAAATAATACGCAACAACGCACTGCGAATCAAAACAAGAAATGAACTTCAGCTTTTATAAACAAATATTCAAATCTAAATTTCTGTAGGTACCTGCTTATCCCCCTACAAAGAGCAAACAGGTTTTTATAACCTAGTCAACTAATTGTTGCCCTACCGACCAAGTTATATTAGGGATTAGTCGGCTTAGTCCCAAAAATAGATAATAGAATAAGAATATTACCTGATTTAAACATTTTTCTTAAGAAATGGATTATACACAGTTATTGAATTTACGACTGATAGTTTTTTAATTGGAAGTGAAAGTGAACCTTTGAGATTTAAAATATCGAATTAATGCAACTTTTTTCTGAATTTATCCAGAAAAAATGCAAAATGTTAAAAATGCAACATTTTCTAATTTATCAAAAAAAAATGCAAAAATATGCAAAAAATGCAGATTGCATTTAATCCGGTCCTTGTCAATAAGAATTGCTGTACTGATTTAACTGATAAGTTATCAGTTAAATCAATAGAGCAATTGTCAGTGATAACCATCAATGGCGACTGCTCCACCTGAAACATGGTCTCTAAAAAAACGGTAGAAGCAAGATCGAAGCCTTCAAAATGTGGGTCTACAGAAGATCTAAGGTTTTCTGGACAGAACCCAGAGCCAATCTGTCAATTCTAGAAGAGCTTCATATAAAGGACAGGTTATTAAAAAAGTAAATTGAGCATACCTGGATTACTTCAGTCATACAGCGAGAAGAACTGCGACTATGAAACTATTGGTAGTAGAAGAAAGGTGGAAGACCAAGAAGAATATCTCCAACACGACGAGCAGACCAAGTAAAGACTCTGGTGAAAAAATCCCTACGTGAAGCTGTCCATCTAGCACACGATCGCAGACAATGAAGATAGCAAGCTAACAAGATTTAGCGTCATCATGTCAACAAGATTTAGTGACAAGGGCTCAAGGAATGATAAGGAGGAGGATTGAACATAGATGACAGAAAAAGGTAAGTGGCCTTCAAACGACAAAAGACAAGATTGTCTAGTCTAACTCAGCTGATTCACAGAAGAAGCAAATAAAGATTGAGGTAGAAGGTAGAAGGGATTCACACAAGAAATATAAAACGTAAGGTAGTAAAAATACTTAAAAACACGTGGAGGCAGATGGAAAAGCATCTCAATAAATTTAAAAAATCTTTCCAAGCATTCGTTTGTTTCCTTGGCTTTCGCGGGCCGATTAATACATTCACGGGCACGACTGCATATGCAGACAGTAATTTCCCTTTATAAGTGTCTGCATATGCAGTCATGTCCGCGAATGGGTTAAGCAGATAAATTGTGTACAAACAAAGCGCACATGCACATTTTGTGGAAAAATACTTCCCGGAAAAGTTTTCGTAATAATTTCCGAATGCGTATCAACTATACAAAGAATAAATCATCACGCTTCGGGGAAATTATCCAACACATTGTAATTTTCGAATCATTCAATATATTTGATAAACAACTTAAATTGCGCATATCTGATGAGGTAAGATACGTCGCGCAAAAACACGCGCTAAATTGATATATGTAATATATAAATAAACGAGTCGTACTATTCAGAAAAACCTACAGGCCTCCTTAAAATCAAAAGGAAACTAGGTCAAAGTCTATTACATAATATCGTAGATCTATATTAAACCGTTAGACGAATATTTGTCAACATATTCAATTTATTTTCAAATAGAATAGCGCTACACGAAACTTGCCAACACAATATGGACACTTTGTTCATTTTTAATTTGAAGTCAATGGAAAACGAGTATTGTTCAACATTATACACCAGGCAATATACAAATAATCGCTATATGCGACACTTGTATTTGCATTATGTGCATTAATTACTATCAAACTATTTAAAATTTACAAATTTAACCATATCAGTCACAAAAAGGTGAATTGTTTCTTGAAAGCAACTAATTATTAGAAATAAAAAGAAGTAGAAAGAGTTGTTTAGCACAATGGTCTAGAAATACTACATCTTTTATAAACAGGAACCTAAAAGGCAGTCAAAAATAATGAATGTCGCATAAACCACTACTGTATGTAATCATTAGCAAATATGTAATTTTATGAATTGTATATTAAATGTTGTAAAAAATCCAAACCTATCATACGATTCTGTGGTTGACTCAAATCGTTAAATATTCTTCGAGTTTCTCGCAAATAACATTTTTGGTATCTTGGTATTTCAGTGAATCCCAAATATTATGAAATGTTTTGTAATATGCTAACCTGCTTTGTTTCCTGTAGTGAACTTGAACTATAATCATGACTCAACATACTAGAATTCACGTATTGAAGTAGAAGAGCAGAAAAGAGTTGAATTCGTGAAGAATTTGAAAGAGAAGTGGATTCAAAGAATGGAATGGGTTGTCCTGTATAGTTTATGCATTAAATAATCTTGTGTTCTGGTTTATTGGACTGTAAGACAGTTTATTGGGAGTCATGACTCAACATACTAGAATTCATGTAAGAAGAAGAGCAGAAAAGAGTTGAATTCATAAAGAATTTGAAAGAGAACTGGATTCAAACATTGAATTGGGTTGTCCAATACAGTATATGCATTAAACTATCTTGTGTTCTGGTTTCTTGGACTGTAAGACAGTTTACTGGGAGTTATGACTCAACATAGTACAATTCACGTAAAGAACAATTTACGAAAAGAGTTGAATTCATGAAGCATTTAAAAGGGAACTGGATTCAAACATTGAATTGGGTTGTCCAATATAGTATATGCATTAAATTATCTTGTGTTCTGGTTTTTTGGACTGTATGTTTCAACACACTACAATTCACGTAAAGAACAATTTACGAAAGAGTTGAATTCATGAAGTATTTGAAAGGGAACTGGATTCAAACAATGAATTGGGTTGTCTAGTATGGTTGATGCGTTAAATTATCTTGCGTTCTAGTTTCTTGGGCTATAAGACAGTGTACTTGATACCAGTTGCTTTCATTATGTAATTTATCTATTACGGTTCCGGAACAATGCTCATACCAGCGAACTAAAAGGTTACATTTACTTCTGTCTCAATTAGAACAGAGGAATGAAAAACTGAATCATACCTAGGTTACAAAACTAACCTCTAAAATTTTTATTGCTAGATTAGATACCTAGGATCAGTTTAAAAATAATACATGGTGATATAAAGATAATAGTTTTCGCTGATATAATTTTATCTTTTGATTATGACTAACTACTAACAACAAAGGAAACCGTGGATACGTCATAAAGATCGTCTGCAAAATAATCACCAAATGTTATTGTCCTCTTAATCAAGTCAACGCAAAATAACCGATCTTTAGTTAAAATACTAAGGATTTGCTCAGACATATTCTACCTAATATCAACATTTTTATCCCCTTAAGGATCTCAAGAAAAAGAAAATGGGCAGAAAACATTATTTACTTAAAAAAAGGTTCGAAAATAATAATTGTTAATTACACATGAAGGAAAAAACAATAGAAGTAATGACACTTTTGTCTGCGTTATATACCTAGTTCTTGTAACAATATTTTCTCAGATGAATATAGTTTAGCTGATTTCGGAAAAACAAATTCAGGTCAAACTTTTGAACTAATTACCTATTTCCCAAGCACGTTTTTCTTAGAAGATTTGGCATATTTTGTGTAATGCGATTTTTTCAAAGAAATCTAAAATCGTTCGTAAATTATACAAAGAAGCAAATCCGGAGTTTTTGGTGGTTGTTCAAAAATTTTGAACTACGTGTCCAAAACAAAAAAAAACGCGCATTTTTGGCGGTGCCTGAAGCAAGACCATTCAAAAAACCTACTAGGAAATTACAAATAATTACGTTGGTCAGTGTCAGTGTTGCCGAAATAAAAAAGTGACAAATGCGTGGTTTCTTGAGAAGCGGATTTTCCGATTACACCGTAACAAAAGAATGAATCACCGGTTGTTCAAAGAAAACAATGAAAATGCAGAAGAGCTAACGACAAGAGATGAAGTATCTGCTAGGCTAGTGAAGACATTAAGATTGACCCAGTGAAGACGATTTGCTCTTAAAGAAACAATATTTAACGTTATAATATAATTATTAATAATTTTTAGATTGCCAATCGAGGCCAAAAAATATTTTGAAAATATTTTAAAATATATTTCTCGATTAGGCAAAGCCAACATAAACAAATATGTAATAATAATACTATGAAATTTGCGCGACAATTTTTTGTAGAACGGTGATAAATAGCGTATATTAGTAAAGATAATCTGTCGTTACTCATCAACTCATTACATATAATTTGAGAAACGCAGTAAATTTCAAATACAAAAATAATAATTACTAGATTGCATCATGATCTTGCATGAGCTGTCCAAACAGATCTGGGGAAATTAGAGCAGCTAACTGTATATTGTCACCAATAATGATGTGCAAAAATATTAATAGAGCGTATCTACATCTATTGTGTACTAAGTGAGACAAGGTAACTTGGAGAATCTTGCAAAGTGTTCAAAAATTACGGAAAACTCACCCGCTGTATTGGCTGACGTGGTGGCAAAATTTTTTTCAACGTCCCGAAGAAAAATCTTAATCACTTTTGAACAACTGACAATGTCAACAAAGGCACAATAATAACAATGTATTTCACTAAAAACACGTCTAGTTCGTATGAGCGATCGACAACAACTGAGCGTTGAACACGAGAGATTGTAGTTAACTAGCTGGTAGGGAGTTGGGTATTACGCGAGGATGGCAGTCAGCGGTCCGCGTGGTGCTTGTTGATCAAAGCCGCCGGTGGGGAAAGACAGAGGACAACACCCTCAGTGACTCACCAATCAGAACAGGGACAACTCCGACGATTACCGGGGAGGCGCAATAGGTTATTTTGTTTGTTGTTCGAAATTGCAAAACAAATCATAAACTGCGCGGCATAAGTTACGGTTGTCAATAAACTATAAACAACTTAGAAATTTAATAATTATTATTTTTTAATTTTGGTAATAAACACACACACAATAATTTTTATAATATAAATACACTGCGCGTCATTAAAAAGAGGCCACCTAAAATTTTTGGCATTTTTTAATTTTTACGAATCATACCAGAAAGTGATTGTCATTGGATGTTTGTGTACTGTTTAAGAATATGTTCTTAACGACGTTCTACACCTTCGGCAAAGAATTAAGGATTTGCATGAAATTTTAGTATGTTATAGTTTACTTCAAAAAATTAAGACTTGATTTTTTAAAAATTGTTTTACCGTGCCGTTTAATTACTATTAAGGGTCAAAGTTAAGTTTTAACATGGGCTCTTATGGGAATTCTTAAAAAGTTAATAACTTTTGACCCAAATTTACGATTTTTAATTATTTGTGCTTAAATTAAAGGTTTTTTTGTAAGGAATAACATATTATAAAATGAGGATTGTTTACCGTACCATTTATTTTTAATTTATTTATTATAATTAATTCCGTAATTTATTCCGTAATTTATTATAATTTATTTTTATAAAGTATTCAATACTGAAACATATGATTTGAGTATTCTGCTATAAATATTACCAACTTTCGCTTGCATAAGTTCCCCCCTTTCCTCTGAGAGGCATACCCCGCAACGAAGGTGTAGAACGTCGTTAAGCAGTATGCAATCATTTTTTAAATAACAAATGTCAAAAAAATAACTTTTTCCAAAAGAATGATTTTATTGAAAAATAAAAAAAATTAACATTGTACATTTTTTCTGTTTTCTTTATAAAAATTACAATTAAGTCGTGATTATTAATACTGTGTATTACCACCTCTATTGTGAATTACACTCGTCATTCGATTTGGCATTGAATTAATCAAATTCTGGATGTCTTTTTGAGCAAAAACTTGTCATTCTTCCATGAGCGCCAACCGAAGCTACTCACGATTTATTGGAGCAGGTATTCTGTTTCTTACCCTTCGTTTGAGTTGGTCCCAAACATGTTCAATCGGGTTCAAATCTGGACTTTGAGCCGGCCAGTTCATTTTTGGCACACCGACAGTTTCCAGGTATTGCGATACCATCCTGGCTACGTGTGGCCGCGCGTTGTCTTGCATAAAAATAAAGTTTTCGCCGACAAACCCAGCAAAAGGCATTACATGCTCGTCTATAATTTCGGTAATGTATCGGTGAGCATTCAACGCTCCTCTATCAATAAATACGAGATCAGTACGGCCTTCGAATGAAATGGCTGCCCAAAACATTAGCGAACCTCCTCCAAAAGCAACACGTACTCGTCGAACACAAGCAGCATATCGTTCCCCACGTCTTCTGTATGTTTGAAGAACCATCCTGGATTCATCACTAAACAAAACATTTTTCCAATCTTCTATCGTCCAATGCTCGTGGTCTCTAGCAAACTGTAGTCGGCGTTGTCGATGTGCTGCTGTTAACAAAGGTCCTGTTGCTGGACAGCGAGCCCTTAGCCCAAATTCCCTCAACCTTCTTCTCACGGTAGAACTGCTTAATGTCCACCCGTGTGAGCATTTTGAAAACGTTTTTGGATTGCTCTAGCCGTAAAGAACCGATTTTGCAAAGAAGTGCGTTGTAAAGAAGGGTCTTCTCTGGCCGTCGTGATTCTTCTCGGGCCTGATCCTGGTCGTCGTTCGTGAGATCCAGTCTCTACTAATCGTTGGTAACTTTTTTGGACCATACAACGACTAACTCCAAGCTGTCTGGCCACTTCTCTTTGGCTTATTCCATTACCAATCAAAGTAACAATTTGAACAGCTCTAGCAAATTTCTCAGCCATAGTTTTAAATTTAAAAATTGCACAAGTTTACTCTTAGAACAACTGTACTCTAGTGAAAGGTTTTTGAAAAACAGAATAGCCATATTTCAAGAAAAATAAGGTACAAACAACAACACTTGCATTATCCGAAGTCGTAAAACTGATATCCATTTTGCAAACTTATTACCCTTAATTGACCTGTCGGTACCTAAAAGACGCTAAAAGTGTTTCTGCATTGTGGGAATTTAGTTACAATAGAATAAATTGTATAAACTTAGTTATTGAAAAATTCTTACAAAATTCTAGGTGGCCTCTTTTTCGTGACGCGCAGTGTATATTGTTAATATTGTTATATAAATAATCTCATAATACGAGGTATTTTGGTAAAGTATTTTGAATTTGTATTACAATGTTTTGAACTTAATTAAATTATCTTTTATGCATTTTTTGGTTTTAATAGCGTGTGTTTTCCCCACTAGGCCTTACAGCTGCAGTCATTCGTCTTCTCATACTTCTGATACGGCTATTGATTAGTTGTTGAGGCAGTCTCTCCCATTCCTCAATCAAATCAATTTTTACATCGACTCTGTTTTGAACAGCAGGAACCCATGATCTAAGTTTTCTGCCTGGCATGTACCACACAAACGCTATCGGGTTTAGGTCTGGGGGACACGCTGGCCAATTCATCGTTTTTATACCCACGTACTTAGAGGGGTATCCATTGATCACCCTATTTACCTACATTAAATTAAAACAAGTTTAATTGTTGTAGGTTATTCGAATATGCTTGCTACGTCCGCTATGTTTAATCTTTTTAAACGTCGTACATCATTATGATCATCAGTGCAGTGAGGTTGCTTGCTAACTCGTTTGGATTAGATTCTAGTCTCTTCTAATATTTTTAGTAATATTCTGGTATTACTGTTTTTATGGATGGCACATTGAGGTCTAACTCTATCACATATTTTGGTACATACCAAGAGGCATTCAGCATTGTTCTAAGGACTTTGTTCTGGAATCTCTGCAGTAGTTTAAGGTTTGTTTGACTGGCTGTCCCCCACAGTTGATACCATAGGTCCACACTGGTTTTAATGTGGCTTTATATATCAGTAGTTTCTTCTTAAGAGGTAGGTAGTTGAGATTTACCACCGATGATCATGAACATTTCTTTAAAATTTATTCCTAGTTGTTTCCTTTTTGTGAAAATGTGCTTTTGCCAAATATATCTCCTATCAAGGTGGATTCCTAGGTACTTGACAGTATCTGTTTGTGGGAGCTGTGTTTCGTTTAGAGTTATAGTTGGACCTGTTTCTTTTTCATGGTGAAAGTAACATGGGTGGATTTACTCTTATTTTTTGCCTTCATCTTCTTTTTTTTTAAGCCATCATTGGATATTTTTAAGGTATTTTTTAATGAGATTGTGAGATTATTTTTATTAAACATATTTATAGTTATTTACAAAAAATATTATTCCCTCCAAAAAAGTCATATATCAACAATTAGCATCAATTATTGCTTGACTTCTACAAGGCATACTATCTATTAAATTATCAAGAGATTCTTGAGCAATTCTTCCCCATCACCATGGTAAAAGTTCTTGAAGTTGCTGAAGGGTCTGTGGGGGGGGGGGGGGAGTACGTGATCTATACGCCTTCTTTGTAGCATGTCCCAATGTATGATCAATGGGATTGATATCTAGACAGCGTGGAGGTGTGGAGTTGGGTATTACGTGAGGATGGTAGTCATCAGTTGATCCTGTTTTATAGGTTTTATAGCAGTAAAAAGTTTATAAAACTGTTGTTGTTTGCACGATACTAGAAATGCTTTCAGTTTTAATGTATCGATCTGGAAAATGAATCATTTTTCTGATATCTGGATCAGGTATGTAGGTTTTTGAGTAAATGTTAAAAAGTTAATATATGGTAAATTGTAATTGAATCCTTGCTAACGTCATAAAGTGCGTTTAGTTACTAAAATGCTCGTTAGCTTTGAATTTGAAGAATCATTGAGATCCAAAATGTGTTGTAAACATTAGGTATCATTACTTGTACTACCGCTTAAAAATAGAATCTTGAGGTCTCCAAGACTTCTTTGCTATTTAGTTGTACCGATTGCCAATAATTGTTGCCAATTTGTTCCCCGGACTGTGATATCAGTATTCCTCTGGGAGACCAACCCACTATTTTTCTCAGAATTCTTTGTTCAGTGACGAGCAAAAGTTATTTTTATGCAAATCTTAGCCGTGTCAACTCAGCAAAATATGAAGATTTATTTATGTACATAACTAACAGTAAAACAACTTATTATTAACTTTATTTTTTATTTATTATGGACAAATTTATATCCAAAATTGTAGAAGGACAAAGCCATAGATCTTAAATTGTATTTGAAACATACGGTAAAGTTGTTGAACTACCCCGGTAACTAGAACTAATGTTAGAACTAATGCCCGTCAAATCTATTCAATAGTAATACGATTGCGTCACAAGAATTTACTATTACAGCAACATAAACTGTCAGACATAAAAACTATCTACCGTTCAGAAAGGTATCAGTAAAAAGTGGATTTGGAATAAAAGCTTTTGAATATATTGATAAAAATAGGCAGAGTGATTATTGATTATGGTCTATTTAAGATTGTTGAGGGAGTAGGTAAGTGTTTCTTGTGGTATTGTTCATATTATTACAATCTAATTCTTATACCTATATCAGGAAAATAAAGATAACCACTAGTAGACAAACAACTACTAGTATAGTATCCTAATTCATTACCCCTAAAATACATAGACAAGTTTCTTACACTCTATTTAGTATAGAGAGTGTGTAAGATAGAGAGAGAGAGAAAGAGATAAAAAGAGCTATAAATTCCCATTAGGTATGGAAAACGCTTACAAAGTGGATAAAATATTTTAATAACTTTCTAGAACTTCTCAAATTCTTAAACATTTACCAAGAAGAGCTATCGTGTTTCTCACTACTTTATACAACATAATTCTTCATCTTTCCTACCATCCAACGCAATGGAAATTTACTGAAATTATCATGATCGGCAAACCTGGAAAGCCTCCAACAGAACTTGCCTCTTACAGACCTATAAGCCTGCTGCCTATACTTTCTAAAATATTTGAGCGATTACTGCAAAGTAGAATAAATAGTATCTATAACCTCGTTTAATAATTTAATACCAAATCATCAATTTGGCTTTAGGGAAAAACACACCACAACTCAGCAATGCCATAGGATAGTAAATTTAATCAGAGACGGTTTAGAAAACAAGAACATTGGCACTGCAGCATTTCTAGATATTCAGCAAGCCTTTGATAAGGTTTGGCATCAAGGGCTGTTATACCTATACAAACTAAAAAGTAACATTCCGAGTCAGATTTACTTACTTCTAAAATCATACCTTTCCAACAGACATTTCGATGTCAAAATGGAAAAAGATAACAGAAGCTACCAACTCATAAAGGCAGGAGTATCCCAAGGCAGTGCCTTGGAACCATTCTTGTAGTTTACATTATAGGTACACTGCTGATATACTAAAACACTGAGTTCTTTGAGCTATCTTTCTTAAAAGTTACCATATCATATTAACTTAAACATACCGCTTCAGATATAAAGAAACTGGTTTTTTAAACATAACTCAATAATTTCTTACAGATAATTTCTTCAATACTAAGAAATGCATTAATGGTTACATTTTAATTTTCTTATCCTAAAGTTTTTGTTTGATAACAATATTCCTTACTAAGAAATATTATTTCTCAGAAAGAAGAGTTTTGTAATGCCAAGAAAATATATTCTTATGACAAGTATAATTTCTTTCTGACAAATGGGTTTGCAGTTTGCAAGAAAGTGATAGTTCAATCATGTTTAAGATATATTTCTTTAGGTTAATTAAAATTTATTTGAAATATTTTAGAAAATTATATCTTACATACAAAGATATATTTCTTAGGCAATATGCCAAGTCGATCTTTCTTAAATATTAATAAAGTTTCTTTATGTCAAGAATTTTTTTCTCTCGGTGCAGTGGCTTCTAACAAGCTACAAACACACTTAGATCGATTACAAAACTGCCTCCAAAAATGGAAAATTAAAGTAAACCACGAAAAATCGGCTCACATAACATTTACGAACAGACATGTAAATTATCCACATATTACAATAAACAATCAAGTTATCCCAATGAAGACCGAAGTCAAATATTTAGGTATTCATCTTCATCGGAAACTAACATGGAAAGCGCACATTAAAGCTAAAAAACAACGACTCCAATTAAAAACCAGACAAGTGAATTGGCTTCTTGGTAGAAGATCACAATTATCCATAGAAAACAAACTGGCCATATACAAAATAATACTAAAACCTATATGGACCTACGGGATTGAATTATGGAGGTGTACAAAACCATCAAACACCAAAATTCTGCAGACAAACTAATCAAAAACTTTAATAATCATTGCGAATGCACCCTGGTATATTTCACACCAAACATTACATGAGGACTTAAAAATACCATTCATCAAAGACGTAAGAGGACTGCGTACTGCTTGCGACCAAACATAGAAAAAGAAGTATCAATCACAACAACGAGCTGATTTCCACGCTTACAAATCGTCCATTATACCAGTTCGGAGGCTCAAGAGGCAGTGGCCAGAAGACTTGTGTGAGTGCCACTTGTGTTAGTGAATACAGTGGTGAATAAGGTGAACCGGCACTGGCCGGCAACACCTACAAAACATTACATAACTTAACAGTTTTACTTAATACTCCTTTGCACAGAGTAGATTGTAAATTTGCAAGTTTCAAATAAAAAAAATAATAACTTTCTATAAACATTTACATGGCAAGTCGATCTAAACTTCCTATATTTGCAAAAATATCCACGAGGAAAAAATTTCCTGTAGTTGGCTGTATACCATTTATTACAAAAAACCATAAAATCCTTTATAAAAGGTATATTTGTTAAAATCCCTATCCAGGGCTACATCAAGAACATAACTAGTTTTCAATCGGTTGACCGATCATCATCAGTGTTTGCTCAGAATCAGAATCCAACATGCTAACCACCAAAGTAAAAAATATTTCGGTAAAAACCCTTTACAGTAGAGTCCCGTAAATTCGGCCACCTCGGGACTGGACCCTAGGCCGAACTTAAAAGTGGCCGAACTAACCGATGCCTACCTAAAAAATTCCCATTTATTGTTTGTACGGATCTAGCAAACACAAAACACAGGGATACTCTGACATATGAATAGACAGAAGGTTACAAAACACTCCAAAACCAAGTTACAGAACTGTAAGTAGGCCTAATAAAATTACTATACATTGGTGGTTTTGATTCGTAAACACTTAAAAAAATCTGCTTTTTTTTCTTTTTTAATAATTTTTTATGTTCAAAGTCACGCCACTTTTTAATAAACATTATATCGATGGCAGTCGCTTCTTTTTGCTTTTCGATATAGATAGCTGCCAGTTTCACAGCTGCTTTATCTTCAATGTGGCTTATTTTATTTTCTTCGTCTTCTCCTTCTATCTAAGCAGCATCTGCGTCGTTATCTTTCTCATTTTCCTGGCGAATGGCACACTCGGCGATTTCATTGTCGTTCAAAACCTTGTTGTGTCCATTTTCAAACTTGATCCACTCCAAAACATATTCTTTAACAATGGGACCACAGTTCGGTAGTTGCTGAAGGTCGTGCATTGTCATCAGGTTCGTTAACAAGAGTGTTGTTTGGCTCATCTGCTGTTGTGTTTGCTTGGTCAATTTTATCTTCTATATTTGGCTAAAGTTTTTTCCAAGATCTTAACAAAATAAACGTGGAAACTCTCCCAGTGTATTATCGGTCGCAGAAATCAGCGTGGATGGACACATATTTGTTTAGCGAATAGTTCGTTTACGAATTTGTTCTTAAAGTAAAAAAATATTTGACAAAACTAAAACTGCCCATCAAAGCAGTTCTACTTCCTGACAACGCCCCTACTCACCAGGAAGATATTCAGTGTGACGATGAAAAGAAGTTAAACTGCTGTTCCCAGTCTTTAACAGCCGATAGATCAAGGGGCCATTAAGTGCTTCCAGAGGAAGTATCGCCGAAAACTGCGATGACAATGACAAATAGTGGTCATTGTGGATGCTCGAAGCATTTGAACACAAGGCGACCGTTATCGTCTCTTTGCTGACTTTAAACTCCGTAGCAGATGTTTATTTCTGAGTGCATTGGTTTTTCTGGGCAGAAGTTTAAAATTTACCTAACTCAATTTCGTCGACGTTGTCTATTTGCTCTGGGCTCAAGTTTAGGTCACCGATGATTTTTAAAAATCTTGCAGAAAAATTGGTGGCCCCTAAAGGCAGAGAGCCGGCCGGACTAAGCGGAGACCGAACTAACCTAGGCCGAACTTACGGGAGTCTACTGTACAAATAATTCATCAAAGGAACATAGAAAATTGATGTGAATTTAAACCTGGATGTTTAAAATATTCAATGTTTCCTGCTCTAGGTACCATTGAGTTCGAATTTGACTTGTTCACATCATAGCTATATGGTAGCAAGTCCTGCTTCTCAGGATAATTCAGCTTGTTTGTATAATTTTTAGAGGTTCAGTCGCATTTTCTCTCTGAAGACTGGACTACCAGCATAGGCGTAACCAGGGGGTGGTTTTGGGAGTTATAACCCCCCCCCCTTTTTGATGTACTTTGAGCTCTATACGCTTAACACCATTATTATTCCATACCTCCAGAGACCTTCAAGTGGATGTAACCGCCCCCCTTAGGATCATCCTGGTTACACCTCTGACTACCAGAATTCATTCATTTTTAAACGTGTTTTTGTGTACCCTTTGAAAAAATCTAATAATAAAGCGCACAATGATTTCTGCAGTTTGAATACTTGTTTCGTCTTCCAATGCTTGAAAAATGAGAAGTCCTAATTTATTTCTTATAAAACCAACGAACTGGATTTTCCAGCTAATATAAATTGATTATTGAATGAGATAAATTCTCTCCAAATTATATTTATTCGCACGGATTATTAAGGTCCGGACAAACGGAGTGTGCTGAGGCGCGCTTCACCAGTTTTGACAATTTAAACGTCGTCAAGGAGAGATAGAAAATATATAATAGTGAAAAAGATAGAGAGCACAGTTGGCACCCCACACCTACCGTAAAATTAACAAATATTTATTTTGTGATAAAATCGGTCGGACCTTAATATCCCCAAGAACATCAAGGTACACCGCCAGTGTTGGCGTTATAAATATTAGTAGGTTGGGTAATTCACACAATAATAAAAATTGAAACACAACGTCGTTACCACAGAATTATCACGGCACTGACCGTACCCTCCGTTCCCGTGTTAGAAGGGTCTTGTTTGAGCTTCTGATTTTCTTTGAACTGTGTCATTTTACCGACAAATGATGGGACAAGCCAAGCCAGTCCGCTCTAGCCATAAATGGACATAAATAAGGGTTTGTTCTTTGTCCAAGGATCGTAAATCACAAAATTCTGAGGAAAATAACTCTATTTCACATTGCTTTGATACCCGTCTTCAGTTTTTATCTTTGGTTGTTACACTTTCCAATTTCGCGAAGCGCGCCTCAGCACGCGCCGTCGGAATTCTCTTTTAATAACATTGTCATTCATTCTAACAATAAAACCGTTCTGTGCGCGCGTAAGCGAACGTGACATATTACTAAATAAATTTAAATATTATCTTAACGCCTATTAGCTGGACTCCCACATTACATTTCTGGCAGATTATTTAAAAGATTTTGAACTATCATTTATTATTATCTTGAGGCACAAGTTTAGTGACCCCGAGGTGTTACCTGAACATCATTTTTTATTTCAAATCATATTTGCTATTTTTATATAACCTCAATTGAGGCCAAATCTATTATCACTATCGTCTAGTTTTTTCTGAAATTTACTACGGTTTTTGAAGTTACAAGCTATTTTTGATTAAGCAAATTTTAAAGAAAAATTTTCAGTTATCTACAGAGCCATTCCAGTAATGCCTAATTCTGCGTCCGAATTGTACTAACGCTCTTTGAGTGACTATATTAATGCCAAACTCATGATAATCACATGGTTATAAATCGGGATCACAAGACGGCTGTTTAAGATCTCCCACTCCATATACTTAAGCAGATATTGAACTGTGCGGGCCAGTGCGGGTCATAAGGAGCCACATGCTGTCTTGTTTCAAGTTTTGCACGCTGCGCTGCTCATATTCGCACGATGAGAATAATACTTATTTTTGTCCTATTAGAAGCTGAGAAATAGTACCAGCAGTACCTACCCTGCACGCCAGGAGAAAGCTAATTGAGGTCACCTGAGACACGAAGTTGAGCTTTTATCGAATCTGAAGATCCCTCAGAGTTATTGGTAATGTCTCACTTTTTGATGTCTTCATCATTCAATCACTGTTGAGAAAAACTGTGCTCACAGTAGCTTTTAGTTTGTTATATAAATGTTCATTGGCTGACAAACCTTAACAAAGCTTACCAAAAAATGAATCACAGTACGCATATTATTTTCGGGCAGTTATTTTGTACCTTAGTAACAATATTTAGAAAAGAAACAAATACAAATGTTTATGCAATATACGTCACTAGTACTTAACCAAACAAAAAACAAGTTTCGTTAAATCCAAATAGATCATTTTAAAAGTAATTCAAATTATTTAGCCAATTATTAACGAATTATCAGACTGAAACATTAAAATCCAATCGAATCAGAATATAATTTACTATTATGCTTGACTGCTTTCATTTCTCATAAGATTTACTAGACTTTTAATTTTTTAATTTTCATTCTCTAGAATATTCAGCACTTGGAAACAATTAGGAAAGAATTTAGAGCAACAATACCAGCAACAGATCAATTACTCACTATTTCATTGAAAACCCTTTATCGATTACAGGAAAGCCTATGACAATATGCGTTAAAATAAAAATTATGTGAAGTTATCTAAGCCACCCAAACGCATTTAGGACATGCTGTATGAAGAAAAAACTAATAGCGCCAATAAAGCATAACAATATATGGAGAACAAATTAAAAAAGTTGAAGAATATAAATCTGGGTACAATAATTATTGAAAATAATGAGTACACAGAAGAGATTAAAGGAAGAAAAGGACAGGCAAGAAATGCTTTCAACAAACTGAAAAAGTATTCTGTGGCAGAGATATTACCATATTGGAGGCTTGGACATCATACATTTAGACGTTGAGAGGCGACTCAAATTTTGTTGCATAAATTGCTTGAAAATAACTCAAATAATAATATTTGACTTATCCTCTCTCTCAAAAAGCTCCAGAACATTTTTTAAATAATCAAAATATATAAAGATATATAAAGATATATCATAAAGATCAAAATATATTCAGTAGATCCCGAGATATAGAAAATGATAATATGTAGTTTTAAGTTGCCTTTTTTAGTTTTTGAGCTCGTGCATTTGTCGGCTCCCAGCTCCCCCTTCACTTACCATGACTTGTCACCAACTGAACAACATTTTTAAAAATTCGTGTAAAATATCAACTTTTCGAATATGTACAATGATTTTTTCTACGGACAATATTTTTGAAGTTGTTCTAAATGTTTATAAACTACAAAATTTCAAAAATTTGGCATTAGTATTTTTGACTATATCAGATAATAATTTTAGTACATTTTGATAGTATCACTTTTCTACTGTCATTTGACATACGCAGAATTGCCTTATCTTCATTATTTTCTGTCTTATGTTATCGCAAAATAAAGGTCTCTGGGATAAATAAATAGAATAACTTTTAAACTAATTAATGTATCGGTCTCAAATTTTGAGAGTTTGTTAAGTACCCCAATACACAACTTTGGGTGAAACACTAAAGTTCTAAAGTAATTGTAGTAAAAGTTATTAACAAATAACTATTTTAACTTATTTTGCAGTTTGCGTAGCAACAAATTAACTTTTTAACTTTCAAAAATCGGAATTTTGAAGGTTTTTCAATGTTCTAAAAAATTCAATTTTGTAGTTTTATGTCAACTGTTTAGCTTTTGAATGGGGTGCAAAAAATCGAAAAAATCGCGATTTTTGTACTAAATTGTTAATAATTAAAAAACGGACGCGAACTCTAGGCAGGAAACAGGTAGGTTTTCTTCCTATAGGTCTACAATAACTAAAAAAGTAGTCAGCTATGTACCTGGATCTTTGATTGTCCCGAACATGGTCTATTTCTACCCTGGAGTATGATAGATATTTTAGTAAAATAAACGTCTTTTCGTTGCAGTAGTTTTTTTGTAGTTTAAAAGAATTACGTATTGTGCCGATTCTCTTGAAAATAAAAGGTCTTAAAATAGATACATGTCGACTATAGACTAAAGTAAAAATATTTGGTATAATCGAGTTGATATCACTACCTTGTCGAAAACATTTTCGGTTATGAGAGGTGAAGGTCGGTGTTTGGTGAAAATTAGTAATATTAAATATTTATAAGACTGTTCATGTATGGTAATAACAAAAACATTATGTTTCATAATTTATTTAGGTCCTTTTTGATTGTCTTAACGAAGAGATAAATATGCAGCCAGTATAAACAAGTTTATTTGCGAAAAAAATGAGATTTTTGACCTTATTCGCCGCCAATGCAATCTTATTTTTGTTTTCGCGTGGGTTATAAAGTATTTTTACATACCTGTAATGCATTTCAGACAATTATAAATAACATGTTATTGACGTTTACAAAAATTCAACAAAAACAACTTTGTTTTCAAATTCTGCTAAGGTACTTAACCCCTCTTTTGGAATATCTCTATCATTGACTTGCCGCTTTACGAAAATGTTAACGAATTCAATAGTTGTTTGTTCCAACTTGCTGTGTGTTCTTTGCAAGATAAAGAAACTTCACTGATACTCACAATCCTCAAAGTAACGTCATAAACCGGCGAAGAATTTAAAAATCATTTCAAATTTTCTTGTCTCAAATGTAATAACTTTAAATCATTAATTTAGGTATTCTACATGATCTGTTCAAGTACAAAACAGTATCATTAGGAATCATCCCCAATATGTCGGCCTAAAAATGCATATGACAAACACAGACAAACGACCCCAGACGTATAACTATGGCAATAAGAAAGGTCAAGTCCATGAATATATCTACCTAGGACAAATTCTGAAACTACTTTGTAAGATAAAGAAACTTCACTATAGGTACTCACAATCCTCAAAGTAATATCATAAGCCAGCGACGAAGAATTTAAAAATCATTGGAAATTTTCTTGTCTCAAATTTTGCAGTAGTAATTTTAAAACATTAATGGTATCTACATTATCTGTTCAAGTATAAAATAGTATCATTATTAGATATGATCCAAAATACGCCTGCCTAAAAATGAATAAGACAGAAACAAAAACAATGAGAAACACAGACGACCCCAGACGTATGACTATAAAAATGGCAGTGAGAGAACAAGTCCATGAATCATGAATATAATAATGTACCTAGGTCAAATGCTGAAACTTGATAAAGAAAACTAAAGTGCGGAAATCACTATAGAACAGCAAGACTTACATGGGCAGGATTTGGAAAACTCAGTTGAATACTTAAGAACCGCAAAATACCTCAATAGTTGAGGAACAAAGTGTTCAACCAGTGCGTCCTTCCTATAATGACATATGGATGTCAAACTTGGACTCTAACCAAGAGAAAATGTGAATGAACATGAACTAGCCACAACAGAAAGGACAATGGAAAGAGCAAGGTTGGCTAAAGGACTGTCAGATAAAAAGAGAAACCAATAAGAAAATTTATCATACTTATATAAGGACCTTATGTTCCTCAAAACTCAGTTGTTTAATGTTCTCAAAATGTTCTTACCATTCCTCTCTACTTCATAGGCGTCATTTCACGAATTTCATTGGGGTGGCAAAACCTACCAATTTATACACTATTTTTTATAACTATACACACTGGCTGTATACATCCTGATTTTCGATTTTTTACAATATCTACCACAACTTAGGATTCTACTGGATACAGGTCTAAATCTTATAAATTCAATATAATAATTCAAATATTTAATACGCTTTTATTTACAATAATATTTTAGTAAGATTAGTAAGATTAGAGAAACAATTTGTGTTTTAGAGTTGATGGATTCAAATGTAACTTAATGAAGCCTCTCCGGATATTAAATACATCAATGACACTTTCAATATCGACTGGGATTTTCCTTTAAGTGGCTAAAAGCCCCAATGCAGACATTCTTTCCTGGCCGCTAGCATTTCTGGTGTAGGTTTTTAATCTTCTCAGGCATGCAAAGGTCCTTTCACACCTAACTGAGTCTAGTAGTATCGTGAAAAATAGCCTGAATATTTCAAACATCATGGGCAAGACATTTTTTAGAGCCTTTTCCACAAAAGCTGACGATTTTTCTTCAACTGTTTTGTTTCTCATTTCTTTCATGTTATGAAAAATTTTCATTTCGCAGAAAAGTAACTCCTCATCCAAAGGTAGGTAGTATTTTGAAACAAACTTGATGGTTTCCTCCACTACTTCATATCTTCCCAACAATTGGCTCAGTACATCCAAATTGTCTTCGTGCAGCCTATTTTCAATTTTCTCTTCCAAAGTGTCTCAAGGAGTGGGAAAAAACGGTAGCTTTTAGTTGTTCTTTAACCCTTTCAAATGGAGCTTTAGGGCCTCCGCCATGTTTATCTGGGATTTTTTCTCTCCTTGGGAGCTCCGCTGGACGAAACCCACATTTTTCAGTAATTTTAGAGCAGTAATCAAACAGTAAATAAAATTTAGTTTTGTGGGTCAATCTTTGGGGTGGCAAAATAGGAGGGTACAAAACTTTGGGGTGGCAGCTACCACCCCTTGCCATCCCCGAATTACGCCTATGCTGTACTTGACGATTTTTCATTGTATTTAACAAGAAATGTATGGACCAATGTAGCTTGTACTTCCATCGGATTTACCTGCCTATTCAGTTTACAGTGCCCTTTTATTAGACCTACTATGGCTTTGACTGTTTTCCTGTCTTTTCTTATCTGCTATAAATTTTGGCGAATGTTCTCTAATGAACTATTTCGCCTGTCTTCTTTGTCTTGATGAATTCCTCCAGCATTCCAAAGATTTATGAGCTACCCACTTTCTTATAGTAGTTCTTGTTACTGCCTTTGAAACGTGCAGAGGGGTTCCCAAGCATCTAAAGAAATTGATGCTTTTTAATTGCTCTTATGACTCTTACCCCGGTACCCAGGCTACAGTAACCTTGCTACCGTCTCTTAGTTTTTTATGGCACCAGCACAATCCTTTACTATTAGAATTTATCTCTACAGAATTGAGTGCCTTATCACATTCGCTGCTTATCGAAGAGGATAGAACTGGACTAGGATACATTTTGTCGAACGGCACCTGACTGAAGCAACCATATACCGCGCAGACGCGTGATCGGCAGAGAATTAGTTAAGCTCTGCCTAGCTATCTGAAGATGGCAATTAAACGGTACATTATTTTCTGACTGACTTTATATTGCTTACACGCAGTAATAGATTGCCGTTATTTCTGCCTGGAAAATTATGACATCCTTTGATAGACTTACCGAGAAATCTATTCCTTGCTTTGTCCCTAATATACTGGCTCCTTAGACTAGAAGAATCCGAATGACTTGAGCAGCAGTAAGAAGACTCAGTGCCGTGTTAAAAAAACAAAACAATTCCAATCAGTCTAAAGAAAAGTGTATTAAACAGTGGAATTCTACCAGTTATGATCTATGGAATAGACACCGTGACAATTACAGAGTTATTAGCTAATAGATCAAGAACAACGCAGAGGGCCATCGAACGAGCTCTTTTAGGAGTTTCTCTGTGAGAACATAATATACGAGCTGAGGACATGCGAGACAGAACGAAGGTGGAAGATGTAATTGGAAGAATTCCGCAAATGCAATGAAACTGGGTAGGACACGTGGCACGACAAAACAACGAAAGGTGTATGAGAAACATTGTACATTGGAGACCACGCTAGCGCAGTCATAGAGGAAGACCACAAAAGCGATGGCTAGACGATCTAAAGACGAGGCGAGAAACTGGCAGCAAATAGCACAAAGAAGAGAAGAGTGAAGAACTCATGGGGAGATCTTTGTCCAGGAGTGGATGCAAACAGGCTGAAGAAGAAAAGATACTGGCTTCTACACCATTATCAACATAGTATAGGCTGACTTCATTGCAATACAGAGGTTTTTTTGCTATGTCAACTATTGCGCACATTGCGCAAACAACTATATTGCGCACATTATTTTTAATTAATATTGATTATTATATTATTAATTAATATTAAGAAATAACATTTCTTTTATTTCAGTAAATATTCATAGTTAAATAACAATTATCTTTGGAGCAATTTAAAGCTAACCTTATCGCGTACGCCACTGTTAGGATATCCAAACCATTTTTAAATAATAAATTTGTTGTTTGTTTATAGAAATGTTTTTAACGTACTCACTTTCCATTACGTTTCAAAAATATTTTGTGTTAAATACAACAATCTTATGCAATTATTAGCTTCTTTTATTTACCAATAATTTACTGGGAATTTACAGCGGTATAGGTTTTGCTGTAGAGATGTCCTTTCTCAACGTATCACGAAATGGTCAGTTGAGTCAGACATTGAGATCCGTTAATTGGTATACATATTGTACGTGGTGTTATTAAAAACCAGGAGCTAAAAAATGCGAAGAATGAGTCTCATGAGTCATCTCCTGAAAATGTTCCTAAAGATAATCTAAAAGAAAATTTACAAGCTCTGTGTACAGTTTGGGTTAATAAATGCTGTTGGTACTAGAGAGGCTTTGTTTTCAATACAAGTCTAATTCCAGAGATGCAGAGACTTAAATTGCGACGTATTTATACGCATGTCTCGTTGATTACGAGAAGGCGTTTGATCGAGTACAACACGCCAAGATGATGCAAATACTGAAAAAAGCAGGAATTAACCAAGATCTGAAAATAATCAAAAACCTTTAATGCTACAATATTAATGCTAACTTATTATTCTAGCATGCAATAGCATACTGAAATTAAAGCCCAACTATAGCCTAATATTTTCTTAACATTATGTTTTTTTATTCATTCACATATTGGATAATAAAAAAGTTAGGTACTTTTTTAACTAGCCATGTTTTTCATGTTTTTCAACACAATGTTTTTAAATAAGTATGGCAAACTTTAATGGGTAATTCTGCACAAAAAAGTAATGACAGTTTGCTTCATAAACGTTTATTTTATAAATGCTTTGTTTACCAAATAGGGGTGGTTGAAATTTTTCTTACAAACTGAGGATTAATTATTGCTCTAAACCCGGTTGAGATATGTAAATGAAATTTTGTGGGTTTTAAGAGGTACATAGTTTTAACTTTAGTTAGTTAGAAGATAGGCAGGAATCACTTAGATCGTGGGTTCAAACCCCACCCGGTGTCAGTTGTTTTGATATTTATTAATTTGGCTAGTCTTTACTATGGCTATGATATTCAAGCTTAAAATATACTTCTCTGTTATGTTGTTCTAAGATATGCAATAGGCTAATGGGCAACGCGAGACTTGCAAGACTCTTGCTGCAAGACCAAGACCAAGACCGGGAGCGCAATACCAAGACCAAGACCAGGTGTACTGGCGCAAGACCAAGACCAAGACTGTGTAAGTCTTGTCTTGATCTTGCTTTGGGCAACACTACTAAACACCATAATAAATGAAGAATGGACCAACAATCGAGAGATAAGAGCGTGCATCAGAATAGCTAGATCCACCTTCAACAGGATGGGGGATTTCTTCAAGAGCCACCACCTCTCTTTTGGTATAAAAGTATAAATGAAAAAGAATGCTGCAATGCTACGTCTTCTCTGTCCTTTTTTATGGTGATATATCGTGGACCTTAACACGTGGACTACGTAGGTTTTATCAAAGGTACCGATGACGCATAAGTGGCGTCAGTAGTACTGTGTTACTAAATGAACAATTTAAGTACGTGGTACCATCCAAGTGGCGATTGTTCAAGATGGGCACCGAACGTGTTAAACAAAGATATGTGCTGGAGATTGGAATCATTTGAGATTTGGCTATATCGGAGAATAATTAATCCCGTGGATTGACCGAGTCACAAATGAGCAGGACCTCAAAAAAATGAAGAAGAACCGAGAAGTTACAATACTTTGGACACATTATGCGAAATTAAACCAGATATGCTCTCCAAGAAGCCATCCTGCAAGGAAAAATATTTGGAAAGAGATGTCCTGGAAGAAGAACAACACCCTGCTTAAAGAACCTCAGAGCTTGGTTCAACACAACATCTGTGCAGCTGCAGATAAGATAAATCTTGTCATGATGTTTGTCAAGATTCGTCACGGATAGGCACACCAAGAAAGATATTAGGACTTATTATTGGAAAACGAAGATTTGTAGCTTGTGTTGATGATGGACTATAACTATGTAATTGAAAATTAACTTCTAAAGATATTCATAATCATACTTTTTTCTACAATGGTCCGAGTCGTTATGATCCGGATCATATTAATTCAGATCCTTTTACATTCGATTCCTATCTCATTGCTGCAATCCATTTCAGAGATTCAGTAAAAAATGCACCTCTATATTACTGTTAATCGCTATTTATAATTATGTGGAAAATATTTTTACAGTATTTTTATCCTTTTGTAGCATGTAATATTTAAACAAACAATTTATTATTATTTAAATCATTTTTTATTGCAATGACATGATTACGTCTACTGAGAGTCACGTTGGATTGACATGAGACGCTTATTACAACTTGATTCAAATATTCAAAGTATTTTTTCGATAATTAATTCTTATTACTGTATTGTTCTCATAGAGATATCTGTTTTAGACAATATTTTTATCGATTTTATATTTTGTTAAATGTTTTTGTCACCTGCATTTCGTTGGGTTGTTTTAATGAACATTACAGCGTTTGATCCATTAAACATCGTATTTGGGCCTCATACTTCGAATAAAAGATAAATACTCTCTGTTACAGTTATCATACAAGGAATAGTAGAGGGAAGAAAAGGCTTGGGAAGAAAGAAGAAATCTTGGTGGAGGAATATCAGAGATTGGACTAACCTCAGTGTTGAACAGATATTTCCCGTTGCAAAAGATAGGGAGGCGTTCCTCATTTGCTAGCTAGAGGATACTTAAAAACCAGCATGTTTTCGGTTTTGTATTTGTTGATGACTACAACACCTCGCTTTTCACACCCTATAATATCAATGTCATCAGCTTATGCTAAGCCTTGTATCTCCTTCTTGTTCTAGTGCCATCTCCACTAATGAAGGTTGGCTATAACGATTGCAAATTCGTCGCTATCTTCTTCTTCTTCAGTGCCTTATCCGGTCTGGATGTTGGCGATCATCAAGGCTATCATTGTTTTGTTGACTGCTCTGCGAAACAGCTCCGCGGAGGTTATCCCAAACCATTGTCGGAGGTTTTTCAACCACGAGATACGACGGCGTCCCGGTCCTCTCCTGCCAAATACTTTGCCCTGCATGACGAGTTGAAGAACTCGATATTTTTCTTCGTTCCGCATCACGTGGCCAAGGTACTCAGGCTTACGCTGTTTTACTAAATTAAGCACTCCTTTTTTTGTCATGCGCTGCAGGACCTCAATGTTGGTGACATGGTTGTTACCTCATGAAATGTCTTAAGAAAATCTGTGCAAAATATCAGGTAGATCGGCTGAGTAGTTTTTCAGTTACAATGTCCACCGCATTTGAAAAAGCAGTTTTGAGAAAAATGCGTTTAAAGTTTTAACAACTGTATCTTCATCTTCTTATTTGTCTGCCAAATCGTAAAGTGATGCACATTGGAATATGTTTTTTAAATCAAGGAGTAATCTACAAAAGAGAAGGCGAACAGTTGTTTAACGTTTCTCACTACGCTCAAGCGTGCTGGCGCGAAGTCGCGGCAAAGCGAGTCGAAGGTAGGGATATTCAAACACGCTGTATCTCTGGCAATTTTACTCCGATTATTTTAAAATTTTCAGAGAGTATTCTTCAAAGTATGTACTTTGATTTAAAATAATATTTATACTAAATTTATAATAAATATTTCAAACCATACCCCCCCTCCCTTAATGTTCTCTACAACGCTCTGCAACGCCTCTGCGCGTTGAGGGTTCTGCAAAATCCGCTGCATCTTGTTAAATTGCTATGACACATACGTTTTTATCAATACGCTAGGTAACAGTATTACTTCTTTTGTTTCCCTTAAAAATTTTAAGTAAACAAATTATTAACTATGCATCTATTATCAAAAAATATAATTTTTACTATCTGAAATATTTTGCTCGTGTGAATTACTGTGAATTTTAAGGTTCCTCTGTAATTGTTTACAATCCCTTATTGTTTTTGATTATAAACTGATAATTATTGATTAGCAATGACTTTTCTAAAATTTGAGGCCTCTAAATTAGGTTTTAGTGCTAGGGTTCATATTATGCTTATCTGTTTACTGTTTTCTAAATAATTTGTGAAAACTTGTGACACGGTTATCTTAATCAAAGTATAACTATTAGACAATTCGATTATATTCTTGTGTAATATTTTGAAATGTATTTAATAGTGAATTATGGGGCCCCTAAATGGGGACCATAAAAGATACAGAGGGAGATCTCCAGTATGATGGCCGCACCAAATAGAGGACATGTCTGGTTACTTATCCTCCGAAGCAAAACAATACGTACAGAAGAGAGATAATAATTGGACAGAAATAGTCAAACAAATTACATGACGCCCCTATATCCTTAGTCCAGGGCGCATCTGTTTTGAGATGGACGTTGAGATGTGACTCATATTTTTTTGCAGAGATTTTTTGGAATTAACTTCTATAATAATAATTGAGTTATCCTCCCACTCAAAAATGTCCGGAATATTGTTTAAATATTCAAAATGTCAGAAAACGAAGGAAAAAATCGATTATTTGCTTCGTTTTTTGATTATAACTTTCAAAGTATTCACTTCCAAGAAAAGTTGTACAGATATAAATGTGGCGTAATTAAATTTCCTACAATATAAGATTGGTTACGAATTTTAAAAATTGTCACCCTTGTTGCAAAAGAGCAATAATTGCGAAAAAACCATAAAAAACAAGTATTTGCATTTTACGTTTTTCAACCATTCATGCTACACTTAGGAACTTTATATTATACCCAGAAAAACTTTATGATATAAATAAAACAATACTGTAAATTTCATTAAGATGGGTTCAATCAATTTTGCAAAATAAATTTTGAAGTCCAGCTTTTGCAAAAAAAGTCATTTTTTCAAAATGTTTCAGGACTGAACATAAAGCAGATAGAAAGTTGAAATTTTTTATACATATAGAAGAATACTGTACATTTCATTTGCAATTTTTAAACTTAAAATCCATTAAATACCACGGCGCGGCGTCAGGAATTTTTTTAAGTAAACATTAATTTTTGGTGCTACGCGCAGGACAGTGGTGTTCGATTCACAAAAGTTGATTTCCACCAAAATTTCTTCCAATCTTTATCTAATATATTATTTTCTTACTGTATATTTTGTTGTATTTTAATATTTTAATTCCACAAAAATCAAACTAATTTGATTATTGTTTGTGAAATATTGTTTAAACAATTGCATTTGTTTAAAAATAATAAACTTTTCTTCTGTAACTTTATATGAACAAAGAAAGTTTTTGCCAAAAAAGTGTTATTTCAAAGTACAGAGTATGTGTTTTTATTTTGCAATAAACAAATTTATTTATTTATATCGAAATGTACTAAAAATTAAAATTTATCAATCATTAGCAAAGGTCATTGGAATGCCCAATCCGAGCAAACTATCCGCTGTCCTGAGCGTAGCACCAAAAAATAATGTTTATTTAAAAAAACTCCTATCGCCGTAGTGGTTAACCGATTTTAATTTTACAAATTGCAAATGAAAGGAAATAAATTCAACTTGCTGTCTGCTTTATTTTCAGTTCTGCAACATTTTGAAAAAATGAATTTTTTTGCGAAAGCTGGATTTCAAAATTTATTTTGCAAAATATATTGAACCGATCTTAATGACATTCACAGTATCATTTTCTTATATCATAAAGTTTTTCTGGGTAAAATATAGAGGTCCTAAGTGTAGTATAAATGGTTGAAAAACATAAAATGCGGATACTTGTTTTCTTTATCGTTTTTTTCGCAATTATTGCCATTTCGCTACAAGGGTGACAATTTTTAAAAATTTTAACGGATCCTATGCTGTAGTAAATTTAATTATACTTTTATGTCAGTACAACTTTTCCCAGAAATGAATACTTTTAAAGTTATAATCAAAAAACGAAGAAAAAAATCGAATTTTTCCATCATTTTTTGACATTTTGATTATTTAAACAATGTTCCGGACCTTTTTGAGTGGAAGGAGAACTCAAATATTATTATATGAGTTATTTTCAAGCAATTTCTGTAAAAAAATATGATTCACCTCTCAACGTCCAAATGTACTAATATTTTTACAGATGCGCCCTGGTCTACCTTACAAAGGAGAAAAGATAGAGTAAGAGAAGGAGGGGACCATATTCGGAACTAAACAGAATTATTATTAGACAAAAATGCGAACAAGGGAAAGAAAACTACGTAATTTCGCCTTCGGAATGTCAAGAAAAGGAAAGCCTATATGTTTTGTATGACAATGTACTCTTTGTATGACAAATGACAATGTAAACTTTCATACAAAGATTAAGAATACTGGTGTCACGTGTCACAAAGAAAGAACTTACAACATCCTTGGAACATGATGGAAACTTAATTTTGGATCCAGTAGAGCTATGCAACGTATGGAAAAGATATGCTCAATTATTGCCGTTTGAAGATCACGAAGAGGCTAGACAACCTTCAACTGGGAAGAATGGTCTGGTTCAGAAATTCTTGAATCTGAGTTTCAACAAGAGAGCAATGAAGAATCGAAATACTTAGTCTGGGTCATGATAATAAATCAACTTTTGGTAACAATTCCGTAAAAAGGTACTTCCTAAAGACTGTAGTGACTATATCGACTCATAAGATTTATGAGTCACACTCTGAAAGTTTTTTTACTCGAAATTTTAAGAAAATATTGGAGAGACACAATTTGGTTTCTATAAAGGGTTAGGTGCAAGAGAGGCTTTGTATTCAGTCAGACTGTTGATTCAAAAGTGCACTACGATCAACACCAAGATGTTTTCGTATTTTTCATGGGCTATCCAAAAGCTTTTGACGAATAGAAAGGCAAAAGCGGTTGTAGAAATAAGTGTTTGTTTGAACAATTATCCCTTCGTTGGAGCTGATTTTTTATTTAGGAGCCATCTCTTCAGATTTCGGAACACATAATAATCGAAAATAATCGAAGAGGGATAAATCAGGAGCATAAACTGGATGAGAAAGCAATTCGAAGCCCAACTCATGAATTTTAGCCATTGTCATTATGCTCTTGTTAGCCGGTGCATAGTTTTGGAGAAAATCGTCGCGTCACATGCGATTTTCTTTACAAAAGAAAATTCAATTTTAATGCAGATTTCTATAAGAAACCACAGTTTTCACATATTTTACTCCCTTGTTTTCATCATTCAGTACTTTCAAAGGCATAAAAGATACACAAACAACAGTGCAGGACTTATTATGGGTAATCCTCTAAACCCATTGCTATCAGATATATTTATGAACCAACTTGAAACAACAATTTCTAAAGATCCCGTATTTAAACAGTTCTTATATTGGTGGAGATACGTGGATGATATACTAGTACGCTTTACAGGAACTAATGGACAACTTGGCCAATTTCTATCTTACATTAATTCACTTCATAGTAATATTGAGTTTACAATAGAAACAGAACAGAATAACTCCATAAACTTTCTAGATGTAACGATTACCAGACTACACAACAAACATGAGTTCTCCGTATATCATAAACCTACCCATACTGACACAACTATACACAATTCATTATCCCATCCTACACAACACAAATTAGCAGCCTACCGTAGCATGATACATAGACTAACAGAAATTTCCATGACAAAAAATATCTTTGAGATAGAACTAAACATCATTAAACAAATAGCAGTAAACAACGGCTATAAAGAACAAACAGTTAACAAAATTTTAAACCAAAAACTCCATAAGAAAGCCCTGAACTTAGTGTATCCACCACCATAGAAAGAACCCAGTACCTTCTGCTCTCTCACATATACTGGCAAGATAACAACAAAAATAGCCAGATACATAAAAAAGAAAGGAATAACACCAGCTTTCAGAACTAACAACAACTTAAGCAAATATATTAAGAACAATAAATGCCGAAAGAGAAAACAACTACAAAGTGGTGTGTACTAACTAACTTGTGGTGACTGTCCGAAAACGTACATCGGTCAAACTGGCAGAACTTTTGACAAACGGATAGCAGAACACAAAAGTGCTTTCAACAATAGAAAAACAGACACTTCTACATACGCACTTCACCTTCTAGATCATAATCATTCTTTCAATAAAGAGTTTCAAATTCTGCATATTCAAAATAAAGGCCTTAAGCTATCTTTTTTAGAATCTATGAAAATTAATAAACTGAAAAATACAGATATAATTCTGAATGACCAACTCGAGACAAACAGCTCCCCACTCCTCAACCTCTTCAGTTAAAGGTCAAAACGGCAAACAGGTGTATGTTCTCAAAAAACTTTTGATACTGTGTAAAAAATGTTTTTACACACTATCACAAGTTTTTTGAGAGCATACACCTGTTTGCCTTTTTGACCTATTTAGAAGTGTGTACAAGTCTTACAGTCTTTTCCAATTCTTCAGTTAAAGACTTAAAAAGGCAAACACATTGTAAACTATATCACTTGAGAAAGGCACTCTGCCGAAACAGCTGTAGTCACATAGTTATAATAAATTTTGTGGAAGTATAGAAAACAAACGTTTTCAGTGTTTTATTGTTACATAAAAGATACAATTATGACTTAACTTCTTTTGAAATCTGACATTCTATAATAGCTTTGTAAATCTTATTTTTCCCTTATTTTCGCAGAAAAATCTTACAGATCTATTTATATATGTTTACGTCATATATTTCATTTTCATATTTAGATGTGAAATTATCAATTTATATGAAAAAAAAAACAACAAACAATATGATAACTTTGGTATTGTACGCATATAGATTTTTTCTGTGTTTTTTTTATGAGAATATTCCATTGTTTTGTCCCATGCTGGCTTATCAGATAGGAATTTTAGAGGCACAGACAAGGTTACAAATTCCCTTTTTTCTTAATTACTTAGTTTGTTTACTATTTTAACCTCTTTAATTAAAAATTAAAGTTGTTTTGTATTGTCGTTTTCCACCTATAAGTATTTTCACAAAAAAAAAAGCAATAATACAAGGAGATGATCCAATATTACGAAATTATAGATACAATTATTTTATTTTGATCATATTTACCTAGTTATAGATAAACAAAATATTGCAGGTTTAAACATGCCTCAAGGTTAGTCATTTTTGGGTTCAAGGTTCTAAGTAGTATGTAGGTATTATAAAAAGTAAATCTTTTGGAATTCAGTCAGGTAAAGAGAATACGATTCAATGGCCAATGGTTGTCTGAGCTGAGACTCTGAGACCCAAAAAAGACTACATGTAATAATATGGAAATAGATTGTTATGTTGTTTACATCACTTATTTTTCAGAGAATCATATTAGTGGCTTTTTATTTTGTATTATTTAACATAAATAATTTAGAGTACTTCGTAGTTCTTATATTTTTGTTTTGTTTGTTAGAATTAACAAGTATTTATTACACGGTTTGTTGTTGAAGTTCTTACATAATTGAAATTTCTGGTAAAATGTTTGTGTATGTCTGCTTAAAAAAATGAATTTCTGTGTATTTAAAGATACTGTTTTAAGATTTCTGAATTTATATCGTTAAAATTATCTTTTAAAATTTTCCTGTTCCTTAATAAAGTACTGAAGACTATTTCATGATCAGAAAAGAAGATGAAAGGACTGGAAGGTACAGATTCAGTGAGACTGTAAGACAACCTCAGTTTGTTCTCCACCTTGCATCTCCGTTGTGTATATCTGCAGTGGCGGCCGGTGAGGTAGTGCCATGGAGCCATGGCACTACCTTATTTTTATGCAGAAACATATTTTTTATCTTTAAACCGTTTTAATGCCCGTTCGTTTTTTGTGCGTATTTCTGTTCTCTTTATAAATTATACACTGTGTCCGTAAAGTATGGAACAAATTATTTTTTAGCTAAATAGAAATTTTAAGAAATAATCCTTAAACACGTCGATTTTTGATTTTAATTTACCGCATTTTAAAATAATATTCTAATATACAGGGTGAATTACTTTCGAGTAATGACGTCACCGTCATTTTTTTTAAATGGAACACCCCCATTTTGTCTCAATTTTCGGATTACTCCAGTTGAGCTGATTCCAAAAATGTATAACATGTTGATTCAAATTGGTACAGGGTGGACAAAATACAATAGTTTTGTGTGTGTTCATAAAGTAACGCGTTAGTTAAATTAACAATATTATCAAAAATACTTATTGTCTAGCGGACAGAATATGATGAAATACATGACTTTATAAATGTTCGAACTGCAGCTCTTGCTGTATTTGACAGTAACCCAAACGTTGTATAAATTCTTGTTGAACCTTGTTTATTGTGTCTTGAGAAATATTGTTTATTGCTGTCCGAATTCTCTGTTTTAATTCTTGAATATTTGCTGGTTTTATTTGATACGCAACATTCTTCAGATGGCCTTACATAAAATAATCCAAAGGATTGAAATCTGGTGACCTCGCTGGCCATTTAATAGGTCCACGTCTACCAATCCACCTGTTAGGAAAAATTTCATCTAGGTACCTTCTAACATCTGCAGCATAATGTGGAGGTGCACCATCCTGTTGAAACCATAAACCTTCATCAAAACCTCCAGGATTACGTCTGCTGGGAAACAAATTACGTAAAATAGGTACGAGATACCCCCTTAAAAACTCAAGGTACGTTGCCCCGTTTAAATTACCTTCAGCTTCAATTGGGTCAGTTAGTCCTTCTTCTATGTACTTTAGACAGCAATTTAGAGATGATTTATTGGAATATGACTAATAGATATTATTAGAGATACTGAAATAGAGTTATTTGTAAAAATCTATAAAAAAAAACTATATAAAGAGTGGCAAGAAAATCGGTGGGACAGAGAGCTTCAAAACCATAAAATTGCCAAAAAGGACACATTGCAAAATAGCAGTAGTGAAAGCTAAAGCAACTTATAAAAATATTTGTTTAAAAATGATCAAATTGACGAAATCTGTCAAAAGACGATGGAAAAAATAAGTTGGCTAACAGGTTTACTGAACAGAATTTTGAAAGTGAGACAAGTACAATACGAATGAAGAGGCAGACCTACATGGACGTTTCACAATGGATAAAGTACACTCATAAAACATGTTTTACACACCACGAAAATATGGGAAAAAGTAACTGACGTACGGATATGTGAAGAAACCGAAATATCTGAAGAGGTTCCGAGTTCCAGAAACCAATAGGAGAGGAAGACCAAAGAAGACGCTTTGACAAGAAACTTTTGTGAAAGGGTTTGATATTAGTATGATCTTAGTAAGATAAAAATCAGAATCCAGAATAGAGCAGGAAAGAGCCGCTTCTAGAATGATCTCCAAGGTACTATTTAACAGAGAACTAAAATTACTACTTCGCTGCTACGTTCTCGGTTTTACTTTTAGTCCAGGGTAATAAGGTTTGTCCATGACAATTCAACAGCCAGCGGTACTGAAGCGTTTTCTCGACAGGTAATGCCTATAAGAACAAATTGTAACTATTTCCTGCTTAGGATCTGACGGCTATTTTTATTTATAGACAATTTAGTGTCAAAAACGGTCTTTTTCACTTTTTTTCAAATTAATGGAAAACAGTAAGACATGGTTTTCTTAGTACAAACATCTTCGAGAAAATGGAAAAAGCTTTAAAATGGCGTATTACAAATTTTAATAGAGTGTCCAGAAACTCTACCGACAAACGAAGACAGGAGATTCTTCAGATACTTTTAAGACAATTTAGCTCAATTCGCCTAGTCCGAAAATGCTTCCTAAAGGAGCTAGAGCTCTTTGAAGATGGCTTCTTGTAATTAGTTTTTCTTAAATACCTCCAGAACGCTTCAATTTAGAAAAACGAAAATCGGTACGTATATTTATCTTTCAGAGATAAATCGATTCCATCCATTGCCAATTTCTGGTACCGATCATAGGCGTCCGTTTTGGGTAGGGCAACG